>NW_018742630.1:592035-1196405 GCF_001683475.1 Chenopodium quinoa | reverse complement strand
AAGGAGGCACCCTTGGTAGGCTTTGAAAACTCTTCTCCTTTTAGTTGTATTATGCATATACTAACTCTTTTTGTTTTCAGTCTGGCACTCCAAGGGCTTCTTCCTCGCAACAGCCGGACCCCAAGGCCCGGAGGACGACTGTTGCCAGCTCTCCTGGGTCTTCCAGGAAAACAGTGGCGGCTGAGAAGCAGCCGGCCACTTCTTCAAAAACCCAGGCGGGGCCGCCTAGATGTATGGACCCTCACTTGTAAAAAACTCACCCTTGCTTCTTTCTTGATTAAGTCTAACTTGTTTTATCCTTTTACTTAATGCAGCCGGCCCCCAGGGACTTGACTTGGTTGAGGTAGCCAAGTCAATGGTTAAAGTAGTTCCTCCCTCTGACAGGGAGGCGGTCAAGGGTGCCGGCACCCTTGACCTCGATGGAATTTCAGGGATCCTAGCTGAGGTATACTTAGCACCTTTTTGATCTTTTGAGTTCCAGGACGCCTGTTAACTCTTTTGATTGGAAACTGACGCCTGTTTTTCTTTGTACTTAGGCCCTGCTCCGAGTCAACAGCCTTCGCAAGCCGATTGATCGGAAAAACAAAGAGGTAAAGGCCGCAAAGGCTATGGCCGCCTCCAGCTGTGATAAGGCAATGTTTCAAATTGCCCAAAATGAAGTACTGACCATTGATCTTCTTTATTATCAGGCGCAGGCGACCGCCGCTGTTCGGGCTCAGCTAGAGGCGGCCCAAAAGAAGGTTGACGAGCTGGAGGGGACCGTCACCAAACTTAAAGCCGAGCTGAAACCCCTTCGCCAAAAAATGCACTCTTACGAGGCCATGGAGAAATCTTTGGCTAACGTAAAAGAACGCCTGGTGAACCAGGAGAAGAGTCTTACCCAAGAGCTCTCGGACAAGGCCGAGCAAGAGAAACAAGAGCTCGTCCGGGAGATGGTGGAAGACTCCGCCCAAATCCAACGCATGACCTGGGAACGACTGTTCCCCAGTGCCGACTTCGCCTCATGGGAAAGAACGTACCGCCAGTGTTCGGAAATATATAATCAACAGATCCTGGCGGCTGCTGAAGAAGAGGCGATGGACGTTGCGTTGGAGGAGGAAGAGCCGGTTGTGGCGCTTGTGCCACTTGGGGGTAAGGCATCAAAAGATGATGCAGCCAAGGCCGAGTCCAGCAAGAAGAGTGCTGACCAGGCGGCTGCTGCTGATACTGAACTGCCCCCTTCTTAAGCTTTAAGTATATTTTTCTTTTCACGGCCTGCGTGCCGTTTGCTTTGTAATTACCCGGCCAGGGGGCCGGGGTTTTGAATATTCTGCTGGCCTTTTATGGCCGGCTCATTTTAATCAAATATTTTGTTTTTGTTCAAATTTGTCTAAGTATTTGAAATTTGCTCACTTGACCGACTGTTGTGTATGGCCAAACGTTAAGACAGGTAAGTATGCCGCCTATGCCCCTGGACGACTGGTTGTCTGTTTCCAGGATAGATGATCAGTCGGCCATTTTATCAATCGGTATTCGAACTCTTTATTCAATTTGACCAAGTAAATAGAATTACCTAGTAGCCAAGGAATTTAAGTAGGAAAACAAGCGGCGGGTACCGGTTGTTTCCCTTTATTGCCAATGTTGGCTTTAAACTCGTTATTTTTTAACCTAGCAAGAGTATTGGTTGAGAGCCTTTGTTTATTAAAAACAAGTGGACGACTCATACCTTTTAGGCTTCATACTAAGTTTGAGTGACTATTAAGTTAACATAGGAGTTAGTCTTTGTCACAATCTTGATTGAGTAGTAGAGGTATCAGGCGGCGTAGGCCGGCTAGACCCCTTGATTCACCAATGTAAGCTATTAACTTAATAGGTTATCCAGTAGGAATAAGGGTTCGAGTGCCCTTGTTTGTTAAAAACAGGCGGACGACCCAAACTTTTTAGGTTCCATACCAAATTTGAAGGAGTGACTATGAGTTAACTTTGGAGTTACTCAGTCGCCGTCACTTTTGTTTGAGAAGTAGAGGTACCAGGCGGCGTACGCCGGCTAGACCCCTTGATTCGCCAATGTTTGTTGGCTATTAACTCAATAGGTACCCCCTGCATTTATCCCAAGTAATACAGGCGGTTATCTGACTCAGATGTCAACTGCTACCATTGGTTTGGTTAGTGATAGAGTTATCTTTGTCTCAAAAACGGCTACGTGGTTGCCCTTGGGGACAGTCGTATAGGTGCCGTGTAATTAGTTTATAGAACAATGTTCCACCCAAAAGGGAGCTGCTCTCTGCGACGAATTTCATCCGGAGGGATGCCGTCGGACGCCTGCTATGATGTTGGGACAGGTCGAATTAGTTTTTTAGTTTTGATCAGGTGGCTTGGCGCCTGGTCTGATCATTCGGCCGGTGGCCTTGGTAAGTTCTTGGTGAACGTAGGTGCTAAGTAAAAGAAGGGTAGCCGCCTGTTAGGTACAGGATCGGCCAGGCCCTTATCTTTTTAGCTAAGTGTTGTGAGTAAAATACTCGATGGAGAGTAGCCGACTGTAAAGGAACAGACGGCATGCCCCTCTAAAGATAGTGAAACTCAATGGAGAGTAGCCGACTGTAAAGGTACAGACGGCATGCCCCTCGTAATACAATATTGAATAGTAAGTGCAAACTTTATTAAGTAGCTCTTTACTTTACATCATTCAGAAGAAATATTTTTTAAGGTTATCTACATTCCAGGTTCGAGGCAACGGTTGTCCGTCTGGTGTTTCCAGACGGTAGGTACCGTCCCTGACTTCCGCATAGATTCGGTAGGGTCCTTCCCAGTTGGGAGTTAGTTTTCCAGACTCATTGGCCCTACCAACTGCTTCCATTTTTCTAAGTACAAAGTCCCCTACTTTGAGTGGACGCCTGTGTACTTTCTTGTTGTATGATCTAGTCATTCTTAGGCGATAGATCTCATGGCGCAAAACAGCATTGCCCCTTTTTTCAGGAAGTGAGTCTAATGCCAGGCGCATAGCTTCCCAGTTTGCCTCTTCGTCATATAGCATTACTCGAAGAGTCGGCTCGTAGTGTTCTATTGGAAGAACAGCTTCTGCACCATAAGTTAGGAGGAAGGGAGTTTCTCCAGTTGCCCCTTTTTCAGTCGTCCTAATGGCCCAAAGAACATGTGGTAGTTCATCTGCCCATAGGCCGCCTGCTCGTTCAATCTTTTTCTTGAGACCGTCTGAGATGATTTTATTAAAGGCTTCTACCTGGCCGTTTGCTTGTGGACGGCCGACAGATGCAAAGTAATGTGCAATTCCTTGGTCTCCCAACCAGCTTTTGAGAACAGGCGTCTCAAATTGGGGACCATTATCAAAAACCATAGACATGGGAACCCCGAACCGAGTGATGACGTTTTTCCAAATGAATGAAATTACATCTTTCGTCTTGATTCCCTTTACAGCCTCCGCCTCTACCCATTTAGTGAAGTAGTCAACGGCAACAAGTATGTACCTTCTGCCGCCTGTAGCAGGCGTATATGGCCCCAGAATGTCCATGCCCCACTTAGCAAACGGTAGTGGGCTGTGAATGGTAGTGAGGTCAGTAGCCGGACGGTGAATTAATTTGCCAAACCTTTGGCACTTGTCACATTTTTTCACCATCTCCATTGCATCTGCTTCCAAAGTAGGCCAAAAGTAACCCTGCCGCCTTGTCCTTTGAGCAAGCATCCTACCACCTATATGGGAAGCGCAGAAACCAGAGTGAAGATCATCTAGTATCTCTCGTCCCTTTTCAGGAGTAACACACTTTAAGAAGGGTTGAAGGTGCCCCCTCTTGTGAAGTTCTCCCTGTATCATTTCAAAACAGGAGGCTCGTTTTTTCAGTGCTGCCGCCTGTTGAGGATCATCCGGCAGTGTACCGTTTGTCAGATATGCCCTGATTGAATCCATCCAGGTTGAGCTTCTGTCTAGAATTCCAATAGGATTTTCCTCGATGCTTCTCTTCTCCATTACTTCCCAAAACACAGTTCGAGGAGTATCGGAGGAGGCGGATGATGCTAATTTCGAAAGTGCATCTGCCTGGTTGTTTTCTGATCTCGGCACTTGGATCAGATGGAAATCCTCAAGGGAGCCGACTGCTTGTCGGACCGCCTGTAAATACTTGATCATGGCCGGATGTGTTGCTTCGTATTCGCCATTGTACTGACTCACTATCAGTTGTGAATCAGAACAGGCGTCTATTTTCCTTGCCCCTGCCGCCTTACACATGCGGATCCCGGCTAGTAAAGCTTCATATTCTGCCTCATTGTTTGAAGCCTGGAAACTGAAGCGTAGAGCATACTCGAACCTGTCGCCCTCTGGAGATTGAAATACGACGCCTGCTCCACAACCGTTTGAAGTGGAGCTTCCGTCCACATATACCTTCCAGACTTGGTCTGGAACTTGAGAGTCAGGAGGACGGGTCATCTCTACAATAAAGTCAGCAAAGGCTTGCCCCTTCACTGCTTTTCTAGGCTCGAAAGTAACTTCGAGACTCTGCATTTCTATGGCCCATTTGATCATTCGTCCGGAGGACTCCATGGTGGTAAGGGGCCGCTTGATCGGTTGGTCGGTATACACGACGACTGCATGTGCCAGAAAGTAGGGCTTCAATTTTTTAACAACCATGAAGAGTGCAAGACCAAATTTCTCCACTAGGGGATACCTCAACTCGGCATTTTTCAGTACGTGACTGACAAAGTAGACCGGAAGTTGACAGCCGTCCCTTTCAGCAAGGAGCACCGCGCTTAACGCATGATCAGAAACGGCCAGGTACATGTACAGATTTTCTTTGGGCAAAGGGCTGACCAGCCTCGGCAAGGAATGCAAGTGAACCTTTAATTTCTGGAAGGCGGCCTCAGCATCCGGCCCCCATTCAAACCTTGCCTTTTTCTTAATTGCCTGGAAAAAGTATAGGCATTTGTCGCCTGATCGGCTTAGGAATCTTCCCAAGGCCGCCAGACAACCTGTTAACTTCTGAACCTCTCGAACGGTACGAGGCGACTGCATGTCAATGACCGCCTGTACCTTCTCGGGGTTCGCCTCTATTCCTCTCTGGTTGATAAGGAATCCGAGAAATTTCCCAGACTCAACTCCAAATACACATTTCTTGGGATTGAGCATGACATGGTGCCGCCTGAGTCTGGCGAAAGTTTCTCGGAGGTCCGTCAGATGATCTTTCTGAAGTTTAGTCTTGACAATCATATCATCAATGTATGCCTCGACGTTTCTCCCAATCTGATCAAAGAACACTGTGTTTATCATTCGTTGGAAGGTAGCCGGAGCATTCTTAAGACCAAACGGCATGACCGTGTAACAGTATAATCCCTGATCAGTGACGAAGGCCGTCTTCTCCTGATCTTTCTTCCACAAAGGAATTTGATGAAAACCAGAATAGGCGTCCATAAAACTCATCAAGGCATGGCCGGCTGTTGAGTCGACCAGGTTATCAATTTTAGGCAGAGGGTAACTGTCTTTGGGGCACGCCTTGTTCAAGTCTGTGTAGTCTACACACATTCGCCAGGTGCCATTCGGCTTTTTAACAAGTACCACATTTGCAACCCAATCTGGGAAGTAACATTGCCGAATGAACCCTGCATCAAGTAATTTTTTGACTTCGGCGGCTGCCGCCTGACCTCTTTCTTCACCATGGTTCCGTTTCTTTTGTCGTACCGGCTTCTTTTTCGGATCCACAGCGAGTTTGTGTGCTGCCAGATCGGGACTAATGCCTGGCATTTCATGGACTTCAAATGCAAAGATGTCCTTGTATTCTTTCAACAGGTTGTGAAAGTCGTCACCAAGGTTTCTCAGAGCAGTCGTCCCTACCTTGACTGTTCGGTCAGGATGGGAGTCGTCTAATATCAGGTCCGCATGTTCACCAGCCGGCTGAGGGCGGAACTCATCCGGCCGGTCCTCTGCCAATGATTGCTATTTTCTTGCTTTTCTTGCGGACTCAGTCTGGAGTGCCTTTCTCTTTTTGTCGCCTGTTTCTTGAACAGGCGCACTTTCCTTGACATTGTCAAGGTCTGTTTTTTCTCCACTTGACCCAGTGGCCATAACAGTGGGCTTGACATCCGAGAGATAGCACTCTCGGGCCATCCTCTGATCTCCCCTAAGGGAGCCGACTGTTCCATTGTCCCTTTCAAACTTAAGCAGCATAAGTGACGGGATTATAACAGCCTTGGAATTATTCAGGGTTGGTCGACCCAGAATCATGTTGTAGGCAGAGAGTTCCTCTACCACTAGGAACCGGACTACCATGTGTCGTCCTTCCCCTTTTTCGCCCAGGCGGATGGGTAGATCTACTCGTCCCAGTGGGTGGACGACTCCTCCCCCAAACCCTATTAAAGGGTGGGAGGCCGGATGTATGCAGTCCGTCTGATATTTCAGTTTTGATAGACATTTGCTGCTGATGAGATCTGAAGAGCTCCCGGTATCTATGAGGATTCGACCAACTCTCTGGTTGGCCACTTTACATTCAATAACGAGAGGGTCGTCATGCGGCCCCCTTATTCCTCCTAGATCCTCTTCAGTGATGACAATCTCAGGAAATGTATATATTTGGACGGTCGTTCTTGGTGAACGGAATTTACATCTAACCGCCTTATATTATCTTTGTTGCCCCTAATAGTGGGGCCGCCTCCTGAGAAGCCGCCTGCAATGGTGTAGACGACTGCATCATCTGTATCAGAACTGTCGGCCTGCTGATTCTTTTTGGCCGACTGCTTTTTTGAGGAAGTGTTTCCCGCAGATTTCTTGACATAAGTGTCAAGATCACCTTGATCAGCCAATCGGTCTAGGTACCGCATGAGACTGATGCAGTCATTGGTGTGATGACCAATGTCATCATGATAAGCACAGATTTTGTCTTGGTTCCGGTTGCTCGCAGAACCCTTCATGGGGAGCGGCTTCTCAATTGAGAGCCGTCCCTTTATTTCTTTTAGGATAAACTGGTTATCCTTGTTAAACACATATTTTGGGGAGTATGGTTTGAATTCTTTTTTCTTTTTCTGGGCCGGCTGTTTAGAGGAATCAGCCGCCCAGACCCCTTTTCTTTTTTCATCCTTGTTGGACGACTGTTTCTGTCGTCCCTCTCTATTGTCGAACCTCTTCCCGTCCGACTGTTTCATCGTACACAGATCAGTCGCCTGTATATAGGCTTCTGCTTCAATCAAGGCCTCTTGAAGAGTCGCCACCCTTTTTCGAACTAAATCAAATTTGAAGGTAGACCCGTCTTTGAGACCTCTAAAAAAGTCAGTATAAGCTACCTCATCCGGTAACCCTTGAATCTGTATTCTCATCAGGTTGAACCGCCTGATGTAGGAACGAAGCCCCTCCTTTTCACCCTGCTGAATTGTTCCCAAATCAAGGGTCGTTTTCTTCGCAGGGATGTTCATTGCGAAGTTGGAGGCAAATAAGTAAGCAAGCGTCCTGAAGCTGTTTACACAACCAGTCGGCAGGTTGCCGAACCATTGCTGTGCAATTCCCTTGAGAGTCGCTGGGAAACACTTGCACCAAGTGGGATCATCCAACCCTTGAAGGTACATCAGGTTGGTGAATGCCATCAGATGGTCTTCCGGGTTAGTAGTGCCATCATAGGCGCCTACTAAAACATTTTTTACTTTGGCCGGCTGAGCGGCTTCAGTAATTTCCTTGGAGAAGGCCGACGGCTGTTCACCAAGTCTAAGCAGCCGTAGCTGCCAGTCCATAGGTTGGACGTTTTTTGCTGCAGGTCCACCAAATGGAGGTGGCTGCATAAAATACTGTTGTTGCGGCACAAATGGTAAGTTTGGTACCGCCTGGGCACTATGAAAGTCGGACTGACGGGAGGTGCCGCCTGACTGACTCTCATGGTACGACTGAGTTGGCCTCATCGAGGCATTTCGCAAACTGTCCTGAAAATTTGAAGTAGAAGCCGACTCTGATAATCGGTCACTCTTCTTCTGCTCTAGCAGGTGCCGAGCATCTGTGAACGTTTGCTTTGACCCGTCCGCCTGAATATGACGAACCGGTTTCCTACTTCCCGTAGGGTAACGGAATTTTGTGAAATCAAGAGCAGACGGTTCCCGCTTATTGGATTTAGGATGGGGAGTCGCCTCTCGCCCTTGAACTGGCTTCCTCCTCAGTGAAGTGGAAGGTTTCTTGGCCGACTGCTCTTTGACTGAAGCAGGCGGTTTTTTGTCGATCAACTCTTGGATCTCTCCCTTGAAGTCCCTCATGAAGGTCATGAGTTCGTTCCTTGTGATGGGAGCAGACCCATCAGTCGGCTGTTGCCGAGCAAGCGGTGCGCCTGCTGGCTCGCTTCCTGTTTGAAGATACTCCCGTTCCCTTATTTCAGTATGACGGGTACGGCGGGCCCTTAGGGACCCGTCTGGAGCTGTATGAATTTCAACTTCAAATTCACTTTCGGTATCATGGTCCGACTGAACTTGAGGGTCGTCTAGGGGACGCCTCTCTTCTGGAGTCGGTACAGACTTGGATGCCATCTCTGAAGTACTCTCCCCACAGACGGCGCCAAATGTTTCGGGGTTTTCTGATGTCCTGCGGGAGAGTTACAATTCCGAGACTGGAACCGGACGCCTGTACCTGCAAAATAACGGAGACTCCTGAGAGCTCCGCCTCCAACGGTCAAGTTAGTACCTGATTAAGGAGTAACCAATACAGAAATTAAAGTAATCAGATCTCTCTAGGTGAGAGTGCTTAGTGTTGGTAATCTGCGTTGTTAGCGAGATTAGCCGGTTGTTAATAAGTCTGTTCTTCTCTGCTTGATCTCTTAATTATTCGGGTGTTTGATTAATGAGGATTAATCGAGTATTTATAGCCTTGGGAAGCGTGCAACTCTCTAGGTTTAAGGTAAACCTAGGGCTGATCGGGCCTCTAGACTGAATTGGGCCTTGATGGCCGGTTGTCCCACTTGGCATGGGTGGACACGTGGCGTGTCTTAAGTGGTCCGTGGAGGACGTATCTGTGACTGACACGTGGCAAGCTCCTGTTGGCCTTCGTGAAGGACACGTGGCGGAACCTGGTTGGTCCACTTGTCAGACGGTGATTGGTGGATAAAAATCCCCTAATCAATACCCTTTCTTGAAGAGTTCTCCCTTGCACATTTCAAAGTTGGACGCCCATTTCTTCAGTAGAGCCGCTTGGGAGTGATCACTCGGCAAGGTGCCGGTTGTTAAATAGGCTCGGATGTCATCCATCCAAGTTAAGCTTCTATCAAGGATTCCAATAGGTTCTTCCTCAATGCTTCCTTTCTCCATAACTTCCCAGAATACGGTCATTAGAGTGTCACAAGAGGCCGAGGATGCCAGTTTAGAGAGGGCGTCTACCTGGTTATTCTCGGACCTGGGTACTTGAGTTAGATGAAATTCTTCAAGTGACCCAGCCGCCTGTCTCACCGCCTGTAAATATTTAATCATGGTCGGAGGGGTAGCTTCATAATCACCATTGTATTAGCTTACTATCAACTGTGAGTCTGAACAGGCGGCTATCTTCCTTGCCCCGTCCGCTTTGCACATGCGGATACCGGCCAGTAGAGCTTCATACTCCGCCTCATTGTTCGAGGCTTGGAAGTTGAATCGTAGTGCATACTCATACCTATCGCCTTCGGGCGACTGACATATGATGCCTGCACCACAACCATTTAAAGTGGAGCTCCCGTCTACATAGACCTTCCAGACTTGGTCTGAAATTTGAGAATCATAAGATCGAGTCATTTCTACTATGAAGTCAGTAAATGCTTGCCCCTTCACTGCTTTTCTTGGCTCGAATGTGATTTCAAGGCTCTGTATCTCTATTGCCCACTTGATCATTCGGCCTGACAGGGGCCGCTTGATCGGCTGGTTTGTGTATACCACGACTGGATGCGCCAAAAAATAGGGCTTTAACTTTCTAACTGCCATGAAGAGGGCAAGGCCAAATTTCTCAACCAGGGGGTATCTTAACTCGGCATTCTTCAAAACGTGATTGACAAAATAGACTGGGAGCTGGCAGCCGTCCTTCTCAGCAAGGAGGACGACACTTAAAGCATGGTCAGACACTGCTAGATACATATAGAGCACTTCTTTAGGCAAAGGGCTGACCAGCCTTGGTAAGGAGTGCAAGTGTTCTTTCAGCTTTTGGAAGGTCGCCTTAGCATCCGACCCCCATTCAAACATAGCTTTCTTTTTTATTGCCTGAAAGAAGTAGAGGCATTTGTCGCCTGCCCGACTGAGAAATCTCCCCAGGGCCGCCAGACAACCTGTTAATTTTTGGACCTCTCAGACAATGCGGGGCGAATGCATATCTATGACCGCCTGCACCTTCTCGGGGTTAGCCTCTATACCCTTCTGATTGATAAGAAATCCGAGGAACTTCCCAGACTCAACTCCAAAAACACACTTCTTGGGATTGAGCATGACATGGTGCCGCCTGAGTGTGGTGAATGTTTCTTGGAGGTCGGCCAAATGGTCCGTCTGGAGTTTGGATTTCACAATCATATCATCTATGTACGCCTCCACATTACTCCCAATTTTTTCAAAGAAGACAGTGTTTATCATTCTCTAGAAGGTGGCCGGGGCGTTCTTCAAACCAAACGGCATGACCGTATAACAGTATAATCCCTGATCTGTGACAAAGGCTGTTTTCTCTTGGTCCTTCTTCCACAGGGGAATCTGATGGAAGCCAGAGTAGGCGTCCATAAAACTCATTAAGGCGTGGCCAGCTGTAGAGTCGACCAGACTGTCGATTTTGGGCAATGGATAACTATCTTTCGTCTGTATAGTCCACACACATGCGCTAGGTACCATTCGGCTTTTTCACGAGCACAACGTTTGCAACCCATTTAGGGAAATAACATTGCCGAATGAACCCTGCATCAAGTAACTTTTTAACTTCGGCGGCAGCTGCCTGGCTTCTTTTTTCGCCATGGTTCCTTTTCTTTTTCCTGACCGGCTTCTTTTTCGGATCCACAACCAGCTTATGTACTGCCAAGTCTGGACTTATACCTGGCATCTCATGTACTTCAAATGCGAAGATATCCTTGAATTCCTTCAAGAGTTGGTGAAAATCATCCCCAAGAGCAGCAAGAGCAGTCGTCCCAACCTTAACAGTTCGGTCAGGACGTGAATGTCGTCTAGGGTAACGTCCACATGCTCACCAGCCGGCTGAGGGCGGAACTTGTCTCACCGCTCCTCGGCCAGTGATTGCTATTGCTTTTCTTTTCTCTCAGCCTCCAGATGGATGGCCTTTCTTTTCTTGCCGGCTGCTATTGGGGCAAGATCAGCTCCCTTGACTTGCTCAAGTTCAGTATTCTCTCCACTGGGGCCAGATGCTACCACGGTGGGCTTTATATCAGAGAGATAACATTCTCTGGCCATCTTCTGGTCTCCCCGTAGGGAGCCGACTGTTCCATCATCCCTCTCGTACTTGAGAAGCGTGAGAGACGGAATGATAACAACTTTAGATTTGTTCAGGGTGGGTCGCCCTAAGATCATATTGTAGGCCGATAGTTCTTCGACCACCAAAAATCTGACCACCATGTGACGACCCTCCCCTTTCTCACCCAAGCGGATAGGTAGATCCACTCGCCCAACTGGGTGGACGACTCTTCCTCCAAATCCTACTAAAGGATGGGAGACAGGGTGCATGCTCTCAGTTTTGTACTTGAGCTTGGTCAAGCATCGATAACTTAAGAGGTCAGATGAGCTTCCAGTATCAATAAGGATTCGACCGACTCTTTGGTTGGCCACCTTACATTCAATTACAATAGGGTCGTCATGCAGCCCCCTAACATCTCCCAAATCTTTCTCAGTGATCACAACCTCAGGAAATGAACTTTTGGAGATCCGTTCTTGCTCGACGGAGTTAACATCCAAACGCCTGATGTTATCTTTGTTGGCCCGGATAGTAGGGCCACCTCCTGCGAAGCCGCCTGCTATGGTATAAATGGGCGCTTCGTCAGTGTCAGAGTTGTCAGCTGACCGTTGCTTCTTTTTGGCCGCCTGTTTCTGTTTGGGGGGTTGATTCCCCTCAGACTTCTTGACATAGGAGTCGAGATCTCCTTTATCTGCCAGGCGGTCCACAAGGCGCTTGAGGCTGATACATTCATTGGTTTCATGACCAATGTCCTCATGGTAGTGACAATATTTACTTTGGTTCCGATTGCTGACAGAACCCTCCATGGCGGCCGGCTTCTCAATTGAGATCTGGTCCTTGATTTCATTGAGGATGGCATGGCTATCCTTGTTGAACTCATACTTGGGGGAGTATGGTTTAAATTCCTTCCTTTTTTTCTAGGACGACTATTCAGAGGAGTCGGCCGCCCAGACTTCTTTTCTCCTTTTCTCTTTGGCCGACTACTTTGGCCGGCTTTCTCTTTTGTCGGACTTTTTGTGGTCTGACTGCTTTCCAACATTACAGAGGTCAGTTGCCTGAATGTAGGCGTCCGCCTCCATCATTGCTTCTTGGAGGGTGGTCACCTTCTTTCTGACGAGGTCGAATTTAAAGTTCGACCCGTCCTTCAGACCTTTGAAAAAGTCTGTATAGGCTACTTCATCAGGTAGTCCTTGTATCTGAATTCTCATTAGATTGAACCTTTTGACGTAAGAGCGCAGTCCCTCCTTCTCTCCCTGCTGTATGGCCCCCTAATCAAGGGTGGTCTTCTTAATAGGAATGTTCATTGCGAAGTTTGATGTGAACAAGTAGGCGAGGGTCTGGAAATTGTTAATACACCCGGCCGACAAGTTGCCAAACCATTGCTGGGCGACTCCCTTCAGTGTGGCCGGGAAACATTTGCACCATGTGGCGTCATCCAACCCTTGGAGGTACATTAGGTTAGTATATGCCATCATGTGATCTTCTAGGTTGGTAGTGCCATCATATGCCCCTAACAACACATTTTTTACTTTGACCGACTGGGCAGCCTCTATTATTTCCTTAGAGAAGGCGGATGGCTGTTTACCAAGTTTGAGCAACCTAAGTTGTCAGTCCAAAGGCTGGACATTCCTTGCCGCCTGTCCTCCAAAAAGAGTAGGCTGTATGAAATATTGGGACTGCGGGACGTATGGTTGAGGAGGCACATACGGGGCCGCCTAATGCTTCTGGGAAGCAGAACGAGAGGAGGCGTCGGGCGTCTGGCTCTCGTAATTTGATTTTGAATACCTCAGGGAGGTATTATGTAGGCTGTCTTGGAAATCAGAAGTAGAGGCCGACTCTGACAGTCGGTCATTCTTCTTCTGCTCAAGCAGCTTTCGAGCATCAGAGTATGTTCCTCTTCGACCCGTCCGGCTGAACATAACGGATGGGCTTTCTCTTCCCTGGGGAGGGAAAGTGGTTCTTAGTTAGGTCGATCACTGGTTCCTCCCTTGCCCTAGGCTTAGGGTAAGGAGTCGCCTCCCGATCCTTTACAAGCTTCTTCCTCCCAGATTGGGAGGGTCTTTTGGTTGACTGTTCCTTTGGTGGAACTGTCGTCCTTTTGTTGATTAGATCCTGGATCTCCCCCTTGAAACTATTCATGAAGGTCATGAGTTCGTTTCTAGTGATAGGGGCAGATCCCTTGGCCGCCTGTTGATGATCAAGCGGCTGGTCGGCTGGTTTACTAGATCTAGCCAGGCAGTCCTCTCGTTCCTTCCTTTCGGAGGGACGGGTGTGTCCAGCTCTTACGGTCCCGTTAGAGGCCGTATGAGTCTCGACTTTAATTTCATTGACAGTGTCCTGGTCCGTTTGAACCAGGGGATCGTCCATGGGACGCTTGTCACTTAGAATCGGTACAGACTGTGATTCCATCTCAAAAGTACTCTCCCCACAGACGGCGCCAAAATGTTTTGGGGTTTTTTGATGTCCTGTGGGAGAGTTACAATTCTGGGATTGGTAACCTTGCGCCTGTACTTGCAAAACAACGGAGACTCCGGGTGGTGGGAGCTTCGCTTCCGACGATCAAGTTAGTACTTGTATGTGGAGTAAAAAAGGTGTGAAAAGTAAAGGGCGATCTGGTTCCTGTAGGGGAGGAGTGATCAGGAAGTGCAACTAATTGCTAAGTCGGGTCTAGCAATCAGAAAGCACGTGTGTTTAGGTTTCTCTAGGTGAGAGCAATTAATTCTGAATCCCCTTAAATGGAGGCTTAATTACTGTATTTATAGCCTAGGGATGCGTGCCCAATACTAGGTTTAGGTCAACCTAAGGCTGATTGGGCTTGTCCCGAAAACCAGGCCAAGGTGGCCGTTCTCTTGGTGGGCAGATAGCAGGCCACGTGGCGTGGCGCGATTGGTCCATGCTGGACTGATTGCTGCTTGACACGTGTCAGGTCCTTGTTGGTCCATGTGGTGGACACATGGCTGGACCTGATTGGTCCACATGGCAAACAGTGATTAGGCGGGGAAAATCCCCTAATCAGGATCGATTTCAAACGTTGCTGACATCATACATCCCCATCCCTATCCTGTGTGTCGCTTTCTCATTAAAAAAATTCTCGTCATTTTGATTTATGATGTCATTAATGATTTTTTTTAATTTTTTATTTTTGGAAAAACTACACTAAATATGTATAATAACATGTATAAGATAATAATGCATACTCTACTACTGCTATTGTTGGCCTAAATACGGAACTATCAAAGTTCATAAGATAACCTATATCCATTCATAAAATTAAGTTATTACTACTGCTATTGTTGGCCTATAAATACGGAACTATGAATACGGAAACTATCAAAATGAAAAGTGACTGACTTTTGGACTCAATGCTAAAGTGAATACACATTATCCAAAATTACCTCCTATTTAATTATCCAAAATTCACTCCTATTTAATTGTGATGATAAGTGTAAATAAAAAAAAGCAATAATTATCCAAAGTGATTGAAGTTTTGTTTTAATATATGTATGTACACTGCATTTTTTTCAACATTACCTTTGTTCACTGTGTGTATTATGTCTTTGAAGGTATGAAAATATTTGTCTTCCACACTTCAATCTGCAATTTGGTTTTACTCATATTATTCGGTAGAGGCGAAAGCTACAAATGCTAACACTAAAAATGGTCTGCTGCAATGTCGTTAAAATGTTCCTAAATTCATTTTTTTTAAGGTTATAAAAACTCCCTATGAACTTTACTAACAACTTTTTTTTACTAAATTATACACATTTTATGATAAAATGAAGATTAGATTATTGATTAACAAGTTTTCTCTTTATTTTGTTTAAATAAATTTCAAAAATTGGTCTTCTTTATTTTAGGCAAAATTGGCCTCAATAGCACCAACTATAGGTTGGGTGCATAGAATATAACACAACCTTAATCGAGTGCGCTCTACATCACAAATTATTAAGACATGTGCAGAAAATGTCATAAAGAACATCGGAGGACAGAGAATCTACCGAAAAAGTGTATTTTTATTATTTTTAACCAATTTTCACCTTTATTTATCTGTTTATTTTAATATTCTCTCACGTGTATAATTACTTTACTATACTAAGGACATGCCCCCATTATTATTATTCTCCCATTACCCCCAATTAGTAAAATTAATACTACTCCTTGAAGAATACATAGGTATACGAGGAAAACGACAAAGACCAATCCAAAATCAATCAGCACAAGACATTTGGAAATTATACTTTTGTACATTTTGAAATTCATTTCAATCTCTGTGCTGAATACATGCATTTGTTTATTTAGTTAGTTTTTTTCTCCATAATTTCATGAAAATAGGATATTACTTGGTGTTATAATGATTTGTCGAAATTGATGTCTGGTTGGATGAATTTTATTTGTATAATTTGTGTCTTAGATTTCGATTTATTTTGCCAAACATAATCCATTCATTGCAATTTATCATGAAAGTCATTACAAAATAAGTTAGAGACAAATAATTAGGAAGCACGTGCTAGGTATAATAAAGTATCAAATAAATTAGAGAAGATTAAAAAAGAGTGAAAAATTGGTTAAAAATAATAATAATAATAATTCGGGTGAAGTTTCATTGCCCCTTTGTGGGTCTTAGTGGTTGTCAAGATGGAAGTGGCAACAGTCTTACTAAAAGTTCTCTTATCAAGCATCTTTATGATCGTCATTTTTGTATTGGTGCGCGGGATATCACACGACATTCTATTTCTTCTAATTTGGCCGTTTATACTGAGGCTGAAGTTACTTTTTCGCGTATGGGGATTTGGTTATGTGGGGTTTGCTACAAAACGCATACGCAGCGTGCTAAGTGTCGTCATAGTCCGAGTGAGATTGTGTCACCCCCGGATGCAAGGGATGGTATTGTTCGTTTTGTGCTTCATGATTTCTCCAAGCCGCAATCTGCCTCTTCTTCGGCTCAGCTTGGGCGCATAGGTGGTTTGGTGCATGATCAGCCTTGTGGTTTTGATGTGGCTCTCCTTGACTGTTTGTTCTCCAAGGGGTTTCGGACTGTAAAATCTATACCTCCCAAGTGTCGTCTGGGGTTTTCTCGGGTTCTGAAAGGTGCCCTTGATAAGGTGATTTCTAGGCCTGATGACATTTTTAGTTGGGTTTCTTTGTTGGTGTTACCTTTATGCACCCTTAAAACCTTTCGCCAGCGGAGTAGCTCCGAGTGTAGGTCTTCGGTAAAACATCGGCTTTAAGAGGAGAGTATTTCCCGTGCTATTTGTTCTTGGAGTGCACCAGGTGGTAATTTGCAGCTTGTGAGGGATATTTTGGCAGAGGATTCTCCTTCTTTTTCAGTGGTTGGTGATGAGGGCCTTGATTTGGAGGAGCGTAATATCAAGCAATGTCGTAGGAAGATTTGTGACGGCCATTACACTGCTGCAGTTCGGGTTCTTTCTTCTTCAGGCGTTGCTCCTTATAATGATGATACTCTCGCGGATTTACAGTCTAAACACCCTACTTCTCCAGCTCCATCCTTGCCTGATATACCTGTTGATGGCCTTCATCTCGTTACTACTTCTGATCTTGTTTTGAATCGGATTAAGAGTTTTCCACGTGGCTCATCATGTGGTAGGGACGGTTTACGTGCTCAGCACCTTATAGATTGCTTGAGTGGTGCTGCTGTGACTGTATCGGATGAGTTAGTTGACTCTATTTCTGGGGTGGTTAATCTCTTTCTCGCTGGTAAGTGTCCTATGGAGCTAGGAGGGTATATTGCTAGTGCTCCTCTGACACCACTTGTCAAGCCTGGTGGTGGTATTCGTCCTATAGCTGTGGGTACTGTTTGGCGGCGTCTGGTTTCGAAGGTCGGTGTTGTTATGGTTGGTCTGTCTTTAGGAAGCTACTTTGATGGTCTCCAATTTGGTGTTGGAGTTTCTTCGGGAGGTGAAGCGATTCTTCATGCTGTGAATCGGTTGATTGAGGATCGTGGTTCCAATGTGGGTCTTTCTATGTTATTAGTGGATTTTTAAAATGCCTTCAATCTAGTTGATTGTGCGGTCATGTTACGGGAGGTTCGTCGTCGTTGTCCGGGCCTTTCGCGCTGGGTAGAGTTCTGCTACTCTAATCCAGCTAGATTGTATTATGGGGACCACACCTTATGGTCGTCTCAGGGAGTGCAGCAGGGTGGTCCCCTTGGTCCCTTGCTATTTGCTTTGGTTTTACAACCCCTAGTGTGTAAGATCAGACACACTTTTGATGTCTGTCTTCAGGCCTGGTATTTGGATGACGATACTGTGATTGGTGACACGTTGGTGGTAGGGAAGGTTCTGCAATTGATTATGGAGGACGGGCCTCGTTTTGGGTTACATCTTAACGTGGAAAAAACTGAAGTTTTCTGGCCTACAGAAGACCCTCGAAGCAGGCTTGTGGGTGTCTTTCCGCCTAATATTGCTCGACCCTTGCGTGGTGTTAAGCTGCTTGGTGGTCCTGTTAGTTCCGATTCCGGTTTTGGAGGTGAGCTTGTGATGCAGAGGCTGACAAAGACCATTACACTTATGGATAGGGTTGCTCAGCTAGATGATCCTCAGTGCGAGCTGTTGTTGCTTAGGGCTTGTACCGGAGTTTCTAAGCTATACTTTGCATTGCGTACTTGTCCACCTAGTACCTTTGAGACGGCTCAGCGCACATTCGATGGGGCACTTAGATCCTCATTGGAGCGTATTGTTACTGCTTCAGGGCCTGGGTTTGGCGATTGGCAATGGCGGCTTACCACCTTGCCTTTTGCTTATGGCGGTCTTGGTGTTTATTCCGCAGGTGATGTTCGACATTATGCTTTTCTTGCTTCCCGGTTACAGTCTGCTGGGTTGCAGACACAGCTATTACGACATGCTGGTGTTGTTGGTCTTGGACGAGCCTTTGGAGATGCGTTGAGTTTGGATAATGGAATAGTGGAGTCTGACATTATGAGTAATCCTAGTGAGGTCGCTGCCCCTAAACTCATGAAGAAATTGGCAGATATGTATTTCACAAAGGTTACCGCTTCTGCAGAAGCCGCTTATTCTTTGACTCCTCGGCAATCAGCATTGTTGAAATCGCAACGGGGAGATCACACCTCTGCTTGGCTTCGGGCAGTCCCTATTTTTGGGTTGGGTCAGACGATGAACCCAAAGACCTACCGATGTGTGTTGTGCTATAGGATGGGTGTTACATTGTTCTCTATCTCGACACCATGCTCTGCTTGTTCTCGGGTTTTTCCTGGGGATATTTTCGGTGATCACGCGGTGTCGTGTGCTGGTCTTGTCGGTATTAAACATCGGCATAATATTGTCCGGGATACCCTTGTTGATATCTGCTACATATCTGGGATCTCGGCAAGAAAGGAGGTTGACATAGGGTTGTCTGGAGGGAATGACGGGGCCCTTAGACCTGCTGATGTGTTACTTTATTCTTGGGATCGTGGTCGCGATGTTTGTGTGGACTTAACAGGGTCTTCTCCATTGACACAGACAGGGCTTTCTGACTTTGTTCCTGGACGGGTTGTGGCTGATGCGGCTCATCGGAAGCGGATGAAGTATGAAGCTAGTTGTCGGCTGATGGGGTATGGTTTCATTCCCTTCTCCTTTTCTTCGCTTGGGGAATTGGAGAAGGAGGCTGTCGTGTTGCTGAAGCGGGTTCAGTGGTTCTCGACGACGCAAGACATTGGGGCTCGTGCTGCAGCTTATATCTTCACTAGGGTAGGCTTTTCTATAGCTAGAGGAGTGGGGGCCCAAATTGTATCTCGGCTTCCCACTAATTTGTTGTAGGTTGTATGACTTTATCTGTTTTTGAGATGATAATAATAATAATAATAAAAATAATAAAAATACAGTTTTTCGGTAGATTCTCTGTCATCCGATGTCATTTATAACATTTTCTACATCAAACTTAATAGTTTATGATGTTGAGCGCACCCAATCAAGGTTGTGCTATTCTCTGTACCCAACCTATAGTTGGTGCTATCAAGACCAATTTTGCCTTTATTTTATGATAGTTTCACTTAGGGGCCTTGTGTAATTGATCATCCTTCAAATGCTCAGAACCATCCCTGCTAGATAGAGTAGCACTAGGGGTCATGGATGCAAATTAAACTGCTCATGAACATTTTATAATCGGTTAGATCAAAGATTTGTTATAATTCAACACGTTTTGTGTACGATTGGCCACACCATATGTGGCCACGTTTTAAAGAATAAAGGAACTCCTTTTACAATGATCGAGTTTCCTCTATAATACTAATCGAGTAATCTTTAAAACACTGACTGAGTAAACTTTGTAGCACCGACGAGGTACGTCAGGTATCCCTATAACACCAACGAAATTCCAAGTGGTTTGCCACGTATAAGAATAACTTTTCATATCGACGGGTTTTCATCTGTTTTAAAATGGGTAACTACCCCGTAATCCAAAAGGCGGGAAATTAGTGAGAATACCGTCCAACCAGCAACTGTATTACCTCAGTACTAGTCATCTTCTTCTACTCACTTCCCTCTTCCCACAACCATGAACACTCCCCTAATTCTTCCAAATTATCTCACTTCATCTTCCCCAATTTTCAATTTTCCAAACCCTAAACCTAATCTCTCTCCTAAACTTCCTTCACTTTCCTTTAATTTCCACCTCTTCCGCTCTCTTCTCCTCCATCAAAACCCCTTCCTCAAGGTATTCCTCTTTTTTCTCTCTCATTTTCCTCTTTTTTCTTTCTTAATTTTGTCTTCCTTTTGAGTTTTCAGATGAATCGGGCAATCAATTTGAATAACTCAGTTAACGCGTTGGAAGATGAATTTTGTGGTGATGATTTGGTAGTTGAAGCGTCTCTTACTAGAATTCTTCCACCTGCTTTGACATTGGAGCATGGTGTTGCTGCATTGAAGGATGCGCTTCAGGAATTTAAGCTTATCTCCGAATTCTGCTTGTGGTCAAATTAGATTTCAGGTATTTTTAGTGTTTTGTACTATTCTTTTAATTTCATGGAATCTAGTCTGTTGATGACATTAGTAAAGTATTCTGTTGTACGTACCAATTTAGTTGTCACATATGCTTTCACCACGGTTTATGATGGAACTAAAAAAAAAAAAAAAAGTTGAGAGAAACGAGCAAAATGTCCTTAAAAAAAGAAAAGGTTTGCCGAATATGTAAATGTAAAATGTGGTGTATAGAGTTCATTTGGATAAAGATATAACACTTGGAAGAATTAATGTGTTTTATTTGGGTGTGAAGAGATTATATAGTTTTGCAATGGAGTGCCTCGTTAAACTGCTGTTAAGCTGAAAATGATGCATTTGGGTTCTAGTTGGAAAATTTGAAAGCCAGATTGTTTTCTTGGTTTCTTTGATTAAGGAATATATAAACTGAGTTACAGGTAGCTGTGCCCCCAAGTGCGAATGCTTTGGACTGGTTCTGTTGTCAGCCTGAGGCATCGGTAGTGTTTCCTCAGTTTTACATGTCCAAGCAATCAAAGATTCCAACTCGTGAGTCAGCTTTCTTTAACAAGACTCGTGGGGTTTTTGGAATTGGAGCTGCGGTTTCTTTTAGACAGTCATCTTCTAGATCTGATGAGTGGAACTCATTTAGAAGGTAAAGTTCAAATATCTTTTTGATTTATGTTTCTCGAAATTTTTCAGTATATAGTTAACAATTTATTGATGAAATCATTGTTGAACTAAATGGCTGTGCAAAAAAGATAGTAATAGGAATAAGCTATTGGAGAAAAAAAATTTAATTGCCAGTTAGTGTGGATAGTGCTGGGTATTACCTTATTAATGTGGTGATTTGTGTAAATTGAAGGACAAGATTAATGATGATCTCTTATAAGATTACCTTAATGCTACATGTCCATGATTGTGCCCAGTCTTTGATTTATACAGCTAAGTCCATTATTTTAAAATCCTCTCTGTTAGGAAACCATTTTCATGCGTCCCTTATACAGCCTTTCTACTACATAGTGACAACTGGTAGCCACTAACCAGTTGAATCTTTGAAGTTGATGAAGCTGTTTCTGTGATACTGTAATAATTTAGTGGCAGACAGTGATGTAACATTAGACATCATATATATATATATATATATTTTATTTTTTTTTGGGGGGGTGGGGGGTGATGTAGCGAGCCATTTGTTGTTCCTTTTATTTTTGGCAGAGATTCCAAGGAGGAACATATTTGGCATATGAAGAGATTCACTAGTTTCATGTATGGAGAACAACTTCATGCATTCTGCAATTTAATTTGTGGTTACTTACATACTATGTGGTTTAGAGGATTTTACTGGCTTTTTTTAGTACTCTGCAAATTAGGTCCATGTATAGAATAGGTGAATATTAAAGAATACATTAGGATTTTGAATTGAGTATGCTTGGATTTTTTTTATGTTTTGAAGGAATAAGATATACATCATATTACACATCAAATACAGAAATTAATAACGTCTTTCATTACAACTGCCAGTTCACAATCCTGATAAGCAACTATATTGTGTAGCATGTATTTTAGATCTGATGCATCAGTTTCAAGCTCTAGATGCATAATTTTCCTTTTCCGAGCAATAAGTAGTCCCTCATGGATAGTTAGCAATTTGAAAAAGCAGGACCTTAAATGTTGAATCAATCAAAGCCTTAATCCCATAAGTGAAGTCGGTTATATGAACCACAAGTGATTATTCCGTATAGTCATCTACAAAGATTTTCCTTTTCCATCCTTTTTGATTAAATATTTCATGCTCATGCAAATCCATATGCTTCATATCCATATGCTCATGAGGTGGATTTGCATGAGCATGACCAGTGTAACGAGTTTGAAATGCATGTACTATGTACTATGTAGGTTCATCAAATGTCTTTAGAGCCTTGAATTTCTAACCTCTTCCTTTGAAATGCACTATGTACTATCAAACTAACCCTTGAAATCTTTTGCAGGTCGTAGTAAAGGGGAACAACCAATGGTACCTTGATAGTGGTTGTTCCAAGCACATGACAGGAGATGAATCAAGATTTCTCTCACTGACGGCCTATACTGGAGGAACTGTTACCTTTGGAAATAACAAGAAAGGAAACATCATTGCTATCGGCAAAGTTGGAAGGTCAAGTTCCCAAGCTATTGATAATGTTTTTCTAGTCGAGGGCCTCAAACACAGTTTATTAAGTATATCACAATTCTGTGATAAAGGTAACTCTATAAGCTTTGATTCAGAAAAATGCAGTATCATACAAAATGACACAAGGAAGGTTTTGTTGGAAGGAACTCGGAAAGGAAACACTTACACAGTGGATCTTAATACAGTTCCATGGAACAACTTAACCTGCCTCAGTGTCATTGAGGATGATCCTCTGCTTTAGCATAAACGTTTTGGTCATGCAAGTTTTTCTTTAATTGATAAATTGAGAACAAGGAACTTGGTAGAGGGACTTCCTTCAATCAAGTTCATATGTGATAAAATTTGTGATGCTTGTGTGAAAGGAATACAGGTCCGGTCATCCTTTAAATCCAAGAAGATGGTGAGTTCCACGAAACCTCTAGAGTTGATTCATATGGATTTGTGTGGTCCAATGAAAATTCAAAGTAGAAGTGGAAAGAAATATGTCTTAGTCATGGTTGATGATTATTCTAGATTCACATGGGTTATTTTTCTATCTAGTAAAGATGAGACTTTTGACGAGTTTGTTACATTTTCCAGGAGAATTCAAAAGTCCACAGGTCATCAACTGATACTGTTTAGGGTGAAAATACCCTAAGACACGTGGCCCAATAAAGGCTTGACACGTGTCAATCTTTCAGCGGTCTGCAAAGGCCCAATTCCTTTGCAGACACGTGTCCCTTATACCCTAATTGAGGTACAGTTCTCCCTTACTATAAATAGTAAGGGTAGACCTCATTTATGACATACATTAATTGCAACCACAAAAAAACCAAACAAAGCCCAAACCTACTGAAACGCTCTCGAACCGAGAAGCTTTTATTGTTCCTATTCCACTTCGAAAAGATACTAACTTAATCTTCGGAGGCGGAACTCCCACCCCCCATCCGGAGTCTCCGTTACTTGTGCAGGTACAGGCGTAAGAAGGAAGTCTGCTAGGTGCAGGTACAGGCGTAAGAAGGAAGTCTGCTAGGAAATTGTAACTCTCCCGAAGGACACATAGAAAACCCCCAAACATCTGGCGCCGTCTGTGGGGAGAGTACTTTCTAGATGACATCTGAGCCTATACTACCTGGTAAAGGCAATCTGCCTACTGGGGAGGTTGAGGTCCATTCGGACCAAGATACAGCCGATAACTATGACTTGGAAGCCTACACTGCTGCGGATGGCTCTTTGAGGACTAAGAACACCCGTTCCAAAGATAAGAGAGAACGGGAAGGGAACCAGGCGGCTCCTAGCAAGCCAACTAGGGGGCCGCTTGGGTTAACCTCTACCGCTGGAGACTCCCCAGTCTCCAGAGATGAGCTCATGAATATGATGATGAGCTTCAAAGGAGAGATCAAAGGCCTTCTGGACTACACAGCCGGCCCCCGTAAGGGTCAGGCGGAAGAAAGGCGTCACGGTAAAAAGACAGCCAAAACAGTAAAGGGTAGAGCATCTACCCCACATCCGAAGTCAGACATGCCAGCTAGGCTCTTTGATTTCTCAAAGATGCACACTCCTATAGATGGAGTCAGAAAGCCCGTCCGGCACATTCAGCCGGATGGAACCAAGAAAGTCTATTCTGATGCCCGGACGCTCATCCAAGATAAAAAGACTCAGCGATCCGAGTCGGCATCAACATCGACCTTTCGAGACAGCTTCAATGCCACCTCAGGAAGGCACTCGAGAACAAACAATGACAGCCGGACGAGCGAGGTTTCCGCTCGATCCGGCCCCCATATGATCCAACCGGCAGTGCATGGAACACCGTATACGCCCTTTGGATCCCCCTATGCACAGGCAGGTATTTTCAGGGGGCAGCATCAGTCGCCCGTCCAGCCTATGGACTGGCAGCTCCGGCTGCTCAACCTTGGGGAACAGCCAACGGCGTTCTCCAGAGAAATCACCGAGATGACCCAGCCGTCTAAAATCAAAAACGTGTTGGTAGGCGCCTACGACGGTACCACCAACCCGGAAGATCACCTTATGGCATACACCAACCTGATGTATTTGCAGGGTTTGGATGATGCCGCATGGTGCCGGTGCTTCCCGGCTACGTTGAAAGGGATTGCTCAACGTTGGTTTGGTAACCTCCCAGCCGGATGCATCAATAATTTCAGGACCTTGGCCTACTGGTTTACGTCCAACTTTTCTATGAACATCCCTGCCAAGAAAACAAGCCTTGATCTAGGGGCAATACAACAGGGAGACAAAGAGGGGCTCCGGTCATATGTCAGGCGGTTTAACCTGATGAGGATCCAAATCCATGGATTGTCTGATGACGTTGCCTATACTGATTTCTTCAAAGGCTTAAAAGATGGATCAACTTTTAAGTTTGACTTGGTTAGGAAGAGGGTCTCCACTCTTCACGAGGCACTCATGAAGGCGGAGGCCTACATTCAGGCAGTGGAATTGTGTGCTGTTAAACTTCCAACGGATTACAAAAGATCCGATAAAAAAGAGAATCGGCCTACCCAGTCGGCCAAAAAGGAAGACAAGAGAAAGGGGGTATGGGCGGCAGACTCATCCGGACAACCTTTCCAGAAAAGGAAGAGGTCGGATCCGTATGTGCCAAAGTACGAGTTCAACAAGGACTGTGCCTCCATTCTCAACGAAGTAAAGGACCGGTTGAATCTTGAAAAACCGTCTCCTATGAAGAGTCCTCTAAGCGCCCGGGATAAGAGCAAATATTGTCTTTTTCACGAGGAAATTGGCCACGACACTGAGGGTTGCTTTAGTCTCAAGCGGCTCTTCGACCGGCTCGCTGATGAGGGGGCTCTCAAATCTTATCTTTCCAAGTCAAGGGGTACTCCTAAACAAGCAAGAGGACCACCCCCAAAGAAGACGGCTACTCAATCGGATACGGATGAGGAAACCATCCTGACCATAGCCGGTGGCTTTGCGGGAGGTGGGCCTACCATCCGGGGTACAAAAGACAACATTCGGAAACTGGTCAACTCGGTGGATGAGGGCCAGTCGTCTGAATATTCATTTCCGGAAGTTAACATCTCCGAGAGAGATAGGGGCGAGGTCAGACGGCCTCATGATGACCCCATAGTCATCGAGTGCAAAATCGCCAATCAAAGAGTTGGCCGGATCTTGATTGATACCGGGAGCTCATCCGACCTCATCAGCTACCGGTGCTTGGGGAAACTCAAGTATAAGCCCAGTAGCATGCTTCCGGCCTCATACCCTCTTGTAGGTTTTGGGGGAGGAGTAGTACATCCGGTGGGCATGATTGATCTACCCATCCGGTTCGGAGAGAAGGGTAAGGGCCGGCATATGGTTGTCAAGTTTCTTGTTGTAGAAGAGCTGACTGCCTACAATCTGATTATTGGCCGTCCAACCCTTAACCTCTCAAAGGCAGTCATCATCCCATCTCTAATGTTGATAAAGTTTGAAAGGGATGATGGCACAGTCGGTTCCTTGAGTGGGGACCAAAAGATGGCGAGAGAGTGTTACCTCTCGGACATCAAACCAACGCTTGACACAGGCGGTCAAGAGAAAGAAATTGTTGAACTTGACGACTGTGATCAAAGCTTACCGGCTACAAAGCCAGCCGGTAAAAAGAGGAAGGCGGACCAACTGGCGCCTGTGAAGGAGAAACAATAGCAATCACTGTCCGGGGAGAGGACAAACGTCCTTCGCCCTCAGCCGGCTGGAGAAATAATTGATGTTGTCCTTGAAGACAGCCGGCCAGACAGAACCGTCAAGGTTGGAACGGCTGCGTTTGAAAGTTTGGGATCAGGTTTGCTCCTTTTGCTGAAGGAGTTCAAAGATGTGTTTGCCTTTGAAGTAGAAGAGATGCCGGGTGTAAGTCCGGATCTTGCTGTACATAGACTCGCTGTGGATCCTAAGAAGAAGCCGGTCAGGCAAAAGAAACGGAACCATGGCGAGGAAAGGTCCCAGGCGGCAGCAACCGAGGTCAAGAAACTCTTGGATGCTGGATTCATCCGGCAATGTTACTACCCGGATTGGGTAGCCAATGTCGTCCTTGTGAAAAAGCCGAATGGAACCTGGCGGATGTGTGTAGATTACACGGACCTCAACAGGGCTTGTCCAAAGGATAGCTACCCGCTTCCAAAGATAGATCATTTGGTAGACTCTACAGCCGGCCATGCCCTGATGAGTTTCATGGACGCCTATTCCGGCTTCCATCAGATACCCTTGTGGAAGAAAGACCAAGAGAAGACGGCTTTCGTCACAGATCAAGGGCTATATTGCTACAAGGTGATGCCGTTTGGGTTGAAGAATGCGCCTGCTACTTTCCAGCGAATGATGAACTCGGTCTTTTATGATCAGATTGGAAGGAACGTGGAGGTGTACATTGATGACATGATTGTCAAATCAAAGCTGCAGGCGAATCATCTAGCCGACCTCCGAGAAACTCTCACCACCCTCAGACGGCATAAAGTCATGTTAAATCCTAAAAAATGCTTCTTTGGAGTTGAGTCCGGGAAGTTTCTTGGATTTTTGATTGATCAGAGGGGCATAGAGGCCAATCCGGACAAAGTACAGGCGGTGATTGACATGCAGTCGCCACGTACCGTCAGAGAAGCTCAAAAGCTTACCGGTTGCCTGGCGGCATTGGGGAGATTCCTCAGCCGGTCAGGTGACAAGTGCCTGTATTTCTTTCAAGCAATCAAAAAGAGGTCAAGGTTTGAATGGGGTGAAGAGGCTGAGGCGGCATTTCAACGGCTGAAGCAACACCTGCATTCTTTGCCAAGATTGGTGAGTCCCTTACCCCAGGAGGCTCTCTACATGTACTTGGCCGTCTCGGATCACTCCTTGAGCGTCGTCCTCCTTGCTGAGAGAGACGGTAATCAGCTCCCGGTATACTTTATAAGCCATGTACTCCGGAATGCTGAACTTCGTTATCCCATGATCGAAAAATTCGGTCTGGCTTTGTTCAAAGCAGTCAAACGGCTGAAACCGTATTTTTTAGCACATCCGGTGACCGTTTACACTGATCAGCCGCTCAAAAGGCCTATGACCACTTTAGAGTCATCCGGAAGAATGATTAAATGGGCTGTGGAAATCCAAAGCTTAGAAATCACTTTCGAACCCAGGCGAGCAGTGAAGGGTCAGGCGTTTGCCGACTTCATTGTTGAAATGACAAGGCCAATACAGCCGGATAAAACTGATGAAGTTTGGAGGGTTTATGTAGACGGGAGCTCTACGCTGAATGGTTGCGGAGCGGGTGTAATTATTCACTCTCCGGAGGGGGACAAATACGAGTACGCTCTACGATTCAAGTTTCAAGCTTCGAATAATGAAGCTGAATACGAAGCCCTGCTAGCCGGTATACGCATGTGTAAGGCAGTCGGGGCAAGGAAAGTTGATGCCTGCTCAGATTCCCAACTCATCGTTAGCCAGTACAACGGTGACTACGAGGCCACCCATCCGGTGATGATTATGTATCTGCAGGCGGTCAAAGAGGAGGCTGGGGCATTTGATGAATTCAACCTAAGTCAAGTACCCAGATCCGAGAATAATCAGGCGGATGCACTATCCAAACTTGCATCCTCCGCCACATGTGATACGCCTAGATCAGTCTTCTGGGAAGTCATGGAAAAGAAAAGCATTGAACATGACCCCATTGGAGTTCTAGATCGAAGCTCCACATGGATGGACCCCATCCGTAATTACTTGGTAGACGGCACTCTACCGGAAACCTCATCCGAAGCAGCTGCTCTTAAAATACGAGCATTAAGCTTCGCAATGCACAAAGGTGAACTGTTCCGGAAGGGTTACTTGCAGCCGCTATTCAAGTGTGTTACCCCAGAACGGGGCAAGGAAATACTGGAAAATCTCCACGCCGGCTTCTGTGGATCTCACATTGGCGGGAGGACCCTCGCCAAAAGAACCCGGCGGCAAGGATACTTTTGGCCTACACTAGAGGCGGATGCATTAGATCTGGTGAAAAGATGCGACAAGTGCAGAGGTTCGGCCGACTGATAAGGCAGCCGGCAACTGATATGACAGCTATTCACAGCCCAATTCCCTTTGCAAAATGGGGCATGGTTATTTTGGGGCCATACACTCCTGCCCCAGGCGGCAGAAGATACATTTTGGTGGCTGTTGATTACTTCACCAAGTGGGTTGAGGCCGAGGCGGTAAAGGGCATCAAAACTAAGGATGTCATCTCCTTCATTTGGAGAAATGTCATCACTCGGTTCGGTGTACCAATGTCAATGGTCTTTGACAATGGCCCCCAGTTCGAAACGCCTGTCCTAAAGACTTGGTTGCAAGACCAAGGGATTTCCTACTACTTTGCATCCGTTGGCCGTCCGCAAGCAAACGGTCAAGTTGAAGCTTTCAACAAGCTCATCTCAGGCGGCATAAAGAAAAAGATCGAGAAGGTAGGCGGGCTTTGGGCAGAAGAGTTAACTCACGTTCTTTGGTCCATCAGAACTACTGAGAAGGGGTCAACCGGTGAAACTCCATTCCTTATGGCATATGGCACAGAGGCGGTGCTTCCCATTGAATTATATGAGCCAACACTTCGAATCATGTTGTATGATGAAGAGGCAAATTGGGAAGCCATGCGCCTGTCTCTGGATACTCTTCCAGAAAGAAGGGGCAACGCCGCCTTGCGTCATGAAATCTACCGCCTTCGAATGACGAGGGCCTACAACAAAAAGGTGCTTAAACGCCCCCTCAAAGTTGGAGATTTTGTATTACGGAAGCTTGAAGCAACCGGTAGGGCATACGAACAAGGGAAACTAACCCCAAACTGGGAGGGACCTTACCGGATTTTTGAAGAAGTTAGAAACGGCACATACCGCCTGGAAACCCCAGACGGAATGCGGCTGCCTCGTACCTGGAATGTAGATAACTTGAAAAAGTACTACTTCTAAGGATTGAAATGTTAAAGCATATAATTTCCATTCATACAATTGTATTTGCACCTGTCTAGTGCAAGAACACAGACGGAAGAACACTTGTTAAAACCACTGCTCCAAAAAGAGCAGTCATCCGGTGACACCCATCCGGGTGAATCACTGAAGAGAACAGCTCCCTTCTGGGTGGAACATTGTTCTAGCGATCCAATAACTCAAACGGCGTTTGTCTAAAACGATTTGCAGCCGTTAGAAATGATCCTTTGCATCTAGGATTCATCCGGCAAGGACCCAAAAGAGGTCCATCCGGGTGAATCACTGGAGAGAACAGCTCCCTTCTGGGTGGAACATTGTTCTAGCGATCCAATAACTCAACGGCATTTGTCTAAAACAATTTTGCAGCCGTTAAGAATGATCCTTTGCATCTAGCATTCATCCGGCAAGGACCCAAAAGAGGTCCATCCGGAAAAATGAAATTCCTAATGGGCCACCGTAACCACCTAAACGGTTTTACATCCCATCCTATATATAATTGTACCAGACGGGGCAAGGTTAGGTCACACTGTCCCCCCATCCGGCTTCCATGAAACGACTGCCAGTCTACTGTTGGGGTAAACAGGTAGCCATTTCAGGGGCATATTGTGGTATCTCTTCTTCATCCGGCATATGTAGAACGACTGAAATACTTTAAAAATGCATAAATAAAAAAAATGCTAATAATAGAGATAGCAAAACCGACTGTCGGTTAATAGATTAATATTAATCTAATTGAAATGTTAGTCGGACCCCTGTTCGGGAAAGATACAACGAAAATACACGGCACGCAGGCCGAAAAAAAAAGAAAATATCAATCTTGCTGTTGCTCTTGTTGCTGAGGCTGCTCCAACCCTTGAGCTTGCCCAACCTGAGTCTCAGCCATCTGCTCTTGCAGCTGCTTCGGCTGGTTTCCCATTAGGACCCCATCCGGCTCTGACCCTAACCCCTTCTCAGCCCACTCGTCGAAAGGAGGAGAGGCAGGAGTGCCGAGTACTCGAGCTTCATAAACTTCAGAAGCATACAAGTAACGGAGGTTGAAATAGTCAAAGTCAGAGTCCGGATGGATGAGGCCCCAAGCCAGCTTCATGCGCTCCTCGCAGTCGGCTTCATTCTCTGTAATCAGGCGGCTGAGTTCCTCGTTCAGCTCATTTTTGTGGGCCGCCTGAATATTAGTGAGTTGGACAGTCAGCTCGCTGTTCTTCTGGCGGAGGTTGGCATTTTCCTTGTCAGCTCCTTCCAGAGCTCTGAGATCAGCTTGGAGGTCCTTGACCTTAAGCTCAAGTTCATCAACTTTCTTCTTGGCCTCATCCCCAGCCAGCACAGCCTCTTTCAGTAATTCCTCCTGTTGCAACTCTCTCTCTTTAGTTTCCAAATCATATTTAATAGTGTGAAATTGACTAACGTCAATTAGTTCAAGGGCACGCTTCTGAGCGTCTCTTACCTCCTCTTGCTTTTTACGCAAGGGGACTCGGAGCCCGTCCACTCTCAGCATCACCTATGGTACCAACCGGAAAAGGAGTTGGAACTAATGATGATAATTACTACTCATCCGGTCAAAGCAGAGCTTGAGACAAGCATAGGGCATTCGGGTTATTTACCTCAGCAAGAAGAGAGTTGATGCGATCCAGGTTAACCTGGTGTACAACCGGCACCGCCTCCTTTTCAGAACGGGTCAGAGTCTTGACCATTCTCTTGGCGTATTGGTTGTAGTCGGGCCGGCTGGTAGAGTCATCTGCAAAGGAAGGGTTATCTGTCAAATACTGGGCATAGGCGCCGCCTATATTCATGCGGCTGCCAGAGGAGCCCCCAGACTGGCTTGCTTGAGTTTTGACTCTCATATGCCCAAGCGGCCAGGGGGGGTCAAAGGCAGAGGTTTTACCTTGTTCAGGCTGTGGGGTGCCATCCCCCCCAGCCGCATCTGAGCCAGATCCCATCCGGGTCTGGCCCGCCGAAGCACTCGGCGTTAGCTGTAGGCTCTTCCCTGCAGTGGTTGGCCTGGCAGGGTCAGACGTCCTCTTTGCAGGACTAGCTGCCAAAGGTGGACCCGGCAGCCTTGGAGCTTTTGAAGCCGGCTGGGGTATCACACCAGCCGGTCTTTTGTGCATGCTTGCTAGTGATTTTGGCATGCCTTGGGTTCCACCCTGAAAATAGTCAAAACAAAGCAATCAGTTAGAAACAAAGGCAGCTCATCATATGTCATCCGGTAAGAAATGGAAGAGGTTTTACTCCAGCATTCTTGGCGGCCAGTGCCGCCTTCTTCTCTTCGATTTGCTTCTTTCTCAGCTCAATAGCTGAGAAGGCAGGTGTCTTTTCAGGAGGCACCATTCTTTTAGCTTTACCTGCAAAAAAGGAAAATTCGAGTTAGAGCGTGTACGCATAATCAGACGTCAGAATACCGGATGGGTTAATGAACCTACTCTTTTTAAACATTGAACTTAGATTGCAAAGGGACAAGAAGGACTCGTCCCTGAACCATTCCGGGAGGGGTACCCAGAACTTTGGGACGATGATTTCACTACCGTCCTCCATCAGATGGGTCGTTTTGAGGAAGAGACCCGTCTCCATTATTTGGTCCCAGGCCTCAGACGACACTTTCGGGAGCGCGCATTTATTGCCCAGCAATGCCGGGTGCTTATTATACCGCCGCAGCCGGTGATTTAGGGAAGTGGAAGGAGAAGAGACGACATAAAATTTGCTCTTCCAGTTGGTCCACTTTGATGGCTTCTCCAAAGTCATCATGTATTCTTGGTTGGTGGTAAGGGTGTACCAGGCATTCCACCCACCCGGAGCCCGGCTGAGGTAATGCATGTGTGCAAAAGCCTCCCAACTGGGGTTCACCTCCTGCAGCTCACATGCGGCAATGTACCCCAAAATATTGACCCAAGAGTTAGGAGTCAATTGCCATACGCCCAAGTCATACCCCAGCAATATGTCCTTGATGCAGGGGTGAAGGGGGAACCGGAGGCCTGCTTTGAATGCCGCCTCATAACAGCCGAAAAATTCATCGGCATGGTCCAAGTCGTCCGTCCATACGACGGCTGCATTAACAGGCGGGACTCTTATTTCCCAGTCCTTCCCAACTGGTTTCCTTTTAAAAAGAAAGGCAGGAAGGGTTGCAGTAACGGTGACCACGTCTCTTGCAGACATGGTCATGTCAGTCGGATCCCCCTTAGCCGGCCATTTGTAGGCCTCCTCAACAATAGGCTCAGCCTCCTGTGCAGGGGCTTCAGATTCGGAACCAGACCCTTCTCCAGCAGATTCATCGCCGGATCCTTCGGCATTAGAATCAGAGTCTTCTAATATGCTGTCACCCGGTGTGCTCGGACCACTCGGGGAATCTTGACGAGTCCCCAGGGTTTCTTCCAAAGGAATTTCACCAGACGGTCCTGCCGTCTGGTCCTCGTTTCTGGGATCAGCCGGATCTTCGGCTGCGTCGTCGGACTTGTAATCCGGGTCAACTGCCGTCTATCTTATCCGAGCCATTCTGTCCTGCACATGAACAGAGACGGTCGGATTTGAGGTAGGTGAAGGTTCGCCCAAATACCCCCAGACGGCAGTCCCAGTCCTAGATTCAGCCGTGCCTGGTGACCGCCAGACAGCAGTCGTAGGCTGTGCCGAGTGTATAATTGAAGGGTCCATATCTTATCTATGCAACCGGAAAATTAACAAAAAGAATTGAAAAAGGGTGCAGACGGTACCTTTGGAGGTTGGAATTTGCTGAGATGGTGGCTTGAAACCTACACAGGCGGAAATCTCCGAATGTGTTTGAAGCTGAAATAAAGAAAAATAGATGACATGTTTAATTGGAAGCTCATTTAAAAGCCCCCCAAGCGGTGGAGTCCCGGATGAGGGTTAGCAGAGATGGGCTGGAAATTGCTCAAGCGACCCCCATACGGTTGAAAGCCGGATGGGGGCAATTTGAAACAATGTTTGAGCCAAGGCTGCTCAAATGACCCCCATACGGTTAAATGCCGGATGGGGGCAATTTGAAACAGTTTTGAGCCAAGGCTGCTCAAACGACCCCCATACGGTTAAAAGCCGGATGGGGGCTATTTGTATGTTTGAGAAAAAGCTAAAGGCTGCTCAAACAACCCCCATACGGTTAGTCGCCGGATGGGGGCAATTTGAAACAATGTTTGAGCCAAGGCTGCTCAAATGACCCCCATACGGTTAAATGCCGGATGGGGGCAATTTGAAACAGTTTTGAGCCAAGGCTGCTCAAACGACCCCCATACGGTTAAAAGCCGGATGGGGGCTATTTGTATGTTTGAGAAAAAGCTAAAGGCTGCTCAAACAACCCCCATACGGTTAGTCGTCGGATGGGGGCAATTTGAAACAATGTTTGAGCCAAGGCTGCTCAAATGACCCCCATACGGTTAAATGCCGGATGGGGGCAATTTGAAACAGTTTTGAGCCAAGGCTGCTCAAACGACCCCCATTCGGTTAAAAGCCGGATGGGGGCTATTTGTATGTTTGAGAAAAAGCTAAAGGCTGCTCAAACAACCCCCATACGATTAGTCGCCGGATGGGGGCAATTTAAACAACGTTTAAGAAAAAGCCAAGGCTGCTCAAACGACCCCCATACGGTTAAAAGCCGGATGGGGGCAATTTGAAACAAAGTTTGAGCCAAGGAATCTCAAACGACCCCCATACGGGTAAAAGCCGGATGGGGGCTATTTGTATGAGAAAAAGCTAAAGGCTGCTCAAACAACCCCCATACGGTTAGACGCCGGATGGGGGCAATTTAAACAACGTTTGAGAAAAAGCCAAGGCTGCTCAAACGACCCCCATACGGTTAAAAGCCGGATGGGGGCAATTTGAAACAAAGTTTGAGCCAAGGAAGCTCAAACGACCCCCATACGGGTAAAAGCCGGATGGGGGCTATTTGTATGTTTGAGAAAAAGCCAGGGCTGCTCAAACGACCCCCATACGGTTAAATGCCGGATGGGGGCAATTTGAATGATGTTTGAGAAAAAGCCAAGGCTGCTCAAACTACCCCCATACGGTTAAATGCCGGATGGGGGCAATTTGAAAGATGTTTGAAAGCAAAGGTTGATCAAACCACCCCCATACGGCTAAAGGCCGGATGGGGTTACTTATGACTAGTCTGAATAAAAACAAAGTTGGCTCAAAGGGGTCCCATGCGGCACAATGCCGGATGGGAGTATATTAAACATCCCAGACGGCAAAACGCCGGATGAGGGGGATTTTTGGACTTGTCCCAAGCCAGCCCCATGCGGCAAAATGAAAAATGAGGGCATTTTACAACTAGGGAAATATTTCAAAAACCTCACACGGGAAATCCCGGATGAGGTAGGGGTAATTTAGAAATTTTGGACAAAATATACCCAGGCGGCAAAATGCCGAGTGAGGTCCTTAATCTAGGGGCAAAAAGAGGGAGAAAGCAGACGGTACCTTACTAAATCCGCACTCAGCCGGAAGGCAGATGTCAAGTTCTTGCGAAAACCGGATGCTCGAAAGTCTTGAAAGAAGCAGCCGGTATCAGAGCTTCTTCTCAGGAAATTTTTGAAAATAAAAAGTGCGGAGGAAAGAGGTAGCCACCCTACTTATAGAAAGAGGCAGAAGGCGAACAGTCACCTTCTGCACGAAAATTTCAAATTCAAAAAAAAAAAAAAAAAATAAAAAATAAAAAGAGGGGGGAAGCAGACGAACCGTCACTTACCCCATGCACCCTACGTCTGTCACAGATGACACGTGAGTTTGCCACATCTCACCTGTGAGGGGCAGATGTTTAGGGTGAAAATACCCTAAGACACGTGGCCCAATAAAGGCTTGACACGTGTCAATCTTTCAACGGTCTGCAAAGGCCCAATCCGTTTGCGACACGTGTCCCTTATACCCTAATTGAGGTAAAGTTCTCCCTTACTATAAATAGTAAGGGTAGACCTCATTTATAAAAAACACACATTAATTGCAACCACACAAAAAACAAACAAAGCCCAAACCTACTGAAACGCTCTCGAACCGAGAAGCTTTTATTGTTCTTATTCGACTTCGAAAAGATACTAACTTAATCTTCGGAGGCGGAACTCCCACCCCCATCCGGAGTCTCTGTTACTTGTGCAGGTACAGGCGTAAGAAGGAAGTCTGCTAGGAAATTGTAACTCTCCCGAAGGACATAAAATACCCCCAAACACTTTGCATATTATAGTTTGTTTTCCTTTTTGTTATTTTTTTTTTGCATCATATTGCATGCACACCGTGCTTTGTGCCTTCCCAAAGCATACATTTTGAACGTTTTTTGTCAGAGTGCCTTAAGACGTTCCGTGGTGGTGCTTTTTGTAAAAGCACCCATAGACAGTTTTGTCATTTTACTGTACTGACGTTACAAATGTCCGAGTTTTCTTTTTTTTTCACGTCCGAAGCAAAAAGGAAGAAGTTTTCATGTAGCGTAAAAATGCAAATGGCGTATCGTACGGTGTAGGTGATGCGTAAAATTTCACTCAGCCAAGCTTTGCGAGATCTACCTCTCGAAACTAATAGGTAGAGAATTATTGTAGGCGCTAGCTCAACGAGTCGGCAGGCGCGCCGAAACTTCAGGAACATGCACTTCTTGATTGGGAGTAAATACGGTAGTTAGTGCGCTTACTAACTTACCTGACAGTTAGGGTGTCGAATCCACCCCCTGTATAAAGAAGCGACGAGATGATGTCGCACCTATGTAGTCACGTGCCCCTTGTCCTGAGACCTGTGTGCTCATCTTGTGGACAAAACTGATGAGAGAGTTGCTGACTTTCTTCCCTCTTACTGAATTAAAATTTATGCCTCGAGTCCCGAGACATGTATTTCTATCTCGTGAACGTTTAGCTCGAATACCGGACCCGACTCGAATATCGGACCAATTCGGCTCGAATGACGAAAACCCCATTTTCATCTTTTACTTTGTTAAAGTTAGGCTAAAGTTTCAATGACATATCGAGGGACTTTAGACCAATGATGACATGATTGAGAGGAAATCCTCCCCTTTTATTCTTTTAAAACCGATTTCTTCTCATGACCTGACATCACCCAGAATACCTTTACTTGTAAGAGCATTCTACAATTGCAAAGGATCAATCTAGATTCTTTAGCGTGTTAAGACTAGGAAGGACTTTTTCTAGCCTTAATAGCTACTTGTTTTAAACACTTAGCAAACAAAGGATTGTTTCGACATCCTTACACATTACTGAAGGATTCTCTATCCTTAGAGAACTTCGTAGAATGAGTCTCGGATGTATTTCCTTAACTACTTTGATCATCGTTTATTCTAGACTCGATCAATGTGGGGGCTAACTGTTGACATTTACTTTTGACTCCTTTCTCGACAGGAAGTGGAATGACGATAAATAAAACTATCTTCGTGTTGGATCAAAGTGAAGAATTCTTATGGATGACTGGTTAAGCCACAAAACACAAAAGACTAGCCCAAATTAAAGAAAATCCAGAAAAAAAAGGTCCAATTAACTAAACGCAATCATAATTAGGCTTAAGCACGTGCTTAAACCCTAATAATAACGGATTTAGGAGCGCCTAGGTTAAAACTTAGTGCTGCCGCAGAAAAAGCCGCGCGCATCTTACAAAGTCACACTGAACTGCCGCGTGCAACTATTCAGTTCTGCGCGGCAGCGCAGCGCAACTTCTAGAGTTGCGCCGTAGAAGATTTGTAATTACTTGAAAATTATACGGAAAATATAAAATCGAATATTACCATAAAGCTTCGCGCAAGACCAATAGTTACGCTGCACATAGCAGCGCAACTCTATAACTTGCGCTGGATTACCGCGCGCAACTTCATCTGTTGCGTGCGACACCTGCTGCGGAAGATTGCTCGAAACCCTAAACCTAATCCTTCTCTATAAAAAAGAGCTTAAACCGAGGCTTCAAAAGAGAGAAATTAACCTAAAACTCTAGCGAAATAACTTGTGAACTTGTGAAACCTAGCCCTCTTGTCCTAAACACTCACCCTTTCGATACTTTGTTACGATAGTGGAGGTTCCCCAACAAGAAGGTGTCCATAAGTGTTCTAAACGGAGATCTAGCAAATATAAGTGGTGAATTCTCGAGCACTTAGTTAAATCACCTTTATTTTTCTTATTTAAAAGGACTTTAATTACTTAATTAGTGTTGTTTGATAACTTTTAAAATAATTAATTAATCAATTCCACGTAGTATCTTGCATTAAATAAAGACTAGAATTGAATTAAATAATTGTTGGTTGATCATCTAAGCCAAGGCGAATCTTGTTTATTTATTGTTCTTTCACGAATATTATTAAATAAGAATAACAAATTTGCAATGTAATTCCTACGTCAATCAATGCTTGTAAATAAAATCAACTAACATAGTTTTAGGTATCGCGTTGCATATATTGTTTGGTGATGAAATTGTGAAAAAAGAAGACCTAGTAGAGGCCGTACTAGGGCTAGGATTTTGATTCCCCTCTAAAAGGAACGTTATCTTAGTACCCTCGCTCCCGAACTCATTTCTGGTTTATAAACCAATTTGGGCATGGGAAAACTTATGATTTGTGCTAATTATTCCATGAACTCCACATGGAAGAAAGGCATGAACGAGGTTTATGAGTTTTTTCTAAAACTCTTTGGCGACTCCTACTTGTTCTTATAAAAAAGGGCGATGATGGAATCAATTCTAATTCAAGGTCCCCCAAACAGTCAGGAATTCAAATCCTACTACACCTTAACAAGTGTAAAGTCCTAGGCTTTTAAGTGTCCAAGGGAATTTAAGGAGAGTACCACCATACAATGGGATCACTCTCCTTACACCTTTCACCATCCGAACTATTTAACCTCACTTCCCCTTGACCTTTTTCAACTTGGGGAATTGACATAATTGGTAAAATTTATCCAACAGGAGCAGGAGGGCACGAGTACATATTAGTAGCCATAGATTACTTCATCAAGTTGATTGAGGCTGCTTCTTACGTGAATATCACTCCTAAACATGTCGCAATGTTTCTTGAATAAAACATATTTTGCAGATATGGAGTTCCACGTGAACTTATTAGTGATCAGGGATCTCAATTCAAAGCTGAAGTCGAGACCCTCTTAACTCGTTATAAAGTAAAACATTATCACTCATCTCCATACATACCTCAAATGAATGAAGCTGTAGAATCGGCAAACAAAAACATAACAGTCATCATAAAGAAAATGTCAGAAAATTATAAAGACTGGCCGAATAAACTACACTTTGCATTGTGGGGTTATAGAAAGTCCATACGAACATCAATAGGGGTAACTCCATCCTCCTTAGTTTTTGGAATGGACGCAGTTCAACCAGTTGAACTGGAAATACCATCCCTACACATCGTACTCGAAAGTAAGCTACGGAAGCTGAATGGGTAAGAGAAAGGTATGAAGAGCTTTTATTCCTCAATGAACGACGATTAAGAGCTTTGCATCATGTACAAGTCTACCAACGGCGCATTGCTCGTCATTTTCATAAAAGGGTAAACCCAGAAATATCAAAGAATGTGACTTTGTACTAAAGGAAGTTAGGGGTCCACCAACCGATCTAAGAGGGAAATTCAAGACTAATTGGATAGGTACCTACCGTGATAGAAAGAGGGCGTTTCTTGAATATAACATATACACGGAAAATAAAAAAAAATTAAACTTTGATTTGAATGTTTTTTTTAAACAAAGTTTGATTAATTTTTTAAATTTAATTTCTATTCAAGAGATTAAGGAAAAATTATAAAAAATAAAAAATAATATTTTTATTTTTTAGAACTACGCAAAGACCTGATTTCGTATTACGAATACGTAGGCAATCTTTATGAATCGGTCATATCAAAAAAAAAATATAAAGCTCATTTTTATTTCATTCAAAATTCGAAAGAGAAAGACATTATTGAATTAGATAGTAAATGAAAAAAGCAAAATTAAAAAAAAAAAAAACATAGTAGTGATTACAATTTATTCAAAATAAACTAATGATAAAATTGTGTAACACTCTAAGGTTTTACTATGTCCTCGATTGTCACGGATGATGGAGGAGTAGTTTCCATTATAGTATTTTTAGAAGCCTTGGAGCTTTCCCCTACACTCTTCTTTTTCAAGATTGGGGCCTTTGCAACCTTTTTTCCTTTCCCTTTGACAATTGGAGCTTTCTTGCGAGTATTTGGTGAAGGTTATTTGATTTTTACACCTTGTTGCGCGGGTTTGGGGGAGCGTTCCTTTTTGTTTCCTTCGAACGAGCCTTAGGGGATGAGAAGTCTAATTTTCTTCTCACTCCTTTGTTTTTGCCACTAAGAGAAGTAATAGTGGCCGAATGCGTCAAAGGCTTAGGTGGATTGCGAGCCGTGGCGGCTTGAAGTTGAGATCGAGCCTTGTTTACTCGCGGTAGGATTTCGTACTACCCATCTAGGAAGACTTGACCAATATTCCATCCAACAAGGAATTCGTTCGGTTATATAGATCACATCTTTAGGGGCATTAAACTCTTGTGGGGGAATAATTTGTTTCATCCCGTATTGTCTCATTACCCTGCAAGGAAAGACTATGTAGTACTAGATAGGCCAAGAAGCTTAATATAAGGGCAATTAAAGCTATTTCCAACCATACTACTTATGTTCCACCAAGGAATCACAAAGCATATGTTGGGAACCCCTGACAGAAAAATGACGTCTATTCTTCTTCATTCTTATGCTTGTAAAGAATTCGACGTCAAGGGAATGTCCTTACTCCATTAGCCTCACGATTTTGTGGCTAATCAACAATTCGCAAACGCTCCATGAGCCAAATCTAAAAAAAAAAGAGAAGAAAAAAAATTAGTTTGCGATTTTACACAAGCAGGTGGCGCGCGCATTAAAATGAGTTGCGCGCGCCAACCGCACGCATCGCAAAAGATTGCGCTGGTCATTCTAGCGCAACTTCATGACTTGCGCTAAAATACGACGTAAAAAAAGTCGTGTAATAATAGTTGAATTCCCGTGAAACCGTTTTCGTTAGGATCTCCCCTAAGGCGATTAAAACATAGAACGGTTTCCGCTAATGCCAAAGGAGCGGGTGAATGAGATCCTTCTATTTGCTCTACTACGGACACCATGGAATAATCTCCATACTCTTTGCCTGTCCTAAGCAAATAATTAACAACAAGACAATAACGTAAAGCACAAATCTTAAAGCGTTGATTAGTCATATTGTCATGAGGGGAGATGAATTGTTCAATAAATTGGATCAAATTCACGCCCTCTTCACTTCCAATGATAGTCATATCATTGTCAGACAAACCAAAAAATCTTTGGAATATAGGTTTGGAATCCGACAAGGTAGGCGCATAGGTCACAGGGAGAGTATTTGTAGCGAAGCCTAGCAAGGCCTTAAACTCATCAGGAAGTGGGACAATCTCGTTCCCTTTAAACAAGAAAAGATGATAATTAGAGTCCCAATAGTTGACGGCGACATGAAGAAAATCAATTAATCACTAGTTGCATATAGTTCAATAAAGGGTCTATGTGGTAAATTTTGAAAGCTAGTTTATCCTCGGTTGAGAGGGAAGTGACCCATTGCTTCAAACATTGTTCAAAAGTTTTCACCATTGTTCAAATAAAAAAAAAAAAAAGAAGGAGAGAGAATTTAGAGAGATTAATTCTTTTTCATTCCTTATGATATTACTAACGAATGAATGCGAGATACTTAAAAACCTACACAAAACCACGCTTAAATAGACCCAAGAGGGGCAAAATTTCGGCAATTTTTGCTCAAAGGAAAGTTAATCAGCAGGTGGCGCGTGCAACTCATGAGTTGCGCGCAACCAATTCACATGCGCGTGACAGCCGCGCGCAACTCCTTTAGTTGCACACGTCTGCTTTGTCGTGGCATGTGAGTTAGGATTATTTCCGTATTTTGGACTACATAATGACGGAATCCCACGAGATCTTAAGACAAATCATATGCTTACCTTTTACTAACCCTTGTGTCCTTTTCCTTAATATTTTCTTATTTGTCTTATCTTCTTTTTTATTTTCCTTTACTTTTTTCTTTTCTTCTTTCCTTTTTCCCTTCTTTTTCCTATTCTCCTCCCTTTATTTCTTTTTTTTATTTTTTTTGAAGGGGGTAATTCGGAACCCTTCCCTCCCTCGGAAAATCTTTGGAAATTTTTTAAATATAAAAAAATATAATAAAAGAGAAAGGCAAGACAAAGAGAAAGTGAGATCGTGGACCAAGATGAAAAAGATGCTGAAACAAAAGTTTCTTCCCACATACTATGTGCAAGAAAACTTTTCCAAGTTCCACAACCTCAAACAAGGTACAAAATCGGTAGAAGAATATGCTAGGGAATTTGAATGATTTGTCATGAAATGTGGAGTAGAGGAAGATGAACCTCAAATATTGGTGCGCTTTTTGGGAGGACTTGACCCAAAAATAGCCAATGTGGCCGAACTACACCCTTACACCACCCTTGAAGAGCTCATTATCTTAGCACATAAGATTGAGCAGCAACAAAAAGCAAGAGGCAAAAGTGAATCATCACGTTTTGCATCTCAAACCTCATTTCCCCAAAAAAGCAAACATCCAATTTCCCACCTTTCAAACCCACATCTAATCAGCCTACTTCTAAACCACCTTCACAAAACACCCAAAATTCCAACCCAAAACCAGCCCCAAGAAGATGTTTTCGGTGTCAAGGCCTTGGACATTTGGCTAGTGATTGTCCAAATAAAAGGATTGTAACTTTGATTGAGCATGAAGAGGAGGACGAATTAGAAATTGAAGTGGAAAGCAACCTTGAGGAGAATGATGATTATGTGTGTCTTGGACCGGATGAAGGAGAATGCTTGGTGGTTCGACGTACACTAAGAAATATGATTGGAAAAGAAGGGAGTTTGCAACGTGAGGCAATCTTTCACACTCCTTGCACCATTGGTGGTAAGGTATGTACCTTGATAATTGATGGAGGTAGTTGTACCAATGTAGCTTCACAAGTAATGATAGACAAGATGAAAATAAAAACCGTCCCTCACCCTAAACCTTTTGTGATTCAATGGCTAAATCATGGTAAAGGGATTCAAGTAACACAACAAGTCTTGTTATCATTTAGCATTGGTAAAACTTATGAGGAAGAGTTATGGTGTGATGTTATACCTATGGATGCATGTCATATTTTACTTGGTAGACCTTGGCTGTTTGATAGGCGTATGATGCATGATGGGTATAAAAACATATATTCCTTCACTAAGGATGGACAGAAAATACTCCTTACCCCTCTAAACCTCAAAAACGGCCACCCCATATCCACACCCCCCACTTCCCTTACCACTCTCATAAAATCAGAATTGCATGAGTATAAAACTCACAAACAATTCATTTTAAGCCAACTTGATACCCCTTCCCAACCGACACAAAAAGAACCACACCCACTCCTCACCCCTCTTCTCAAAACCTTTTCCCATGTTTTCCCCGAAGACATTCCCCATGGCCTACCCCCAAAACGTGACATACAACACAAAATTGATCTTGTTCCTGGATCAATGCTCCCAAACAAACCAGCCTATAGAACCACTCCAAAAGAAACCGAAGAGATTAGGAGGCAAGTGGAAGAATTACTGTCCAAGGGTCTTATTCGTAAGTCTCTTAGTCCATGTGCTTGTCCTACTTTGATTGTGCCTAAGAAGAATGGAGAATGGAGAATGTGTGTTGATAGTAGGTCAATCAATAAAATCACTATCAAGTACCGGTTTCCTATTCCAAGGTTGAATGATTTACTTGATGATTTTCATGGTTCTAAAGTGTTCTCTAAAATTGATTTGAGAAGTGGCTATCATCAAATTCGAATTTTCGAAGGAGATGAATGGAAGACCGCTTTCAAGACAAAGGAGGGCCTCTATGAGTGGCTTGTGATGCCATTTGGTTTGTCTAATGCACCATCTACATTTATGCGCCTTATGAATCAGGTTATGCAACCTTTCATGGGTAAATTTGTTGTAGTTTAATTTGATGATATTTTGGTGTATAGTAGGGAGGAAGAAGAGCATTCTATGCACTTACAATAGGTTTTTGAAGCCCTTGAACGTGAGAAATTTTATGGTAACTTAGAGAAGTGTCATTTCTTCACTTCCCAAGTTATTTTTCTTGGCTTTAAAGTCTCATCACAAGGCATTGAAGTTGATGAAAAGAAAGTTGCTGCAATTTGTGAGTGGCCCACGCCACAAACCATTCAACAAGTTCGAAGCTTTCATGGACTTGCTTCTTTCTATAGAAGAATTGTGCGGAATTTTAGTACCCTCATGGCATACTATGACAAGAAAAGAAAGAAGGTCCGTTTTCAGCCCGGTGACTTAGTTTGGATTCATCTTCGAAAGGAAAGATTTCCTTCCAAAAGGCGGTCTAAGGTTAGTCCTCGTAGTGATGGTCCATTTGCTATTGTTGAAAAGGTGAATGATAATGCTTACAAAGTTGAGTTGCCCGGAGATTATGGTGTTTCTAGCACCTTTAATGTGGCTGATTTATCACCTTACTATGATGAGTTTGAAGAGTTGCCGAGTTTGAGGGCAAACTCTATTCAAGAAGGGAGGAATGTTGTAGCCAAGCCTAACAACTTGGTTATGGACATTTCTTTAGTTCAAGACGTAGCATCATGTATTGGTGCTATGCATTCTATCCATGGGCAGCAAGATATTCAATCCCTTGAATTTCTTGTTGTTCTTATTAACTAGTTTATTCTAGTTCTTTTTATGCTTTGAATAAATTGTAAACTTTAGTCATTTTAAGTTTGCAAATTATTTATATTTTTTCTTAGTTCTTTTTAGCTGATTTAAGTTCGAAAAATATTGTCACATTCACACAAAAGTACAAGTACAAAGATACATCAAAATGGCAGCCATTTAAGCTTGGAATCCAAAATTCTTTTACAAGGAATTTCAAAGCTTTGACTTGGGAGTTACAATCAGTTTTCAAAGAGGAATTACAAGCCATTAGAAGCCTTAACTTCAGCCTTCAAGTGGCCGTTGATATCAGTCAACATTGGAGCATCTTAAGCCTTAATTTCAGCCTTCAATTGGCTGTTTAATTCAGTCAGCTTTTGAGCAACTAAAGGGCGTCCAAGTACACCCTTGTCCACATACATTCAAGCTAATTTCAAGGCTTGAACCAAGGAGGAGTTACACTTCTTTGCTGTTTGAATTTGGGCGTGAAAATTGGAGGAAATACATCTCCAACTTGCTGCTTGGATGGGCGTGAATTAAGGGGAGTTACACTCTCTTAATTCTGATTTTATTTCAGCCTTAATTTGGAGGTTATAAGCCACCATTTTCTCTTTGATGTATCTAGTTAAATAAGGCTTCTTTTAATAATGTATCTAGACAACAAAAAGCTGATTTGTACTTAGCTTTAGCTTAGGCGTGTAACAAGTGAGCTGAACAGCCACTTAAGTTAGCTTGTACTTAAGGATGCTTGTTTACTATAAATAGCAAGCAAATGTGAATGAAAAAATCAGATTATTCAAACAAAAAACTTGTCTTACATTCGTTTCTTGGATTAGAAACAAAAACCTGAAATTCTTGGATTTGGAATTTCGTTTCCTTTGCTTAGTTAGCTAGTTTAGGCTACTAGTTGTCTTGTGATCTTAGGAATCCAAAACGTTTCTTAGTGGTGTGACTTTATCTAAGAAGCCTTTGGTTCTTTAGCCTTATCTATCCCTTGGTTTATCCCTTGTGTATTTCGAGTGTTACTCCAAATATACAACAGGCTCCTTCGCCTCGAAGTCTCCATTCACCTGGCCGACTACAAGTAGGGAGTCCGAGCATACATCAATTTTTGTCGCTCCTGCCGCCTTACACATTCTAAGGCCGGCCAAGAGGGCTTCGTACTCGGCCTCATTATTAGAGGCTTGAAACTGAAATCTCAGAGCATATTCAAACTTGTCTCCCTCAGGAGACTGACATATAACACCTGCACCACAGCCAGTAGTTGTCGCACTACCATCCACGAACACTTTCCAGATTTGACCGCCGGCCGTCTGAAGATCCGGTCGAGTCATTTCAGCTAAAAAATCAGCAAAGGCTTGGCCCTTAATTGCTTTTCTTGGCCCAAATGCAATGTCAAAGACTCTCATTTCCAAGGCCCATTTAAGCATACGGCCGCTTGCCTCTAAAGTTGTAAATGGCTTCTTCAGAGGTTGGTCTGTGTAGACCACAATTGAATGTGCCAAGAAGTATGGCCGCAACTTTTTTGATGCCATGTATAATTCCAAACCAAATTTTTCAATAGGGGGATACCTTAACTCGACGTTATGAAGTACGTGGCTGATAAAGTAGACAGGGATCTGGCGGCCGTCCCATTCAGCAAGTAGGACGACACTTAAGGAGTGTTCTGAGATGGCAAGATAGATAAATAGCTTCTCGCTCTTAAGTGGACTGACAAGCCGAGGCAATGTATGTAGATGACCTTTTAGCTATACGAATGCTTCCTTGGCCTCCTCTGTCCACTCAAACATGGCTTTCTTTTTTATGGTTTGAAAGAAATAACGGCACTTGTCCCCTGATCTTGACAGAAATCTACCAAGTGCTGCTAAACAGCCGGTCAATCTTTGGACTTCTTTAATTGTCCTTGGTGACTTCATGTCCATGACAGCTTGGATTTTTTCAGGGTTGGCCTCAATTCCACGTTGATCAATTAAAAATCTGAGAAATTTACCGGACTCAACACCAAAGACACATTTCTTTGTATTTAGCATCATCTTATGCCGCTTGAGTTCGGTGAAAGTTTCTCGTAGATCCTTCAAATGACCGGCCGGCTCTTTTGATTTGACAATCATGTCATCAATGTACGCCTCCATATTCCGGCCGAGCTGATCTCTGAAGACTGTATTAATAAGTCGTTGAAAGGTAGTTGGGGCATTCTTAAGGCCGAATGGCATAACTTTGTAACAATATAACCCCTGCTTAGTCAAGAACTTTGTTTTCTCTTGGTCTTCTTCCCATAATGGAATTTGATGGAATCCGGAGTATGCGTCCATAAAACTCATCAGGGCATGCCTGGCCGTCGAATCAACCAGGCGGTCGATTTTGGGCAGGGGAAAGCTATGCTTAGGGCATGCCTTGTTTAGATCGGTGTAATCCACACACATTCTCCAAGTTCCATTCGGCTTCTTCACAAGGACCACATTGGCCACCCATTCTGGGTAATAACATTGTCGAATGAAATTGCCGTCCAGAAGCTTCTTGACCTCTGCTGCGGCCGCCTGATTCCTCTCCTCTTCATGTTTCCTTTTCTTCTGGCGGACGGGTTTAACGGCCGTGTTTACAGCCAATTTGTGCACGGCCAGGTTAGGGCTTATACCTGGAATCTCGCCAACATCAAATGCAAATACATCTTTGAACTCTCTCAACAATTGAATTAACTCATCCTCAAGCACACCCACAGCTATGGTGCCTACACTAACCGTCCGACTTGGTTGATTGGGGTCGAGCACTATATCCTGGTGGCTGCCGGCCGGCTATGGTCGTAACTCGTCCGGCCGACCAACAGTCATTAGTTGCTATGCTTGCTCTGTCTTGGCCGCCTTACGCTTCTGGCCGACCTGTTGTGTTGGGAGTGAGGTTCCTTCTTCTTTTGGCTCGGACGATTTTGGTACGCGCGTTGTAGGCTTAACTGCCAACTAATTACATTCTTTTGCCATCTTCTGACTTCCTTGGATCGTGCCTGTTTTCCCGTCCGTCCTCTCAAACTTTAGCAACATTAGGTGAGGCACAATGACTGCTTTTGCTGCATTCAGTGTAGGACGTCCGAGTATGACATTATATCCATTCAGTCCTTTCACAACCAAGAAGCGGATAACCATATCTCTTCCTTCCCCTTTTTGCCTGAATCGGACAGGTAAGTCAATCCATCCAACTGGGTAGATGACATTACCCCCAAATCCAACCAACGGGTGAGTGATGTCCTGGAGAGCATCCTCTAGGAAGCTTAGATTTTTCAAGGCGGCAAGGCTGATGATATCAGCCGAGCTACCCGTGTCAATTAATATTCGTCCGACCTTCAAGTTGGCTATCTTCATAATGAATACCATGGGATCATTGTGCAAGGCTTTGACCTCCCCCCGATCAGCTTCACTGATGACTACATCAGGGAAAGGTTCGGCCTTCACTGAATCCATTTGAATTACTTTACCCAAGTTGCGGGCGTCCTTCTTGATCCCCCTCATAGTAGGGCCGCCTGAAGCAAATCCTCCTGATATCACGGCCACAAAGCCTGAATCAGTGTTGTTGCCATCATCTTCTTTATCTTTGTTCTTATCATTCTTCTATCTTTGCTCGGACGTGTTGTTTGTCCGTGTGTAAGTGAATTTGGACTTCATCACATATGAATTCAGCATGCCCTTCTCGGCTAACTTGTCCAGTAGTCTCTTCAAGTTGATACAATCATTTGTGTCATGTCCCACGTGTTTTGGGTGTTTTTGTCCCTCGTGAGAGTTACAACACGAAGACTGCTCCTGGGTGAGCTGTACCTGCAAAACGAACGGAGACACCAGTTGGGTGGTGCTCCGCCTCCGACGCACAAGTTAGAAACTTGAAGAGAGAAAAAAGGTGCGGAAATTTAGGTGGGTATCTACTCGGATTCCAAGCTCAGGATGTCTCTATCAAAGAGTAAAATGTGTAATAAATGGTTAAACGTGTCCTCAAAATGAGGGACATCTCCCTATTTATAGGGTCTTTGGGAATTGTGCCCCTAATTAGGTTACTGAACCCTAATCATTGGTGGGCTGCGCCATTTGGCGGAATTCTCGGGATTTGGGCCTAAAGGCCGCCTTTTCCCTTAATTTTGGGAATGACACGTGTCGAGCAGGGATTGGTCCATTTTAGACCAATCTGGGGCTGACACGTGTCACCTTATGATTGGGCCACGTATCAGGGTAAAATTACCCTAAACAATTGCCCCTCACAGATGGGACGTGGCACGCCACGTGGCATTTGTGACACATGTCACGCTCCGGCTGGCGGTAATTTTACCGTTATAGAGTAACCGTTCATTTTCTGGGTAAATTACAAAAAATGCCCCCAAATTTACCCTCTATATATAGTCGTTTTACCCTCATAATTTTGTACGTTTACAAAAATTTTCTAGAGAGAAACTTCGAGAGAGCAGAAGACATCCGTTTGAGTCAGGCGCGAGCAAGAAACTTTGTTCTTCCGCAACCCAGCCGGACCGGCCTTCCTTCAGATATCAAATCCAAAGGTACCGTCTCTGTCTCTCTCAACTCTTTTCTTTTTTTCACCGTTTGTACATATTTCTTGCAATAAATGGATGCATCGCCAACACACACGGCATAGCCTAGGTTAGAGTCCAGCCGGTCACCAGGGACAGCTGAGTCTAGGACTGGGAGTGCCGGCTCGGGGTGTTGGGACCACCCTTTGCCATGGATTCCGACCAGTTATGTGTCTGTGCAGGACACCATGGCTCGGACAATGCAGACGGCCACTGATCCGAATTGTAGAAGCGAAGGCTCAGGCGACCAAACGCCTGAGGGAGAATCGTCTGGTCAGGGAGACCAGACGGCTCTGGAGAGATCCCCTCCGCGCGCCCCTTCAACCCCTGCTGACTCTTTCTTAGAAGAGTGTGACCAAGGCGGCGACGAGGCCGCCTCTGCCCCCATGGACCAAAGCGAGGGGGAGACGGAGAGCAACAGCTTCGCCTCTACCTCCGAGAGCAGCGATGACTTGCCCCCTCTTCCGGATAGCGAGGAGGAAGAAAGGAAAAAGTGGAATGAGAAGGACAATCCCTTCAGCATCCACGTCTCCTCCAAGGACCGAATCCAGATGGGGGAGAACTTGGAGAACTTTAAGAAAATGCACCCGCTTGGAGACAGGTATAAGATCCGGGTGCCGCTTGAGTTGGGCACCATCGCTTGGGGGGATGATCAAGAGAACGCCAACAGCTATTTTGGCTGTTATGAGGCGGCGTTCAAAGCCGGCCTTCGCTTCCCTCTTCACTAGGCGGTGAAGGCAATTTTGAGAGGCTACGGCCTTGGGGTCTGGCAACTTACCCCCAACTCTTGGACCAACATTCTGGGGTATGTTGCCGCCTGCGAGTTCCAAGGGCTTAACCCCGGCTAGGAGGCCTTTTCAAGCATGCATTATCTCAGCAGAAGCCCAGGCGGTTCGAGGGCGTGGTATACTCTAACCACACAGCCGCAATACATGATGACCTTGGACAAGGTCTCCAAGTTCGATGGCTGGAAGCACAAGTTCTACCTGATGTCATCCCCAACCAGACGAGAAAATTATGAATTCCATTTGTACAATAAGAAGCCCGACTTGTTGGGCAGGAAGTGCGCTCTTCCCCGGATCCCTGAGGAAGACTTTGACAAAATAATCGAGGCAGACTTTTTCAGCCTCACAGACGCAACTCTGTCAACCGGGAAAACAATAAAAGTTCATAAGAATTGGATTCCCAAGAGCGCCTGGTTCAGGGATGAATGTTTCCTAGCCGCCTACGGGCTAGGGCACATGTTTAATAAACATATGCGCCTGGGTTCACACCGTCTGTAGTATTTTTCTATCGGAATTGATTTATGATTCTGATCAATTTCTTTCTTTTTTGCAGAAGAAGCACTAAACATGTTGCAGTCGGAGAAAACTCCCAAGCGGTCTTCTGCGACCATCCGCAAAGATCTTGCGGAGAAAGCTGCGGCCGAGCTCAAGGCCAAGGTATTGAGCGCCTGACCCTTTCTTAAGTTTATTTTATAAACTGTCTTGCCCGGATACTAACCTTTACTTGTGTATTTTCACAGGGGGGAGAAGTTGGGAAATCGTTTGAGAAGAATCTTAAACGGGCTAGAGAGGAGGCCCCAGCCGTTCTCAATAAAATAAAAAAGTCCGCCTCTGCGTCAACTCCTGGCGCCTCAGCCGGGGCTAAGACGATGCGGATAGCGGGGCGACTAGAGAAGGTAGGCGGCAGCGTGTGCCTTGATCTTGTCAACCCCTTATCAGCAGCCGGGGGGTTCACCACGCCTACAAGCGATTCCCGCTTGGCCGGCTTTGAAGGTAAGAACCCTTTTGAATCCCTACTTGAGCTGGGGTGGCCTTTACGGGTGAAATCCCACTCCCAACAGACGTCATCCTCAGACGGTCAGCAACAGATAGCTGCTGCCTTAGTTTCGCACTCATCACGTATTGATTGTGGTGCAGATCAATCTCCCCGCTGGCCAGACGTCCAGAAGCACGCCAAGGCCATGCTGCATGCCGTCCGGAAGAGGGATAAGGACAATATCCCTGGGATAGAGACATTCAATCTTGAACGCATTCTATCCCTTCTGGCTAAGGTAAGAAACTTGTCAATTCAATGTTATTTTTTCTAAGTAATTATCCCGCCTGTAATTCTTATACCGCCTGCTTTTGCAGGCCAAGCTGCGGGTGGACGGGCTCAAACGTCCTTATTCCCGCAAACGGGAAGAGGTAAAAAGGGCCAAGAAGTCCGCCATAGACGCTGATAATATTGATTTCCACTCAACTATCGTAAATTAACTTGAAACTAAAGCAATAATTATGACACAGGCGTCTAAAATCCAGCAGCTGGAGCTAGATCTGAAGGCGGCCGACCAGCGGGCAACGGATGCTGAGACGACCAAGAAGGGGGCGGAGGAGGCCTAGAAGAATGCAGACGAGAGCACCAAGCAGGCTGATGAGGCGCTCAAGAAGGCCTAGGCGGACCTTGGCAAACTGAAAACCAAGGTTGAGAGGCTGGAGAAGGATGCTGCTCAAGCTCAGAAAAATTTTGCAGCAACCCTGGAGGCGGAGCAAAACCGCCTTGTTGCTGAGAGTGATGCTGACAACGACGCCCGTATGAAGATTGCTTGGGCTGCCTTGTACCCAGAAGCTGATTATAGCATCTGGGCAATGGCACACAGCTATGCCGAGTACGTGGTGTACTTGAGAGAGCAAGGTGAGCCAGAGCCTGCCTCCTTTGAAGCCTGGCTCAGCAACAGTGAGCCAATCGCGCCTGAGCTTCCTGGTCCCGGCGAAGCGCACCAAATTCCCTCAGATGATGAGGAGAAGGGGGAGAACCAGGAGGCTCCGTCTGCAAGCCAAAAGTGACCCCTCAGCGGCAGTATGCCAGTCTTTGCTTTTTTTAATTTTTATTCAGCGGCTGTATGCCAAAACTTGCTTTTTCCGGCCTGCGTGCCGAGTATTTGTGTTTTTATCGGCTATGGAGCCGGGTTAATTAACAATTTCTTTCTCCCAGACAGGGTCCGGTTAACATTTGATTCATTACAACCGTTTGATTCATTACAACCGTTTGGTTGGATGGACTTATGAATTGCACCGACTAAGTCGGTTTTGATCATTTAGCATTTGAATTTTTGTTTTTTGCAAATTCTAATTTTTGCCTAACTTATCAAAAGCATGCGGCGATTTCTTGCCTAACTAATCAATAGCCCGGCTGTCCTTGTCCTTGGACGGTTGTGTGATTGGTTTCAATTGGAGCTGGTTGATTGACTTGAAAACGTCTGATGCTGCAAAGAGCATGATATGTTTGTAAGTCAATCAATCACAGTAGTGATTTCCCAAAACCAAGTGCACAGCCGTACACCAACAGGCGTTTCAGTCACTACACAGATGGCTTATGCCCGTCTTCGTAGAGATTTAATAGCCATTGAACTCTTGCCCCAATTGGGGTGAGGTGCAATTCTAAAATAAATAACCTAAGTGAGAACTTCAGCCGGTTACCGACTGATGCCTATGGGCATCCGGTATTTAGGAACTTATTCGTTCTTCGTAGGTTATTTTAGACAGACGACTATGAGTTGACCAATTTGGTCGTTCAATTTTTTCCGTCTGCATGGATACGTAGAACCGACAGATAATCTGTTCTCTGCGACGATTGCACCCGGAGGGGTGTCGCCGGACGCCTTTGTTCATGTTGGGACAGACAATTTTATAAAAATAGCAACCATCCGGCCATTTTAGCCTCTGGTCCTGTTTGAGACCGGTTGTGTAACCACTAAACGTTTTTGTGCTTATTTTCTTAATCAGTGTTGAATTTACACTAAGTATCGAACTTAGTTTTTTAAGCATACGAGTCTTTCTGGGTAATATCCAGACGGACAGACAAATATTTCATCATACTAAGTATCAAACTTAGTTAGATAAATGGAGAATCCGTCTGAGTATTACCCAAGCGGATAGTCAAGCAGTTGAATAAACAAAGTATCAAACTTAAATAAACAAGAGATCCGAGTATTACCCAGGCGGACTAACAAATGAAACCTTCACTAAGTATCGAACTTAGTTAGGTAAATGAGGAATCCGCCTGGATATTACCCGGATGGATAATCAAACGATAATTTTGCAAACAAAGTCTGAATCTTCATTAACTGACTCACTGTTTACAAAAAGTTTACACTCTCAGAAGTAGTACTTTTTTAGATTTTCTACATTCCAAGTTCTAGGCAGGCGCCTGCCGTCTGGAGTTTCCAGGCGGTAGGTGTCGTCCCTTACTTCCTCATAGATCCGGTAGGGGCCTTCCCAATTTGGGGTTAGCTTTCCCAACTCATTGGCCCTACCGGTTGCCTCCATTTTTCGTAACACTAAGTCGTCAACTTTCAAGGGACGCTTGTGTACTTTTTTGTTGTAGGCTCTCGTCATTCTAAGATGGTAAATCTCATGACGCAAGGCGGTACTGCCCCTGCGTTTTGGGAGTGAATCCATTGCCAGGCGCATTGCTTCCCAGTTTGCCTCTTCATCATACAGCATGACTCTGAGAGTCGGCTCGTAATGTTCGATGGGCAAGACGGCTTCAGCACCGTAAACCATGAGAAATGAGGTTTCACCGGTTTCCCCTTTCGCTGTTGTCCGGATGGCCCACAGGACAAGGATTAATTCTTCTGCCCATAAGCCACCAGCTCATTCTATTTTCTTTTTAATGCCGTCTGAGATGAGTTTGTTGAAAGCTTCAACTTGGCCGTTTTCTTGGGGCCGGCCAATAGATGCGAAATAGCTTTAGATCCCCTGATCTCCCAACCAAATTTTTAGCTGAGGCGTCTCAAACTGAGGACCATTATCAAAAACCATAGACATGGGTACCCTGTACCGGGTGATAATGTTCTTCCAGATGAAGGAAATTACGTCTGAGGTCTTGATGTTTTTAACCGCCTCAGCCTCAACCCACTTGGTGAAGTAATCCACAGCCACTAAGATATAGCGCTTACCGCATGGAGCAGGCGTGTAAGGACCTAGAATGTCCATGCCCCATTTTGCAAACGGGATTGGGATGTGGATGGCCGTTAGATCAGTAGCCGGACGGTGAATGAGTTTGCCAAACTTTTGGCACTTGTCACATTTCTTCACCAACTCCTTGGCGTCCGCCTTAAGAGTGGGCCAAAAGTAATGTCGTCTGGCTCTGACGGCTAGGGACCTGCCGCCTATGTGAGAGGCGCAGAATCTCGAGTGCAAGTCTTCGAGAATTTCTTTCCCCTTTTCTGGGGTGACACACTTCAACAAAGGCTTCAGAAACCCCGCCTTGAAGAGTTCTCCATTTTTCAACTCGAATCTTGCAGCTCGCTTTTTCAGGACGGCTGCTTCTTGTGGCGAATAAGGAAGTGTGCCGTCTGAGAGATAGGCCCGGATGCCATCCATCCAGGTAGAGCTTCAGTCCAGAATTCCAACGGGATCCTCATAGATGCTTCTCTTTTCAAGAATTTCCCAGAAGACTGACCGAGGCGTATCATGGCAGGCGGAAGATGCCAGCTTTGACAATGCATTCACCTGGTTGTTTTCCGACCTAGGCACCTAATTCAGCCGGAATTCCTCAAGTGCCTTGGTCTCTTCTTTGACTTCCTGAAGATATTTAATCATAGCCGGATGGGTAGCCTCATAACTTCCCTCATACTGGCTAACAACCAATTGAGAATCACAGTAGGCGTCAATTTTCATGGCCCCTGCCGCCTTACACATGCGTATGCCGGCTAGCAGGGCTTCATATTCCGCCTCATTGTTACAGGCCTGAAACTTGAAGCGTAGTGCATATTCAAATCTGTCTCCTTTAGGAGACTCATAAATTACGTCTGCACCACAGCCGTTCTTTGTAGAGCTCCTGTCTACGTACACTTTCCAAACCTGATCAAGATTATCCAGAGCCACCGTACGAGTCATTTCCACAATGAAGTCGGCAAACGCCTGACCTTTCACTGCCTTTCTTGGTTCGTAAGTGATTTCAAGGCTCTGCATTTCAATAGCCCATTTCAACATTCTCCCAGATGAGTCTAAGGTAGACATTGGCCGCTTGAGTGGCTGGTCCGTGTAAATCACCACCGGATGTGCCAAAAAGTAAGGCTTCAAATTTTTGAATGCCATATACAAAGCGAGGCAAAATTTTTCAACCATGGGGTACCGGAGTTCAGCATTTTTAAGAACATGGCTAATGAAGTAAACCGGGAGTTGCACGCCGTCTCGCTCAGCAAGGAGAACGGCATTGAGGGCATGGTCTGAGACGGCTAAATACATGTACAACGTCTCCCTAGGCAAAAGACAGAACAACCTAGGCAAAGAATGTAAATGCTCTTTCAACCTCTGGAACGCCGCCTCAGCATCATCCCCCCATTCAAATCTGGTATTCTTCCTAATTGCTTGGAAGAAGTAGAGGCATTTGTCACCTGACCGGCTGAGGAACCTCCCCAGGGCGTCCAGACAACCGGTGAGTCTCTAAACTTCCTTAACAGAGCGGGGTGACTTCATGTCAATCACCGCCTGTATCTTCTCGGGGTTAGCCTCTATCCCCCTTTGATCAATCAGGAATCCGAGAAACTTCCCAGACTCAACACCGAAGACGCATTTATTAGGATTTAACATAACCTTATGCCGCCTGAGGGTGGTGAATGTTTCTCGGAGATCAGCAAGGTGATCCGTCAGTAGCTTGGATTTGACTATCATGTCATCAATGTACGCCTCCACATTCCTCCCAATCTGATTAATGAAGACCGTATTAATCATCCGTTGGAAAGTGGCAGGCGCATTTTTCAAGCCAAACGGCATCACAGTATAACAGAATAGCCCCTGATCAGTGACGAAGGTCGTCTTCTCTTGATCTTTCTTCCACAGGGGTATCTGATGGAAGCCGGAGTAGGCATCCATAAAGCTCATCAAGGCATGACCGGCTATAGAATCGACCAGACTGTCGATCTTTGGAAGCGGATAACTGTCCTTTGGACACGCCTTGTTGAGGTCTGTGTAATCAACACACATGCGCCAGGTCCCATTCGATTTCTTCACAAGGACCACATTCACCACCCAGTCGGGGAAATTACAAGGCCGAATGAACCTGGCGTCTAGCAGCTTTTTGACTTCGGCAGCTGCCGCCTGACTTCTTTCCTCGCCGTGGTTTCTTTTCTTTTACCGGATGGGCTTCTTTTTAGGGTCCACGGCGAGTTTGTGGACAACAAGATCCGAGCTGACGCCTGGCATCTCTTCCACTTCAAAGGCAAAAATGTCTTTGAATTCTTTCAGAAAAAGGTGCAAGTTTGCACCCAAGGTAGCATGAGCAACCGTCCCAACCTTAACAGTGCGTTCGGGACGGTTGTCATCCAGTACGAGATCAATGCTTTCGCCAGCCGGTTGGGGACGGAGCTCATCTGACCGTTTACCGGTAAGTGATTGCTATTTTTTCTCTTTTTTCACCTCCACCAACAGAGGAGCCTTTCTTTTCTTTCCGGCTGCTGGTGGGGCAGGAGCTGGATCGGCATCCTTGACGTTGTCAAGGTCTATTGGTTCCTGACCGCCTGGGGCCACGGTATCTCGGACGGCTGAGAGATAACATTCTCGGGCCGTCTTCTGATCCCCATTCAAGGAACCAACAGAGCCGTCATCCCTCTCATACTTGATGAGCATGAGGGAAGGGATGATTACTGCCTTGGCTACGTTGAGGGTTGGCCTGCCAAGAATGATGTTATAGGCGGTCAACTCCTCAACGACCAAGAATCTGACGACAATATGTCGTCCCTGGCCTTTCTCTCCCAGCCGGATGGGTAAATCAATTCTCCCAGCTGGGTAGACCATCCCACCCCCAAAACCAACCAAGGGGTAGGTGACCGGATGCATGCTGCTGACGTTGTATTTCAGCTTTTGCAAGCACCGGAGACTGATGATGTCTGATGAGCTGCCGGTGTCTATAAGGATCCGTCCAACTAGGTGATTGGCAATCTTACATTCAATGACCACCGGGTCATCATGCGGGCGGCGAACGCTGCCCCTATCCTTCTCAGTGATCAAGACGTCTGGGAAGGAGGAGCTGGCTTCCGCCTGTTCATCATCATCTTTGTCCATCTTTCGAAGACGGCTCTTGGTGCCCCGGATGGTAGGGCCATCACATGAGAACCTGCCTGCTATAGTGTAGACCTGCTCCTTATCAGTATCCGAGCTACTATCAGGCTGGGGGGTAGTCTTGGAGGATTGACCCTTGTTTTTCTTTTTTGCCCCGGCTGGGGACTTAGAAATGTAGGACTTCAACAGCCCTTTGTCAGCCAGACGGTCCAACGTACGCTGAAGACTGAAGCAGTCGTTGGTGTCATGGCCGACCTCCTCATGGAACTGACATAATTTATTCTTGTTCCGTGTTTGAGCAGAACTCTTCATAGGATTCGGCTTCTCAATGGACAGCCGGTCCTTTACCTCCATGAAGATGGAGTTGCAGTCTTTATTAAACTCGTACTTGGTGACGTACGGTTTAAATTCTTTCTTTTTCTTCTAGGACGGCTGGTCAGAGTCAGTAACCGCCCAGACTTCTTTTCTTTACTTGCTCTCTTCTTTGTTTTTAGCCGGCTGAGCTGACCGGCTGTCTTTCTGTTTGTCAGACTTCTTGGAGTCCGGCTGGCTACCAGGCGAGCAGAGGTTGGTAGCTTGAATGTAGCTTTCCGCCTCCCTCAGAGCCGCCTGTAGGGTGAAAGCCCCTTTTCTGACTAGGTCGAACTTAAAGGTCGACCCGTCTCTCAGACCTTTAAAAAAGTCTGTAAAAGCTACCTCATCAGACAGTCCCTAAATCTGAATTCTGATTAGGTTGAACCGCTTGACATATGAGCGCAACCCTTCTCTCTCTCCCTGCTTAACAGTGCTCAAATCAAGGTTTGTTTTCTTAGCAGGGATGTTCATTGAGAAGTTGGAAGCAAACAGGAAGGCAAGCTTCCTGAAGCTGTCTATGGACCCAGCTGGCAGGTTGCCAAACCATTGTTGGGAAATGCCCTTCAATGTAGCCGGAAAGCATCGACACCAAGTGGCATCATCCAACCCCTGCAGATACATGAGGTTGGTGTAAGCCATGAGGTGGTCTTCCGGATTGGTGGTACCATCATAGGTACCAACCAACACATTCTTAACCTTGGCCGGCTGAGCCGCCTCGGTTATCTCCCGAGTGAACGCAGAAGGTTGTTCACCCAGGCGCAGCAGGCGAAGCTGCCAGTCCAATGGCTGGACATTTGGATATGCCGCCTGACCCCCAAAGAAGGCTTGCTGCATGAAGTGAGGAGGATACTGCCCGTAAGCCTGAGTAGGCACGTACGGGACGACTCCAATCATATGAGGGCCAGAATGGACGGTATTACCGCCTGTCTGGCTCTCATGCAAGGAGGGTGCACTCCCTGCAGTGATGTTGTTGAAGCTGTCTAGAAAGTTCGACGTTGAAGCCGACTCAGACAGCGATTGATTTCTCTTCCGGTTGATGATCTCCCGGGCATCGAGAGTTGATTTTTCACTTCTCACCGGCTGATGAGGCCGGCGAGGGTTATTGTTGTTCCCCCTAGGAAGGAGAATTTTCGACCAATCGATGGTCCCAGCTGCCTTCTCCTCTGGGTGAGGAGTGGGCTGCCGGCTTCAAATTGACTTCCCCTTCTCTGGAGGAGTCTTCTTCGCCGACTGACCTTTACTTGGGCCAGCCTGACTTTTGGTGATCAGCTTTGTAATTTCACCCTTGAAACTTGTCATGAACCTCATGAGTTCGTCTCGGGTGACAGGGGCCGATCCAGCTGCCGTTTGGGTTGCCCCTTCCGGCTGCCCAGTAGGTCTGCTCGGACCTGCCTGGGAGGCGCCCCGCTCCAGAGTCTCTCTGGGCCGGATGCGCTTGACTCTGAGAGAGGCGTCCTCGGCTGTACAGGTTTCGACCTAAGGATCCTCATCCTCCTCATGGTCTGTAAAGACTTCTGGGTCTTCGCCCAGACGGTTAGGGGGTGGTACAGATTCTTGAACCATCTTCGAGGTACTCTCCCCACAGACGGCGCCAAATGTTTTGGGTGTTTTTGTCCCTCGGGAGAGTTACAACACGAAGACTGATCTTGGGTGAGTTGTACCTGCAAAACAAACGGAGACACCAGTTGGGTGGTGCTCCGCCTCCGACGCACAAGTTAGAAACTTGAAGGGAGAAAAAAGGTGCGGAAATTTAGGTCGGTATCTGCTCGGATTCCAAGCTCAGGATGTCTCTATCAAAGAGTAAAATGTGTAATAAATGGTTAAACGTGTCCTCAAAATGAGGGACATCTCCCTATTTATAGGGTCTTTGGAAATTGTGCCCCTGATTAGGTTACTGAACCCTAATCATTGGTGGGCTGCGCCGTTTGTCGGCATTCTCGGGATTTGGGCCTGAAGGCCGCCTTTTCCCTTAATTTCGGGAATGGCACGTGTCGAGCAGGGATTGGTCCATTTTAGACCAATCTGGGGCTGACACGTGTCACCTTATGATTGGGCCACGTGGCAGGGTAAAATTACCCTAAACACCACGTCCTTGTGGTAATGACAATACTTGTTCTTGTTCCTATACTGAGCCAGGCCTCTCAGCTGTTGTGGCTTCTCAAACTCAAACTTATCCTTGATTTCCATCAAGATAGAATAACAATCCTTGTTGAATTCAAACTGGGGCTCGTACGCCTTGACCTTATTGGACTTCTGTGACTGGGCGTCAGCCACCCAGACTTCCTTTCTCTTCTTTCCTTCTTTCTTTTGGCCGGCCGAGTCTTGCTGAGGAGATTTTTTCTCAGCCCCCTTGGCTGACGCTTTTGTTTTTGTGAGCGAACAAGAGTCCGTCGCCTCAATGTAAGCTTCGGCTTCCCGCAGAACACCTGCATATGTCCGAAACTTTTTCCTTACCAAGTCAAATTTAAAACCATTGTGCCTTAATCCCCGGAGAAATTCAGAGTAAGCCATTTCATCCGGCAGATTATGAATTTGGGCTTTTTCTTGGTTAAATCGCTGGACGTATGAGCGTAAGCCCTCAGTTTTTCCTTGGACGATTGTCGCCAAGTTAAGACTAGTCTTTCGAGGCGGTATATTGTATGAAAAATTTCTTACGAACAGCAAACTAAGAGTAGTAAAACAATTGATACATCCGGCTGGCAAACTGTTGAACCAATCCTGCGCCACACCTTTCACAGTGGCCGGGAAACATTTGCACCAAGTAGCATCATCTACGCTTTGCAAGTACATCAGGTTCCTGTACGAGGTGATGTGCTCTTCTGGGTTGCCCGTGCCATCATAGGCTCCCACAAGTACACTCTTCACCTTTGGTGGCTGAGAGGCATTTAAGATATCTTGCGAAAACGGGGGCGACTTATCTCCCAGAGTAAGTAGACGCATCTGCCAATCGATTGGTTGCGGTTGCACGGACGATAGGGAGCCTGACCGTACACCTGCCCTTATGGCCCATATTGTCCATATGCCTGGGGGTTCGGCTCCATCAAGCCATTGAACCCTGAGGAGGCGGATATTGTAGTGATTGGGCTATAATTGGAGTTGGGGCATGAAAGACTGGAATAGGAGTTGGGGTGTGGACCGCCTGACTTCCGCTGGTGATGGCCGTGTTGGTATGCTGGGAAAGAGAATGATGTGAAAAATCATTCGGCATAGTTTGGGTTGAGGCCGTGTCCGAGTAGGCGGCGCGCTCCCGCTGCTTATGCCGAAGGTAATCTCTTGCGTCCTTCCATCGTCTGGACGGCACAGGCTCCTCTCTTCGAGGCTGCCTACCCCTCCCCCCTGCCGACTGCGATTTCGCCAGTAAGTCAGAGAAATTAGTCCGCGGTACTCTTGGGGACCTTCCAGTCGGCCTTCGAAAGGGAGTGTTTCTAGCGTCCGTTGCATGGACCGCTTTGATGTGTGTCTTCTTTGGAGCCCTCTGTTCCTCTCTCCTGGGCGGCTGCCTAGAGGTAGAGGCTCCATTTTCAATTTCTTTTCTGAGTTTGTTGAGCGCGGCCTTAAGAGAGGCAGCGGTAATAGGAGGGTCATTAGCTTCTTCAAATGTGGCTATCAGAGGATCACTAGTACGGATCGCCTAGATTAGGTGTCTGACCGTTTATCGCCATAACGTACGAGTATCCCCACAGACGACGCCAAATGTTTCGGGTGTTTTTTGGATTTCCTGGGATACTGGTCACACTCTTCTGGCAATGAGTCGGTCCCACCTGCAAAACAACGAATATTCCGATCAACGGAATATTTGCCTCCAACGATCAAGTCAGTGATCAGAACGGAAAAGGCTAGAGAGAGAAAGTAGAGAGAAGTTGGAGCTATTTTAATGCTCTGTTGTTTTCAATTGCCTGAATCCCCCTCCCATCATAAATGATTGGGGTATTTATAGGGGTTGGACTCGTGCCCATCTCTTGGGTTTATACCCTAGATTTGCGTGACGTGATTGGCTGTGCAATCAGCGAATGCCACGTGCTACTCTGGGGACGCCGTTTTGCGGCTTCCATTGTTATCTCTCGGGATTTGGGCCCTGATGTTGCTAGGGTTTTCTGGCATGTTGATTGTTAAGGGAACAAATGTCCTTAACACATGGCATCTTCTCGTGACGACACGTGTCACCCTCTGACTTGGCCACGTATCGCGACGAGATTGGCCTGCGGCTTTAAGGGCTCTGCATTACGTGGCATCTTCCCGTGGTGACACGTGTCGCCCTATAACTAGGCCACGTGTCACTATGGGATTGGTCCATGTATACGAAGTATTTTTACCCACAACACTAAGGATTTGCAGACTCAGATTATGGATACTTTTATTTATGGTCTTCATACTATTCAGGCCAGATTCTAATTGTGGCTGGTCTTAAGGGGTTGCTTGTAACTCTTTTGCCTTTGCTATTGTAGGAAATATTTCAAGCATTACCCCAAACTTGAACCCCACTGTAATCATACACTTAAGTATGGTGGCATCTTAAGGGAAGGAAGCTACAACAAAAGAGTCGCCAACAAGTTTTAGAAACTTATAAACCGTTCACAGGGTGAAGATTATATCCCTTAACGACCTAGGAGATCGTTAACTCCAATAGATCTGGAACCATGACTGGAAGTTCGAGGATGAAGGTACAAATCCAATCTAAAAGAGAAAGAACTTATGTTGTATATTTGGAGTAACACTCGAAATACACAAGGGATAAACCAAGGGATAGATAAAGCTAAAGAACCAAAGGCTTCTTAGATAAAGTCACACCACTAAGAAACGGTTTGGATTCCTAAGATCACAAGTGAACTAGTAGCCTAAACTAGCTAACTAAGCAAAGGAAACGAAATTCCAAATCCAAGAATTTCAGGTTTTTGTTTCTAATCCAAGAAACGAATGTAAGACAAGTTTTTTGTTTGAATAATCTGATTTTTTCATTCACATTTGCTTGCTATTTATAGTAAACAAGCATCCTTAAGTACAAGCTAACTTAAGTGGCTGTTCAGCTCACTTGTTACACGCCTAAGCTAAAGCTAAGTACAAATCAGCTTTTGTTGTCTAGATACATTAATAAAAGAAGCCTTATTTAACTAGATACATCAAAGAGAAAATGGTGGCTTATAACCTCCAAATTAAGGCTGAAATAAAATCAGAATTAAGAGAGTGTAACTCCCCTTAATTCACGCCCATCCAAGCAGCAAGTTGGAGATGTATTTCCTCCAATATTCACGCCCAAATTCAAACAGCAAAGAAGTGTAACTCCTCCTTGGTTCAAGTCTTGAAATTAGCTTGAATGTATGTGGACAAGGGTGTACTTGGACGCCCTTTAGTTGCTCCAAAAGCTGACTGAATTAAACAGCCAATTGAAGGCTGAAATTAAGGCTTAAGATGCTCCAATGTTGACTGATATCAACGGCCACTTGAAGGTTGAAGTTAAGGCTTGTAATGGCTTGTAATTCCTCTTTGAAAACTGATTGTAACTCCCAAGTCAAAGCTTTGAAATTCCTTGTAAAAGAATTTTGGATTCCAAACTTAAATGGCTGCTATTTTGATGTATCTTTGCACTTGTACTTTTGTGTGAATGTGACAATATTTTTCGAACTAAAATCAGCTAAAAAGAACTAAGAAAAAATATAACTAATTTGCAAACTTAAAATGACTAAAGTTTACAATTTATTCAAAGCATAAAAAGAACTAGAATAAACTAGTTAATAAGAACAACAAGAAATTCAAGGGATTGAATATCTTGCTGCCCATGGATAGAATGCATAGCACCAATACATGATGCTACATCTTGAACCAAAGAAATGTCCATAACCAAGTTGTTAGGCTTGGCTACAACAACTTACCCTAATAATAGGCCACTACTTTATTCTTCTCGTATTCATGTGCGCTTTCTAAGTAACATGCAATCAATAGGTTAACCCTAAACCTGTTTAGTTTATGTTGGTTGAATATTAATGCACAAACAAATATATTATTTGCGATCACTTGAATTATAATCAAATTATCCCTAAACAAGATTATTAATTATCTTATTAAGCGCGATTACAAGTACAAATTCACTTTAAACATGCATAAAAGGCGTGATCAAGCAATAACAAATAATAAATATAATCAAACAACATAATATTAAATTATATGTAAGTTATCCGCGAATTAATAAATAACATGAAATAATTTGTAAATTAACAAATTATGTAAAACAAATTGTAAATTAACAAATTACGTTAAACAATTCGCTAATTAACAAATTACGTGAAACAATTCGCTAATTAACAAATTACGTGAAACAATTCGTAAATTAACAAATTACGTAAAACAATTCTCTAATTAATAAATTACATTAAATTATATAATTTGACACAAAAATAATCAAAATCATAAATCATAATTATCATAATCATGTTAAAGAATTATAATTAATAGGAAGATCTAGGCATGATACTAACAATATTAATAACAAATCCTAGGTTGTTACTAAACATTAAAGATCAAAGATTTAACCCTAACATGACACTAACATGAATATTAGGAAAGAAAATAGGAAGTATCATAGATATCATAATTGATTTAAGAAACTTATTCTTTACCCTAGACATGATAATAGAAAGCATTCTTTTAATCATAATTGATATTAGAAATTACCCTAAGCATGATACTAGGAATCAAAATAATATACTAAACATGATTTCTATATCAAAATATCAATTAAAACATTAAGTACTTACTTGGATTTCTCGTACCTCTTTCTAATAACAAAATACAGATGTTAGTAACTTCAAGGAATATATAAAATCAAACAATTAAATTAAATAATTTAAATAAAGCTTCGGGATCAAACCCTCATAAATATCAAATCTTTCACGTCTAAGGCGAAGGAAAATTCGAACTTTGCTAGGTGTGTCTAATGCTAATGTATGAGGAATTGTGTTTGTAAAAACCTAGGCTAGAAAGAGGGAGAGAGAGAATAAGCTTTAGCTTAGAGATAGAGAAGAGAATTAAAGAATTCTGGTTATTTTTTTATTAAAAACGGAGGTCCAGGGACCATATTTATAATAAAATAGTTCGGAATTGATAAACATTAATCACAGTTTGAAAAGGAATAAAACACGCCTCTGTCGCTAACAACAGGGCTTATCGTCTGGCGCTCTAAGATAGTTTTTTGCGGATTTGGTTTTTATTTTTTTGATCCAGAAGTCCAAATAAGGCATATTATATGTTGTTGGAAATCTCTTGTATTATGTATGACAATCCGATTTAGGGAAAGTTGTCAATGCTTTGTAACAATACATCCTTGGAAATGTTGCCACGATGAAGCAACAATTCGAATCTCGGAAAATTTGCCAAAATCCAATTTTGGCAAAAGTTGCCAATGCTTCGTAACAATCTGTCATAAGAACTTTGCTACGATCGACAATCCACATCTTGGAATATAACTCTTGAAAGAAATCCACCTTGGAAATTTTCCAATGCTACGCGACAATCCTTTTATGAAAATATTGCCACAATTGACAATCCCCGTCTTGGAACGTTTGTAAAAAAGAGTCGATCGACAATCCACTTCGGGAAAATTTGCCACTTACTGAAATGAATAACAATCCACGTTGAGGAACCTTTGCTGAAATTTATGATGAGTAGAGACCTACGACAATCCTTTGGAAATTTTTCCATAGGGAACTATGTGTATGACAATCCAATCTCGGAAAACTTGCCAGCGATGACAATCCAAACTTGGAAAAAATTGCCAGACAAAGCAGGAGCACGACAATCCACACTTGGAAACTTTCCAAGAGATGACAACAAATCTTGGAAAAATTATCGTTTAAAAAGAATGCGCAACATTCCACTTTTGCAAAAATTGTTAGTTGGGGATGACAATCCAATCTTGGAAAAATTATCGTATAAGTGATGCTCTTGCTTTTGAACCGATGAGTTGGTGTTTGTAATGAGCCAATGCTTAGGCGCTTAAGCTAAGTGAGACGATCGTCGTCAAGTCAATCACTTACTGCGATTATAATTGAGCCGACTACTAATCATGTCAATTTGCTTATAGGGCTAACTGGTGTGCCAAGGAACCCGAAATTGTTGTATGAGGTCCGCATAATCCAATAATTATTATGCTTAGGATCTTGCTATTATTATGCTTTAACATGAACATGTTTATTTAAATGATTATTATTGTTATAATTATTATGATTATTATTATCATGTTGCTTGATATATTATTATTTATTGCTTGATCACACCTTTTATGCATGTTTAAAGGAAATTTGTACTTGTAATCACGCTTAATAAGATAATTAATAATCTTGTTTAGGGTTAATATGATTATAATTCAAGTGATCACCAATAATAGATTAATTTGTGCATTAATATTCAACCAACATAGATGAACAGGTTTAGGTTAATCCTATTGATTGCATGTTAGTCAGAAAGCGCACATGAATACGATCAGAATAAAGTAGAGGACTATTATTAGGGCAGGTTTAATCTCTTTTAGGTTGGATTTGTACCTTCATCCCCGAATTACCAGCCATGGTTCAAGACCTATTGGAGTTAACGATCTCCTGGATCGTTAAGGGGTGTAACCTTCACCTCGTGAACGGTTTACAAGTTCCTAAAACTTGTTGGCGACTCTTTTGCTCTATCTTCTTTCTCTTTGGACGCCACCGTACTTTAGTGTATGATCACATTGGGGTTCAAACTAGGGATAATGCTTGAAATATTCCCTACAGTTTTTGGCGACTCCACTGGGGAGGATTTCTATTTTATTTCCTGAAATTTATTTCAGCAATGATTTAGAATGAGTGGATGAGACTCGAAAAGTTCTAAGTATTTCATGTGCGTAATTTTGATTAACAATATTGTCATATGCATAAAAAAGATCTCATTGGAAAGACCATATGTAATGAGTTAAAACATAGGATTATTACACGTAGTAAATTTGAGGAATATCTTTCACAACTAGAACCGAAATAATGCTGCGCGAAACTGGAAAATTTTATCGAGCACAGAAAGCTGCTGAGGCATGTAGGAACTAGCGTCAAGAAACAAAGTCTAGCGCCACTTATTTGACTTTAGCGCCATGCAACAGCTTCTATCGCCAGGCGCTAAAGCCAAATTGTGGCGTCGGCCTCTGTTTCCTGGCGCCAAGTTCTTCCAATACCGAGCCAGAAATATGCGTTCTAATTTTGACTAGTTTTTAGCCCTATTTGCTCGATTCTACTTCCTGATTGAGTTTTTCTCACTAATCTAACACCCATATGTGTTCTTCATATGGGCATAACCCTCTGGGAATTCATGCTCCATCTACCTGATTGAACGCTCTAAGCAACAAAGGGTACATCCGAGAATGTTGAATTCACCAAACCATGGAAGCGAGTTTTTCTTAACTCGCGGTGTCCCATCCACTCGCGCCAACCTTTTACAGTTAGGCTTCTCCGCGGTGCATCCGGACAATTAACCATGGACCCTCTTTGACTAATCCATATCCCGAACTTTAGAGAACTAGAGCCATGGTTAGGTTGCAAACTCATTGCATCATATCGTGCCTACTTGACTACTTGTGCATTCTTTGCTTGTGCATACTTTATGTGTTTTTCCTAACCGTTTGTTTAACTTTGTTTATTTAGTTAATTAATTAATTAATTTGCACTAAAAAATATACCTAAAATCGAGTTATAGTCCCTTTAAGTTAACTCGGATTTTTATTCCCGTATACTACACAAGCGACAACGTTTTTTGGTCATATCTGGAGTTCTAGAAAGAGTTACGAGTCTTAAAACCTATGGATCTGTAGACCCGAGTTTTATCTTTAATTTGGCGTTGGTTTCATCCCAATAGGAGTCACAGATCAAAAGTTATGACTAAAATACCACAGTTTGTCTAGTTTAATGCATATACGTGAGGTCTTAACTTAGTCTTTGCTTGATTCTAGTCACATAGTCTAGCCACATAATCATAACACGAGTCTTAACATATCACCTAAACTCACTAGCCTTAGCACACACTTTGTATATGTCACCATGACCATATCTTAGGTTCATGTATGAGTCGGTTCTATCCGTCATTTAAGTTGGGGGTACATTCTATACCTGATTTCTTTATATCTCTCCATCTACATCATCTTTCTTCACATCACAACCTTTAATCTTCCTACCTTCTTCCATCTTTGCATGTTGAATAGAGTTGAGTCAAATAATTAACAATGAATATCCCTAATTTCCCTTTCCACAGTACTTGGTCAAGGAGAGAAGGGTGATTAATCAAGGACAGCACCTTTGTTCAAGTCTTACTTTTTGATAAACCGATCCATAAAAAGAGGAAATCTAAGAAGATAATGGCAACTCAAGAAGAAGTCAATGAACTTAGGAATCAATTGATTACCGTGAATGAAGCATTGAAGGCTTTAACCCTCAAAATTGATGACCCTGTGAAGCAACAACAAATAAACCTTATGCAATAAATCTTGAGCAAGCTATCTAGCGACTATAAATTTCAAGGCATTAGTTCACAAGGGGTCTCGCTGGACAAGGAACTTCTTCCGCATAAGTTCAATACCACTGACATCCCTAAATTCAAGGCAAAAGATAATCCTTACCTTCACTTAAGAGCCTTTGAAACTGTAATGAACATTAAGGGGATTGATAAGAAAGTCTTTCATTCCTTGTTTTCTTTAGCACTTGAAACTGTTTGTCAACAATGATTCTTTTCTCTTGACAAAGAGAAAACCTCTACTTGGGAGTCAATAGTGAACGCTTTCATTGATAGATACAAGTGTAACATTCAAGTCGAATCCGATTATAGAAAACTTGAAATGCTAAGACAAAAAGAGAATGAAGGCTTTACTTCTTTCTTCAATAAGTGGAGGGACACTTTCGCTAAGATGATTGAGGTGCCCTCCGAAAAAGAATCTGTGAGGATGTTTAACAAGAATCTCCAAGAGAAGTATTCGAAGCATTTAAAATATCAACATAATTTGAATACTTTCAAAGCCAATTATGACATCGGAATTAAAATCGAAGATGACCTCGCAAAATAAAAAGCTACTAACAATAGTAACCACAGTGGCTGGAAAAGAAAGAAAAACGACAATCCTTCTTCTTCCGAAAACACCCACTCTAGTAATAATGTTAGCACCTTTTACCATAATAGTGTCTTAGCCATGGACAATCAAGGATCTAAAAGGAAACCCACGAGAGAGTTCACACCCATTGGAATGACCTACGATGCTGCTTTTGATCGTCTCTATGATCGAGGGTTAATCAAACCTATTGGCCCTACCGAGGATCCAATGCCAGAAAATCGATCTTCGAGATGGAATCCCAACTCTTATTGCAAGTACCATGAAGGACGCGGTCATACTTGAAAGGAATGGTGTCCTTCGAACAAGTGTATTATTCTGATAGCGGGTTCAGAATTATTAGAAAGCTAATATATTCAGTAAGGTCAAGTGATCGGAATGCCTGGGTGGAGGCCGCTTCCGATCAGTAATATTAATAAAATTAATATTACATCTTAATCTTGACTGAACCCTTCGAGTCACACCCAAGAAAAATATTCGAACCGACTCGACAAATTAATTCGTCGCCCGAGTGTTAAATATTTAGACGTCGGTAATTCGAGCTTGGAGAGTCGAAACCGATCGTCGGAAACGAGTCAAAAATATTAAAAATACGAGACGCGCAAAATAATAATAAATTTACCATATTCCCAAAATACCCCTAGCATCGGAGTGCCCTGAGCATCCGAATGCTAGGGGAAAAATGTCCAAGCATAGGTGGCTAGCAAGCGCACCAAGCCGAGCCTAGCATGGCTGGCTAGGTGCGTGCTAGCGCACCGTGCTAGCATCCACACACACCAGCAGCTAGAAGCCGCGTGCACGTGGTGCGTGCAGCAGCTAGCTGCCGCAAGCTAGGCGTGCTAGCAGCACACGCACTAGCAGCCACGCTCAGCAGCAAGCCCGCACCAAGTGCGTGGCTTGCACGCACAGCAGCAGCCCGCATCTTGGTGCGGGGCTGGGCTCGTGGCTGGGCCAAGGGCCGGTCACTATGGGGAAGCTTGAGGAATATGGGAGCAAGTGGGTAAGGACATGTGGCACAAGGAGAGTGTTGAGTGGGGAGTAAGTATGGTCCCCTACTCTCCATGTGGTCCTCACCAACCTTTATCACATGGTAATGCCACTTGTAGATTTATTATTAGTTTGTAATTTTAATTTAATTTAGCTTTAAATTAATTTGTGGAATTTCATGATCCTACATTGATGGGATAGAAATTCCCACTCATACTTTCCTCTATAAATACCAACCTTGGGATTTGGAGTAAAGTGCTTGAGTGGAAGTTAGAAAGAGCATTCCATATTTTGGGAAAAACTCTTAAACTCCATTAACACTTGGGTTTTGGTCGGACCTTGCTAACTCCAAGGTAGGGGACCTAAAAAGTCGTGTTCGTCCTTTGTGGGTGGATACCGTTGGAGGCACGACATTTGCGGTGCTCTAGGCTTTCAAGTAAGAGCCCGTTTTGAGAGGGCGAAGCTCGCTTCAAGGGTATGATTCGTTCTTCCTTTTCTTGTGTTTACTTATTTATGCTTTATGGTTTTATTAATTACGAGTGGTTCCTTGGGTCTGGGTTGTTTCCGCGGTGAGGCGGACTCACCAAACCCCAACAGCGGCATCGGAGCCCCACTTGTTTATTTTTATTATCATGTTTTTCAAGGTTTTATTTTGGCTTATTTTTCTGGTTTAAGTTGCTAATTAGATTAGTAGCTCGGTTTTATTTATTTTAATCCCGTGTTTAATGTCGAATTTGGTCCAGAACCTAGATTTTCGCCCAAAAATAGTGAATTTTGGGTGGAAAAGGTGTTCTGGAAAGGTTTTTATCCCAAAGGGTCTGTGATTTTAAACAAATTATGACCAGAAATGTCTTTTTCGAGGGATTTTTTGTTTTTGACGAAAAATTTTAAGTCTTTTCTAACCTTGAAATTAATGGCATAACTTGTTGATTATGTGGTTGATTATTTGCATTATTTTTTGCATTTTTAGTGTGAAAATTTTTGTTTTGAGGCTTCCTAAGTGTTAAAGATTCAATATTTATTTGTGATAAGTGATTGAAACTTTAAAAACCACTAAATTCCATGTTATTTTGTGTTAAACTTTGTTGTTTTAATTATTTAGAGTTGATTGGAAACATAAAGTTTCAATTTTTGTGATAGAAATTTGGTTATCTTCATGTTGGAAGATATAACTTTCAAGAATTCACAAAATTTAGATGTTGGAATTTTCACTTGAACATTAAAGTTCATATTTTTCCAACTTCCCCTTACTTTGTCAAATTCTTAAGTTTAATTTAAATTGATTAAATTAAAAATGAAAAATTGCCTCAACTTTGTTATTGCACCAAGCTAAACCAATTTAATTAACAATGGTTCTTGGAATTATTTTGGTTATTTGCACTTTGAAATTTTATAAAGTTAGACTTGTTTAAAACTTTTATTTTTTGCTCATTAAGTTAGTTCTAAAATTAATTTAGAATTAATTAATTATGTCTCGCGAAATGGGATCAAATCCCGAGGCCATGACACGCAAAACGAGGCAAAGAACCACCCTTGGCTAGCCGGGCTGCATAGCACCCCTCATGTGGTTGCCAAGGTGGCTGCCCCACCTTGCGTACGGCCACACGTGCGACAGCAGCACACGGCCGTAGCAGCCACGCACCAGCAGCCATGGATGTGCGTGCGGTAGTGGCAGCAGCCCATGGCTGCTTGCCGCGGGCCGTGATTAGGGGATTTTTATCCACCAATCACCGTCTGATAAGTGGACCAACCAGGTTCTGCCACGTGTCCTTCACGTAGGCCAATAGGAGCCTGCCACGTGTCAATCACAGATACGTCCTCTACGGACCAATTGAGACACGCCACGTGTCCACCCATGCCAAATGGGAAAACCGGCCAACAAGGCCCAATCCTGTTTAGAGGCCCGGTCAGCCCTAGGTTTACCCTAAACCTAGAGAGTGGCACGCTTCTCAAGACTATAAATACTTAATTAATCCTCATTAAGGAGGAGACAGAACAGAAACGTTACGGAACACACTAATAACCGGCTGATCTGGCTAACAAAGCAGATTACCAACATTGAACACTCTCACCTAGAGAGACCTTATTACTTTAATTTCCGCATTAATTACTCCTTAATCAGGTACTAACTTGACCGTTGGAGGCGGAGCTCTCAGGAGTCTCCGTTATTTTGCAGGTAAAGGCGTCCGGTTCCAGTCTCGGAATTATAACTCTCCCGCAGGATATCAGAAAACCCCGAAACATTTGGCGCCGTCTGTGGGGAGAGTACTTCAGAGATGGCATCCAAGTCTGTACCGACTCCTGAAGAGAGGCGTCCCCTAAACGACCCTCAAGTTCAGTCGGACCATGACACCGAAAGTGAATTTGAAGTTGAAACTCATACAGCTCCAGACGGGACCCTAAGGGCCCGACGTACCCGTCATACCGAAAGGAGGGAACGGGAGCATCTTCAAACAGGAAGCGAGCCGGCAGGCGCACCGCCTGTTCGGCAACAGCCGACTGATGGGTCTGCTCCCATCACAAGGAACGAACTCATGACCTTCATGAGGGACTTCAAGGGAGAGATTCAAGAGTTGATCAACAAGAAGCCGCCTGCTTCAGTCAAGGAGCAGTCGGCCAAGAAACCTTCCACTTCACTGAAGAGGAAGCCAGTTCAAGGGCGAGAGGCGACTCCTCATCCTAAATCTAGGAAGCGGGAGCCACCTGCCCTTGATTTCACAAAAATTCCGTTATCCTACAGGAAATAGGAAACCGGTTCGTCATATTCAGGCGGACGGGTCAAAGCAAACATTCACAGATGCTCGGCTACTGCTAGAGCAGAAGAAGAGTGACCGATTGTCAGAGTCGGCTTCTACTTCAAACTTTCAAGACAGTTTGCGAAATGCCTCAATGAGGCATACTCAGTCGTACCATGAGAGTCAGTCAGGCGACACCTCCCGTCAGTCCGGCTTTCATAGTGCCCAGGCGGTACCAAACTTACCATTTGTGCCGCAACAACAGTATTTTATGCAGCCACCTCCATTTGGTGGTCCTACAGCAAAAAACGTCCAACCTATGGACTGGCAGCTACGGTTGCTTAGACTTGGTGAACAGCCGTCGGCCTTCTCCAAGGAAATTACTGACGCCGCTCAGCCGGCCAAAGTAAAAAATGTACTAGTAGGCGCCTATGACGGCACTACTAACCCAGAAGACCATCTGATGGCATTCACCAACCTGATGTACCTTCAAGGGTTGGATGATCCCACTTGGTGCAAGTGTTTACCAGCGACTCTCAAAGGAATCGCACAGCAATGGTTCGGCAACCTGCCGACTGGTTGTGTAAATAACTTCATGACGCTTGCTTACTTATTTGCCTCCAACTTCGCCATGAACATCCCTGCGAAGAAAACGACCCTTGATTTGGGAACAATTCAGCAGGGCGAGAAGGAGGGGCTTCGTTCTTACATCAGGCGGTTCAACCTGATGAGAATACAGATTCAAGGGTTACCGGATGAGGTAGCTTATACAGACTTTTTTAGAGGTCTCAAAGACGGGTCTACCTTCAAATTTGATTTGGTTCGAAAAAGGGTGGCGACTCTTCAAGAGGCCTTGATTGAAGCAGAAGCCTATATACAGGCGACTGATCTGTGTACGATAAAACAGTCGGACGGGAAAAGGTTCGACAAAAGAGAAGGACGACAGAAACAGTCGTCAAACAAAGATGAGAAAAGAAAAGAGGTCTGGGCGGTTGATTCCTCTAAACAGCCGGCCCAGAAAAAGAAAAAAGAATTCAAACCATACTCCCCAAAGTATGTGTTTAACAAGGATAACCAGTTTATCCTAAAAGAAATAAAGGGACGGATCTCAATTGAGAAGCCGGTCCCCATGAAGGGTTCTGCAAACAACCGGAACCAAGATAAAATCTGTGCTTATCATGATGACGTTGGTCATCACACCAATGACTGCATCAGTCTCATGCGGTACCTAGACCGCCTGGCTGAGCAAGGTGATCTTGACACTTATGTCAAGAAATCTACGGGGAACACTTCCTCAAAAAAGCTGTCGGCCAAAAAAAATCAACAGGCCGACAGCTCCGATACAGATGATGCAGTCGTCTACACCATTGCAGGCGGCTTCTCAAGAGGCGGCCCCACTATTAGGGGCAACAAAGATAATATAAGGCGGTTAGATGTAAATTCCGTTCACCAAGAACGGCCGTCCAAATATACATTTCCTGAGATTGTCATCACTGAAGAGGATCTAGGAGGGGTAAGGGGGCCGCATGACGACCCTCTAGTTATTGAATGTAAAGTGGCCAACCAGAGGGTTGGCCGAATCCTCATAGATACCGGGAGCTCCTCAGATCTCATCAGCAGCAAATGTCTGTCGAAACTGAAATATCAGACCGACTGCATACATCCGGCCTCCCACCCTTTAATAGGGTTTGGAGGAGGAGTCATCCACCCACTAGGACGAGTAGATTTACCCATTCGCCTGGGCGAAAAAGGGGAAGGACGACACATGGTAGTCCGGTTCCTAGTAGTAGAGGAACTCTCGGCCTACAACATGATTCTGGGTCGACCAACCCTGAATAATTCCAAGGCTGTTATAATCCCGTCTCTTATGTTGCTCAAGTTTGAGAGGGATAATGGAACAGTCGGCTCCCTAAGGGGAGATCAGAGGATGGCCCGAGAGTGCTATCTCTCGGATGTCAAGCCCACTATTATGGCCACTGGGTCAAGTGGTGAAAAAACAGACCTTGACAATGTCAAGGAGAGTGCGCCTGTTCAAGAAGCAGGCGGCAAAAAGAGAAAGGCGTCCCAGACGGAGTCCGCAAGAAAAGCAAGGAAATAGCAATCATTGGCAGAGGAGCGGCCGGATGAGTTCCGCCCTCAGCCGGCTGGTGAGCATGCGGACCTGATCTTAGACGACTCACGTCCTGACCGAACAGTCAAAGTTGGGACGACTGCTCTGAGAAACCTTGGTGACGACTTTCACAACCTATTGAAAGAATACAAGGACATCTTTGCATTTGAAGTCCATGAAATGCCAGGCATTAGTCCTGATCTGGCGGTACATAAACTCGCTGTGGATCCGAAAAAGAAGCCGGTATGGCAAAAGAAGCGGAACCATGGCGAAGAAAGAAGTCAGGCGGCAGCCGCCGAAGTTAAAAAATTACTTGATGCAGGGTTCGTTCGGCAATGTTACTTCCCAGACTGGGTTGCAAATGTGGTTCTTGTTAAAAAGCCGAATGGCACCTGGCGAATGTGTGTAGACTAAACAGACATAAACAACGCGTGCCCCAAAGACAGTTACCCTCTGCCTAAAATTGATAACCTGGTCGACTCAACAGCCGGCCATGCCTTGATGAGTTTCATGGACGCCTATTCTAGTTTCCATCAAATTCCCTTATGGAAGAAAGATCAGGAGAAGACAGCCTTCGTCACTGATCAGGGGTTATACTGTTACACGGTCATGCCGTTTGGTCTTAAGAATGCCCCGGCTACCTTCTAACGAATGATAAACACAGTGTTCTTTGATCAGATTGGGAGAAACGTCGAGGCATATATTGATGATATGATTGTCAAGACTAAACTTCAGAAAGATCATCTGTCGGACCTCCGAGAAACTTTCGCCACACTCAGGCGGCACCATGTCATGCTCAATCCCAAGAAATGTGTATTTGGAGTTGAGTTTGGGAAATTTCTCGGATAACTTATCAATCAGAGAGGAATAGAAGCGAACCCTGAGAAGGTGCAGGCGGTCATTGACATGCAGTCGCCTCGTACCATCCGAGAGGTTCAGAAGTTAACAGGTTGTCTGGCGGCCTTGGGAAGATTTCTAAGCCGATCAGGCGACAAATGCCTATACTTTTTCCAGGCAATTAAGAAAAAGGCAAGGTTTGAATGGGGGCCGGATGCTGAGGCCGCCTTCCAGAAATTAAAAGTTCACTTGCATTCCTTGCCGAGGCTGGTCAGCCCTTTGCCCAAAGAGGTTCTCTACATGTACCTGACCGTCTCTGATCATGCGTTAAGCGCTGTTCTCCTTGCTGAAAGGGACGGCTGTCAGCTCCCGGTCTACTTTGTCAGTCACGTACTGAAAAATGCCGAGTTGAGGTATCCCCTAGTGGAGAAATTTGGTCTTGCACTCTTCATGGCTGTTAAAAAATTGAAGCCCTACTTTTTGGCACATTCAGTCGTCGTGTATACAGACCAACCTATCAAGCGGCCGCTGACCATCATGGAGTCGTCAGGCCGAATGATCAAGTGGGCCATAGAAATACAGAGCCTCGAAGTTACTTTCGAGCCTAGAAAAGCAGTGAAGGGGCAAGCCTTTGCTGACTTTATTGTAGAGATGACTCGTCCTCCTGACTCTCAAGTTCCAGACCAAGTATGGAAGGTATATGTGGACGGAAGCTCTACTTCAAATGGTTGTGGAGCAGGCGTCATATGTCAGTCGCCAGAGGGCGACAGGTTCGAGTATGCTCTACGCTTCAGTTTTCAGGCTTCAAACAATGAGGCAGAATATGAAGCTTTACTAGCCGGGATCCGCATGTGCAAGGCGGCAGGGGCAAGAAAAATAGACGCCTGTTCCGATTCACAATTGATAGTGAGTAAGTACAATGGCGAATACGAAGCAACCCATCCGGCCATGATCAAGTATTTACAGGCGGTCCGACAAGCAGTCGGCTCCCTTGAGGATTTCCATCTGATCCAAGTGCCGAGATCAGAAAACAACCAGGCGGATGCACTGTCAAAATTAGCATCATCCGCCTCCTCTGATACTCCTCGAACTGTTTTTTGGGAAGTAATGGAGAAGAGAAGCATAGAGGAAAACCCTATTGGAATCCTAGACAGAAGCTCAACCTGGATGGATTCAATCAGGGCATATCTGACAAACGGTACACTGCCGGATGATCCTCAACAGGCGGCAGCACTGAAAAAACGAGCCACCTGTTTTGAAATGATTAAGGGAGAACTTCACAAGAGGGGGTACCTTCAACCCTTCTTAAAGTGTGTTACTCCAGAAAAGGGACAAGAGATACTAGATGATCTTCACTCTGGTTACTGTGCTTCTCATATAGGTGGTAGGATGCTTGCTCAAAGGGCAAGGCGGCAGGGCTACTTTTGGCCTACTTTGGAAGCAGATGCAATGGAGATGGTGAAAAAATGTGACAAGTGCCAAAGGTTTAGCAAACTAATTCACCGTCCGGCTACTGACCTCACTACCATTCACAGCCCACTACCGTTTGCTAAGTGGGGCATGGACATTCTGGGTCCATATACGCCTGCTACAGGCGGCAGAAGGTACATACTTGTTGCCGTTGACTACTTCACTAAATGGGTAGAGGCGGAGGCTGTAAAGGGAATCAAGACGAAAGATGTAATTTCATTCATTTGAAAAAATGTCATCACTCGGTTCGGGGTTCCCATGTCTATGGTTTTTGATAATGGTCCCCAATTTGAGACGCCTGTTCTCAAAAGCTGGTTGGGTGACCAAGGAATTGCAAACTACTTTGCATCTGTCGGCCGTCCACAAGCAAACGGCCAGGTGGAAGCCTTTAATAAAATCATCTCAGACGGTCTCAAGAAAAAGATTGAACGAGCAGGCGGCCTATGGGCGGATGAACTACCACATGTTCTCTGGGCCATTAGGACGACTGAAAAAGGGGCGACTGGAGAAACTCCATTCCTCCTAACTTACGGTGCGGAAGCTGTTCTTCCAATAGAACACTACGAGCCGACTCTTCGAGTAATGCTATATGACGAAGAGGTAAACTGGGAAGCCATGCGCCTAGCATTAGACTCACTTCCTGAAAAGAGGGGCAATGTTGTCTTGCGCCATGAGATCTATCGCCTGAGAATGACTAGATCATACAACAAAAAAGTACACAGGCGTCCACTCAAAGTAGGGGACTTTGTACTTAGAAAAATGGAAGCAGTTGGTAGGGCTAATGAGTCTGGCAAACTAACTCCCAACTGGGAAGGACCCTACCGAATCTATGAGGAAGTCAGGAACGGTACCTACCGTCTGGAAACACCAGACGGACAACCGTTGCCTCGAACTTGGAATGTAGATAATCTTAAGAAATATTTCTTTTGAATGATGTAAAGTAAAGAGCTACTTAATAAAAGTTTGCACTTACTATTCAATTTTGTATTACGAGGGGCATGCCGTCTGTACCTTTACAGTCGGCTACTCTCCATTGAGTTTTACACTCTATCTTCAGAGGGGCATGCCGTCTGTACCTTTACAGTCGGCTACTCTCCATTGAGTATTTCACTCACAATAGGGGCATGTCGCCTGGGCATATAATCGGCTACTCTCCATAAGAAGATGGCCGACTGGTTCCAAACACATAGCCACCCTCCTAATACTTAGCTAAAAAGATTAGGGCCTGGCCGACCCTGTGCCTAACAGGCGGCTACCCTTCTTTTACTTAGCACCTACGTTCACCAAGAACTTACCAAGGCCACAGGCCGAATGATCAGGCCAGGCGCCAAGCCAACTGATCAAATCTACAAAACTAATACGACTTGTCCCAACATCATAGCAGGCGTCCGACGGCATCCCTCCGGATGAAATTCGTCGCAGAGAGCAGCTCCCTTTTGGGTGGAACATTGTTCTATAAACTAATTACACGACACCTATACGACTGTCCCCAAGGGCAACCACGTAACCGTTTTTGAGACAAGGATAACTCTATCACTAACCAAACCAGTGGTAGCAGTTGACATCTGAGTCAGATGACCGCCTGTATTACTTGGGATAAATGCAGGGGGTACCTATTGAGTTAATAGCCAACAAACATTGGCGAATCAAGGGGTCTAGCCGGCCTACGCCGCCTGGTACCTCTACTTCTCAAACAAAAGTGACGGCGACTGAGTAACTCCAACGTTAACTCATAGTCACTCCCTCAAATTTGGTATGGAACCTAAAAGGTTTGAGTCGTCCGCCTGTTTTTAACAAACAAAGGCACTCAAACCCCTATTCCTACTAGGTAACCTATTGAGTTAATAGCCAACAAAAATTGGCAAATCAAGAGGATCAGCCGGCCTCCGCCGCCTGGTACCTCTACTACTCAATCTAGATTGTGACGAAGACTAAGTAACTCCTATGTTAACTTAATAGTCACTCAAACTTAGTATGGAGCCTAAAAGGTATGAGTCGTCCGCCTATTTTTAACAAACAGGGGCTCTCAACCACTACTCTTGCTAGGTTAACAAATTATGAGTTAAAAGCCAACAACATTGGCATAAAAAGAAACAACCGGTACCCGCCGCTTGTTATCTCTACCACTCAATTCCTTGGCGACTAGGTAATACTCTATTTACTTGGTCAGACCACTTTCCTACTTGGTTAAAATTACAAAAAGACAGGCACGCCTGCCTAAAAAGAATCCAGACAAAATAGTTCGAATACCGATTGAATAAATGGCCGACTGATCGTCTATCCTGGAAACAGACAACCAGTCGTCTAGGGGCATAGGCCATGTACAACAGTCGGTCTAGTAAACAATGGGATATTAGATATGGAATACTTGGACAAATTTGAAGCAAAACAAAAATTCATTAAAAATAAGCCGGTCATTAAAGACCAGCAAAATATTCAAAGCCCCGGCCCCCTGGCCGGGTAAATACAAAGCAAACGGCACGCAGGCCGTGGAAAAAATAAATTAAGCTTAAGAAGGGGGCAGTTCAGTATTAGCAGCTGCCGCCTGGTCAGCACTCTTCTTGCTGGACTCGGCTTCAGCTGCATCCTCTTTTGATGCCTTACCCCCAAGTGGCACAAGCGCCACAACCGGCTCCTCCTCCTCCAACGCTTCTCCCAACGCCTCTTCTTCAGCAGCCGCCAGGATCTCTTGATTATATGTTTCCGAACACTGGCGGTACGTTCTTTCCCAAGAGGCAAAGTCGGCATTGGGGAACTGGCGGCCCCAGGTCATGCGCTGGATTTGAGCGGAGTCTTCCATCATCTCCCGGACGAGCTCTTTCTTCTCTTGCTCGGCCTTTTCCGAGAGCTCTTGGGTAAGACTCTTCTCTTGGCTCACCAGGCGTTCTTTTACGCTGGCCAAGGATTTCTCCATGGCTTCGTAAGAGTACATTTTTTGGCGAAGAGGTTTCAGCTCAGCCTTAAGATTTGTGATGGTCGCCTCCAGCTCGTCATTCTTCTTCTGGGCCGCCTCTAACTGAGCCCGAACAGCGGCGGTAGCCTGCGCCTGATAATAAAGAATATCAATGGTCAGTACTTCATTTTGGGCAATTTGAAACATTGCCTTATCACAGTCAGAGGCGGCCATAGCTTTTGCAGCCTTTACCTCTTTGTTCTTCCGATCAAGCGGCTTGCGAAGGCCGTTAACTCGGAGCAGGGCCTAACTACAAAAAAAAAAACAGGCGTCAGTTTCCAAACAAAAAAGATAACAGGCGTCCTGGAATTCAAATACTCGAAAAGTATACCTCAGCAAGGACCCCTGCAATCCCATCAAGGTCAAGGGTGCCGACACCCCTGACCGCCTCCCTTTCAGATGGAGGAACTACTTTGATCATGGACTTGGCTACCTCTACCAAGTCAAGCCCCTGAGGGCCGGCTGCATCAAGCGTAAAAAAGCAAGTTAGACCTAGTCAAGAAGGAAGCAAGTGTAAAAGTTTTTACAAGTAATTGTCCATACTTCTAGGCGGCCCCGCCGGAGTTTTAGAAGAAGTGGCCGGCTGCTTCTCAGCCGCCACTGTTTTCCTGGAAGACCCAGGAGAGCTTGCAACAGTCGTCCTCCGGGCCTTGGGGTCCGGCTGTTGCGAGGAAGAAGCTCTTGGAGTTAGAATATGCATAAGACAACTCCTAAAAGAGGAAGAGTTTCGAAGCCTACCAAGGGTGCCCCCTTGTTGGGGGAGTCGGTACAAGACTGTTGCATGAGAGAGGCCCGCAACATGGCCGCCGCAGTCTTGGATGCTGTTATTTTACTCATGGCGTCAGCTGCAAAAAATAAACAGCAAAGTTAGTAAAGATCCCAAGTAAACAAGGCGTGAAAAAACAGAGTATTTGTCAGGTCGGCTACCTCTAGAGCACCGACTGCTGAGGCCACAGGCGGCCAAAAAGTACTCGTCATAGAGCCACTTGGAGCTCGGGACGCAGTTTAGGGGTACTTGCTCTCGTACCCCTGAAGTAGAGTTCACCCTAGTCTCTACTTTGAAGAGTCCTTTGTCTAGGATCTCTTTTTTAGCCTTTGGGGGAAAAGGCGGCATGCTGCGGCCGCCTGCGAGAAGAGGCGAATCCCTATTCCACTTGTTTAAGCGTTTGTTCAGCTCCGTGTCTGAACCCTCGATGATAAGGAAGGTGTTCCGCCAATCCTTCCATTTGTTCGCCTTACCTCTCGTCATGAGGTAGCCCCTATGGCTTGTTAATTGATACCAGCCGGTACCTCCCGACTTAGGGGTCCGGCTGAGATAGTTCATGTGGGCGAAAGCCTCAAAGCTTGGCTCCACCCCGTACATTTCGCACCCGGCCACATAGCCGAGTACGTTTACCCAAGAGTTGGGGGCTAACTGCCATAATCCCAAATCATACCCATCTAAAATCCGCTGAACAGCCGGATGTAATGGGAAGCGCAGTCCAGCTTTGATGGCCGCCACATAGCAGCCAAAGCAGCCATCATAATAGCTGGTACCAGCCGGCCAGACGACAGTGTCTTCTGGATCCGGCACGAACAGTAAAAATTCGGGGCCCATTCTGTGGTTAGCTATAAAGCTCTCCACTTTGTCTTGCATGGCTGCGATCAGGCCCCGGGGTACTGTGCAGTAGTAGGGGGTGTTTTCCTCTCTGTAAGAGGCGGACGGCTCCGCCCAATTGCCCCCCTTCTCAACTGCATGAGAAAGCCTCGCCTCTTGTAGGCGGCTGTTTCTTTCTTCTGAGCCTGGAGAAGCGTGGCCAGAAGAGCTAGACTCGGACTCGTCCTCTGACGAGTCCGAAGAGGACGACTCCTCCCCTCTCCCAGAGGGGCCCGCCTCCTCTCCCTTAGAAGGAGCAGGAGGAAAATTAGACATATCAACGGTGAAATGGGAAGGGACCACCTTGACCCCTCCCTCAGAACTGTCGTCTTGGCAGCCGCCTCGTTTCACTTCTACATCTGGCGCCTGGTCAGATGTTTCACTAATGAGCACCCTTTGGGAGGAGCCGTCCGAGTTTGAGATCATAGCAGTCTTTTTTGTTCTGGCCATCACGTTCTGCATAGACACAGATACAGTCGGACTTTGTATAAAGGGCAAAGATGGGTCCAGAAAAGGGCAGGCGGCACTCCTAGTCCTAGATTCAGCCGTCCCCGGTGACCGGCTGATCACTAACTTAGGTCGTGTCGTGTGCTTCCGTGGTGCCATTTCAAAAAATAAAAAGAAAGTTAAGAGTAAGAGAACTGAGTTACCTGAACGAGTGACGGTTGATGAAGTTCTGGAAATCCGGTGCAGTCGGCTTGTCAGAACAGGCGGTAGGCAGAAAAGGTCCGAAATGTCAGAGCAAGTTCAGGGGTCCGAATGTTCTCGCAAAGTTCTCAAATGTGAAAATGACCGAAGTCAGCACTTCCTTATATAGGCAAAGTGAGAAGGCGAAGGGTCGCTTCCAAATTCAAAATTTGGGCGGGAAAATCTCTCGGCCATTTGCAAGGTGACACCTGTAGCAGGCCGTCGCCTGTCACCGTGCGGCACCTGTCACAGGTGACACGTGACCAGTCACGTGCCACCTGTGAGGGGCAAATGATTAGGGGATTTTTATCCACCAATCACCGTCTGACAAGTGGACCAACCAGGTTCCGCCACGTGTCCTTCACGTAGGCCAATAGGAGCCTGCCACGTGTCAATCACAGATACGTCCTCTACGGACCAATTGAGACACGCCACGTGTCCACCCATGCCAAATGGGAAAACCGGCCAACAAGGCCCAATCCTGTTTAGAGGCCCGGTCAGCCCTAGGTTTACCCTAAACGTAGAGAGTGGCACGCTTCTCAAGACTATAAATACTTAATTAATCCTGATTAAGGAGGAGACAGAACATAAACGTTACGGAACACACTAATAACCGGCTGATCTCGCTAACAAAGCAGATTACCAACATTGAACACTCTCACCTAGAGAGACCTTATTACTTTAATTTCCGCATTAATTACTCCTTAATCAGGTACTAACTTGACCGTTGGAGGCGGAGCTCTCAGGAGTCTCCGTTATTTTGCAGGTACAGGCGTCCGGTTCCAGTCTCGGAATTGTAACTCTCCCGCAGGACATCAGAAAACCCCGAAACAGGCCATGTGTGCGGAGTTTTTTGTGTGTGCATATGCTTGGTGCGGTGAGGCGAATAGCCGTAGTATGCTTGGTTTGCATGAGCCGCGATTATTCGAGTTTCCTTGGAAAACGCTTAAAGCGAAAGCCACTTCAAATGCGGTTGGCTTAATATTGCTTATTTTTCCGTTTTATTTATTTTAATTAAAATTTTGGGAGGCTAGGCCTCAGTTTTGAGCGGCATTGGAAAAATTTTATTTTGACAAGTTTGGGTGCTACCGACTTAATCAATTGGATTAATTAAGGGAAATGCGGAATTTAGTGGGAGCTTCAATTATTAATGACGTCAATTACATAATCGGTTAAACAACTTTGACTAGTTTTAATTAGGCATGTTAATCGGATTAACCACCTAGATTAGTTACTAGTGCGCGCGTTGTTTAAATGCATTTTACTTGTTTGATATTGTAAATTGCATGGGCCATTCACAAATGGTGAATGGATGAATGGAATATAAATTCTCTCTCACAGGTTTTATGAAATGGTAACTAGTGGTACCCGATTAGGATAGAAAATACGGACTACGTGCCGTTATGTATTTTTGTAAATCTAAATACGGTCTACGCACCGTTAAGTATTTTTGTACCTTAATATTTAGATTATTCCTAGTCATAGACACTAGTATTTGCATAGTTTGGTTAAGTCTTGAAGACGACGTATCTTGGAACACAAAGCCTTGAATTGCAAATGAAGACCTTTTGAAGATTTGAAGAATTCAAGGGGTCATGCTAGTTGTCAATACACATCTATAATTTCGCTTTATATTTTATGCTTATATACATGTGAATTATTTGTTAGATGCATGTTTAGGTTTTCTTTATGTTGCGATGATTAGTTAAGTTCACTTAAATCAACCAACATAGAAATCCTAGGTCCCTAATAATATTGAATCAAACTTGCCATTCCAAAACAACACTTACCAACCGAACGAGGGTGATGGTAGGCTACGCCAAAGCGAGGTGCCATCACTTCTCCAAGGCTCATAAGGCACACCAGGTGTGCACGTTGGTTTTGGTTTAACTCATCGGTATGAGTGAGGAGTCCTCACATACCGTGGCAAAAGAGATACATCGTCAAAGAAGCATTAGATGCGACGATTGTCTAACCAAGAGTGGCTTAGAGCCATTAGCAAGGCAATGCTTACCCTAGAAGATTGAGTGTTAAGACAAGCCAAAGCATGCTTAACCACTCTTTGTTTCTTCGGATCTTGGAATCGCCTTATTTTCACAAAATAGGGACAATTTTACGTGTAAATAAGACGTTAAATAAGTATTGAAAATTTGCATGAATAAAATTCAATCTTATTTAAGTAATTTTGAATGGTTTTTCATTAAAATTCTTTCAATTGTAGAATCATGTCTTCAACCTCAAACAACCAGTTTTCATTACGCTCAATTCTCGACAAGGAGAAGTTGAGTGGTACCAATTTCCTTGATTGGCAAAGAAATTTGCGCATCTTTCTTATGCAAAAATAGAATGAGTATGTCCTTGATGAGGAAATGCCCGAGGCTCCCAATGAGGAGGTAACTCAAGCAGCCCTTAACCGATGGCAAGTAGCCGATCGGGATGTCAAGTGCGTAAAGCTAGCCACTATGTCTCCTGAACTTCAGAAAACCTTCTTCGAGAAGGAATCGGCTTATTAGATCATTTCTGAGTTACAGAATATGTTTCAAGAACAGGCTGGAACTGAAAGGTTTGAAACCCACAGGCACATCCTTGAGACTAAGCTCAAGAAAGGAGAGCCAATCAGCCCGCATGTGCTCAAAATGATCGGATTATTTGAGAACATGGGAAGGCTTGATGCAGGGTATTCAACTGAAATGGATATTGACATCGTTCTCCATTCCCTTCACAAAGGCTATGACCAGTTCAAGATGAACTACAACATGCATAGTGATGTATCCATTTTATATAGTAATTTACCCCCGTCCCTTGGTCATAATTAGTAGTGTTTTTGGCTCTTTCGAGCCACTTTTATTACTAATTTGTGTTTTCTAGTGTTTTCGTAGTCTTTGTTGAGTTTTGTGTAGAAATTGTGCCTTTGGAGCATTTTCTCGGGATTTTCATGGAGCGACTACGGGAATTAGAAGTGCACAACCATCTTTGAAGCCCAAGGCCGGTTAGAGTCATTGAGCCGGTGATTAAGGGCTTGGTAATTGGGATCCCGAGGTATTTGGACCGAGTATTCAAGACCCAAAGAGGAAATCCGGATTGGGCCGAGAAATCAAGCCCAATCGAAGTCTGAGCCTCAAATTGAAGCAAGGGCCCGATCGGGCAACCTCTAGCACGATTGGGCGATGCTGCAGAGAAGGGATGAGAAGAAAAAGGCGGGCCCGATCGGGCGCGCATTTTTATAGGACCTGATTAGTTTAGTCTTAATTTTTGTTTTAGAAAACGTTTAAGTAAGATTTTTTACAGAATTTTGATTACCTTCTTTCTTAGACTTTCTCTCTCTACTTATAATATTTCTCTCTCTTAAATTCTCTCTCAACTTTTGTTCTTAATTATTTCCATTCATTCCAGTTTTCTTTTGGTAACAATTTCATCGCTTTTAATTTCAGCTATTGTACTTACTTCTTTGATTATGCTTTTAATAATTAGTTATTTGATTAGTTTAGTTAGGATGATGCGTGAGTAGTTTCATTCTAGGGTTTATGGGGATCCATAATTAATATGAAGGGATAATTTGTTATTATTGATTATTAGTATTGCATGATAATTTCTTATTAAATTGTTTTAATTCTTTGCAATTAGATTATGAATCTAGCAGATGTAATTTGATTGTGAATGTTTAGCAATATTGAATTGATGAATCGAGCAGATGTTAATTTAATATTAAAGGCTATTTTCAATAGGAACTTAGATCTAGTAAATTGCGAGAGCCTGTTAAATCTATGTTGATTAATAAATTGCGAGAGCCTATTAATCATGTTATTTGTGCAATGTTAATTATTAATTACTTCGTTTTATCCCGGAATATTTATTTATTGGTGAACCTGTGACCCTAGGCTTCCTTATTATTGTTTCTTTTCTCCCTAAACCTTTTCTTCGTAGTTTAGAATTTATTCCAAAAAATATTGGTTACTTTGATAATTTAGATTATAACAAATAATTAGGAGTAAACAAACTTGTTTCCCTGTGGAGTTCGACCCTACTTTCGTATCTACATTAGTTAGAGGATTTAGGTATTATTTTTTATTAGGGGATATGACTTTACCCTGTCAAAATTTGGCGCCGTTGCCGGGGAAACGTTTCTATTTTTGTTTTCTGGTTTTATTTTTGTAGTCTAGATTATCCCCTTTTGCCTCAGAGAACGTTAGTTCTTTGAGGCAATTCTCATATTTGTCTTTTAGTTCTTTGTTTATGCCCAGGTGTTCCAGATCAGGTTACATCCCATTCGACCCTGAGATCGAGCGCTCTTTTCATAGGCAAAGGAAACTCTATAGACAAATTCTGGCGGGTTCTGAGGAGGACAACAGTCGAAGAGATCCTCCCTCTGATTCTAGTGATACAGATATTCCTTCAGATTCAGAACTAGAGATGACGGCCTAGAAGAAACTCAGTGACTACCTCGCAACCGAAGCTCACAGATTTCCCGCACCTTACTCCCACTCCGGCTCTAGATGGAGTTCAATTTGAGATCAAGCCCCAATTTATCACTATGATAGAGAGGAAGCTATTTAGTGGAGCTAAGGCTGAAGATCCTAATCATCACATCGCAGATTTCTGCCAATATTGTAACACCATCAGACAAGCCGGGGTCACGCAAGACCAAATCAGGGAGATTCTTTTTCCTTTTTCATTATGTGGCAAAGCTAAATTATGGTTTAATGGTTTGAATAGAACTGCACTTGGTATTACTGACTTGGAAACTCTTTATTTGAATTTCTATAATAAATATTATCCTGCAGAGAGAACAGCGGTGCTAAGGAGTGCTATATGAGGCTTGGGAGAGGTTCAGGGATCTACAGAGAGAATGCCCCCACCACAATCTAGCACAATGGCAATTAATCCAAGCATTCTATAATGGTCTTGGAAATACTTCTAGATCAGTGCTAGATTCGGCAGCTAGTGGGAGGTTCATGAATTTAAATGTGGACGATATAGAACAGGTTATCGAAGACATGGCAATACACAATTCCCAATATGAGAATCCGAGAGGGTTTGCAAATAAAGGAAAACATAATGTCGATTCTGTCTCCTTTTTGCAAACTCAATTAACGTCTATTTGTCAAAAATTAGATAATCTTACTGCTGCTCCTAACTCTGTAGCTAATGTTTCTGTTGTAGCTAACAATGAAGCTTTTTGTGAAAATTGTGGAATTGTAGGTCATTGGGAGCAAGATTGTAGGAGCTCTATGGAACAAGTTAATGCCTTTCAAAACCTATAGGCAGAATAATCCCTATTCCAATTCCTATAATGTCGGTTAAAAAAAACATCCTTATCTTTCATACCGGAGCACCAATGTACAAAAACCTCCTCCTCCGCAACAACTGCAACAGCAAACCCCACCACAGCAAAAATATTATCATCCTAATTCTGGCGAGAAAAGCCAAGCATCACCCTCATCATCTTCCGACCCTGCCATGACAGAAATTAGAGCAATGCTTACCAATACGCAAAAGCATATGGAGAGTAGGGATGCACAAATTGATTCTATCCTATCCCACAATAAAATCATGGACAATCAAATTGCACAACTTTAATCTACCCTACAATCCCGTCAGCAGGGAGCTCTACCATCACAACCTATCCATCCTACAGATCATGCCAATGCAATCACTCTAAGGAGTGGTTCACATTATGATGGACCTCCTATGCCAAAGGAAGATAGACCAATTCCTGATCTAGATTTCTCTATACCAAACGCTAATCCTGCTTGCCCTACAGGGCTACAAATAGATACTAACCCTACTAATGTTTCCGTGCAGGGTAAATTGCAGGATTAGGGAGGAGATGTGAAGAGCCCAGTTATCAAACTTCCATTCCCTAATAGACATCTAAAGAGTAAGCTTCATAAACAATTTGGTAAGTTATTAGAGGTTGTGAAAAACCTGCAGGTAACAGTTCCTTTCACTGACTTAATCACTCAAGTTCCTGCTTATGCTAAATTTATGAAAGACATTCTGACTAGGAAAAGGGCCTTTAATGAAGTAGAAACTGTAGCTTTCACAGAGGATTGTTGCGCTTTATTGCAAAACAAATCCCCTCCTAAATTAAAGGACCCCGTTAGGTTTTCTATCCCTTGTCATATTGGGAATGTTTTTATTGATAAAGCTTTGTGTGTTTTGGGTGCTAGTGTCAGTGTCATGCCATCATCTGTCTTCGCTAAACTTAATATTGGAGAATTAAAAGTTACTAATATAACTTTGCAAATGGCAGATCGTTCGGTTAAAATACCCCTTAGGTATTTTAGAGGAGGTACCTGTCAGAGTTGGTAAATTTTTTTATTCCTGTTGATTTTGTTGTTTTAGACATGGCAGGGGACACACAAATAACCATTATATTAGGTAGGCCTTTTCTCCATACTGCAGGAGCAATCATTGATGTTAAAAATGGTAAACTAATCCTTTCTGTATGTGACGATAACGTTACTTTTAATTTAGGGCAGGTTTAATCTCTTTTAGGTTGGATTTGTACCTTCATCCCCGAACTACCAGCCATGGTTCAAGACCTATTGGAGTTAACGATCTCCTGGATCGTTAAGGGGTGTAACCTTCACCTCGTGAACGGTTTACAAGTTCCTAAAACTTGTTGGCGACTCTTTTGCTCTATCTTCTTTCTCTTTGGACGCCACCGTACTTTAGTGTATGATCACATTGGGGTTCAAACTAGGGATAATGCTTGAAATATTCCCTACAGTTTTTGGCGACTCCACTGGGGAGGATTTCTATTTTATTTCCTGAAATTTATTTCAGCAATGATTTAGAATGAGTGGATGAGACTCGAAAAGTTCTAAGTATTTCATGTGCGTAATTTTGATTAACAATATTGTCATATGCATAAAAAAGATCTCATTGGAAAGACCATATGTAATGAGTTAAAACATAGGATTATTACACGTAGTAAATTTGAGGAATATCTTTCACAACTAGAACCGAAATAATGCTGCGCGAAACTGGAAAATTTTATCGAGCACAGAAAGCTGCTGAGGCATGTAGGAACTAGCGTCAAGAAACAAAGTCTAGCGCCACTTATTTGACTTTAGCGCCATGCAACAGCTTCTATCGCCAGGCGCTAAAGCCAAATTGTGGCGTCGGCCTCTGTTTCCTGGCGCCAAGTTCTTCCAATACCGAGCCAGAAATATGCGTTCTAATTTTGACTAGTTTTTAGCCCTATTTGCTCGATTCTACTTCCTGATTGAGTTTTTCTCACTAATCTAACACCCATATGTGTTCTTCATATGGGCATAACCCTCTGGGAATTCATGCTCCATCTACCTGATTGAACGCTCTAAGCAACAAAGGGTACATCCGAGAATGTTGAATTCACCAAACCATGGAAGCGAGTTTTTCTTAACTCGCGGTGTCCCATCCACTCGCGCCAACCTTTTACAGTTAGGCTTCTCCGCGGTGCATCCGGACAATTAACCATGGACCCTCTTTGACTAATCCATATCCCGAACTTTAGAGAACTAGAGCCATGGTTAGGTTGCAAACTCATTGCATCATATCGTGCCTACTTGACTACTTGTGCATTCTTTGCTTGTGCATACTTTATGTGTTTTTCCTAACCGTTTGTTTAACTTTGTTTATTTAGTTAATTAATTAATTAATTTGCACTAAAAAATATACCTAAAATCGAGTTATAGTCCCTTTAAGTTAACTCGGATTTTTATTCCCGTATACTACACAAGCGACAACGTTTTTTGGTCATATCTGGAGTTCTAGAAAGAGTTACGAGTCTTAAAACCTATGGATCTGTAGACCCGAGTTTTATCTTTAATTTGGCGTTGGTTTCATCCCAATAGGAGTCACAGATCAAAAGTTATGACTAAAATACCACAGTTTGTCTAGTTTAATGCATATACGTGAGGTCTTAACTTAGTCTTTGCTTGATTCTAGTCACATAGTCTAGTTACATAATCATAACACGAGTCTTAACATATCACCTAAACTCACTAGCCTTAGCACACACTTTGTATATGTCACCATGACCATATCTTAGGTTCATGTATAAGTCGGTTCTATCCGTCATTTAAGTTGGGGGTACATTCTATACCTGATTTCTTTATATCTCTCCATCTACATCATCTTTCTTCACATCACAACCTTTAATCTTCCTACCTTCTTCCATCTTTGCATGTTGAATAGAGTTGAGTCAAATAATTAACAATGAATATCCCTAATTTCCCTTTCCACAGTACTTGGTCAAGGAGAGAAGGGTGATTAATCAAGGACAGCACCTTTGTTCAAGTCTTACTTTTTGATAAACCGATCCATAAAAAGAGGAAATCTAAGAAGATAATGGCAACTCAAGAAGAAGTCAATGAACTTAGGAATCAATTGATTACCGTGAATGAAGCATTGAAGGCTTTAACCCTCAAAATTGATGACCCTGTGAAGCAACAACAAATAAACCTTATGCAATAAATCTTGAGCAAGCTATCTAGCGACTATAAATTTCAAGGCATTAGTTCACAAGGGGTCTCGCTGGACAAGGAACTTCTTCCGCATAAGTTCAATACCACTGACATCCCTAAATTCAAGGCAAAAGATAATCCTTACCTTCACTTAAGAGCCTTTGAAACTGTAATGAACATTAAGGGGATTGATAAGAAAGTCTTTCATTCCTTGTTTTCTTTAGCACTTGAAACTGTTTGTCAACAATGATTCTTTTCTCTTGACAAAGAGAAAACCTCTACTTGGGAGTCAATAGTGAACGCTTTCATTGATAGATACAAGTGTAACATTCAAGTCGAATCCGATTATAGAAAACTTGAAATGCTAAGACAAAAAGAGAATGAAGGCTTTACTTCTTTCTTCAATAAGTGGAGGGACACTTTCGCTAAGATGATTGAGGTGCCCTCCGAAAAAGAATCTGTGAGGATGTTTAACAAGAATCTCCAAGAGAAGTATTCGAAGCATTTAAAATATCAACATAATTTGAATACTTTCAAAGCCAATTATGACATCGGAATTAAAATCGAAGATGACCTCGCAAAATAAAAAGCTACTAACAATAGTAACCACAGTGGCTGGAAAAGAAAGAAAAACGACAATCCTTCTTCTTCCGAAAACACCCACTCTAGTAATAATGTTAGCACCTTTTACCATAATAGTGTCTTAGCCATGGACAATCAAGGATCTAAAAGGAAACCCACGAGAGAGTTCACACCCATTGGAATGACCTACGATGCTGCTTTTGATCGTCTCTATGATCGAGGGTTAATCAAACCTATTGGCCCTACCGAGGATCCAATGCCAGAAAATCGATCTTCGAGATGGAATCCCAACTCTTATTGCAAGTACCATGAAGGACGCGGTCATACTTGAAAGGAATGGTGTCCTTCGAACAAGTGTATTATTCTGATAGCGGGTTCAGAATTATTAGAAAGCTAATATATTCAGTAAGGTCAAGTGATCGGAATGCCTGGGTGGAGGCCGCTTCCGATCAGTAATATTAATAAAATTAATATTACATCTTAATCTTGACTGAACCCTTCGAGTCACACCCAAGAAAAATATTCGAACCGACTCGACAAATTAATTCGTCGCCCGAGTGTTAAATATTTAGACGTCGGTAATTCGAGCTTGGAGAGTCGAAACCGATCGTCGGAAACGAGTCAAAAATAATAAAAAGACGAGACGCGCAAAATAATAATAAATCTACCATATTCCCAAAATACCCCTAGCATCGGAGTGCCCTGAGCATCCGAATGCTAGGGGAAAAATGTCCAAGCATAGGTGGCTAGCAAGCGCACCAAGCCGAGCCTAGCATGGCTGGCTAGGTGCGTGCTAGCGCACCGTGCTAGCATCCACACACACCAGCAGCTAGAAGCCGCGTGCACGTGGTGCGTGCAGCAGCTAGCTGCCGCAAGCTAGGCGTGCTAGCAGCACACGCACTAGCAGCCACGCTCAGCAGCAAGCCCGCACCAAGTGCGTGGCTTGCACGCACAGCAGCAGCCCGCATCTTGGTGCGGGGCTGGGCTCGTGGCTGGGCCAAGGGCCGGTCACTATGGGGAAGCTTGAGGAATATGGGAGCAAGTGGGTAAGGACATGTGGCACAAGGAGAGTGTTGAGTGGGGAGTAAGTATGGTCCCCTACTCTCCATGTGGTCCTCACCAACCTATATCACATGGTAATGCCACTTGTAGATTTATTATTAGTTTGTAATTTTAAATTTATTTAGCTTTAAATTAATTTGTGGAATTTCATGATCCTACATTGATGGGATAGAAATTCCCACTCATACTTTCCTCTATAAATACCAACCTTGGGATTTGGAGTAAAGTGCTTGAGTGGAAGTTAGAAAGAGCATTCCATATTTTGGGAAAAACTCTTAAACTCCATTAACACTTGGGTTTTGGTCGGACCTTGCTAACTCCAAGGTAGCGGACCTAAAAAGTCGTGTTCGTCCTTTGTGGGTGGATACCGTTGGAGGCACGACATTTGCGGTGCTCTAGGCTTTCAAGTAAGAGCCCGTTTTGAGAGGGCGAAGCTCGCTTCAAGGGTATGATTCGTTCTTCCTTTTCTTGTGTTTACTTATTTATGCTTTATGGTTTTATTAATTACGAGTGGTTCCTTGGGTCTGGGTTGTTTCCGCGGTGAGGCGGACTCACCAAACCCCAACAGCGGCATCGGAGCCCCACTTGTTTATTTTTATTATCATGTTTTTCAAGGTTTTATTTTGGCTTATTTTTCTGGTTTAAGTTGCTAATTAGATTAGTAGCTCGGTTTTATTTATTTTAATCCCGTGTTTAATGTCGAATTTGGTCCAGAACCTAGATTTTCGCCCAAAAATAGTGAATTTTGGGTGGAAAAGGTGTTCTGGAAAGGTTTTTATCCCAAAGGGTCTGTGATTTTAAACAAATTATGACCAGAAATGTCTTTTTCGAGGGATTTTTTGTTTTTGACGAAAAATTTTAAGTCTTTTCTAACCTTGAAATTAATGGCATAACTTGTTGATTATGTGGTTGATTATTTGCATTATTTTCTGCATTTTTAAGTCCCTTAAAGCACACTTACTTGGTAGTATTTGATGCTTAAAGGTTGATTTATTTTCACATAATTGCAAACTAATTGCTTTTTAGTGTGAAAATTTTTGTTTTGAGGCTTCCTAAGTGTTAAAGATTCAATATTTATTTGTGATAAGTGATTGAAACTTTAAAAACCACTAAATTCCATGTTATTTTGTGTTAAACTTTGTTGTTTTAATTATTTAGAGTTGATTGGAAACATAAAGTTTCAATTTTTGTGATAGAAATTTGGTTATCTTCATGTTGGAAGATATAACTTTCAAGAATTCACAAAATTTAGATGTTGGAATTTTCACTTGAACATTAAAGTTCATATTTTTCCAACTTCCCCTTACTTTGTCAAATTCTTAAGTTTAATTTAAATTGATTAAATTAAAAATGAAAAATTGCCTCAACTTTGTTATTGCACCAAGCTAAACCAATTTAATTAACAATGGTTCTTGGAATTATTTTGGTTATTTGCACTTTGAAATTTTATAAAGTTAGACTTGTTTAAAACTTTTATTTTTTGCTCATTAAGTTAGTTCTAAAATTAATTTAGAATTAATTAATTATGTCTCGCGAAATGGGATCAAATCCCGAGGCCATGACACGCAAAACGAGGCAAAGAACCACCCTTGGCTAGCCGGGCTGCATAGCACCCCTCATGTGGTTGCCAAGGTGGCTGCCCCACCTTGCGTACGGCCACACGTGCGACAGCAGCACACGGCCGTAGCAGCCACGCACCAGCAGCCATGGATGTGCGTGCGGTAGTGGCAGCAGCCCATGGCTGCTTGCCGCGGGCCGTGATTAGGGGATTTTTATCCACCAGTCACCGTCTGATAAGTGGACCAACCAGGTTCCGCCACGTGTCCTTCACGTAGGCCAATAGGAGCCTGCCACGTGTCAATCACAGATACGTCCTCTACGGACCAATTGAGACACGCCACGTGTCCACCCATGCCAAATGGGAAAACCGGCCAACAAGGCCCAATCCTGTTTAGAGGCCCGGTCAGCCCTAGGTTTACCCTAAACCTAGAGAGTGGCACGCTTCTCAAGACTATAAATACTTAATTAATCCTCATTAAGGAGGAGACAGAACAGAAACGTTACGGAACACACTAATAACCGGCTGATCTGGCTAACAAAGCAGATTACCAACATTGAACACTCTCACCTAGAGAGACCTTATTACTTTAATTTCCGCATTAATTACTCCTTAATCAGGTACTAACTTGACCGTTGGAGGCGGAGCTCTCAGGAGTCTCCGTTATTTTGCAGGTAAAGGCGTCCGGTTCCAGTCTCGGAATTATAACTCTCCCGCAGGATATCAGAAAACCCTGAAACATTTGGCGTCGTCTGTGGGGAGAGTACTTCAGAGATGGCATCCAAGTCTGTACCGACTCCTGAAGAGAGGCGTCCCCTAAACGACCCTCAAGTTCAGTCGGACCATGACACCGAAAGTGAATTTGAAGTTGAAACTCATACAGCTCCAGACGGGACCCTAAGGGCCCGACGTACCCGTCATACCGAAAGGAGGGAACGGGAGCATCTTCAAACAGGAAGCGAGCCGGCAGGCGCACCGCCTGTTCGGCAACAGCCGACTGATGGGTCTGCTCCCATCACAAGGAACGAACTCATGACCTTCATGAGGGACTTCAAGGGAGAGATTCAAGAGTTGATCAACAAGAAGCCGCCTGCTTCAGTCAAGGAGCAGTCGGCCAAGAAACCTTCCACTTCACTGAAGAGGAAGCCAGTTCAAGGGCGAGAGGCGACTCCTCATCCTAAATCTAGGAAGCGGGAGCCACCTGCCCTTGATTTCACAAAATTCCGTTATCCTACAGGAAATAGGAAACCGGTTCGTCATATTCAGGCGGACGGGTCAAAGCAAACATTCACAGATGCTCGGCTACTGCTAGAGCAGAAGAAGAGTGACCGATTGTCAGAGTCGGCTTCTACTTCAAACTTTCAAGACAGTTTGCGAAATGCCTCAATGAGGCATACTCAGTCGTACCATGAGAGTCAGTCAGGCGACACCTCCCGTCAGTCCGGCTTTCATAGTGCCCAGGCGGTACCAAACTTACCATTTGTGCCGCAACAACAGTATTTTATGCAGCCACCTCCATTTGGTGGACCTACAGCAAAAAACGTCCAACCTATGGACTGGCAGCTACGGTTGCTTAGACTTGGTGAACAGCCGTCGGCCTTCTCCAAGGAAATTACTGACGCCGCTCAGCCGGCCAAAGTAAAAAATGTACTAGTAGGCGCCTATGACGGCACTACTAACCCAGAAGACCATCTGATGGCATTCACCAACCTGATGTACCTTCAAGGGTTGGATGATCCCACTTGGTGCAAGTGTTTACCAGCGACTCTCAAAGGAATCGCACAGCAATGGTTCGGCAACCTGCCGACTGGTTGTGTAAATAACTTCATGACGCTTGCTTACTTATTTGCCTCCAACTTCGCCATGAACATCCCTGCGAAGAAAACGACCCTTGATTTGGGAACAATTCAGCAGGGCGAGAAGGAGGGGCTTCGTTCTTACATCAGGCGGTTCAACCTGATGAGAATACAGATTCAAGGGTTACCGGATGAGGTAGCTTATACAGACTTTTTTAGAGGTCTCAAAGACGGGTCTACCTTCAAATTTGATTTGGTTCGAAAAAGGGTGGCGACTCTTCAAGAGGCCTTGATTGAAGCAGAAGCCTATATACATGCGACTGATCTGTGTACGATAAAACAGTCGGACGGGAAAAGGTTCGACAAAAGAGAAGGACGACAGAAACAGTCGTCAAACAAAGATGAGAAAAGAAAAAAGGTCTGGGCGGTTGATTCCTCTAAATAGCCGGCCCAGAAAAAGAAAAAAGAATTCAAACCATACTCCCCAAAGTATGTGTTTAACAAGGATAACCAGTTTATCCTAAAAGAAATAAAGGGACGGATCTCAATTGAGAAGCCGGTCCCCATGAAGGGTTCTGCAAACAACCGGAACCAAGATAAAATCTGTGCTTATCATGATGACGTTGGTCATCACACCAATGACTGCATCAGTCTCATGCGGTACCTAGACCGCCTGGCTGAGCAAGGTGATCTTGACACTTATGTCAAGAAATCTACGGGGAACACTTCCTCAAAAAAGCTGTCGGCCAAAAAAAATCAACAGGCCGACAGCTCCGATACAGATGATGCAGTCGTCTACACCATTGCAGGCGGCTTCTCAAGAGGCGGCCCCACTATTAGGGGCAACAAAGATAATATAAGGCGGTTAGATGTAAATTCCGTTCACCAAGAACGGCCGTCCAAATATACATTTCCTGAGATTGTCATCACTGAAGAGGATCTAGGAGGGGTAAGGGGGCCGCATGACGACCCTCTAGTTATTGAATGTAAAGTGGCCAACCAGAGGGTTGGCCGTATCCTCATAGATACCGGGAGCTCCTCAGATCTCATCAGCAGCAAATGTCTGTCGAAACTGAAATATCAGACCGACTGCATACATCCGGCCTCCCACCCTTTAATAGGGTTTGGAGGAGGAGTCATCCACCCACTAGGACGAGTAGATTTACCCATTCGCCTGGGCGAAAAAGGGGAAGGACGACACATGGTAGTCCGGTTCCTAGTAGTAGAGGAACTCTCGGCCTACAACATGATTCTGGGTCGACCAACCCTGAATAATTCCAAGGCTGTTATAATCCCGTCTCTTATGTTGCTCAAGTTTGAGAGGGATAATGGAACAGTCGGCTCCCTAAGGGGAGATCAGAGGATGGCCCGAGAGTGCTATCTCTCGGATGTCAAGCCCACTATTATGGCCACTGGGTCAAGTGGTGAAAAAACAGACCTTGACAATGTCAAGGAGAGTGCGCCTGTTCAAGAAGCAGGCGGCAAAAAGAGAAAGGCGTCCCAGACGGAGTCCGCAAGAAAAGCAAGGAAATAGCAATCATTGGCAGAGGAGCGGCCGGATGAGTTCCGCCCTCAGCCGGCTGGTGAGCATGCGGACCTGATCTTAGACGACTCACGTCCTGACCGAACAGTCAAAGTTGGGACGACTGCTCTGAGAAACCTTGGTGACGACTTTCACAACCTATTGAAAGAATACAAGGACATCTTTGCATTTGAAGTCCATGAAATGCCAGGCATTAGTCCTGATCTGGCGGTACATAAACTCGCTGTGGATCCGAAAAAGAAGCCGGTATGGCAAAAGAAGCGGAACCATGGCGAAGAAAGAAGTCAGGCGGCAGCCGCCGAAGTTAAAAAATTACTTGATGCAGGGTTCGTTCGGCAATGTTACTTCCCAGACTGGGTTGCAAATGTGGTTCTTGTTAAAAAGCCGAATGGCACCTGGCGAATGTGTGTAGACTAAACAGACATAAACAAGGCGTGCCCCAAAGACAGTTACCCTCTGCCTAAAATTGATAACCTGGTCGACTCAACAGCCGGCCATGCCTTGATGAGTTTCATGGACGCCTATTCTAGTTTCCATCAAATTCCCTTATGGAAGAAAGATCAGGAGAAGACAGCCTTCGTCACTGATCAGGGGTTATACTGTTACACGGTCATGCTGTTTGGTCTTAAGAATGCCCCGGCTACCTTCTAACGAATGATAAACACAGTGTTCTTTGATCAGATTGGGAGAAACGTCGAGGCATATATTGATGATATGATTGTCAAGACTAAACTTCAGAAAGATCATCTGTCGGACCTCCGAGAAACTTTCGCCACACTCAGGCGGCACCATGTCATGCTCAATCCCAAGAAATGTGTATTTGGAGTTGAGTTTGGGAAATTTCTCGGATAACTTATCAATCAGAGAGGAATAGAAGCGAACCCTGAGAAGGTGCAGGCGGTCATTGACATGCAGTCGCCTCGTACCATCCGAGAGGTTCAGAAGTTAACAGGTTGTCTGGCGGCCTTGGGAAGATTTCTAAGCCGATCAGGCGACAAATGCCTATACTTTTTCCAGGCAATTAAGAAAAAGGCAAGGTTTGAATGGGGGCCGGATGCTGAGGCCGCCTTCCAGAAATTAAAAGTTCACTTGCATTCCTTGCCGAGGCTGGTCAGCCCTTTGCCCAAAGAGGTTCTCTACATGTACCTGACCGTCTCTGATCATGCGTTAAGCGCTGTTCTCCTTGCTGAAAGGGACGGCTGTCAGCTCCCGGTCTACTTTGTCAGTCACGTACTGAAAAATGCCGAGTTGAGGTATCCCCTAGTGGAGAAATTTGGTCTTGCACTCTTCATGGCTGTTAAAAAATTGAAGCCCTACTTTTTGGCACATTCAGTCGTCGTGTATACAGACCAACCTATCAAGCGGCCGCTGACCATCATGGAGTCGTCAGGCCGAATGATCAAGTGGGCCATAGAAATACAGAGCCTCGAAGTTACTTTCGAGCCTAGAAAAGCAGTGAAGGGGCAAACCTTTGCTGACTTTATTGTAGAGATGACTCGTCCTCCTGACTCTCAAGTTCCAGACCAAGTATGGAAGGTATATGTGGACGGAAGCTCTACTTCAAATGGTTGTGGAGCAGGCGTCATATGTCAGTCGCCAGAGGGCGACAGGTTCGAGTATGCTCTATGCTTCAGTTTTCAGGCTTCAAACAATGAGGCAGAATATGAAGCTTTACTAGCCGGGATCCGCATGTGCAAGGCGGCAGGGGCAAGAAAAATAGACGCCTGTTCCGATTCACAATTGATAGTGAGTAAGTACAATGGCGAATACGAAGCAACCCATCCGGCCATGATCAAGTATTTACAGGCGGTCCGACAAGCAGTCGGCTCCCTTGAGGATTTCCATCTGATCCAAGTGCCGAGATCAGAAAACAACCAGGCGGATGCACTGTCAAAATTAGCATCATCCGCCTCCTTTGATACTCCTCGAACTGTTTTTTGGGAAGTAATGGAGAAGAGAAGCATAGAGGAAAACCCTATTGGAATCCTAGACAGAAGCTCAACCTGGATGGATTCAATCAGGGCATATCTGACAAACGGTACACTGCCGGATGATCCTCAACAGGCGGCAGCACTGAAAAAACGAGCCACCTGTTTTGAAATGATTAAGGGAGAACTTCACAAGAGGGGGTACCTTCAACCCTTCTTAAAGTGTGTTACTCCAGAAAAGGGACAAGAGATACTAGATGATCTTCACTCTGGTTACTGTGCTTCTCATATAGGTGGTAGGATGCTTGCTCAAAGGGCAAGGCGGCAGGGCTACTTTTGGCCTACTTTGGAAGCAGATGCAATGGAGATGGTGAAAAACTGTGACAAGTGCCAAAGGTTTAGCAAACTAATTCACCGTCCGGCTACTGACCTCACTACCATTCACAGCCCACTACCGTTTGCTAAGTGGGGCATGGACATTCTGGGTCCATATACGCCTGCTACAGGCGGCAGAAGGTACATACTTGTTGCCGTTGACTACTTCACTAAATGGGTAGAGGCGGAGGCTGTAAAGGGAATCAAGACGAAAGATGTAATTTCATTCATTTGAAAAAATGTCATCACTCGGTTCGGGGTTCCCATGTCTATGGTTTTTGATAATGGTCCCCAATTTGAGACGCCTGTTCTCAAAAGCTGGTTGGGTGACCAAGGAATTGCAAACTACTTTGCATCTGTCGGCCGTCCACAAGCAAACGGCCAGGTGGAAGCCTTTAATAAAATCATCTCAGACGGTCTCAAGAAAAAGATTGAACGAGCAGGCGGCCTATGGGCGGATGAACTACCACATGTTCTCTGGGCCATTAGGACGACTGAAAAAGGGGCGACTGGAGAAACTCCATTCCTCCTAACTTACGGTGCGGAAGCTGTTCTTCCAATAGAACACTACGAGCCGACTCTTCGAGTAATGCTATATGACGAAGAGGTAAACTGGGAAGCCATGCGCCTGGCATTAGACTCACTTCCTGAAAAGAGGGGCAATGCTGTCTTGCGCCATGAGATCTATCGCCTGAGAATGACTAGATCATACAACAAAAAAGTACACAGGCGTCCACTCAAAGTAGGGGACTTTGTACTTAGAAAAATGGAAGCAGTTGGTAGGGCTAATGAGTCTGGCAAACTAACTCCCAACTGGGAAGGACCCTACCGAATCTATGAGGAAGTCAGGAACGGTACCTACCGTCTGGAAACACCAGACGGACAACCGTTGCCTCGAACTTGGAATGTAGATAATCTTAAGAAATATTTCTTTTGAATGATGTAAAGTAAAGAGCTACTTAATAAAAGTTTGCACTTACTATTCAATTTTGTATTACGAGGGGCATGTCGTCTGTACCTTTACAGTCGGCTACTCTCCATTGAGTTTTACACTCTATCTTCAGAGGGGCATGCCGTCTGTACCTTTACAGTCGGCTACTCTCCATTGAGTATTTCACTCACAATAGGGGCATGTCGCCTGGGCATATAATCGGCTACTCTCCATAAGAAGATGGCCGACTGGTTCCAAACACATAGCCACCCTCCTAATACTTAGCTAAAAAGATTAGGGCCTGGCCGACCCTGTGCCTAACAGGCGGCTACCCTTCTTTTACTTAGCACCTACGTTCACCAAGAACTTACCAAGGCCACAGGCCGAATGATCAGGCCAGGCGCCAAGCCAACTGATCAAATCTACAAAACTAATACGACCTGTCCCAACATCATAGCAGGCGTCCGACGGCATCTCTCCGGATGAAATTCGTCGCAGAGAGCAGCTCCCTTTTGGGTGGAACATTGTTCTATAAACTAATTACACGACACCTATACGACTGTTCCCAAGGGCAACCACGTAGCCGTTTTTGAGACAAGGATAACTCTATCACTAACCAAACCAGTGGTAGCAGTTGACATCTGAGTCAGATGACCGCCTGTATTACTTGGGATAAATGCAGGGGGTACCTATTCAGTTAATAGCCAACAAACATTGGCGAATCAAGGGGTCTAGCCGGCCTACGCCGCCTGGTACCTCTACTTCTCAAACAAAAGTGACGGCGACTGAGTAACTCCAACGTTAACTCCTAGTCACTCCCTCAAATTTGGTATGGAACCTAAAAGGTTTGAGTCGTCCGCCTGTTTTTAACAAACAAGGGCACTCAAACCCCTATTCCTACTAGGTAACCTATTGAGTTAATAGCCAACAAACATTGGCAAATCAAGAGGATCAGCCGGCCTCCGCCGCCTGGTACCTCTACTACTCAATCTAGATTGTGACGAAGACTAAGTAACTCCTATGTTAACTTAATAGTCACTCAAACTTAGTATGGAGCCTAAAAGGTATGAGTCGTCCGCCTATTTTTAACAAACAGGGGCTCTCAACCACTACTCTTGCTAGGTTAACAAATTATGAGTTAAAAGAAACAACATTGGCATAAAAAGAAACAACCGGTACCCGCCGCTTGTTATCTCTACCACTCAATTCCTTGGCGACTAGGTAATACTCTATTTACTTGGTCAGACCACTTTCCTACTTGGTTAAAATTACAAAAGGACAGGCACGCCTGCCTAAAAAGAATCCAGACAAAATAGTTCGAATACCGATTGAATAAATGGCCGACTGATCGTCTATCCTGGAAACAGACAACCAGTCGTCCAGGGGCATAGGCCATGTACAACAGTCGGTCTAGTAAACAATGGGATATTAGATATGGAATACTTGGACAAATTTGAAGCAAAACAAAAATTCATTAAAAATAAGCCGGTCATTAAAGACCAGCAAAATATTCAAAGCCCCGGCCCCCTGGCCGGGTAAATACAAAGCAAACGGCACGCAGGCCGTGGAAAAAATACATTAAGCTTAAGAAGGGGGCAGTTCAGTATTAGCAACCGCCGCCTGGTCAGCACTCTTCTTGCTGGACTCGGCTTCAGCTGCATCCTCTTTTGATGCCTTACCCCCAAGTGGCACAAGCGCCACAACCGGCTCCTCCTCCTCCAACGCTTCTCCCAACGCCTCTTCTTCAGCAGCCGCCAGGATCTCTTGATTATATGTTTCCGAACACTGGCGGTACGTTCTTTCCCAAGAGGCAAAGTCGGCATTGGGGAACTGGCGGCCCCAGGTCATGCGCTGGATTTGAGCGGAGTCTTCCATCATCTCCCGGACGAGCTCTTTCTTCTCTTGCTCGGCCTTTTCCGAGAGCTCTTGGGTAAGACTCTTCTCTTGGCTCACCAGGCGTTCTTTTACGCTGGCCAAGGATTTCTCCATGGCTTCGTAAGAGTACATTTTTTGGCGAAGAGGTTTCAGCTCAGCCTTAAGATTTGTGATGGTCGCCTCCAGCTCGTCATTCTTCTTCTGGGCCGCCTCTAACTGAGCCCGAACAGCGGCGGTAGCCTGCGCCTGATAATAAAGAATATCAATGGTCAGTACTTCATTTTGGGCAATTTGAAACATTGCCTTATCACAGTCAGAGGCGGCCATAGCTTTTGCAGCCTTTACCTCTTTGTTCTTCCGATCAAGCGGCTTGCGAAGGCCGTTAACTCGGAGCAGGGCCTAAGTACAAAAAAAAACAGGCGTCAGTTTCCAAACAAAAAAGATAACAGGCGTCCTGGAATTCAAATACTCGAAAAGTATACCTCAGCAAGGACCCCTGCAATCCCATCAAGGTCAAGGGTGCCGACACCCCTGACCGCCTCCCTTTCAGATGGAGGAACTACTTTGATCATGGACTTGGCTACCTCTACCAAGTCAGGCCCCTGAGGGCCGGCTGCTTCAAGCGTAAAAAAGCAAGTTAGACCTAGTCAAGAAGGAAGCAAGTGTAAAAGTTTTTACAAGTAATTGTCCATACTTCTAGGCGGCCCCGCCGGAGTTTTAGAAGAAGTGGCCGGCTGCTTCTCAGCCGCCACTGTTTTCCTGGAAGACCCAGGAGAGCTTGCAACAGTCGTCCTCCGGGCCTTGGGGTCCGGCTGTTGCGAGGAAGAAGCTCTTGGAGTTAGAATATGCATAAGACAACTCCTAAAAGAGGAAGATTTTCGAAGCCTACCAAGGGTGCCCCCTTGTTGGGGGAGTCGGTACAAGACTGTTGCATGAGAGAGGCCCGCAACATGGCCGCCGCAGTCTTGGATGCTGTTATTTTACTCATGGCGTCAGCTGCAAAAAATAAACAGCAAAGTTAGTAAAGATCCCAAGTAAACAAGGCGTGAAAAAACAGAGTATTTGTCAGGTCGGCTACCTCTAGAGCACCGACTGCTGAGGCCACAGGCGGCCAAAAAGTACTCGTCATAGAGCCACTTGAAGCTCGGGACGCAGTTTAGGGGTACTTGCTCTCGTACCCCTGAAGTAGAGTTCACCCTAGTCTCTACTTTGAAGAGTCCTTTGTCTAGGATCTCTTTTTTAGCCTTTGGGGGAACAGGCGGCATGCTGCGGCCGCCTGCGAGAAGAGGCGAATCCCTATTCCACTTGTTTAAGCGTTTGTTCAGCTCCGTGTCTGAACCCTCGATGATAAGGAAGGTGTTCCGCCAATCCTTCCATTTGTTCGCCTTACCTCTCGTCATGAGGTAGCCCCTATGGCTTGTTAATTGATACCAGCCGGTACCTCCCGACTTAGGGGTCCGGCTGAGATAGTTCATGTGGGCGAAAGCCTCAAAGCTTGGCTCCACCCCGTACATTTCGCACCCGGCCACATAGCCGAGTACGTTTACCCAAGAGTTGGGGGCTAACTGCCATAACCCCAAATCATACCCATCTAAAATCCGCTGAACAGCCGGATGTAATGGGAAGCGCAGTCCAGCTTTGATGGCCGCCACATAGCAGCCAAAGCAGCCATCATAATAGCTGGTACCAGCCGGCCAGACGACAGTGTCTTCTGGATCCGGCACGAACAGTAAAAATTCGGGGCCCATTCTGTGGTTAGCTATAAAGCTCTCCACTTTGTCTTGCATGGCTGCGATCAGGCCCCGGGGTACTGTGCAGTAGTAGGGGGTGTTTTCCTCTCTGTAAGAGGCGGACGGCTCCGCCCAATTGCCCCCCTTTTCAACTGCATGAGAAAGCCTCGCCTCTTGTAGTCGGCTGTTTCTTTCTTCTGAGCCTGGAGAAGCGTGGCCAGAAGAGCTAGACTCGGACTCGTCCTCTGACGAGTCCGAAGAGGACGACTCCTCCCCTCTCCCAGAGGGGCCCGCCTCCTCTCCCTTAGAAGGAGCAGGAGGAAAATTAGACATATCAACGGTGAAATGGGAAGGGACCACCTTGACCCCTCCCTCAGAACTGTCGGCTTGGCAGCCGCCTCGTTTCACTTCTACATCTGGCGCCTGGTCAGATGTTTCACTAATGAGCACCCTTTGGGAGGAGCCGTCCGAGTTTGAGATCATAGCAGTCTTTTTTGTTCTGGCCATCACGTTCTGCATAGACACAGATACAGTCGGACTTTGTATAAAGGGCAAAGATGGGTCCAGAAAAGGGCAGGCGGCACTCCTAGTCCTAGATTCAGCCGTCCCCGGTGACCGGCTGATCACTAACTTAGGTCGTGTCGTGTGCTTCCGTGGTGCCATTTCAAAAAATAAAAAGAAAGTTAAGAGTAAGAGAACTGAGTTACCTGAACGAGTGACGGTTGATGAAGTTCTGGAAATCCGGTGCAGTCGGCTTGTCAGAACAGGCGGTAGGCAGAAAAGGTCCGAAATGTCAGAGCAAGTTCAGGGGTCCGAATGTTCTCGCAAAGTTCTCAAATGTGAAAATGACCGAAGTCAGCACTTCCTTATATAGGCAAAGTGAGAAGGCGAAGGGTCGCTTCCAAATTCAAAATTTGGGCGGGAAAATCTCTCGGCCATTTGCAAGGTGACACCTGTAGCAGGCCGTCGCCTGTCACCGTGCGGCACCTGTCACAGGTGACACGTGACCAGTCACGTGCCACCTGTGAGGGGCAAATGATTAGGGGATTTTTATCCACCAATCACCGTCTGACAAGTGGACCAACCAGGTTCCGCCACGTGTCCTTCACGTAGGCCAATAGGAGCCTGCCACGTGTCAATCACAGATACGTCCTCTACGGACCAATTGAGACACGCCACGTGTCCACCCATGCCAAATGGGAAAACCGGCCAACAAGGCCCAATCCTGTTTAGAGGCCCGGTCAGCCCTAGGTTTACCCTAAACCTAGAGAGTGGCACGCTTCTCAAGACTATAAATACGTAATTAATCCTCATTAAGGAGGAGACAGAACAGAAACGTTACGGAACACACTAATAACCGGCTGATCTCGCTAACAAAGCAGATTACCAACATTGAACACTCTCACCTAGAGAGACCTTATTACTTTAATTTCCGCATTAATTACTCCTTAATCAGGTACTAACTTGACCGTTGGAGGCGGAGCTCTCAGGAGTCTCCGTTATTTTGCAGGTACAGGCGTCTGGTTCCAGTCTCGGAATTGTAACTCTCCCGCAGGACATCAGAAAACCCCGAAACAGGCCATGTGTGCGGAGTTTTTTGTGTGTGCATATGCTTGGTGCGGTGAGGCGAATAGCCGTAGTATGCTTGGTTTGCATGAGCCGCGATTATTCGAGTTTCCTTGGAAAACGCTTAAAGCGAAAGCCACTTCAAATGCGGTTGGCTTAATATTGCTTATTTTTCCGTTTTATTTATTTTAATTAAAATTTTGGGAGGCTAGGCCTCAGTTTTGAGCGGCATTGGAAAAATTTTATTTTGACAAGTTTGGGTGCTACCGACTTAATCAATTGGATTAATTAAGGGAAATGCGGAATTTAGTGGGAGCTTCAATTATTAATGACGTCAATTACATAATCGGTTAAACAACTTTGACTAGTTTTAATTAGGCATGTTAATCGGATTAACCACCTAGATTAGTTACTAGTGCGCGCGTTGTTTAAATGCATTTTACTTGTTTGATATTGTAAATTGCATGGGCCATTCACAAATGGTGAATGGATGAATGGAATATAAATTCTCTCTCACAGGTTTTATGAAATGGTAACTAGTGGTACCCGATTAGGATAGAAAATACGGACTACGTGCCGTTATGTATTTTTGTAAATCTAAATACGGTCTACGCACCGTTAAGTATTTTTGTACCTTAATATTTAGATTATTCCTAGTCATAGACACTAGTATTTGCATAGTTTGGTTAAGTCTTGAAGACGACGTATCTTGGAACACAAAGCCTTGAATTGCAAATGAAGACCTTTTGAAGATTTGAAGAATTCAAGGGGTCATGCTAGTTGTCAATACACATCTATAATTTCGCTTTATATTTTATGCTTATATACATGTGAATTATTTGTTAGATGCATGTTTAGGTTTTCTTTATGTTGCGATGATTAGTTAAGTTCACTTAAATCAACCAACATAGAAATCCTAGGTCCCTAATAATATTGAATCAAACTTGCCATTCCAAAACAACACTTACCAACCGAACGAGGGTGATGGTAGGCTACGCCAAAGCGAGGTGCCATCACTTCTCCAAGGCTCATAAGGCACACCAGGTGTGCACGTTGGTTTTGGTTTAACTCATCGGTATGAGTGAGGAGTCCTCACATACCGTGGCAAAAGAGATACATCGTCAAAGAAGCATTAGATGCGACGATTGTCTAACCAAGAGTGGCTTAGAGCCATTAGCAAGGCAATGCTTACCCTAGAAGATTGAGTGTTAAGACAAGCCAAAGCATGCTTAACCACTCTTTGTTTCTTCGGATCTTGGAATCGCCTTATTTTCACAAAATAGGGACAATTTTACGTGTAAATAAGACGTTAAATAAGTATTGAAAATTTGCATGAATAAAATTCAATCTTATTTAAGTAATTTTGAATGGTTTTTCATTAAAATTCTTTCAATTGTAGAATCATGTCTTCAACCTCAAACAACCAGTTTTCATTACGCTCAATTCTCGACAAGGAGAAGTTGAGTGGTACCAATTTCCTTGATTGGCAAAGAAATTTGCGCATCTTTCTTATGCAAAAATAGAATGAGTATGTCCTTGATGAGGAAATGCCCGAGGCTCCCAATGAGGAGGTAACTCAAGCAGCCCTTAACCGATGGCAAGTAGCCGATCGGGATGTCAAGTGCGTAAAGCTAGCCACTATGTCTCCTGAACTTCAGAAAACCTTCTTCGAGAAGGAATCGGCTTATTAGATCATTTCTGAGTTACAGAATATGTTTCAAGAACAGGCTGGAACTGAAAGGTTTGAAACCCACAGGCACATCCTTGAGACTAAGCTCAAGAAAGGAGAGCCAATCAGCCCGCATGTGCTCAAAATGATCGGATTATATGAGAACATGGGAAGGCTTGATGCAGGGTATTCAACTGAAATGGATATTGACATCGTTCTCCATTCCCTTCACAAAGGCTATGACCAGTTCAAGATGAACTACAACATGCATAGTGATGTATCCATTTTATATAGTAATTTACCCCCGTCCCTTGGTCATAATTAGTAGTGTTTTTGGCTCTTTCGAGCCACTTTTATTACTAATTTGTGTTTTCTAGTGTTTTCGTAGTCTTTGTTGAGTTTTGTGTAGAAATTGTGCCTTTGGAGCATTTTCTCGGGATTTTCATGGAGCGACTACGGGAATTAGAAGTGCACAACCATCTTTGAAGCCCAAGGCCGGTTAGAGTCATTGAGCCGGTGATTAAGGGCTTGGTAATTGGGATCCCGAGGTATTTGGACCGAGTATTCAAGACCCGAAGAGGAAATCCGGATTGGGCCGAGAAATCAAGCCCAATCGAAGTCTGAGCCTCAAATTGAAGCAAGGGCCCGATCGGGCAACCTCTAGCACGATTGGGCGATGCTGCAGAGAAGGGATGAGAAGAAAAAGGCGGGCCCGATCGGGCGCGCGTTTTTATAGGACCTGATTAGTTTAGTCTTAATTTTTGTTTTAGAAAACGTTTAAGTAAGATTTTTTACAGAATTTTGATTACCTTCTTTCTTAGACTTTCTCTCTCTACTTATAATATTTCTCTCTCTTAAATTCTCTCTCAACTTTTGTTCTTAATTATTTCCATTCATTCCAGTTTTCTTTTGGTAACAATTTCATCGCTTTTAATTTCAGCTATTGTACTTACTTCTTTGATTATGCTTTTAATAATTAGTTATTTGATTAGTTTAGTTAGGATGATGCGTGAGTAGTTTCATTCTAGGGTTTATGGGGATCCATAATTAATATGAAGGGATAATTTGTTATTATTGATTATTAGTATTGCATGATAATTTCTTATTAAATTGTTTTAATTCTTTGCAATTAGATTATGAATCTAGCAGATGTAATTTGATTGTGAATGTTTAGCAATATTGAATTGATGAATCGAGCAGATGTTAATTTAATATTAAAGGCTATTTTCAATAGGAACTTAGATCTAGTAAATTGCGAGAGCCTGTTAAATCTATGTTGATTAATAAATTGCGAGAGCCTATTAATCATGTTATTTGTGCAATGTTAATTATTAATTACTTCGTTTTATCCCGGAATATTTATTTATTGGTGAACCTGTGACCCTAGGCTTCCTTATTATTGTTTCTTTTCTCCCTAAACCTTTTCTTCGTAGTTTAGAATTTATTCCAAAAAATATTGGTTACTTTGATAATTTAGATTATAACAAATAATTAGGAGTAAACAAACTTGTTTCCCTGTGGAGTTCGACCCTACTTTCGTATCTACATTAGTTAGAGGATTTAGGTATTATTTTTTATTAGGGGATATGACTTTACCCTGTCAAAATTTGGCGCCGTTGCCGGGGAAACGTTTCTATTTTTGTTTTCTGGTTTTATTTTTGTAGTCTAGATTATCCCCTTTTGCCTCAGAGAACGTTAGTTCTTTGAGGCAATTCTCATATTTGTCTTTTAGTTCTTTGTTTATGCCCAGGTGTTCCAGATCAGGTTACATCCCATTCGACCCTGAGATCGAGCGCTCTTTTCATAGGCAAAGGAAACTCTATAGACAAATTCTGGCGGGTTCTGAGGAGGACAACAGTCGAAGAGATCCTCCCTCTGATTCTAGTGATACAGATATTCCTTCAGATTCAGAACTAGAGATGACGGCCTAGAAGAAACTCAGTGACTACCTCGCAACCGAAGCTCACAGATTTCCCGCACCTTACTCCCACTCCGGCTCTAGATGGAGTTCAATTTGAGATCAAGCCCCAATTTATCACTATGATAGAGAGGAAGCAATTTAGTGGAGCTAAGGCTGAAGATCCTAATCATCACATCGCAGATTTCTGCCAATATTGTAACACCATCAGACAAGCCGGGGTCACGCAAGACCAAATCAGGGAGATTCTTTTTCCTTTTTCATTATGTGGCAAAGCTAAATTATGGTTTAATGGTTTGAATAGAACTGCACTTGGTATTACTGACTGGGAAACTCTTTATTTGAATTTCTATAATAAATATTATCCTGCAGAGAGAACAGCGGTGCTAAGGAGTGCTATATGAGGCTTGGGAGAGGTTCAGGGATCTACAGAGAGAATGCCCCCACCACAATCTAGCACAATGGCAATTAATCCAAGCATTCTATAATGGTCTTGGAAATACTTCTAGATCAGTGCTAGATTCGGCAGCTAGTGGGAGGTTCATGAATTTAAATGTGGACGATATAGAACAGGTTATCGAAGACATGGCAATACACAATTCCCAATATGGGAATCCGAGAGGGTTTGCAAATAAAGGAAAACATAATGTCGATTCTGTCTCCTTTTTGCAAACTCAATTAACGTCTATTTGTCAAAAATTAGATAATCTTACTGCTGCTCCTAACTCTGTAGCTAATGTTTCTGTTGTAGCTAACAATGAAGCTTTTTGTGAAAATTGTGGAATTGTAGGTCATTGGGAGCAAGATTGTAGGAGCTCTATGGAACAAGTTAATGCCTTTCAAAACCTATAGGCAGAATAATCCCTATTCCAATTCCTATAATGTCGGTTAAAAAAAACATCCTTATCTTTCATACCGGAGCACCAATGTACAAAAACCTCCTCCTCCGCAACAACTGCAACAGCAAACCCCACCACAGCAAAAATATTATCATCCTAATTCTGGCGAGAAAAGCCAAGCATCACCCTCATCATCTTCCGACCCTGCCATGACAGAAATTAGAGCAATGCTTACCAATACGCAAAAGCATATGGAGAGTAGGGATGCACAAATTGATTCTATCCTATCCCACAATAAAATCATGGACAATCAAATTGCACAACTTTAATCTACCCTACAATCCCGTCAGCAGGGAGCTCTACCATCACAACCTATCCATCCTACAGATCATGCCAATGCAATCACTCTAAGGAGTGGTTCACATTATGATGGACCTCCTATGCCAAAGGAAGATAGACCAATTCCTGATCTAGATTTCTCTATACCAAACGCTAATCCTGCTTGCCCTACAGGGCTACAAATAGATACTAACCCTACTAATGTTTCCGTGCAGGGTAAATTGCAGGATTAGGGAGGAGATGTGAAGAGCCCAGTTATCAAACTTCCATTCCCTAATAGACATCTAAAGAGTAAGCTTCATAAACAATTTGGTAAGTTATTAGAGGTTGTGAAAAACCTGCAGGTAACAGTTCCTTTCACTGACTTAATCACTCAAGTTCCTGCTTATGCTAAATTTATGAAAGACATTCTGACTAGGAAAAGGGCCTTTAATGAAGTAGAAACTGTAGCTTTCACAGAGGATTGTTGCGCTTTATTGCAAAACAAATCCCCTCCTAAATTAAAGGACCCCGTTAGGTTTTCTATCCCTTGTCATATTGGGAATGTTTTTATTGATAAAGCTTTGTGTGTTTTGGGTGCTAGTGTCAGTGTCATGCCATCATCTGTCTTCGCTAAACTTAATATTGGAGAATTAAAAGTTACTAATATAACTTTGCAAATGGCAAATCGTTCGGTTAAAATACCCCTTAGGTATTTTAGAGGAGGTACCTGTCAGAGTTGGTAAATTTTTTTATTCCTGTTGATTTTGTTGTTTTAGACATGGCAGAGGACACACAAATAACCATTATATTAGGTAGGCCTTTTCTCCATACTGCAGGAGCAATCATTGATGTTAAAAATGGTAAACTAATCCTTTCTGTATGTGACGATAACGTTACTTTTAATTTAGGGAAGGTTTTGAAGGGGCCTATGTTAGAGGAAAATTGTTGCTACATTGATATAATTGATATAATGGATGATATTTTTGATGATATCTTACCACAAGTTCTTGCGAAAGATCCCCTAGAGGAAGTTCTCTGCGGGAATTTATCTAGAGACAATGCAAGCGTTTGGGGTAATGAGGTACAAGATATTGAAAAGGCTCTTTCCTTAGAAGAGTTAAGCCCCGAGGAAACATTGAAGGTAGTAAATTTAGTTCAGGAATCAAAACCTGCAGAGGTCAAGAAACCTGAGCTAAACCCTCTCCCTTCTCATTTAAAATATATTTTTCTTGATGAACAGGAACTACACCCCGTGATCATGAGTACTGCACTTACTGACCTACAAACTTCCTAACTTCTAGGGGTTCTCAAAACCCATAAGAAGGCTATTGGGTACAGTATTGATGATCTCAAGGGTATTAGCCCTGACTTTTGTATGCACAGGATACATCTAGAGGAAAATTACAAGCCCTGCATTCAACCCCAACGAAGATTAAATTCCAACATGCAGGAAGTAGTCAAGAAGGAGGTTATGAAATTACTTGATGCAGGTATTATCTATCCTACTTCTGACTCCAAATGGGTAAGTCCTGTGCAGGTAGTGCCAAAGAAGGGTGGGATGACTGTGATAACAAATGAAAAGAATGAATTAATTCCCACTAGAACTGTAAGAGGGTGGCGTATGTGCATTGACTATCGTTGATTAAATATCTCCACTAAAAAGGACCACTTCCCTCTTCCCTTTATTGATCAAATGCTTGAGAGGTTAGCCAATTATAAATTCTTTTGCTATTTGGATGGGTATTCGAGATTTTTTCCAAATTTCGATTCACCCTGAAGATCAGGAAAAGACTACTTTTACATGCCCTTATGGCACTTTTACATACCGTAGAATGCCCTTTGGTTTATGTAATGCACCCATTACCTTTCAACGTTGTATGATAAACATTTTTTCTAATTTCATAGAGTCTATTATGGAGGTCTTTATGGATGATTTTAGCGTATATGGTTCTTCATTTGATTCATGCTTAATTAACCTCGCTAAAATTTTGAAAAGATGTGAAGGGTGCAACTTAGTTCTTAATTGGGAAAAATGTCACTTCATGGTGACAGAGGGAGTAGTCCTAGGTCATATTGTATCTGATAAGGGCATATAAGTAGACAAAGCTAAGATATCAGTGATTGAGCAATTACCTCCCCAGTTAATGTTAAGGGAGTTAGAAGTTTCTTGGGTCATGCGGGGTTTTATCGCCGTTTTATCAAAGATTTTTCTAAAATTTCTAAACCACTGACGCAGCTTTTGCTCAAGAATGCCCCTTTTATTTTTACTGACGAGTGTCTTGAGGCTTTCAACAGGATTAAGCAGGCTTTGATATCGGCACCATCATATGTGCTCCCGATTGGAACCTTCCTTTCGAGGTCATGTGTGATGCAAGTGACTTTGCGCTAGGAGCCGTGCTTGGACAGAGAAAGAACAAGGTTTTGCATGCTATTTATTATGAAAGCAAAACCTTGGATGAAGCTCAAGTCAACTATGCCACTACGGAAAAGGAGTTCCTTGCTGTTATTTATGCTTTAGAAAAATATAGATCATATCTTGTCGGTTCTAAAGTTCTTGTTTTTACTGATCATGCAGCATTGAAGTATTTGATAGCTAAGGCGGAATCAAAGCCAAGGCTACTCCGATTGGTTCTTTTGCTCCAAGAATTCAACATTGAAATAAAAGATCAAAAGAGAGCAGAGAATTTAGTGGCAGATCACTTGTCACGAATCAGGTATGATGAGGGTAAGGATTCGCTTCCTATAGATGATTCATTCCCTTGTGACAACCTGTATGCAGTTCTAGAGCAACACCCTTGGTATGCAGACTTTGCTAATTATTTAGTGGGTGGTACTCTACCTCCTGACTTGTCCTACCAACAGAAAAAGAAATTCCTTTATGACGTTAAACATTATTTTTAGGATGATCCTTTTTTGTTTCATGAGTGTGCAGATGGATTATTTCGCAGGTGTGTTCCTGAATGGGATGCTCATGGCGTTCTTACCTCTTATCATACCTTACCTTATGGAGGACATCACGGCCCCACTAAAACGGTGTCTAAGATTAGTAAGTCAAGCTTCTATTGGCCTACTATGTTCAAGGATGCTAACACTTTTGTGCAGGCTTGTGACTCTTTCCAGAGGACTGGCAACATTTCGCGGAGGCATGAGATGCCCCAAACCGGAATTCTTGAAGTAGAAATATTCGATGTTTGGGGTATTGATTACATGGGGCCGTTCCCATCTTCCAATGGGAATTACTACATACTTGTAGCGGTCGATTATGTGTCTAAGTGGGTCGAGGCCATAGCTTCACCAACAAAAAATGCCAAGGTAGTCACCAAGCTCTTCAAGAAGACCATATTTCCGAGGTTTGGTGTTCCACGGGCTAGTATTAGTGATGGAGGTACTCACTTCCATGAAAGACAACTGGATAACCTCCTTAAGAAGTATGGCGTATATCACAGAACCGGGCTTAGTTACCACCCTAAAACTAGTGGTCAAGTTGAGGTATCCAATGGAGGCGATCCTAGAAAAGGTAGTAGCCAAGTCAAGGAAAGATTGGAGTATGAAGCTCGATGACACACTTTCGGCATACCGAACAGCATTCAAGACACCAATCGGTACTTCGCCTTATAGATTAGTCTATGGTAATGCATGTCATCTTCCCGTGGAATTTGAGTACAAAGCTTTTTTGGCGATCAAGGAGCTTAACATGGACTCTAAGGTCGCGAGTAAGAGAAGACTCCTTCAACTCAATGAGTTAGATGAGTTTAGATTGTCGGCATATGATAGTGCGCGAATTTACATGGAGAAGAGCAAGAAGTGGCATGACAAGAGGATCTTACCAAGAGAGTTTGCACCAGGTGATAAGGTTCTTCTCTTCAATTCTAGATTAATGATTTTCTCAGGAAAGTTGAAGTCTAGGTGGTCCGGTCCCTTCACTGTCAGAAGGGTGAACAAATTTGGCTCGGTAGAGTTGGTCAATGACAAGGGTGAAGAGTTTAAGGTAAATGGCCAACGACTGAAGGTGTATCATGAGGGTGCTACTAGTAGAGATGTGGAGGAAACCTTCCTAACTCCACTTCCAACCTGAGCATCAACGTGGTTAGAAGGTCGTGCGGGACCTAGATAAACAAGCGCTTTGCGGGAGGCAACCCGTATTCCTTTCTTTCTAGACTAGTTTTCCTTTTTCTTTATTTTTATTTTTATTTTAGGGAGGCAAGGAGTGTAAAATTTTACCGTTTATAAGTGTTTTTGTACAGGTATAGGTTTAAGAGGTCAAAAGACTTAGAAAATTTAAAGACGAAGAAAAAGCGAAGGACATATGACTGGGCGCGGGCCCGATCGGGCGGAGCTTGCCCGATCGGGCGCGCAACCAAAGGAAAATTTCAGCTTTAATTTCGCCCGATCGGGCGAGGTTGCACGGTCGGGCGCGCAAGTGCAGTCAGAAACTTAAGCAAATTTCGCCTGATCGGGCGAGGCTGCCTGTTTGGGCGCAAATCGAGTGAAGGAAAAGAAATGTCGGGCGAAGCTCGTCCGATCGGGCGAGTGAAAGGGCGAAATTTTCGTTCGTGTTCGCGCCTGATCGGGCGGAGCTCGCCCGATTGGGCGCAACTAAGGTTCTGGATGTCAGCATTATCCGCCCGATCGGACGAGGCTTGCCCGATCGGGCGCGCCTATATGGTCGTCCTCTTTTAATTCTTTTCTCTTCTTTCTTTCCTCACTTTCTTCTTCTTTCATCTTTTTCACCATTACTTTCTCTCTCTAAAACCTCCATTTTTACACCTTCAAATTCACTTATTCTCAAGATCTTCTCCAATCCTTCCATCAAAACTCAAAATTTTTTGCATATTTTTAATCCTTTCATCTTTCTCTACAATCTACACCCAATTTCTACCACTTTCTCTCAATTTTCTCTAAACCCAAAGAGAGAGAAACTCTTCAATTCCTTTTTTTTCTAATCACAATGGCTCTCAAGAGATCAAGAACTTTAAGGGGGGAAAAGCTCAAGGCAACAAGAGGCCAGAATTGACCCGGATTTGCAAGTTCCGGGAAGGGAGAGGATGGTCATCACCACCCAAGAGCAAAAACAAAGGATGATCAACCTCACTTCGAGGCAGGTAATTCCCACTCGTTTTATTCATCACCCCACCCTTATTAGATTAGGAATTGATAAGCATGTAGAAAAGTTGTTCATGGGAGTTGGCATGAGTGGTTTCTTTAACATTCATTACGATACTTATGATTACTTAACCTTAGAATTCGTTTCTAGTTTTAATGTTATAAAATCTAATGCTTTAATTTCTCATGTTCAATTTCGATTATTCAATAATGATGTTAGATTGACATTGAAAGAATTTGGTAAACTTTTTGAGTTAAAATCGGATAGGCCCCTTGAACCGCCCCAAGACAACATTGGCGTTGTCTATCAATCCCTTACGGAGGATCCTAATTTGAACCTCCAATAGGCCAAGGGCACTTAAATACAACATCCCGTGCCAAAGATTGGGCAACGGTTTGTTGGCCTTACCATTTTTGGAAGGCATGAACCCGCCAATGTTAGGCGGGATGAGCTTGAATTACTAGGGTCGTACATGATCCCTAGGAGTGAAAAGCTTAATATAGTCCACAAAATGGCCAACCACTTCTAACGGATGGCCAATGCGGCCGAGGCGGGTAGGTCTAGGGTACCCATTTACTTTGGTGGCCTAGTTACACACATAGCGGTCAAACACCTTAGCTTTGTCCCTAACGATGACCGTAAGGTAGCCGGCCCAACTATTATGGACCTACCCTATTTAGGTGGCCTTAATTGGATTAATGTCATGCGAGGGGAGACTTGGTGGGTGATTCAACGGGAATCGGGTAGGAGGGATAATGCTTTCACTTTACCTAACCCCACATTGACCAAATTTGAGAAGGGGAAGCCTTCTTACACTTTCGATCTTAACGGTCAAGGTGAGGTTCAACCACCTCACCCTTCACCTCAACCCCACCAATATCCCATAGACCACTCACCTCATCACCATTCACTACACTATCCACCACCTCCACTCTTTACATATGATATTCCCACTTCCTCAACCAACTATAACATTGACCCCAACGCCCCTTATGACTTCTCGGCTTTTAGGAGCCAATTAGATAGGATTGAGAGGGGGCAAGGGAGAGTTGAGGGTATGGTTAGGGACTTGGACGCTAGAGTAGGATCTCTAGATAGAAGGGTGGGGTATGTGGAGAGGAACCTAGGGAGGGGTATATACCCCATGTATGATGATTATGCCCGTCGGGGGGCTATTCCCCCCGATTCACTTGCTCCCAATTGGTTCTAATATCCGCAAGGTGGATATACGAACCCAAGTGCCTACGGTACCTATGTCGACTACTCATCGACCCATGGTTATGGGACCGATATACCTTTTGGTGGGCTTGGGGGGAATGTGGACCCTAACTACTTTGCAGGTGGTTCGGGTTATGGAGGTGGTGTTTCTAGCCATTGAGGAGCCGGTTCTAGCCACAGAGGGGGCTATTCGAGGATGGATGAGGATGAGGAGTAGGCTACACTCCCAAGTCAATGAGGGCATTGCTTGATTTGGCTTTGGGGGGTGTTCTTTTGCTTGGTAATTCTCTTCCTTTTCTCTTTTTATTTTCTTTCTAGTATAGTTTTTATTGCTTTCCTAGTGTAGTTTTTATTGCTTTCTTATATATGAAAAATAAAAAAAAAATTCAAAAATAAAAAAATTCAAAAATACGTTCCAATGAATTGTAAATCATGCTTCCCTGTGCCCCATACTTGAGAAAATTTGTTTTGATTCTTGGTTATTGATAATGAGCATTGTGGATTTGTTGGTCATGATTTCATGTTTAATTGCTTGGATTCCTAAACACGCGTCAATTTTGCCAATTATTTGTGAATATAGTGCTTGACTAGTTGATTTGGTTAGGAAATGTGTGATAGTTCCATAATTCCTGGTATGTCAATGAATTTGAGTATTGATTTGCAACTATGAGTAGTGTTTCATGACTTATTATTATGCACATGAGGAGGACGAAGGCGTTCATTCTTTTAGGTAGCCTTCAGAGTATTTAGATACATTTGTTCCCTTCTTGCTACCCATGTTGTTGCTTGTGCCCTTTTATTGTTTATTTAGCCACATTACAAGCCTATTTGAGCCCCATTGGTTACTAGTCCCAAGCTTGGCTTGGGGAAGCTATTAGTTGGTGAGGTGAGGGAGTTGTGGTGTGCACATTATTTGAACAATGTGGGAATAAAAGAAGAGTATTTGTTCTTTGATTTTTGATTGGAAAATATTGATATTGTGTTTGAAAGTTGAAATTTCCAATATGAGTTAAAAAGAAAAAAAAAAGAGCAAAAGAAAAAAAATTTAATGCTCAAATGTTCTATTTGAAGGTTTTTCAAAAAAAAATAAGAAAAAAATTCAAGTTGAAAAAAAAAATGAGTTCAAAGTTTGTTTTTCACTCAAAGTTCTACATTATCATATTTTTACGAGTGATATTGTAAGTGTTGGGATTGTTTATGATGATTAGAGTTGTATTTGGTGATTTTTGTTAGAGTTGGTTGTGTTGGAGATGTATGATCATCATTTATTTTGATCATGGGTTTATTAGGATTTGGCTCCCTTAATGCATGGCTTTTCTCTCACATAATCCCAAATTTATCCTACCCTACCCTAACCTTACATTACAAGCTTTAAAGACCTTCCGACCTTGTGCATAGACTTGGCATATTTATCAAGTGTTGTTTATCAATGCAAGTTATGACTTGGCATATTTCGAGTCGACTAGTAGGTTGAGCGTTCATTGTTCTTATACACACGAGAGTGTGAGTTGGGAGGGCATTGTTCACATTAAAGGGGTTGGTTGGAGAGCGATCGAGTACATATTTTACTCGCCACATAAATGAGAGTTGAGTGTGTGAGCACTAGTCTTGAATTCTATATGCTCTTGTGGTTTTCTCTACTTGACAATTGTTGGGGAGGAAGGGTGATTAGATGAATAAGATTGATTGATGTTGAAGCATGTTCATTAGATTTACCTTGAATCGTTGGTACTTGATTTGATTATTGGGGTGAAGTATGTTTTATATGTTCATTGACGAGCTCTTTCCTTAGGGACAAGCAAAGGTTTGGCTTGGGGGAGTTTGATGTATCCATTTTTTATAGTAATTTACCCCCGTCCCTTGGTCATAATTAGTAGTGTTTTTGGCTCTTTCGAGCCACTTTTATTACTAATTTGTGTTTTCTAGTGTTTTCGTAGTCTTTGTTGAGTTTTGTAGGAAATTGCACCTTTGGAGCATTTTCTCGGGATTTTCATGGAGCGACTACGGGAATTAGAAGTGCACGACCATCTTTGAAGCCCAAGGCCGGTTAGAGTCATCGTGCCAGTGATTAAGGGCTTGGTAATTGGGATCCCGAGGCATTTGGACCGAGTATTCAAGACCCAAAGAGGAAATCCGGATTGGGCCAAGAAATCAAGCCCAATCGAAGTTCGAGCTTCAAAGTGAAGCAAGGGCCCGATCGGGCAACCTCTAGCACGATCGGGCGATGCTGCGGAGAAGGGATGCGAAGAAAAAGGCAGGCCCGATCGGGCGGCCCTTCGCCCGATCGGGCGCGCGTTTTTATAGGACCTAATTAGTTTAGCCTTAATTTTTGTTTTAGAAAACGTTAAAGTAGGATTTTTGTACGGAATTTTGATTAGCTTCTTTCTTAGACTTTCCCTCTCTACTTAGAATATTTCTCTCTCTTAAATTCTCTCTCAACTTTTGTTCTTAATTATTTCCATTAATTCCAGTTTTCTTTTGGTAACAATTTCTTCTCTTTTAATTTCAGCTATTTTACTTACTTCTTTGATTATGCTTTTAATTATTTATTTGATTAGTTTAGTTAGGATGATGCGTGAGTAGTTTCATTCTAGGGTATATGGGGATCCATAATTAATATGAAGGGATAATTTGTTATTATTGATTACTGGTATTGCATGATAATTTCTTATTGAATTGTTTTAATTTTTTGCAATTAGATTATGAATCGAGCAGATTTAATTTGATTGTGAATGTTTAGCAATATTGAATTGATGAATCGAGCAGATGTTAATTTAATATTAAAGGTTATTTTCAATAGGAACTTAAATCTAGTAAATTGCAAGAGCTTGTTAGATCTATGTTGATTAATAAATTGCGAGAGCCTGTTAATCATGTTATTTGTACAATGTTAATTATTAATTACTTCGTTTTATCCCGGAATATTAATTATTGGTGAACCTGTGACCCTAGGCTTCCTTATTATTCTTTCTTTTCTCCCTAAACCTTTTCTTCGTAGTATAGAATTTACTCCCAAAAATATTGGTTAATTTGATAATTTAGATTATAACAAATAATTAGGAGTAAAAAGACTTGTTTCCCTGTGGAGTTCGACCCTACTTCCCTATCTACATTAGTTAGAGGATTTAGGTATTATTTTTTATTAGGGGATACGACTTTACCCTGTCACATAGCATGGAGAAAACCCTCACCAAGCTTCATGGGATGTTGAAGCAAGCTGAGCAGACGCTCAAGGACGAGGGAAGGCATGATATGCTAATGATTAAGAAGGGCAAGCCATTCAAAAGGGCGGGCAAAAAGAAGAAGAGCTTCAAGGGGAATGGAAAGAAGAACATTTCGCCTAAGCCGAAAGCTACCAAAGACAACAAGGAGAAAAAGGTAGCATCTTCTAAGTCTGATTCCGAATGCTTCTACTGTAAGAAGAAGGGACAATGGAAGAGAGACTGCCTCAAATTCAAGGAAGATAAGAAGAACGAAACCGTTTCTTCTACATCAGGTATTTACGTTATAGAATTTAACTTCACTAGCTCGGCTTCATGGGTATTAGATACTGGATGTGGCTCACACCTTTGTTCCGATTCACAAGCACTAAGGAACACTAGGAGGCTAGCGAAGGGAGAGATCGAGCTCCGGGTAGGAAATGGAGCAAGGATTGGTGCTATATCCGTAGGATCTCTTAGTTTGTCTTTGCCCACGGAGCTAGTTTTGGAACTTGACAATGTTTATTGTGTTCCCTACATTACCAAAAACATCATTTCAATTTCGGCGTTGGACGCCAAAGGTTTTGAATTTTGAGTTAAGGACCAATCATGTTCATTTTATCTCGATAATGTTTTATATGGTACGACACATTCAGAAAATGGTCTTTATGTGTTATTTCTAGACAAAGAAATTTATAGCGTTAATAATCCTGCAAAGAAACCTAAGACTACACCATCTAGTCAAACTTACTTGTGGCATTGTCATCTTGGCCACATTAACATCAAACGCATCAAGAAGCTTCTTCAAGAAGGTATTCTTGACTCATTTGATTTAGAATCCTTTGAGAATTGCGAAAGATGTTTATTAGGCAAGATGGTAAAGCAACCATTCTCCAAGTTGGGAGAAAGGGCCGGTGACTTGTTGGGACTAATACACACCGATGTATGTGGGCCGATGAGTACACCCGCAAGGAGTGGTTATCGGTATTTCATAACCTTCACGGACGACTATAGTAGATATGGTTATGTATATCTAATGTCGCACAAATCTGAACCGTTTGATAAATTCAAGGAATTTCAGAACGAAGTTGAAAACCAACTTACACTGAATCGTGCTCCGTCAAAGGCAGTGGAAAAGAATCCATATGAATTATGGACAAATAAACCTCCAAGGTTGTCTTTTCTCAAGATTTGGGGATGCGAAGCATATGTCAAGAAACTCATTTCTGACAAACTTCATCCAAAATCTGACAAGGTTTACTTTGTGGGTTATCCAAAAGAAACCAAAGGGTATTACTTCTACAACAAATCCGAGAACAAAGTGTTTGTTGCTCGTGATGGTGTCTTTTTGGAGAAGGAGCATCTCTCCAAAATGACAAGTGGGAGGAAAATCGAACTCGACGAAGTTCGAGAGGACGAGCAACAAGGACAAGTTGACAATCAAAGTGCTCACGAAGCATCTGTTGACATTGGTCAAAGTCAAAATATGCAAAGTCAAACCGACAATGAAAATGCTCAGTCCATTACCCTACATAGGTCAACTCGGCCAAGATCTCAACCTGACAGATATCTCGGTGTTGTATTAACCGAAGATCAGGACATCCTAGTAGTGGATGGAGATGAGCCGGCAACCTACAAGCAAGCTATGACGAGCCCCGACTCTGCAAAATGACAAGAGGCCATGAAATCCGAAATGGACTCCATGTTTGAAAATCAAGTATGGGACTTGGTTGATTTACCCGTAAGATACACACCTATCGGATGTAAATGGATTTTCAAGATGAAAACCGACAAAGATGGAAATGTATTCATTTACAAAGCAAGGCTGGTAGCAAAAGGTTACAGGCAAATTCACGGCGTTGATTATGATGAATCATTTTCTCCAGTAGCTATGCTTAACTCCGTTCGAATTCTTCTAGCGATTGCTGCATATTACAATTATGAAATATGGTAGATGGACGTCAAAACCGCCTTCCTCAATGGAATTTTGGAAGAAACTGTGTACATGACACAACCTGAAGGTTTTGTCGACCAGAAAAATCCTAAGAAGGTATGCAAGCTTAAGAAGTCCATTTATGGATTAAAGCAAGCAAGCAGAAGTTGGAATCTGCGATTTGATGAAGCCATCAGTAAGTTTGGTTTTATCAAGAATCCAGATGAGTCTTGTGTTTACAAGAAGGTCAATGGGAGTGACATCGTCTTCCTAGTCTTATATGTCGATGACATTTTGCTCATTGGAAATAGCATTCCGTTGTTAGAGTCTGTAAAGGCTTGGCTCGGGAAATGTTTTTCAATGAAAGACTTGGGAGAGGCTCAGTACATATTAGGCATCAAGATCTATAGGGATAGATCAAAGAGGATGACAGGAATGAGTCAAAGTACTTACATCGATAAGGTACTAGCTCGATTCCAAATGGAAGGAGCCAAGAGAGGGCACCTACCCATGTCACATGGCATAACCTTAAGCAAGAAGCAGTGTCCAAAGACATCTGATGAGCGAGAAAGGATGAGTCGTATACCATATGCTTCGCTTATTGGATCGATCATGTATGCCATGATATGTACTAGGCCGGATGTATCGTATGCCTTGAGTGCTACGAGCCCATACCAATCAGACCCAGGAGAGGCACATCGGACTGCGGCCAAGAGTATTCTGAAGTACCTGAAAAGGAACAAGGATAAATTCCTGGTCAATGGCGGTAAAGATGAATTGATTGTTGAGGGATATACCGATGCAAGCTTCCAAACAGACAGAGATGACTCCAAGTCACAATCTGGATACATATTCTGTCTCAATGGAGGAGCGTTTGGTTGGAAGAGTGCAAAGCAAAGCACAACTGCTGATTCTACAACTGAAGCCGAGTACTTGGCAGCGTTTGAGGCAGCCAAGGAGGCAGTTTGGATTCGCAAGTTCATTGATGAACTTGGTGTTGTACCCTCCATCAAGGGTCCAATAGACCTCCATTGTGACAACAATGGAGCTATTGCTCAGGCTAGAGAGCGAGAACATCAGAAGGTCAAACATGTCAAGAGGCGATTTCACATGATTCGAGAATGGAAGATAGAGGGTGAAATCAGAATTTGCAAAGTGGGAATGGATGACAATGTAGCTGATCCACTTACTAAACCCTTGTCTCAAGTGAAGCACAACAAACACATTGAGGCAATAGGAATCAAGCATGTCGCGAACTGGCTTTGATTTCCATATTATAGTGTTTTAATTAAATTTTGGACAATGTTAATGTAAAGCACTATGATGAACCATTCATCTTTTGGAGTAATTAAAATTTTTCATGCAATTTAATTCACTCCGTCTCTATTTAATTGTGGTTTAGAATTAAATAATGAGTTCATTCGATTTTAATAAATATTTAAAGTAGGGTATCAAGTCAATGGCTTGGATAAAGAAACACCTATTAAGTGAACATTGAATATTTTAATCGAAAATTATCGGAACTCTTTTCCTTGACCATGAATAGTGGGAGGTCTCTTGTTTGAGTACTAGTCCTCTTTGGTATCCGCCAAACGTCTGCGGTAACTGGGTATTATAACGACAGATATCGGGAGGCTAGGTCCTCTTAGTAAGAGAAGCTACATTACAAGACTGGAAATGTCCCCCTACTAACAATAGGGAACATGTCTTGTTGTTTACAAGGCCTCTCGAAGAGCGAGACTGTGAAAATGCATGGCCGTGCTCAGATGGATTTTAGAAATCATCTGCTTAGTGACAGTCAAACTCGGATTTCGAGAAACACTTCTGGATGTAACAGAGATGACGAGTAATCTTACTCTGTAATTCATGAAGAGACATGAAGAGACATAGGAAAGGGGCTATACACTAAATACACACTTGTCCGGAAGGACAAGTGGGAGATTAAAAGGAATGGTGTCCTTCGAACAAGTGTATTATTCTGATAGCGGGTTCAGAATTATTAGAAAGCTAATATATTCAGTAAGGTCAAGTGATCGGATTTCGAGAAATACTTCTGGATGTAACAGAGATGACGAGTAATCTTACTCTGTAGTTCATGAAGAGACATGAAGAGACATAGGGAAGGGGCTATACACTAAATACACACTTGTCCGGAAGGACAAGTAGGAGATTGAAAGGAATGGTGTCCTTCGAACAAGTGTATTATTCTGATAGCTGGTTCAGAATTATTAGAAAGCTAATATATTCAGTAAGGTCAAGTGATCGGAATGCATGGGTGGAGGCCGCTTTCGATCAGTAATATTAATATAATTAATATTACAGCTGAATCTTGACTAAACCCTTCGGGTCACACCCAAGCAAAATATACGAACCGACTTGACGAATTAATTCGGAAGAAATTAATTCGTTGCCCGAGTGTTAAATATTTAGACGTCGGTAATTCGAGCTTGGAGCGTCGAAACCGATCGTCGGAAGTCGAGTAAAAAATAATAAAAAGATGAGACGCGCAAAATAATAATAAATCGACCATATTCCCAAAATACCCCTAGCATCGGAGTGCCCCGAGCGTCCGAATGCTAGGGGCAAAATGTCCAAGCATAGGTGGCTAACAACCGCACCAAGCCGAGCCTAGCATGGCTGGCTAGGTGTGTGCTAGCAGCAACGCACAGCAGCAGCTAGCCGCTGCGTGCACGTAGTGCGTGCAGAAGCTAGCTGCCGCAAGCTAGGCGTGCTAGCAGCGCACGCACTAGCAGCCACGCTCAGCAGAAAGCCCGCACCAAGTGCGTGGCTTGCGCGCACAGCAGCAGCCCGCAACTTGGTGCGGGGCTGGGCTCGGGCTGGGCTCGTGGCTGGGCCATAGGGCCGGTCACTATGGGGAAGCTTGAGGAAAATGGGAGCAAGTGGGTAAGGACATGTGGCACAAGGAGAGTGTTGAGTGGGGAGCAAGTATGGTCTCCTACTCTCCATGTGGTCCTCACCAACCCATTTCACATGGTAATGCCACTTGTAGCTTTATTATTAGTTTGCATTTTTAATTTAATTTAGCTTTAAATTAATTTGTGGAATTTCATGATCCCACATTGATGGGATAGAAATTTCCACTCACTCTATAAATACCAACTTTGGGATTTGGAGTAAAGTGCTTGAGTGGGAGTTAGAAAGAGCATTCCATATTTTGGGAAAAACTCTTAAACTCCATTAACACTTGGGTTTTGGTCGGACCTTGCTAACTCCAAGGCAGCGGACCTAAAAAGTCGTGTTCGTCCTTTGTGGGTGGATACCGTTGGAGGCATTGCATTTGCGGTGCTCTAGACTTTCAAGTAAGAGCCCGTTTTGAGAGGGCGAAGCTCGCTTCAAGGGTATGATTCGTTCTTCCTTTTCTTGTGTTCACTTATTTATGCTTTATGGTTTTATTAATTACGAGTGGTTCCTTGGGTCCTGGTTGTTTCCGCGGTAAGTCGGACTCACCAAACCCCAACAATACTACTGAAGAATGCTACAGGTTTTAAAATCTAATTCAAGATCTCATAGAAGCAAATAAGATCCCATTGCCTCTAGCTAACGAGAAGGCTGGGTGATGATGAAGCAAACGACACAAGACAGAGGCGAGCTTCAATGACGATATTTCATGACGTCTTTTTTCTATTTCTTTTTTTATTTACCCTTTCCCCCAATAAGTCTAGCATAGGCACCTTTCTTTTCCCTTAGATTAATTTTGTAGAATCTTTCTTTTTCCCTTTTAATAAAATGAGTATTTATTTCCTTGCATATGATCGTTGCATTGCAAAAAAAAAAAAAAAGTTAAACTAAGCACAAAGTGACGTGAGGTGAACTAGGTCGTTGGACTAATCCTCCCTAAGCCAAAAAAAATTTATAAACATTTAACTAACCTAAATACAAGTATAGAGGTAAGTCAAGGGTTGAACCCAAAGGAACGGTAATGTCTAAGTGCTTCCAATTAAGTGCCTAAGCTAGGTCGAAGTCTAAGGATAAAAGAGGACACTAACAACTATTAAGACAAAGAAACCAAACAAATAAAGTGCTAGGGACTAGGATTAACAAGTATCATGACAATTATACCAACCCGGAAACATGCGCAAACCAACGGTTGTGAAGACCAACGGTAAGCTTAACCAAAAGAGCATATCAAGCTATTTTCCTAGAGTTCTAACTAGCGTCAACTACGATAAACTCTAGCTAGGAACGTCACAAGACACCTCAATCGTGTAAATGCAAGCCACAATTCAATTGTCAGTATCAATGTGAACCTACAATGCAATCTAGCATAATTCTCAAGGCCTAATCAAATTACACAAATGCCAGCTTCCATTAATCACTTTAATCTCAACAATCAATCAACACAATTCCCTCAATTGAGCACAATAATCAATCATACAAGCTTCACCCTATCCCTAGCCAAACAACTACTCAAACATCATCATCTATCAACAAACAACTAAAGAAAATAAGAATCAACAAAATATGAAGAACAATTACACTAATCAATGATCAAATATCAATATCAAACCAAACAAACATGAATTAACTAAGAAAAGCAATAAAATGAGATTGAGTTAGAAATCCTCATTGATTGATTTGATGATCTTCAATACAATTGTCACCTTGAATCTTCAATCACTCAAATCACCATTGAATTTCCTCACTTTCTCTCTCTAAAATATGCTCCTAAAACTAACCCTAAAAACTAGAGAGAGAAGCTCTCAACTAAGCTAAGAAAATATGATCTAATTGTAATTCAAATTCTAATTCAACTTGTTTCCCTCTCTACCCAAAAATGGGTATATATAAATACAAAGATTAAAAGAAAATACAATAGAAAAGAAAATTAAAGAAAAGGAAAAGAAAAGAAAAGAAAATAAATAAAATAAGAATGAAAATGGAAAAGAAAACTAAGAAATTAAAAGGAAATAAAACAAAGAAAAATCCAAAGATAAACGGCTCCTTGAGTCGGTTTTAGCTGCTCCAACAAAGGGAATTATCCCCTGCTTCTCACTCACCCTCGAATCATCATCATCAAGGTCCGATCAACAAAATTCATTAAGATCAACGGCCGAAACTGAATCCTCTGCCACGCAGCTCCTTCAAAAACACAAACGCGCGGCCGCGAAGGAAGCAAGCGCGGCCGCGAAGATTGCGAGCGCGGTCGCGTTGAGTGAGGTCTGAATTGAGTGCGTTTGCGGTGGCTGCTATTTGGTGCTGCTGCCAGAAATCGCTGCTAATTGTGGTGGTGAATGTGGGGAAGAAGATGAGTAGGCTGTGCTTTTGGTTGTGGGTTTGCTGCGGAATTGTTGTTGCTGTTGGTGTTTAAATTGGTGGCGGAATTGGAGTGCAAAGGTGGAGCAGGGGTTGCGCAATTGGTTGTTGCAGGGGCTGGTTTGGTGGCTATTACGGGAACAGGCGAGCTGGTGCGTGAGTGGTGGTCGGTGTGTGATGGTTGCTGGCTGGTGTCAATTGCGGTTGTTGTTGGAGCAAGGGAAATGCGGGGTTGCTGCTTAGAGTGGGAGGCAGGGAACAAGGGAAGCAAGGAAATAGGTGAGTGGTGAGGTTGTTAGTGGGCACGAGCATCACCCTCGCAACATGCTCTTATTGAACACCAAAGTATGCAGTAGCAAAACACCTTTTTAGTGGGTTCAAGACTACCGGGTTTGCGAGCGCAACTTGAGAGTGCAAGGACTTGAACTTGGAACAACGACCTACAAATCACAATTAAAACCAAGGTAGAAATCAAGTAAAATAAAACTTAAACCAACAAATAATATTAAAAGAAATAAAATGAAAATGAAAATAATAAAAGAAAGGAAATATAATAAAATGAAAAGAAAATAAAAGAAAGAAAATGAAATGAAAATGAAAATGAAATAAAATAAACTAAAATTAAATTAAATTAAATCTATAAAATCTAATACAAAGGAAAAGCAACTAAAATAACGAAAATAGAACAAATAAAGGAGAAAATACTAGAAAAACCATGGAAATGCACAAAAGCCGTAAAATACAAGAAAGGTAAAATAGAGAGAGAAAGCATAAAACTAAACATTTATTGAGCAAGAAAGCTATGAAAAGAGGATAAAAACGACCTAAATGCTCATTAAATGGGTGCCATATATAACACCCATCAAATGCCCCCAAGGTTATCTTTTGCTCGTCCTCGAGCAAAACAAAACCAAGGAAGTGAAAATGACGAGCTTATTCAAACGAACAAAAGAAAAGACGAGATGAGAATATACACTAACTCACGTTTGTAGGAATCACGGTCACTTTTAGCAACTAAAGACAAGCCATTTAAACCCCTAGATCGCCCTGGAGGACGAGTGATGCTCTCGTAAGGGTTTCCTAAGAGCTTAACCCATAACTCTCGTAATAATACAAACAAGGCAAAGCATGAAAACAAGTCAAAAGGAAAGTAAAACAAACAAATGTTCATGAAAGGAATTTTCCAAATGTACAAGCACAAGTGAATGCAATTCTTTCTAAACAAGTAAGGGAGTGTACGTTCCAAGATACCCAAGGTTGATTGAAACATAAATATGCTAAGCATAGGAACTAGCTTTCACAATCCACTTTCATCCCAAACGATCTTACCACATTCTTCCTAATAGTCTCATATCAACCTCTAGTGAGCATCCCAATGATTCCTCGAAGGAATCGGAAAAACAGAATTTTTAGGCTACTCGACATCTTAACTATGCATCCCTTCTCCTTAGGCTAAAACTCACATTTCTCTCCACCGATGAATGACTCAACCACTTAGGTTAAAAGGGCTTTCCCAAAGGTTGTAAATGCAAGGGCGAGAAAGGGTGTAGGTAGGCTAAAAATTTGAAATTTGTGGTTTTCCTAATCAATGAAGCAAAAGAATGGCCAATTCTTAGGATCACAATCAAGTAGTCACCAAACCAAACAAAAATACATACACCTTATACCCCCAAGCTTATTCACAGCTATAAACCACAAACATATACACAAAAAGAGTGAGAAGGCTTCCCCCCAAGCTTAAATGGAGCATTTTCCTCAATGCTCAAAAAGGAGGAATACTCACATCAAAATATTTTTGAATTTTTCATTTTTCACTTTTTTTTTCTTTTTCACTTTTCAATAGTGCTTTGTCCTCGCCTATTTTAACTTTGGACGGCTTTTTCAACTTTGCACTTGTTATGTCCTTGCCTTTTTTTTTTACTTTGGATGGCTTTTTCATTCATTCACTTGCCATTATTCACAAAATATACACAAAACACGATCTTGCTTTCATTTTGAACTAATATCCACACTAACATTCCACAAACTCCAAAACATGACCATTTGCTTCACAAAAACCAAAAATGGAACAAAAAGAAACAAAAGGCCCAAGAATCTAAAGATGTGGCTTGAAAAGAACGGAAAAGGCTCAAATGGTTAGCAAGTAGGCAAAAGTAAACCCAAAAAGACAAAAATAAAGAAAATTATCCTAGAAAAACAAATATTACCACCCCGAAAAGATGCCTTTGTCCTCCCTAAATGGTTCGGTCTCGGTCTAAAAAAATATGAGTCAATATTCTAGATTAGGTTTGCAATAGTCAAGGATCCATGCCGCTCATGTAAATATATGATGAAGGCTTGAAAAACAATGAACCTCACATGGATGTAGCAAAAATTCATTGTTGGTGTCAAATTGACTATAGGAAGCAACTACCAATCATGCCACAAACAAGTAGAAACCGGTTTCATGATCCCACTAGTTCTAACCAACTACCTTAGCATGCTTTATCCTAGAATCAACCAAGCATACTCTCAAACCGTGCACACCGTTACCATTTGAGAAGAATAGAATTCAATTATACAAGTCCAAATGTTATTATGTCCAAAGCAAGAACAAAACAAAACACATTGCAAATTTGCCTTGATAGAAACAAAAATCTTTTTGGAGTTTTTCAAAATATAAGAAACATGGAAAAGCATATACAAGGATGCATAGCATATATGAATCAACATCCCACCAAACATGATAGAATACCCTCCCCTAAGCTTGAATGAGACAATACACTCAAATCATAAAGCATAGAAACCATGGGAGGGGAAAACAAGGAGATCAATCCAACAAACAAACATACGTCCAACAAGTCATCATCCACTAGAGAAAGAGCAAGGAAGTATATTACCGGATATTAGGTGGGTGTAAATACCCGCAAATGACGCAATTAAACCTTTCAAAGCTAACAACCTCTAATATTGAATCTTGCCTTCCATATGCTAGCAATTATAAGATCGACCCAAAACCCCCACGAAATTGTGAGAGAATTAAAGTTTGTGTTTCGAATTTAGGGTTCTTTTAATTAGTTGCAATTTGTTTCGGTTATTTGAAACTTAGGGTTTGTACTCGATTCTATGGGATTTTGGCTTACTTTTGCAGAAGTTGCAAGATTGCTTCATCCGATGTAAGAGCTCTTCATCTCTTTATCTTATTTTCAATCTACATAGATATTTGGAGTTTAATTGTAAATGAATTGCACGAATTTTAGAATTACAAGCAGATTTCTGTATAACAGATTTTTTGGGTTCGTTTTCGAATTTAGGGTTCATCAAAGAAATTTATGGTTTTTTACTCGATTCTAAGGAATTTTGGTTCTATTTTGGTGAAATTTATGTAGTCGATTTCAACGAAGGTAAGATCTGTTCTTTTTTTCTACTGTTTTCAAACTAGCAGATGGAATTTAGGGTTTAATTTTGCTTGACCTTAGTTTAATTTTACTATTTTGTTGTGATTTTTTGCACAAATTTTAGAATTTTATTTTTGCAGATAATGTGCTTCATGCTTAGTATATAGAAGTCTATTCTGAAATGAAAAAGATTAAGATGTACTCTGCAATAAGGTGTTCTTGAAATGAAACTTGCCTATCAAAATGATGTTCATCATTATTAAGGTCGACAGTCTCAACACTGTCCTATAATTAGGAAGTTGGATATGTTCCTTCCCTCAGCTTAAGGCCTTTATGGAGTTTTTGCTATCATTTTGTGCATACGATGATTTGGAATAATCAATAATGGTACACTAATTATATTTCTTGGAACGACTTTGTGCACATTATGTCTTACAGATAATGCCAAATTTACCAAAACCTTTTTTTAACATCCACTTGTGTTCTCTCGTAGTTGAATGGGTAAAATGACTTCATGGAAAAATATTGGCAGCCCAAGTAGCAGATATGCTCTCTATATTATTCATGTAATTGGTCATAGTGGCTCCCCACTTTTCTTTGACAACCTTTACTAGTTCTATGTGTTTAGTCTTGTTCTCACTGAGCTTTATAAGCCTTCCTGTTTTAAATTTTTGTGGTATCAAAATAAAGCCTTGAGTATCGTATTTATTAGATATAAATGAAGCCAAAGTAGAACGTAATTTAAAACCTCCTATAGAAAGCTAAACCCAAGGGTTCCCTCTTTCAATAATTGACTGACTTTGGGATTGAGTGTTATTTGTCTAGCTTCTGTTAAATATGTGATCAAATCTGTTTTTGCATATAACTTCTATTTGGGATTTAAAAATATGAGCTACAATGTACTCTGCCTTTTTTTGAGGATTCTTTATCAATCTTAGGTTGTAATTTACATCTTTAAATGTGCAAAAAAATTTCTACCAACTTTGAAAATAGCATATTTGGATGCCCTGTTCTTTGATGTATGCCTGTTTTATATTGTGATATTGACATAAATTCTCAGGATTTGTGTTTATTGTATGATTTTTAGGTTTGCTCAGATATAAATAAGCCAAATGGACAATTTATTTTGCAAAATGATCGAATTTTTATCATGAGTTTCATATCTTCCCTCCCAATAAGAAAGGTACTTGTTATCAGCCTCCCCAATTTATTTATTTTTTACTTTTTTTGGTATCTTTTCTGTAATTTAGAATGTTATGAAAGGCAATAAATGTAAATTGTAAAACCTATTGAATTTTGTAGTGAACATGAACATTTGTTCATCACTTGTTTGCTTTATATGCTTTACGGACAGATTGGAGTCATTGGCAAGGTTACTGAGCATATCCTAAGGACTTCTTTTGAGATTGATACATGCAAATATTTACTCGACAAAGGCGCTTTTCTATGTGCATTGTTTTCTCCTTCATCTGCAGGTTGATTACTTTGTTGTTTTTCTTCTACTTGAATCAGTATATAATTGTGCAGTGCCCTTAACTTTTGCTTAATGATTTAGTTGCATTGTAGCCTAGTAGCTTGTTTCCTTTTAGGTATTTTTTCTCTTCTGTGTTTTTCTTTTTTTCCTTGGTACATGAAGACATTTCAACTTGCATTTTAGCTATGTAGCAGAATTTGAGTAGGGCATCATCAGTTTTTAAACAAAAGTGTCTAGTTGTCATTAAACCTATAGTGGTTAGTTATCCATAGTCTTGGCCACTTACATTTTCTCCAGGGTACATCACATAAAAATTTAACCAAATACCAAAAGATTTTTATTGATGTGAGGTCATTAGAAGAGAGGGAGGAGGGGGGGTTTGATTGTGATTTCCTATTGAGGAGTGGTGTTAATTGAAATCTAGATATATGAGGCGAAAGTAGGTAATTTGAATTAATAGTTTAGTAAGGAAGTGGAAGAGGACCACAACGAAGTGAGAGAGGAAGGTTTTAAAAGAATTTATGAGCTGATCAGTACCCTGATTTTAGCGTGGTCATTTCTTGTTTCTGATCAAATCAAAACACCTATATCTTGTACGAAGTACATATAAAATAACAATAAATAAATAAACATACTTCAAAACCAATATTTCATATTTGTACTAAAATTCACATCATTTCTGGCAAGATAATAATATAATAGCAAGTAGAGTATGATTCCTTTTACATTTTGCTTTACAAGCTACATATATTAACTTGACAATGTTCATATTGTAAACCTGCTGCAGATTTTTTTCTATCTGTTGGATTGGGACTAGGGACCACAGATACACCAAAAGCTAGATCGCGGAAGAGCATGAGTAATGAAAGAACATTTTCCGACACCGAGGATGAAGCTTACTTGTATAAGAAGCTAGGTAATATGAACTTAAATTAACAATTTTCCTCTACTATTTAATTTCTTCACCTTAATCTGTTATAGCTCTAGCATTCCGATGTTGAGTCCTAGGCTGTAGTCGATTTAATTCAACTTATAAATATATTACATGTAGTGTCCTCAACAATTGGGTGGACGTGAGTGTGGCTACTACGTCATGCGTTATATGTACGAAATTCTTAAACATCGTCATAGCAGTGAGGATCTTATTAAGGTATGAGTTGTCAAATATTTCATTTTTGTTTGATAAATACAATTTGATATGATGTTAGCTACAATCTTGAATTAAAACTTTTCTCTTGTATATTTGTTGTGTTGATAGGATTTTTCAAGAACTACACCGTACACCGAGGAGGAGATAAATGAGATTCGAGATATTTGGGCAGAGTATTTTATATGTAATGTTGAACTTTAGATTTACACTTAGCGCATGTTGGACTCTTGTTTTGGATTATAGGCTTGAAATGAATGAATTTGGTTAATTGGTGTTGGGATGATGAGTATAATGTCTGTGATATTGAGATGTAAATTATTGGAGAGGTTGTTAATATAATGCCGGCATTCCCAATTTTATGGGTAGGCCAAATTACAAAGGAGACTCTGCCGAAATTTACATTTGCATTATTCAATAATATTGCATTTTTATTTCAATTATATTAGCGTTAGCATATTACTTTATACCACTAGTAAGGAAAACAGGTACTACAAACATATACAAGGCAATTATTATAATTAAAAAAAAATCACCTCATTTGCGTCACTCATTAAACAAACAAGTGACGCAAATATAGCAATTTAGTATTGTCTACTCAGTCATTTGCGTCACTCCTATATAATCAAGTGACGCAAATAACAAGTAAGAAGTTTATCAGAAGAGTCATTTGTGTCGCTCTTGATAAAGGAGTGACGCAAATAACAAAAAAGAAGTTTATCAGAAGAGTCATTTGCGTCACTCCTTTATAAAGGAGTGACGCAAATAAGAGTCATTTGTGTCGCTCTTTTATAAAGGAGTGACGCAAATAACAAAAAAGAAGTTTATCAGAAGAGTCATTTACGTCGCTCCTTTATAAAGGAGCGACGCAAATGACTCTTATTAATGAGCGACGCAAATACACTATTAATGAGCGACGCAAATAAGCCTTTTTCTACTAGTGGAACGTTCTGAATCATTATCCGTCCCTATCGATACTTTGACTTTTGTTTACGAAACTCGCGTTTCTCCAAACTTAGTCGAAGTGGGGGCTTCTGTAGACATCCATTCGTGTCTCCCCAAAACCAAACCTAGTGATGAGTTCCTTTCACGTCGAATCATAATCGAATGAAGTGAAAGTGTGGAAAGTTTAGTGTTGCGGAAAGTTTTAATTTCTTTTCTCTTCTCTATGTTTTTGAAAACCTATTTTAAGAAAACAGAAAATCTAGTTTGGTTGGTCCATGATATGGGTCCTATAATAGTGTAGTTGGATAGGGCATGAAAAGAGCTTTCCAAGGATATATTATAAGCCCAATTCCGATGAATATTGAGGAAGTTATGGCCAAATTACTGAACTAGGCCTGGTTTGAGCCTTATATGCGGCTCAATGATCTAGAGGAGGGCCTAATATGGATTTATCATTCCTAATGCAATTAGGATGGTTTTAGTCTTCTAGATTCTTCTAGAAGGTTCTTTTCATTCCTAAATCAATTAGCATTGATAAATTGAATTTTGTTGACTTTTCAGAGTTTTAATTAAAATCAAAGAACATTTTGAGGAAAAATACGATTTTATCCTCCTATACGGCAATTTCTATTTGATTTTAAGAAAACGCATGAATTTCTAAGTCAGCGCCAAACGGCAGCTGTAGCGCCAGGCGCTAGCCTTAGCGTCTGGCGCCAAAGGTCAGCATTTGGCGCCAACTTGGTTTTTTTGCGTCAGAACTCTGTTTTTAATGTTTTATCTTTTTGGCTGATTTTTTCTAGAGATAACGTGTTAAAAACTCCGTTTTCATTCACTAGCCTTCTTAAAAATATAAAAATTCTACATTCATTGGATTTAGAAACACCTAGCCATATTCGAAGTTGCCTTTGCCCTAGACGTGAAAGGTTTTAATTTATGAGGGTTTGGTCCCTAATCTCTATTTCAATCATTTAATTTAATTGTTTTGTTTGTTTATTTCCTTGAAGTTAGTAACGTGTGTATTTTATTATTAGAAAGAGGTAAGAGGCATGCAAGTAAGTTCTTTAATTGTTTAATTGATATTTTGATATAGAAATCATGCTTAGATTATTATTTTGATTCCTAGTATCATGTTTAGGGTAATTTCTAATATCAAGTATGATTAAAAGAATGCTTCCTAGTATCATGTCTAGGGTAAACAATAAGTTTCTTAAATTAATTATGATTTCTGCGATGCTTCCTATTTTCTTTCCTAATATTCATGTTAGTATCATGTTAGGGTTAAAGATTTGATTTTTATTGCTTGATGACATACTAGGGTTTGTTATAAATCTTGTTAGTATCATGCCTAGGATCTTGCTATTATTAATATGCTTTAACATGATTATTAATATTGATTATTATGATGATGATTTATTATTATTTTGATTACTATTATGGTGCTTGATTTTATTGTTATTGCTTGATCACACTTTTTATGTATGTTTAAAGGGAATTTATACTTGTAATCACGCTTAATAAGATAATTAATAATCTTGTTAGGGTTAATATGATTATAATTCAAGTGATCGCCAATAATTTATTTGTGCATTAATATTCGACCAACATAGATAAACAGGTTTAGGGTTAATCATATTGCTTGCATGTTAGTTAGAAAGTGCACATGAATACGATCAGAATAAAGTAGTGGCCTATTATTAGGGCAGGTTTAATCTCTTTTAGGTTGGATTTGTACCTTCATCCCCGAACCCTATTTGGTTTAAGACCTTATGGAGTTGACGATCTCTTAGATCGTTAAGGGGTGTAACCTTCACCTCGTGAACGGTTTACAAGGTCCTAAAACTTGTTGGCGACTCTTTTCCTCTATCTTCTTTCCCTTTGGACGCCACCGTTCTTTAGTGTATGATCATAGTGAGGTTCATGTTTGGGATAATGCTTGAAATATTACCTACACCAGGCTTTCACTAAGTTTTCCGAAGCATTAAGGCTTTCAGCAAATTTGGACAAGAGTGAGATTTATTTTGGTGGTTTATTTGAAGAAGAGCAGGCTACTGTTAGATATTTGGTGGGTGTTTCTCCTGGGGCTATCCCTTTTAGATACCTTGGAGTTCCCTCTCCTCAAAGAAGCTTACTATTACTCAATGTAAACCTTTGGTGGACAAGGTGACTGCTAGAATCAATGGGTGGGCTACCAGGTTCCTTTCTTATGTTGGCAGATTGCAGTTAGTAAAGAGTGTTCTTTTTTGTATTCAAACCTATTGGACTCAAATTTTTTTCCTTGCCAAGAAGATTCTAAAAAAAATTGAATCAATATTTAGGGTCTTTCTATGGACTGGGAATGCTAACCCCTCAAAGAAGTTCTTAGTCTCTTGGTCTCAAGTTTGTCTCCCCAAGGTGAGTGGGGGATGGAACGTTGTTTCTCTCCCTGTGGAATCTTGCTACTATTACCAAACTCCTCTGTGATTTAGCCCACAAAACTGATAGTCTTTGGGTCAGATGGGTCACACTTATTATTTCAAAGAGAAACCATGGTGGGGTGTAGATGCTCCTAAGAAATGTTCTTGGGTGCGTACAAGAATCTTGAAATGCAAGACTATTATTGATACCATTGGCAACTGGGATTCTGTAATGCAAGGTGGCAAAGTTAAGATCAAGAAAATCTATCAATGCATCAGTATACTGGCCCCTGCGGTTGATTGGAGAAGAATTTTATGCAATAATGCAGCTTCTCCAAAGAGCTTATTTGTCACCTGGCTTGCTATCAGGAACAAATTATTGACTAAGGACAGGTTGCTTAGTTGGAACATCAACTGGGACCATGTTTGTTTTCTTTGCAATCAGAGCTTTGAAATTGTGCAACACTTGTTCTTTGAATGCTCTTTTAGTAAAATTGTGTGGTTGTATATTCTTCAAGTCTTGGATTATAAGAGATCTGTCATTCAGTTTGAAGCTGAGATGACTTGGATATCTAAGGTCTGCAGGAAGTCTAGACCTAAGAACAAGCTGTTGGGGATATGCTTTGTTAAAGTTGTTTATCATATTAGGTTATAGAGGAATGATGTGATTTATATGGGAAGCTGCAAGACTGCTGATACTGTTATTAGAGATATTCAGTTTTTTGTAGCTTGCAGATGTTCTAAGCATGACAGACATCTGTTAACCCCGTAATTTTGTTATTGTTTTCTTTGTGTTGATTTGGCTGTTTTGTCTTGTTTCTTTTGTAGTGTTGTTCTGCTTGTCTGCTTTTAGTTGTCTGGTCTTGGTTCCCAGAACCCTTCCTAGAAGGTGGTTGGGAACCTGAGTCCAGTAGTTGCCCTAGGGTCTTCCTAGAACCTTATCTAGAAGGTGGCTAGGGTTGATGCTTGGGTTGTTGGTGGTGGTTTGGCCTGGTTCAGATCTTGTGGTGTTTTGTTGTCAGTTATTGATTCGCTTTTGTAAGTTATAATTGTCTTCCTTTTGGTAATAAAATTCTCTAATAACTTAAAAAAATCCAAACCTTCAAATAAAGCTTTTTTAAATCAAATGAACATTCAAACAAAGTTTTTTGAATCAAATGAAAGTCAAACACATTCAAACAAATCATTTTGAGTAGAATTAATCTCAAATGCATTCAACAAAACTAATTGAATAAAAAAAACAGTCAAACACATTCAAACATAGCTTTTTGAATCAAATTAGAGACAATCACATTCAAACAAAGCTTTTTTAATCAACTTAAAGACAAACACATTCCAACAAAGCTTTTTGAATCAAATGAAAATCAAATGTATTCAACGAAGCTAATTGAATCAAATGAAAGTCAAACACATTCAAACAAAGCTTTTTGAATCAAATGAAAGTCAAACACATTCAAACTATACTTTTAAAATCAAGTAAAATTCAAATGCATTCAATGAGGCTAATTAAATCAAATGAAAGTCAAACACATTCAAATAAATATTTTTGAACCAAATTAAAGTCAAACACATTCAAACAAAGCTTTTTGAATAGAATGAAAGTTATATGCATTCAACGAAGCTAATTCAATTAAATGAAAGTCAAACACATTCAAACAAAGTCAATCATATTCAAACAAATCTTTTTAATTGAATTCATTTCAAATGTATTCAACGAAACTAATTGAATCTTGGGATATTGTGAAGAATGATGTTTATGCTGCTATTATGGAGGTTTTCAATACTAGTGTCATGCTGAAGCAATGGAACTGTACTACTATAACCTTAGTTCCTAAGGTTCAAAGTCCTTCCCTTGCTAAAGATTTTAGACCAATTGCTTCTTGTTCTGTTCTTTACAAGCTCATCGCTAAAATTCTTACTTCTAGGCTTACAAGAGTGATTTATGAGGTGATTTATGATTCTAAAGCTTGTTTCGTACCAGGAAAGCATATAGGAGATAATATCCTATTAGCTACTGAGCTTATTAAGGGATATGGGCATAAGTTTCTTTCTCCCAGGTGCATGTTGAAGATTTATTTGAAAAAGGCTTATGACTCTTTAGAATGGAGCTTTCTGAAGGATGTTATGTTGAAGATCATGGCTTGTTTATCTTCTGTCTCCTTTTCTATTCTGATTAATGGTATCCCTTCTTAGCCCTTCTTTGCAAAGAAAGGCCTTAGACAGGAAGATCCAATGTCCCCTTTCTTGTTTGCTATTGGATTGGAGTATCTCTCCAGATGTCTCTCTGAGTTACAATATAATCCTGATTTCAATTATCACCCTAGGTGTGAGAAAATGGGATTGACTCATCTTATGTTTGCTGATGATTTATTGCTCTTTTCTAGGGATGATACTAAATCTTTCTCCTTGCTCTTCCAAGTTTTCTCTAAATTCTCTAAAACTTCTGGTTTATCTGCTAACTTGGATAAAAGTGAGGTGTACTTTGGTGGTCTTGCTGAACCTGAGCAAGATGAGATGAGAAATATGATTGGAGTTTCTCTTGGTACTATCCCTTTTAAGTACTTGGGGGTCCCTCTTCCTTCAAAAAAATTGACCATTGCTCAATGCAAGCCTCTTTTTGATAGAGTGACTGTAAAGGTCAATGGTTGGTCTGCTAGACACCTTTCCTATGCTGGTAGGTTCCAACTAATGAAGCGTCTTCTCTTTGGCATCCAAACCTATTAGGCCCAAATCTATATTAATCCTAAAAAGATCTTGAGAGAAATTGAAGCAAGATTTAGAGCTTTCTTATGGACTGGAAAAGCCAATCCCTCTAAGAATCTCTTGTTTCTTGGTCTCAAGTTTGTCTTCCCAAAGTTAGTGGAGGGTGGAACCTTCTTTCTCTCCCTGAGTGGAATGTGGCTGCAATTTCTAGACTGCTATGGGACCTTGTCCATAAAGCTGATAACTTATAGGTAAATGGGTGCATATTTATTACTTCAAAGTCAACCTTGGTGGGATAGACCTATTCCCAAGAAGTGTTCTTGGGTGCTTAGTAGGATTTTGAAATGTAGAACTATTATTGATGATATTGGATGCTGGGATGCTGTTATGCAAGGTGATAAAATAAAGATTAAGAAGATTTACTAGAAGATTATGGCTCAATCTCCCAAGGTTCCTTGGAGAAGACTGTTTTGTAACAATCTTGCTACTCCTAAGAGCTTGTTTGTTCTTTGGCTAGTTTTTAGGAACAGGTTGCTTACAAAAGACAAATTGGCAATGTGGCAATGTGATCCCATTTGTTTTCTTTGTAATCTGCATCTGGATTCTGTTCACCATTTATTCTTTGAGTGAAGATTTGCTAAGGGCATATGGGAAAGGATTTTTGTTATTTTTTATTATAACAGGTCTGTTTTGCCCTTTGATGCTGAGCTTCTGTGGGTTTCTAAAATCTGCAGGAAAACTAGAACTAAAAACAGGCTTTTGGGTATGTGTTTTGCTGAGATTGTTTATCACATATGGTTGCAAAGGAACTCTTTTATTTTCACAGGAAGCTGCAAACCTAGTGAAGCTGTTCTTAGAGATATCTTATTTGTTGTTGCCTGCAGATGTCCTGTTCCTGATAGAAATTTGTTGATTTTGTAATGTTCTTTTTCTTTTTGGTAGTCTTGTTGCTCTAGTTCTTTAGCCTGTTTTCTTTAGCAGTTGTCAAGCTTGTCTGTCTTGCTTGTGTTGTAGGTTCTGTTGTCTGGTCTTTGCTTCTGGAACCCTTCCTAGAAGGTGGCCAGTTGCTCGAGTCTAGTAGTTGTTCTATGTCAACCTATAACCCTTCCTAGAAGGTGGTTAGGTTTGATTTAAAACTGGTTTTGATGGTGGTATGGCCTGTTTGGTCTTTGGTGTTTGGGGGGTGTTTATGCATAACTTTTGTAAGCATTAACTTTATATGCTATAATTTGCTTACTTTGGTAATAAAATTTCTAGACTTTACACTTGTTAGGCTGTAATAGGATTTGAATTCCTGACTGTGTTGGGGGACCTTGAATTAGAATTGATTCTATCATTACGCTTTTTTGTAAGAAACAAGTGGGGAGTCGCCAATGAGTTTTAGGAAAAACTCATAAACCTCGTTCATGCCTTTCTTCTATGTGGAGTTCATGGAATAATTAGCACTAATCATAAGTTTACCCATGCCCAAATTGGTCTATAAACCAGAAATGAGTTCGGGAGCGAGGGTACTGAAATAACGTTCCTTTTAGAGGGGAATCGTTACCCTAGCCCTAGTGCGGCCTCTACTAGCTCTTCCTTTTTCACAATTTCATCACCAAACAACATATGCAACGCGATACCTAAAACTATGTTAGTTGATTATATTTACAAGCATTAATTCACGTAGGAATTACATCGTAATGTCCTTATTCTTATTTAATCAAATTCGTGAAAAGGACAAGAAAATAAATAAGATTCGCCTTGGCTTAACTGATCAACAAACAATTATTTAATTCTATTCTAATCTTTATTTAATGCAAGATACTATGTGGAATTGATTAATTAATTATTTTAAAGGTGATCAAACAACACTAATTAATAAAGTCCTTTTAAACAAGAAAAATAAATGTGATTTAACTAAGTGCTTAGGAATTTACCACTTCTCTGTGCTAGATCTCCGTTTAGAACACTTATGGACTCCTTTTTGTTAGGGAACCTCCACCGTAATAACAAAGTATTAAAAGGGTTAGTGTTTAGGACAAGAGGGCGCTAGGTTGCACAAGTTCACTAGTATTTCGCCAGAGTTTTAGGTTAATTTCTGTCTGTTTAAGCCTCGGTTTAAGCTCGTATTTATAGGGAATGGTTAGGTTTAGGGTTTTGAGCATTCTCCAGGAACATGTGTTGCACGATCACATTACAATGCACACACGAGTCATTTACACATTAAGTCATGTCGTGTTATTATATTGAGTCAACACTAAGGCTTAGGTCAACCCTAAAGAAAGATAAGCAAAGTCCTATAGTCAAAGATATAAATACAGGTGCATTCTAGCAAGCAAAGACATTCCCAAATTTTTTTCGAAAAAAAAAAACCACGAATATGACACAGGAGATTCCTCCAAGATAAGAGGAGTTACATGGATTAGTAAATTAGAGATGAAGAGCTTTAATTTACAAAAGATTTGAGCGGATTTGGTTGAAAGGAAACGACCAAGATTAAAGTTCGGAGCAAAACCAAGCAACAGCGGCAGCAAGAGCATAGCAGAATAGGGAAGACCCGACTCCAGCAACAGACGACAAGGTTGTCGTCTGGCAACAACATCTAGCATCTGGCAACAGAGTTTAGCGCCTGACTCTAGATCCCAGCGTCTGGCGACATAGCCAATTCTTGACGCCAGAGATATTTCAGCAACGACAGAGCTCGAAGCCTCACATAATGGTTATTTCGACCTCATACAGAAATTTCGGGTTCCTTGGTACGCCAGTTAGCCCCTATAAGCAAATTGACATGATTAGTAGTTGGCTCGATTACAATCATAGTAAGTGATTGATCTTACAAAAAATCGTCTCACTTAGCTTAAGCGCCTAAAACACTGGCTCATTACAAGCACCAACGTATCGGTTTAAAAACAAGCACTTAAACGACAATATTTCCAAAAACGGGTTGTCGCGCATTCTTCTTAAACGACAATATTTCCAATTATGGATTGTCACGCATTCTTCTTAAAATCTAATTTTTCCAAAAATTGGATTGTCATCCCTAACTAACAATATTTCCAAATATGGATTGTCGTGCATCTTCTTCAATGACAATTTTTCCAAGATCGGATTGTTATCTCTGGAAAAGTTTCCAAGCGTGGATTGTCGTGCTCCTTCTCTGTTTGGCAATTTTTTCCAAGTTCGGATTGTCATCGCTTGCAAGTTTTCAGAGATTGGATTGTCATACACTGAGTTCCCTATGGCAAAATTTCCTAAAGGATTATTGTAGAACTCTATTCATCATCAATTTCGGGAAAGGTTCCTCAACGTGGATTGTCATTCATTTCAGTAAGTGGAAAATTTTCCCGAAGTGGATTGTAGGTCGACTCTTTTTTGCAAATGTTCCAAGAGGTGGATTGTCAATTGTGGCAATATTTTCCTAAAAGGATTGTCGCATAACATTGGCAAATTTCCAAGGTGGATTGCTTTCAAGAGTTATATTCCAAGATGTGGATTGTCGATCGTAGCAAAGTTCTTATGACAGATTGTTACGAAGCATCGACAACTTTTCCCAAAATTTAATTTTGGCAAATTTTCCGAGATACGAATTGTCTCTTAATCGTGGCAACATTTCCAAGGATGGATTGTTACGAAGCATGACAACTTTCCCTAAATTGAATTGTCATACATCTTACAAGAGTTGTGTTGGCAACTATTCCCAAAGAAAAGAGGATTGTCACAACAGCAAAAGCACCGACATACTGGTTCAAAAGCAGCAAAGCGCCGATGTACTGGCATAGCAACATTAAGAATCAACAAGCAATGATCTTTACAAGCGTAGCAGTCTTCAGGCGATATTCTCTAGCTTGCGGAAGATCGTCACAACAAATAGGTTACCTACAGAGACGTGTGCTTGACGGTGCAAGATACGCGTTTCTTAACTCTTTTATCTGTTTTAACTAACGCTAGTTTGCAGGTATCACCGTTACAAGAGTGATTTAGGATTGCAGAACGTTCTGAATCAATCTCCGTCCCTATCGCTACTTTGACTTTTGTTTTCAAAATTTGTGTTTCTCCAAACTTAGTCAAAGTGGGGGCTTCTGTAGACACCCAAATGTGTCTCCCCATAACCAAACCCAGTAATGAATACCTTTCACGTCATTTGATTATTGAACAAAGCAAAAGTGTGAAAAGTCTAGTGATGAGGATGTTTTTATTAAAATATCTCTTCTTTCTATTATTGAAAATATTTATTTTCTTACCCTATTTTTGATATGGGTCTAATAATAGTGTAGTTGGATGGGGCTTAAAAAGACCTTTCCAACGATATATTATAAGCCCGATTCCGATGAATAATGAGGAAGTTATGGCCAAAATACTAAACTGGGCTCGAACCGGATCTTACCTACGACCCAGTGATCATGTGGAAAGTCCAAAGGTTTAATCCTATTCCTAAACTAATTATAATTAATTAGAATCTTCCATAAGTTTCTAAAAGATCTTAATTATCCTTTTTGAAAAGATAAGATTAAAAAAATTTAGTTAAATAAAAACTTTCCTTTTTTAAAACTTTCCTTTTCTTAAATCATAATTCTATTCGAATTTAAAGATGTTCAAAGACAATCAGATTTTATTTTCGTGCCTCATAATCTTTATCCAAATTTTATATGGTTGGATAGATCTTGAAATTATCTTTCCAATGATACATTATAATATTAAATCCGAGCTATAACGAAAAAGATATTAATTAGATATGAAACTCTATCCAAAACTGACACCCTTCCACTATTTCGGACATATCTTTTTATCTACAGAATATTTTTATCTGATTCTAATTGCGTTAGAAAGAAGATTGAAGGAGCTTTCCAACGACATATTATATGCCTTATTTAGACTTTTGGATCAAAAGATATGATAAAAACAAAAAATGCGTGAAACTGATTATTAGCTCCTAACGACAAGCATTAGCGCCTCGTGCTAAGGCTTGGCGCCTGGTGCTAATGTCCAGCGTCTGGCGCTAATCGAGTTTTATTCTTGTTGAAACACTGATTTGTTTTTTTATCCATCCGATTGATTTTCTCATAAATAGCCTCTTAAAATTCTGTTTTCAATCATCAATTATCAACAATAATCAATTTCCATCAATTCTTATTCTTTCTAATTCTCTCTCTCATCAAATCTCATCATGAATTTCTTGATTCTCTCCCTCTTTCTAAATCGACCCTTTTATAAACACAATTCCTCATTCACAAGATCTAGACACACCTAGCATTGTTTGAAGTTGCCTTCGCCCTAAACGTGAAAGGCTTGATATTTCTTAGGGTTTGGTCCCAAATCCCTATTTCAGTTATTTAATTTAATTTGTTGTATTTTATTATTTTCCTTGATGTTACTAACGCGTGTATTTTGTTATTAGAAAGAGATACGAGGCATCCAAGTAAGTTACTAACGCATGTATTTTGCATTGATATTATGATATAGAAATCATACCTAGGTTGTTATTTTGATTCCTAGTATCATGTTAGGATGTTTTTCTTAATTTGATGTTTAGAATGACAACAATAAGTTCCTACTATCATGTTCAGGGTAAAGAATATAATGACAATTATGATTCTATGATGCCTTTTATTGTCTTTCCTAATATTCATCTTAGTATCATGTTAGGGTTAAAGCTTTGATTTTTATTCTTTAGTGACGTGCTAGGGTTTGTTATTAATCTTGTTAGTATCATGCCTAGGATCTTGCTATTATTATGCTTTAACATGAACATGTTTATTTTTATGATTATTATTGTTATAATAATTATTGTTATAATTATTATGATTATTATTTTCATGTTGCTTGATATATTATTATTTATTGCTTGATCACACCTTTTATGCATGTTTAAAGGAAATTTGTACTTGTAATCACGCTTAATAAGATAATTAATAATCTTGTTTAGGGTTAATATGATTATAATTCAAGTGATCACCAATAATAGATTTATTTGTGCATTAATATTCAACCAACATAGATGAACAGGTTTAGGTTAATCCTATTGATTGCATGTTAGTCAGAAAGCGCACATGAATACGATCAGAATAAAGTAGAGGACTATTATTAGGGAAGGTTTAATCTCTTTTAGGTTGTATTTGTACCTTCATCCCCGAACTACCAGCCATGGTTCCAGACCTATTGGAGTTAACGATCTCCTGGATCGTTAAGGGGTGTAACCTTCACCTCGTGAACAGTTTACAAGTTCCTAAAACTTGTTGGCGAATCTTTTGCTCTATCTTCTTTCTCTTTGGACGCCACTGTACTTTAGTGTATGATCACATTGGGGTTCAAACTAGGGATAATGCTTGAAATATTCCCTACAGTTTTTGGCGACTCCACTGGGGATGATTTCTATTTTATTTCCTGAAATTTATTTCGGCAATGATTTAGAATGAGTGGATGAGACTTGAAAAGTTCTAAGTATTTCATGTGCGTAATTTTGATTAACAATATTTTCATATGCATAAAAAAGATCTCATTGGAAAGACCATCTGTAATGAGTTAAAACATAGGATTATTACACGTAGTAAATTTGAGGAATATCTTTCACAACTAGGACCGAAATAATGCTGCGCGAAACTGGAAAATTTTGTCGAGCACAGAAAGCTGCTGAGGCATGTAGGAACTAGCGTCAAGAAACAAAGTCTAGCGCCACTTATTTGACTTTAGCGCCAGGCAACAGCTTCTGTCGCCAGGCGCTAAAGCCAAATTGTGGCGTCGGCCTCTGTTTCCTTGCGCCAAGTTCTTCCAATACCGAGCCAGAAATATGCGTTCTAATTTTGACTAGTTTTTAGCCCTATTTGCTCGATTCTACTTCCTGATTGAGTTTTTTTCTCACTTTTCTAACACCCATATGTGTTCTTAAAATGGGCATAACCCTCTGGGAATTCATGCTCCATCTACCTGATTGAACGCTCTAAGCAACAAAGGGTACATCCGAGAATGTTGAATTCACCAAACCATGGAAGCGAGTTTTTCTTAACTCGCGGTGTCCCATCCACTCGCGCCAACCTTTTACAGTTAGGCTTCTCTGCGGTGCCTCCGGACAATTAACCATGGACCCTCTTTGACTAACCCATATCCCGAACTTTAGAGAACTAGATTCATGGTTAGGTTGCAAACTCATTACATCATATCGTGCCTACTTGACTACTTGTGCATTCTTTGCTTGTGCATACTTTATGTGTTTTTTCCTAACCGTTTGTTTAACTTGTGATTAAGCTTAAATAAAATAATTAATGACTAAAGGACTTTGTTTATTTAGTTAATTAATTAATTAATTTGCGCTAAAAAATATACCTAAAATCGAGTTATAGTCCCTTTAAGTTAACTCGGATTTTTATTCCCGTATACTACACAAGCGACAACTTGTTTTGGTCATATCTGGAGTTATAGAAAGAGTTACGAGTCTTAAAACCTATGGATCTGTAGACCCGAGTTTTATCTTTAATTTGGCGTTGGTTTCATCCCAATAGAAGTCAAAGATCAAAAGTTATGACTAAAATACCACAGTTTGTCTAGTTTAATGCATATACGTGAGGTCTTAACTTAGTCTTTGCTTGATTCTATTTACATAGTCTAGCCACATGGTCATAACACGAGTCTTAACATATCACCTAAACTCACTAGCCTTAGCACACACTTTGTATATGTCACCATAACCATGTCTTAGGTTCATGCATGAGTCGGTTCTATCCGTCATTTAAGTTGGGGGTACATTCTATTCCTAATTTCTTCATATCTCTCCATCTACATCATCTTTCTTCACATCACAACCTTTAATCTTCCTACCTTCTTCCATCTTTGCATGTTGAATAGAGTTGAGTCAAATAATTAACAATGAATATCCCTAATTTCCCTTTCCACAGTACTTGGTCAAGGAGAGAAGGGTGATTAATCAAGGACAACACCTTTGTTCAAGTCTTACTTTTTGATAAACCGATCCATAAAAAGAGGAAATCTAAGAAGATAATGGCAACTCAAGAAGAAGTCAATGAACTTAGGAATCAATTGATTACCGTGAATGAAGCATTGAAGGCTTTAACCCTCAAAATTGATGACCCTGTGAAGCAACAACAAATAAACCTTATGCAAGAAAGCTTGAGCAAGCTATCTAGTGACTATTAATTTCAAGGCATTAGTTCACAAGGGGTCTCGCTGGATAAGGAACTTCTTCCGCATAAGTTCAATACCACTGACATCCCTAAATTCAAGGCAAACGATAATCCTTATCTTCACTTAAGAGCCTTTGAAACTGTAATGAACATTAAGGGGATTGATAAGAAAGTCTTTCATTCCTTGTTTTCTTTAGCACTTGAAACTGTTTGTCAACAATGGTTCTTTTCTCTTGACAAAGAGAAAACCTCAACTTGGGAGTCAATAGTGAACGCTTTCATTGATAGATACAAGTGTAACATTCAAGTCGAATCCGATTATAGAAAACTTGAAATGCTAAGACAAAAAGAGAATGAAGGCTTTACTTCTTTCTTCAATAAGTGGAGGGACACTTCTGCTAAGATGATTGAGGTGCTCTCCGAAAAAGAATCTGTGAGGATGTTTAACAAGAATCTCCAAGAGAAGTATTCGAAGCATTTAAAATATCAACATAATTTGAATACTTTCAAAGCCAATTATGACATCGGAATTAAAATCGAAGATGACCTCGCAAAATAAAAAGCTACTAACAATAGTAACCACAGTGGCTGGAAAGGAAAGAAAAACGACAATCCTTCTTCTTCCGAAAACACCCACTCTAGTAATAATGTTAGCACCTTTTACCATAATGGTGTCTTAGCCATGGACAATCAAGGATCTAAAAGGAAACCCACGAGAGAGTTCACACCCATTGGAATGACCTACGATGCTGCTTTCGATCGTCTCTATGATCAAGGGTTAATCAAACCTATTGGCCCTACCGAGGATCCAATGCCAGAAAATCGATCTTCGAGATGGAATCCCAACTCTTATTGCAAGTACCATGAAGGACGCGGTCATACTTGAAAGAAATGGTGTCCTTCGAACAAGTGTATTATTCTGATAGCAGGTTCAGAATTATTAGAAAGCTAATATATTCAGTAAGGTCAAGTGATCGAAATGCCTGGGTGGAGGCCGCTTCCGATCAGTAATATTAATAAAATTAATATTACATCTTAATCTTGACTGAACCCTTCGGGTCACACCCAAGCAAAATATACAAACCGACTCGACAAATTAATTCGTCGCCCCAGTGTTAAATATTTAGACGTCGGTAATTCGAGCTTGGAGCGTCGAAACCGATCGTCGGAAACGAGTCAAAAATAATAAAAAGACGAGATGCACAAAATAATAATAAATCTACCATATTCCCAAAATCACCCTAGCATCGGAGTGCCCCGAGCATCCGAATGCTAGGGGCAAAATGTCTAAGCATAGGTGGCTAGCAAGCGCACCAAGCCGAGCCTAGCATGGCTAGTTAGGTGCGTGCTAGTGCACCGTGCTAGCAGCCACACACAGCAGCAGCTAGCTGCCGCGTGCACGTGGTGCGTGCAGCAACTAGCTGCCGCAAGCTAGGCGTGCTAGCAGCGCACGCACTAGCAGCCACGCTCAGCAGCAAGCCCGCACCAAGTGCGTGGCTTGCACGCACAGCAGCGGCCCGCATCTTGGTGCGGGGCTGGGCTCGTGGCTGGGCCATAGGGCCGGTCACTATGGGGAAGCTTGAGGAATATGGGAGCAAGTGGGTAAGGACATGTGGCACAATGAGAGTATTGAGTGGGGAGTAAGTATGGTCCCCTACTCTCCATGTGGTCCTCACCAACCCATTTCACATGGTAATGCCACTTGTAGATTTATTATTAGTTTGCAATTTTAATTTAATTTAGCTTTAAATTAATTTGTCGAATTTCATGATCCCACATTGATGGGATAGAAATTCCCACTCATACTTTCCTCTATAAATACCAACCTTGGGATTTGGAGTAAAGTGCTTGAGTGGAAGTTAGAAAGAGCATTCCATATTTTGGGAAAAACTCTTAAACTCTATTAACACTTGGGTTTTGGTCGGACCTTGCTTACTCCAAGGTAGCGGACCTAAAAAGTCGTGTCCGTCCTTTGTGGGTGGATACCGTTGGAGGCACGGCATTTGCGGTGCTCTAGGCTTTCAAGTAAGAGCCCGTTTTGAGAGGGCGAAGCTCGCTTCAAGGGTATGATTCATTCTTCCTTTTCTTGTGTTTACTTATTTATGCTTTATGGTTTTATTAATTACGAGTGGTTCCTTGGGTCGGGGTTGTTTCCGCGGTGAGGCGGACTCACCAAACTCCAACAGCGGTATCGGAGCCCCGCTTGTTTATTTTTATTATCATGTTTTTCAAGGTTTTATTTTGGCTTATTTTTCTGGTTTAAGTTGCTAATTAGATTAGTAGCTCGATTTTATTTATTTTAATCCCGTTTTTAATGTCGAATTTGGCCCAGAACCCAGATTTTCGCCCAAAAATAGTGAATTTTGGGTGGAAAAGGTGTTCAGGAAAGGTTTTTATCCCAAAGGGTCTGTGATTTTAAACAAATTATGACCAGAAATGTCTTTTTCGAGGGATTTTTCGTTTTTGACGAAAAAATTTAAGTCTTTTCTAACCTTGAAAAAATTTCGTGGTTGATTATTTGCATTATTTTCTTCATTTTTAAGTCCCCTTAAAGCACACTTACTTGGTAGTATTTGATGCTTAAAGGTTGATTTATTTTCACATAATAGCAAAATAATTGCTTTTTAGTGTGAAATTTTTTGTTTTAAGGCTTCCTAAGTGTTAAAGATTCAATATTTATTTGTGATAAGTGATTGAAACTTTAAAAACCACTAAATTCCATGTTATTTTGTGTTAAACTTTGTTGTTTTAATTATTTAGAGTTGATTGGAAACATAAAGTTTCAATTTTTGTGATAGAAATTTGGTTATCTTCATGTTGGAAGATATAACTTTCAAGGATTCACAAAATTTAGATGTTGGAATTTTCACTTGAACATTAAAGTTCATATTTTTCCAACTTCCCCTTACTTTGTCAAATTCTCAAGTTTAATTTAAATTGATTAAATTAAAAATGAAAAATTGCCTCAACTTTGTTATTGCACCAAGCTAAACCAATTTAATTAAGAATGGTTCTTGGAATTTTTTTGGTTATTTGCACTTTGAAATTTTATTAAGTTAGACTTGTTTAAAATTTTTATTTTTTGCTCATTAAGTTAGTTCTAAAATTAATTTAGAATTAATTAATTATGTCTCGCGAAATGGGATCAAATCCCGAGGCCATGACACGCAAAACGAGGCAAAGAACCACCCTTGGCTAGCCGGGCTGCATAGCATCCCGGATGTGGTTGCCAAGGTGGCTGCCCCACCTTGCGTACGGCCACACGTGCGGCAGCAGCACACGGCCGTAGCAGCCACGCACCAACAGCCATGGATGTGCGTGCGGTAGTGGCAGCAGCCTATGGCTGCTTGCCGTGGGCCGTGTGTGCGGAGTTTTTTGTGCGTGCATATGCTTGGTGCGGTGAGGTGAATAGCCGTAGTATGCTTGGTTTGCATGAGTCGCGATTATTCGAGTTTCCTTGGAAAACGCTTAAAGCGAAAGCCACTTCAAATGCGGTTGGCTTAATATTGCTTATTTTTCCGTTTTATTTATTTTAATTAAAATTTTGGGAGGCTAGGCCTCAGTTTTGAGCGGCATTGGCAAAATTTTATTTTGACAAGTTTAGGTGCTACCGACTTAATCAATTGGATTAATTAAGGGAAATGCGGAATTTAGTGGGAGCTTCAATTATTAATGACGTCAATTACATAATCGGTTAAACAATTTTGACTAGTTTTAATTAGGCGTGTTAATCAGATTAACCACCTAGATTAGTTACTAGTGCGCGCGTTGTTTAAATGCATTTTACTTGTTTGATATTGTAAATTGCATGGGCCATTCACAAATAGTGAATGGATGAATGGAATATATATTCTCTCTCACAGGTTTTATGAAATGGCAACTAGTGGGACCCGATTAGGATAGAAAATACGGACTACGTGCCGTTATGTATTTTTGTAAATCTAAATACGGTCTACGCACCGTTAAGTATTTTTGTACGTTAATATTTAGATTATTCCTAGTCATAGACACTAGTATTTGCATAGTTTGGTTAAGTCTTGAAGACGGCGTATCTTGGAACACAAAGCCTTGAATTGCAAATGAAGACCTTTTGAAGATTTGAAGAATTCAAGGGGTCATGCTAGTTGTCAATACGCATCTATAATTTCGCTTTATATTTTATGCTTATATACATGTGAATTATTCGTTAGATGCATGTTTAGGTTTTCTTTATGTTGCGATGATTAGTTAAGTTCACTTAAATCAACCAACATAGAAATCCTAGGTCCCTAATAATATTGAATCAAACTTGCCATTCCAAAACAACACTTACCAACCGAACGAGGGTGATGGTAGGCTACGCCAAAGCGAGGTGCCATCATTTCTCCAAGGCTCATAAGGCACACCGGGTGTGCACGTTGGTTTTGGTTTAACTCATCGGTATGAGTGAGGAGTCCTTACATACCGTGGCAAAAGAGATACATCGTCAAAGAAGCATTAGATGCAACGATTGTCTAACCAAGAGTGGCTTAGAGCCATTAGCAAGGAAATGCTTACCCTAGAAGATTGAGTGTTAAGACAAGCCAAAGCATGCTTAACCACTCTTTATTTCTTCGGATCTTGGAATCACCTTATTTTCACAAAATAGGGACAATTTTACGTGTAAATAAGACGTTAAATAAGTATTGAAAATTTGCATGAATAAAATTCAATCTTATTTAAGTAATTTTGAATGGTTTTTCATTAAAATTCTTTCAATTGTAGAATCATGTCTTCAACCTCAAACAACCAGTTTTCATTACGCTCAATTCTCGACAAGGAGAAGTTGAGTGGTACCAATTTCCTTGATTGACAAAGAAATTTGCGCATCGTTCTTATGCAAGAATAGAATGAGTATGTCCTTAATGAGGAAATGTCCGAGGCTCCCAATGAGGAGGTAACTCAAGCAGCCCTTAACCGATGGCAAGTAGTCGATCGGGATGTCAAGTGCGTAATGCTAGCCACTATGTCTCCTGAACTTCAGAAAACCTTCTTCGAGAAGGAATCGGCTTATGAGATCATTCCTGAGTTACAAAATATGTTTCAAGAACAGGCTCAAACTGAAAGGTTTGAAACCCACAGGCAGATCCTTGAGACTAAGCTCAAGAAAGGAGAGCCAATCAGCCCGCATGTGCTCAAAATGATCGGATTATTTGAGAACATGGGAAGGCTTGATGCAGGGTATTCAACTGAAATGGATATTGACATCGTTCTGCATTCCCTTCACAAAGGCTATGACCAGTTCAAGATGAACTACAACATGCATAGTGATGTATCCATTTTGTATAGTAATTTACCCCCGTCCCTTGGTCATAATTAGTAGTGTTTTTGGCTCTTTCGAGCCACTTTTATTACTAATTTTTGTTTTCTAGTGTTTTCGTAGTCTTTGTTGATTTTTGTGTAGAAATTGTGCCTTTGGAGCATTTTCTCGGGATTTTCATGGAGCGACTACGGGAATTAGAAGTGCACAACCATCTTTGAAGCCCAAGGCCGGTTAGAGTCATCGAGCCGGTGATTAAGGGCTTGGTAATTGGGATCCCGAGGTATTTGGACCGAGTATTCAAGACCCGAAGAGGAAATCCGGATTAAGCCGAGAAATCAAGCCCAATCGAAGTCCGAGCCTCAAAGTGAAGCAAGGGCCCGATCGGGCAACCTCTAGCACGATCGGGCGATGCTGCGGAGAAGGGATGAGAAGAAAAAGGCGGGCCCGATCGGGCGCGCGTTTTTATAGGACCTGATTAGTTTAGTCTTAATTTTTGTTTTAGAAAACGTTTAAGTAGGATTTTTGTACGGAATTTTGATTACCTTCTTTCTTAGACTTTCTCTCTCTACTTATAATATTTCTCTCTCTTAAATTCTCTCTCAACTTTTGTTCTTAATTATTTCCATTCATTCCAGTTTTCTTTTGGTAACAATTTCTTCGCTTTTAATTTCAGCTATTGTACTTACTTCTTTGATTATGCTTTTAATAATTAGTTATTTGATTAGTTTAGTTAGGATGATGCATGAGTAGTTTCATTCTAGGGTTTATGGGGATCCATAATTAATATGAAGGGATAATTTGTTATTATTAATTATTAGTATTGCATGATAATTTTTGTTTCGGGGTTTTCTGATGTCCTGCGGGAGAGTTACAATTCCGAGACTGGAACCGGACGCCTGTACCTGCAAAATAACAGAGACTCCTGAGAGCTCCGCCTCCAACGGTCAAGTTAGTACCTGATTAAGGAGTAATAAGTGCGGAAAATAAAGTAATAAGGTCTCTCTAGGTGAGAGTGTTTAATGTTGGTAATCTGCTCTGTTAGCGAGATTAGCCGGTTATTAGTGTCTTCCGTAACGTTTCTGTTCTGTTCCGTTCTTCAGGTGAGATTAATTTCTTGATTGCTTGATTAATTAGGTATTTATAGTCTTGAGAAGCGTGCCACTCTCTAGGTTTAGGGTAAACCTAGGGCTGACCGGGCCTCTAGACAGGATTGGGCCTTGTTGGCCGGTTTTCCCATTTGGCATGGGTGGACACGTGGCGTGTCTCAATTGGTCCGTAGAGGACGTATCTGTGATTGACACGTGGCAGGCTCCTATTGGCCTACGTGAAGGACACGTGGCGGAACCTGGTTGGTCCACTTGTCAAACGGTGATTGGTGGATAAAAATCCCCTAATCATTTGCCCCTCACAGGTGGCGTGTGACTGGTCACGTGTCGCCTATGACAGGTGTCGCACGGTGACAGGCGACGGCCTGCTACAGGTGTCACCTTGCAAATGGCCGAGAGATTTCCCGCCCAAATTTTGAATTCGGAAGCGACCCTTTGCCTTCTCACTTTGCCTATATAAGGAAGTGCTGACTTCGGTCATTTTCACATTTGAGAACTTTGCGAGAACATTCGGACCCCTGAACTTGCTCTGACATTTCGGACCTTTTCTGCCTACCGCCTGTTCTGACAAGCCGACTGCACCGGATTTCCAGAACTTCATCAACCGTCACTCGTTCAGGTAACTCAGTTCTCTTACTCTTAATTTTCTTTTTAATTTTTGAAATGGCACCACGGAAGCACACGACACGACCTAAGTTAGTGATCAGCCGGTCACCGGGGATGGCTGAATCTAGGACTAGGAGTGTCGCCTGCCCTTTTCTGGACCCATCTTTGCCCTTTATACAAAGTCCGACTGTATCCGTGTCTATGCAGAACGTGATGGCCAGAACAAAAAAGACTGCTATGATTTCAAACTCGGACGGCTCCTCCCAAAGGGTGCTCATTAGTGAAACATCTGACCAGGCGCCAGATGTAGAAGTGAAACGAGGCGGCTGCCAAGCCGACAGTTCTGAGAGAGGGGTCAAGGTGGTCCCTTCCCATTTGACCGTTGATATGTCTAATTTTCCTCCTGCTCCTTCTAAGGGAGAGGAGGCGGGCCCCTCTGGGAGAGGGGAGGAGTCGTCCTCTTCGGGCTCGTCAGAGGACGAGTCCGAGTCCAGCTCTTCTGGCCACAGTTCTCCAGGCTCAGAAGAAAGAAACAGCCGCCTACAAGAGGCGAGGCTTTCTCATGCAGTTGAGAAGGGGGACAATTGGGCGGAGCCGTCCGCCTCTTTCAGAGAGGAAAACACCCCTTACTACTGCACGGTACCCCGGGGCCGGATGGCAACCATGCAAGACAAAGTGGAGAGCTTTATAGCTAACCACAGAATGGGCCCGGAATTTTTACTGTTCGTGCCGGATCCAGAAGACACTGTCGTCTGGCCGGCTGGTACCAGCTATGATGACGGCTGCTTTGGCTGCTATGTGGCGGCCATCAAAGCTGGACTGCGCTTCCCATTACATCCGGTTGTTCAGCGGATTTTAGATGGGTATGATTTGGGGTTATGGCAGTTAGCCCCCAACTCTTGGGTAAACGTACTCGGCTATGTGGCCGGGTGCGAAATGTACGGGGTGGAGCCAAGCTTAGAGGCTTTCGCCCACATGAACTATCTCAGCCGGACCCCTAAGTCAGGAGGTACCGGCTGGTATCAATTAACAAGCCATAGGGGTTACCTCATGACGAGAGGTAAGGCGAACAAATGGAAGGATTGGCGGAACACCTTCCTTATCATCGAGGGTTCAGACACGGAGCTGAACCAACGCTTTAACAAGTGGAATAGGGATCCGCCTCTTCTCGCAGGCGGCCGCAGCATGCCGCCTGTTCCCCCAAAGGCTAAAAAAGAGATCCTAGACAAAGGACTCTTCAAAGTAGAGACTAGGGTGAACTCTACTTTAGGGGTACGAGAGCAAGTACCCCTAAACTGCGTCCCGAGCTTCAAGTGGCTCTATGACGAGTACTTTTTGGCCGCCTGTGGCCTCAGCAGTCGGTGCTCTAGAGGTAGCCGGCCTGTCAAATACTCTGTTTTTTCACGCTTTGTTTACTTGGGATCTTTTACTAACTTTGCTGTTTATTTTATGCAGCTGACGCCATGAGTAAAATAACAGCATCCAAGACTGCGGCGGCCATGTTGCGGGCCTCTCTCATGCAACAGTCTTGTACCGACTCCCCCAACAAGGGGGCACCCTTGGTAGGCTTCAAAAACTCTTCCTCTTTTAGGAGTTGTCTTATGCATATACTAACTCTTTTTATTTTCAGTCGGGCACTCCAAGAGCTTCTTCCTCGCAACAGCCGAACCCCCAGGCCCGGAGGACGACTGTTGCAAGCTCTCCTGGGTCTTCTAGGAAAACAGTGGCGGCTGAGAAGCAGCCGGCCACTTCTTCTAAAACCCCGGCGGGGCCGCCTAGAAGTATGGACAATTACTTGTAAAAACTTTTACACTTGCTTCCTTCTTGACTAGGTCTAACTTGCTTTTTTACGCTTGATGCACCCGGCCCTCAGGGGCTTGACTTGGTTGAGGTAGCCAAGTCCATGATCAAAGTAGTTCCTCCATCTGAAAGGGAGGCGGTCAGGGGTGCCGGAACCCTTGACCTTGATGGGATTGCAGGGGTCCTTGCTGAGGTATACTTGGCATATTTTTGAATTCCAGGACGCCTGTTATCTTTTTTGTTTGGAAACTGACGCCTGTTTTTTTTTTTTTTTTTTTTTTTTTTTTTTGTACTTAGGCCCTGCTCCGAGTTAACAGCCTTCGCAAGCCGCTTGATCGGAAAAACAAAGAGGTAAAGGCTGCAAAAGCTATGGCCGCCTCTAACTGTGATAAGGCAATGTTTCAAATTGCCCAAAATGAAATACTGACCATTGATATTCTTTATTATCAGGCGCAGGCTACCGCCGCTGTTCGGGCTCAGTTAGAGGCGGCCCAGAAGAAGAATGACGAGCTAGAGGCGACCATCACAAATCTTAAGGCCGAGCTGAAACCTCTTCGCCAAAAAATGCACTCTTACGAAGCCATGGAGAAATCCTTGGCCAACGTAAAAGAACGCCTGGTGAGCCAAGAGAAGAGTCTTACCCAAGAGCTCTCGGAAAAGGCCGAGCAAGAGAAGAAAGAGCTCGTCCGGGAGATGATGGAAGACTCCGCTCAAATCCAGCGCATGACCTGGGGCCGCCTGTTCCCCAATGCCGACTTTGCCTCTTGGGAAAGAACGTACCGCCAGTGTTCGGAAACATATAATCAAGAGATCCTGGCGGCTGCTGAAGAAGAGGCGTTGGGAGATGCGTTGGAGGAGGAGGAAGAGCCGGTTGTGGCGCTTGTGCCACTTGGGGGTAAGGCATCAAAAGAGGATGCAGCTGAAGCCGAGTCCAGCAAGAAAAGTGCTGACCAGGCGGCAGCTGCTAATACTGAACTGCCCCCTTCTTAAGCTTAATGTATTTTTTCCACGGCCTGCGTGCCGTTTGCTTTGTATTTACCCGGCCAGGGGGCCGGGGCTTTGAATATTTTGCTGGTCTTTAATGACCGGCTTATTTTTAATCAAATTTTTGTTTTGCTTCAAATTTGTCTAAGTATTCCATATCTAATATCCCATTGTTCACTAGACCGACTGTTGTACATGGCCGAATCGTTGCAGACAAGTACAAATAGTAAGTACGCCGCCTATGCCCCTGGACGACTGGTTGTCTGTTTCCAGGATAGACGATCAATCGGCCAATTATTCAATCGGTATTCGAACTATTTTGTCTGGATCCTTTTTAGGCAGGCGTGCCTGTTTTTTTGTAATTTTAACCAAGTAGGAAAGTGGTCTGACCAAGTAAATAGTATTACCTAGTCGCCAAGGAATTAAGTAAGTAGGATAACAAGCGGCGGGTACCGGTTGTTTCCCATTGCCAATGTTGGCTTTTAACTCGTAATTTGTTAACCTAGTAAGAGTAGTGGTTGAGAGTCCCTGTTTGTTAAAAACAGGCGGACGACTCATACCTTTTAGGCTCCATACTAAGTTTGAGTGACTATTAAGTTAACATAGGAGTTACTTAGTCTTCGTCACACTCTAGATTGAGTAGTAGAGGTACCAGGCGGCGGAGGCCGGCTGATCCTCTTGATTTGCCAATGTTTGTTGGCTATTAACTCAATAGGTTACCTAGTAGGAATAGGGGTTTGAGTGCCCTTGTTTGTTAAAAACAGGCGGACGACTCAAACCTTTTAGGTTCCATACCAATTTTGAGGGAGTGACTATGAGTTAACGTTGGAGTTACTCAGTCGCCGTCACTTTTGTTTGAGAAGTAGAGGTACCAGGCGGCGTAGGCCGGCTAGACCCCTTGATTCGCCAATGTTTGTTGGCTATTAACTCAATAGGTACTCCCTGCATTTATCCCAAGTAATACAGGCGGTCATCTGACTCAGATGTCAACTGCTACCACTGGTTTGGTTAGTGATAGAGTTATCCTTGTCTCAAAAACGGCTACGTGGTTGTCCTTGGGGACAGTCGTATAGGTGCCGTGTAATTAGTTTATAGAACAATGTTCCACCCAAAAGGGAGCTGCTCTCTGCGACGAATTTCATCCGGAGGGATGCCGTCGGACGCCTGCTATGATGTTGGGACAGGTCGTATTAGTTTTGTAGATTTGATCAGTTGGCTTGGCACCTGGTCTGATCATTCGGCCGGTGGCCTTGGTAAGTTCTTGGTGAACGTAGGTGCTAAGTAAAAGAAGGGTAGCCGCCTGTTAGGCACAGGGTCGGCCAGGCCCTAATCTTTTTAGCTAAGTATTGTGAGTAAAATACTCAATGGAGAGTAGCCGACTGTAAAGGTACAGACGGCATGCCCCTCTGAAGATAGAGTGAAAAACTCAATGGAGAGTAGCCGACTGTAAAGGTACAGACGGCATGCCCCTCGTAATACAAAATTGAACAGTAAGTGCAAACTTTATTAAGTAGCTCTTTACTTTACATCATTCAGAAGAAATATTTTTTAAGATTATCTACATTCCAAGTTCGAGGCAACGGTTGTCCGTCTGGTGTTTACAGACGGTAGGTACCGTCCCTCACTTCCTCATAGATTCGGTAGGGTCCTTCCCAGTTGGGAGTTAGTTTGCCAGACTCATTAGCCCTACCAACTGCTTCCATTTTTCTAAGTACAAAGTCCCCTACTTTGAGTGGACGCCTGTGTACTTTTTTTTTGTATGATCTAGTCATTCTCAAGCGATAAATCTCATGGCGTAAGACAGCATTGCCCCTCTTTTCAGGAAGTGAGTCTAATGCAAGGCGCATGGCTTCCCAGTTTGTCTCTTCGTCATATAGCATTACTCGAAGAGTCGGCTCGTAGTGTTCTATTGGGAGAACAGCTTCCGCACCATAAGTTAGGAGGAATGGAGTTTCTCCAGTCGCCCCTTTTTCAGTCGTCCTAATGGCCCAGAGAACATGTGGTAGTTCATCCGCCCATAGGCCGCCTGCTCGTTCAATCTTTTTCTTGAGACCGTCTGAGATGATTTTATTAAAGGCTTCTACCTGGCCGTTTTCTTGTGGACGGCCGACAGATGCAAAGTAGTGTGCAATTCCTTGGTCTCCCAACCAGCTTTTGAGAACAGGCGTCTCAAATTGGGGACCATTATAAAAAACCATAGAAATGGGAACCCCGAACCGAGTGATGACATTTTTCCAAATGAATGAAATTATATCTTTCGTCTTGATTCCCTTTAAAGCCTCCGCCTCTACCCATTTAGTGAAGTAGTCAACGGCAACAAGTATGTACCTTCTGCCGCCTGTAGCAGGCGTATATGGACCCAGGATGTCCATGCCCCACTTAGCAAACGGTAGTGGGCTGTGAATGGTAGTGAGGTCAGTAGCCGGACGGTGAATTAGTTTGCCAAACCTTTGGCACTTGTCACATTTTTTCACCATCTCCATTGCATCTGCTTCCAAAGTAGGCCAAAAGTAGCCCTGCCGCCTTGCCCTTTGAGCAAGCATCCTACCACCTATATGCGAAGCACAGTAACCAGAGTGAAGATCATCTAGTATCTCTCGTCCCTTTTCAGGAGTAACACACTTTAAGAAGGGTTGAAGGTACCCCCTCTTGTGAAGTTCTCCCTTAATCATTTCAAAACAGGTGGCTCGTTTTTTTAGTGCTGCTGCCTGTTGAGGATCATCCGGCAGTGTACCGTTTGTCAGATATGCCCTGATTGAATCCATCCAGGTTGAGCTTCTGTCTAGGATTCCAATAGGGTTTTCCTCGATGCTTCTCTTCTCCATTACTTCCCAAAAAACAGTTTGAGGAGTATCAGAGGAGGCGGATGATGCTAATTTTGACAGCGCATCCGCCTGGTTGTTTTCTGACTCGGCACTTGGATCAGATGGAAATCCTCAAGGGAGCCGACTGCTTGTCGGACCGCCTCTAAATACTTGATCATGGCCGGATGGGTTGCTTCATATTCGCCATTGTACTGACTCACTATCAATTGTGAATCGGAACAGGCGTCTATTTTTCTTGCCCCTGCCGCCTTGCACATGCGGATCCCGGCTAGTAAAGCTTCATATTCTGCCTCATTGTTTGAAGCCTGAAAACTGAAGCGTAGAGCATACTCGAACCTGTCGCCCTCTGGAGACTGACATACGACGCCTGCTCCACAACCATTTGAAGTAGAGCTTCCGTCCACATATACCTTCCAGACTTGGTCTCGAACTTGAGAGTCAGGAGGACAAGTCATCTCAACAATAAAGTCAGCAAAGGCTTGCCCCTTCACTACTTTTCTAGGCTCGAAGGTAACTTCGAGGCTCTGTATTTCTATGGCCCATTTGATCATTCGGCCTGACGACTCCATGATGGTCAGCGGCCGCTTGATAGGTTGGTCTGTATACACGACGACTGTATGTGCCAAAAAGTAGGGCTTCAATTTTTTAACAGCCATGAAGAGTGCAAGACCAAATTTCTCCACTAGGGGATACCTCAACTCGGCATTTTTCAGTACGTGACTGACAAAGTAGACCGGGAGCTGACAGCCGTCCCTTTCAGCAAGGAGAACAGCGCTTAACGCATGATCAGAGACGGCCAGGTACATGTAGAGATCCTCTTTGGGCAAAGGGCTGACCAGCCTCGGCAAGGAATGCAAGTGAACTTTTAATTTCTGGAAGGCGGCCTCAGCATCCGGCCCCCATTCAAACCTTGCCTTTTTCTTAATTTGCCTGGAAAAAGTATAGGCATTTGTCGCCTGATCGGCTTAGAAATCTTCCCAAGGCCGCCAGACAACCTGTTAACTTCTGAACCTCTCGGATGGTACGAGCGACTGCATGTCAATGACCGCCTGCACCTTCTCAGGGTTCGCTTCTATTCCTCTCTGATTGATAAGGAATCCGAGAAATTTCCCAGACTCAACTCCAAATACACATTTCTTGGGATTGAGCATGACATGGTGCCGCCTGAGTGTGGCGAAAGTTTCTCGGAGGTCCGACAGATGATCTTTCTGAAGTTTAGTCTTGACAATCATATCATCAATATATGCCTCGACGTTTCTCCCAATCTGATCAAAGAACACTGTGTTTATCATTCGTTGGAAGGTAGCCGGGGCATTCTTAAGACCAAACGGCATGACCGTGTAACAGTATAACCCCTGATCAGTGACGAAGGCCGTCTTCTCCTGATCTTTCTTCCATAAAGGAATTTGATGGAAACCAGAATAGGCGTCCATAAAACTCATCAAGGCATGGCCGGCTGTTGAGTCGACCAGGTTATCAATTTTAGGCAGAGGGTAACTGTCTTTGGGGCACGCCTTGTTCAAGTCTGTGTAGTCTACACACATTCGCCAGGTGCCATTCGGCTTTTTAACAAGCACCACATTTGCAACCCAGTCTGGGAAATAACATTGCCGAATGAACCCTGCATCAAGTAATTTTTTAACTTCGGCGGCTGCCGCCTGACTTCTTTCTTCGCCATGGTTCCGCTTCTTTTGCCGTACCGGCTTCTTTTTCGGATCCACATCGAGTTTATGTACCGCCAGATCAGGACTAATGCCTGGCATTTCATGGACTTCAAATGCAAAGATGTCCTTGTATTCTTTCAATAGGTTGTGAAAGTCGTCACCAAGGTTTCTCAGAGCAGTCGTCCCAACTTTGACTATTCGGTCAGGACGTGAGTCGTCTAAGATAAGGTCCGCATGCTCACCAGCCGGCTGAGGGCGGAACTCATCCGGCCGCTCCTCTGCCAATGATTGCTATTTTTCTCGCTTTTCTTGCGAACTCTGTCTGGGACGCCTTTCTCTTTTTGCCGCCTGCTTCCTGAACAGGCGCATTCTCCTTGACATTGTCAAGGTCTGTTTTTTCTCCACTTGACCCAGTGGCCATAACAGTGGGCTTGACATCCGAGAGATAGCACTCTCGGGCCATCCTCTGATCTCCCCTTAGGGAGCCGACTGTTCCATTATCCCTCTCAAACTTGAGCAACATAAGAGACGGGATTATAACAGCCTTGGAATTATTCAGGGTTGGTCGACCCAGAATCATGTTGTAGGCCGAGAGTTCCTCTACTACTAGGAACCGGACTACCATGTGTCGTCCTTCCCCTTTTTCGCCCAGGCGAATGGGTAAATCTACTCGTCCCAGTGGGTGGACGACTCCTCCTCCAAACCCTATTAAAGGGTGGGAGGCCGGATGTATGCAGTCCGTCTGATATTTCAGTTTCGAAAGACATTTTCTGCTGATGAGATCTGAGGAGCTCCCGGTATCTATGAGGATTCGGCCAACTCTCTGGTTGGCCACTTTACATTCAATAACTAGAGGGTCGTCATGCGGCCCCCTTACCCCTCCTAGATCCTCTTCAGTGATGACAATCTCAGGAAATGTATATTTGGACGGCCGTTCTTGGTGAACAGAATTTACATCTAATCGCCTTATATTATCTTTGTTGCCCCTAATAGTGGGGCTGCCTCCTGAGAAGCCGCCTGCAATGGTGTAGACGACTGCATCATCTGTATCGGAGTTGTCGGCCTGTTGATTCTTTTTGGCCGACAGCTTTCTTGAGGAAGTGTTCCCCGTAGATTTTTGACATAAGTGTCAAGATCACCTTGCTCAGCCAGGCGGTCTAGGTACCGCATGAGACTGATGCAGTCATTGGTGTGATGACCAACGTCATCATGATAAGCACAGATTTTATCTTGGTTCCGGTTGTTTGCAGAACCCTTCATGGGGACCGGCTTCTCAATTGAGATCCGTCCCTTTATTTCTTTTAGGATAAACTGGTTATCCTTGTTAAACGCATACTTTGGGGAGTATGGTTTGAATTCTTTTTTCTTTTTCTGGGCCGGCTGTTTAGAGGAATCAGCCGCCCAGACCTCTTTTCTTTTCTCATCTTTGTTTGACGACTGTTTCTGTCGTCCTTCTCTTTTGTCGAACCTTTTCCCATCCGACTGTTTTCTCGTACACAGATCAGTCGCCTGTATATAGGCTTCTGCTTTAATCAAGGCCTCTTGAAGAGTCGCCACCCTTTTTCGAACCAAATCAAATTTGAAGGTAGACCCGTCTTTGAGACCTCTAAAAAAGTCGGTATAAGCTACCTCATCCGGTAACCCTTGAATCTGTATTCTCATCAGGTTAAACCGCCTGATGTAAGAACGAAGCCCCTCCTTCTCGCCCTGCTGAATTGTTCCCAAATCCAGGGTCGTTTTCTTCGCAGGGATGTTCATGGCGAAGTTGGAGGCAAATAAGTAAGCAAGCGTCCTGAAGCTATTTACACAACCAGTCGGCAGGTTGCCGAACCATTGCTGTGCGATTCCTTTGAGAGTCGCTGGGAAACACTTACACCAAGTGGGATCATCCAACCCTTGAAGGTACATCAGGTTGGTGAATGCCATCAGATGGTCTTCTGGGTTAGTAGTGCCGTCATAGGCGCCTACTAGTACATTTTTCACTTTGGCCGGCTGAGCAGCTTCAGTAATTTCCTTGGAGAAGGCCGACGGCTGTTCACCAAGTCTAAGCAACCGTAGCTGCCAGTCCATAGGTTGGACGTTTTTTGCTGCAGGTCCACCAAATGGAGGTGGCTGCATAAAATACTGTTGTTGCGGCACAAATGGTAAGTTGGGTACCGCCTGGGCACTATGAAAGCCGGACTGACGGGAGGTGCCGCCTGACTGACTCTCATGGTACGACTGAGTATGCCTCATCGAGGCATTTCGCAAACTGTCTTGAAAGTCTGAAGTAGAAGCCGACTCTGACAATCGGTCACTCTTCTTCTGCTCTAGCAGTAGCCGAGCATCTGTGAACGTTTGCTTTGACCCGTCCGCCTGAATATGACGAACCGGTTTCCTATTTCCTGTAGGATAACGGAATTTTGTGAAATCAAGGGCAGGTGGCTCCCGCTTCCTAGATTTAGGATGAGGAGTCGCCTCTCGCCCTTGAACTGGCTTCCTCTTCAGTGAAGTGGAAGGTTTCTTGGCCGACTGCTCCTTGACTGAAGCAGGCGGCTTCTTGTTGATCAACTCTTGAATCTCTCCCTTGAAGTCCCTCATGAAGATCATGAGTTCGTTTCTTGTGATGGGAGCAGACCCATCAGTCGGCTGTTGCCGAGCAGGCGGTGCGCCTGCTGGCCCGCTTCCTTTTTGAAGATGCTCCCGTTCCCTCCTTTCGATATGACGGGTACGTCGGGCCCTTAGGGTCCCGTCTGGAGCTGTATGAGTTTCAACTTCAAATTCACTTTCGGTGTCATGGTCCGACTGAACTTGAGGGTCGTTTAGGGGACGCCTCTCTTCAGGAGTCGGTACAGACTTGGATGCCATCTCTGAAGTACTCTCCCCACAGACGGCGCCAAATGTTTCGGGGTTTTCTGATGTCCTGCGGGAGAGTTACAATTCCGAGACTGGAACCGGACGCCTGTACCTGCAAAATAACGGAGACTCCTGAGAGCTCCGCCTCCAACGGTCAAGTTAGTACCTGATTAAGGAGTAATTAATACGGAAATTAAAGTAATAAGATCTCTCTAGGTGAGAGTGTTTAATGTTGGTAATCTGCTTTGTTAGCGAGATCCGCCGGTTATTAGTGTGTTCCGTAACGTTTCTGTTCTGTTCTTTAGGTGAGATTAATTGCCTCCCCCTCTTTAATGAGGATTAATTAAGTATTTATAGTCTTGAGAAGCGTGCCACTCTCTAGGTTTAGGGTAAACCTAGGGCTGACTGGGCCTCTAAACAGGATTGGGCCTTGTTGGCCGGTTTTCCCATTTGGCATGGGTGGACACGTGGCGTGTCTCAATTGGTCCGTAGAGGACGTATCTGTGATTGACACGTGGCAGGCTCCTATTGGACTACGTGAAGGACACGTGGCGGAACCTGGTTGGTCCACTTGTCAGACGGTGATTGGTGGATAAAAATACCCTAATCAGATAGTACTCCCTTTCCGTCTTCTGATCCCCATTAATGGAGCCAACAGTTTCATCGTCCCTTTCATACTTAAGAAGCATGAGAGCTTGAATGATGACGGCCTTGCACTCGTTCAGAGTTGGTCGGCCAAGAATGATGTTGTAGGCGGTTAGCTCTTTAACCACCAGGAAACGGACGACCATGTGTCGCCCTTATCCCATCTCCCCCAGCCGGATGGAATCTCAATTTGTCCAACCGGGTGCACGACCCCTCCCTTAAAGCCAACTAATGGATGGAAGACGTCGCACAGGCCATCCCGCTTGTAATTAAGCCGGGGCAGACACTTGTAGCTGTTAAGATCAGAGGAGCTACACGTGTCTAAGAGGATCCGGCCAACCAGCTGGTTGGCGACCTTTCATTCAATGACGAATGGGTCGTCATGCGGTCGACAAACATTGCCTCGATCCTTTTCAGTGATGAGAACGTATGGGAATGTTCCACTGGAGGACGCATGTCCATCATCGACTGAATGGATCATCCTTTTCAGATGATCCTTGGTGCCCCGGATGGTCGGGCCACCACTTGCGAATCCGCTTGCTATAGAGTAGACTGGATCCTTGTCGTTATCCGAGCTACTAGTAGGCTGGAAAGTTTTTGACGACTGCCCTGGATTCGTCTTAGAAGTCTCTTTGGACTTCAAGACATAAGACTTCAGCAAGCCCTTGTCCGCCAGTCGGTCCAACGTCCGCTTGAGACTATAGCAGTCGTTGGTGTCATGGCCCACTTCTTGATGGAAGTGGCAGAATTTATTCTTGTTCCACGACTGAACAAAACTCTTCATAGCATTTGGCTTCTCAATGGTCAGTCGATCCTTCACCTCTATAAAGATGGTGTAGCAGTCTTTATTGAATTCATACCGCGAGATGTACGATTTGAATTCTTCCTTTTTCTTCTTGGACAGCTGATCAAGATCCTCAACCGCCCAAACTTCTTTTCTCTTTTTGCTCTCTTCAGCTTTCTGAGCTGGCTTAGCAGACCGACTCTCTTTTTGCTTGTCAGACCTCTTGGAGTCCAACTGATGACTGGACGAGCAAGGTCGGTAGCTTAGATAAAGCTCTCCGCCTTTATCAACGCCTCTTAAAGGGTGAAAACCCCCTTTCGGACAAGGTCGAACTTAAAAGTCGACCCGTCCTTAAAACCCTTGAAGAAGTCTGTATAGGCTACCTCGTTAGACAGCTATTGGATTTGGATTCTTACCAGGTTGAACCGCTTAACGTAGGAGAGGAGCCCCTCTTTGTCTCCTTGCCGAATGGTGCTTAGATTGAGACTGGTTTTCTTGGCTGGGATGTTCATTGAGAATTTGGAGGCAAATAGGAAGGCAACTTCCTAAAGCTATCAATGCGCCCGACTGGCAAGTTGCCAAACAATTGTTGGGCGATGCCCTTCAATGTAGCCGGGAAGTACCGGCACCACATGGCATCCTTGGTCATGAGGTGGTCCTCTAGGTTAGTGGTACCATCATAAGCACCCACCAACACATTCTTAACCTTGGCCAGCTGTGCGGCTTCGGTTATCTCCTTAGTGAACGCAGAAGTTTGTTCACCATGTTTGAGCAGTCGGAGTTTCCAGTCCAAATCTTGGACATTAAATGCCGCCAGACCCCCATAGAGGGCCGGCTACATGAAGTGAGGAGAATACGGGCTGTAGACCATACGAGGTACGTACGGTGCGTTCCCAATCATCTGAGGGCCAAAGTGGACGGTATTACCGCCTGTATGGCTCTCATGCAAGGATTGAACATTCTGTGCTGATGTATTCTTGAAGGTGTATGGAAAGCTCAAGGAGAGGCTGACTTAGACAGTTCCTAACTTCACCTGCGGGTGATGATTTCCCGGGCGTCAGGAGTAGATTTTTTGTTTCCCACCGGTTGTTCACCCCAGCGAGGGTTTCTTGTATTCTTCTGGGGCATAAGAATTTTGGACTAGTCAAGGGTCCCGACTGCTTTGTCCTTTGGATGCGAAGTTGGTTGCCTGACGAGCTTCCTCCTCTCTAGAGGAGTCTTCCTTGCTGACTGACCCTTACTTGGGCTAGCCTTGCTTTTGGTGATCAGATCCTTAATTTCACCCTTAAAACTAGTCATGAATTTCATGAGTTCGTCCCGGTTAACTGGGGCGGATTTATTTGCCGCTTGGGTTTCCCCTTCCGGCTGGCCAGTGGGCCTGCTTGTACCCGCCTAGCTTGCACCCCGTTCCAAAGTATCTTTAGGACGGATGCGCTATGTGATGAGAGAGCCATCATTCTCTATGTATGTCTCTACATGAGGATCTTCATCCTCATGGTCAATGAATACCTCTTGCTGATTAATAGTGATGTCAGGAGGTGGTACAGACTTTTGAACCATCTTTGAGGTATTATCCTCACAGACGGCGCCAAATGTTTTGGGTGTTTTCGTCCCTCGGGAGAGTCACGACTCGAAGATTGGTTCAGAAGCGCCTGTACTTGCAAAACAACAGACTCCGGGTGGTTGGAGATCCACCTCCGATAAATCAAGTTAGAACGCGATGGAGTAAGTAAGAAGCACTAATAGAAAAAATGCTATTTGTAACTGGCAAAATTGACTTTTTGTAACTGGCATTGTTTGTTGCGAATGCCACCGTTACAACTAGTGAAAATTATTCGTAACCGACTAATGTTAGTTACAAATAATGTACTATTCGTAACTGGCTCAACCTAATGCCGGTTACAAATAAGCTATTTTCCAAGTTAGAAAGCATACTATTTGTAACTGGCGTTAAGTTATGCCGATTACAAATAAAGTATTATTTGTAATTGGCATAGCCTAACGCCAGTTACAAAGTGTTTATTATAAAAAAAAATGGTAGCAATAGGAAATTCATTCCTGTACTGCCACCACCCGTACACTATATTTATATTTTTATAATGTAAAGACCATTAATTGTCAATAAACTTTCATAAAATACAATAACTATTAATGTGACCAATATAAGACCAACTTTAAGCGACACCTTATCAATTACATTGAATTGATGTACTTGTAAATTACAAATATTTCTCTCACAATTCACAATAAATAATACTCTATAACTAAAATAAGCTAGTTAGTTAATTGATACAATGGTCAACCTTCAAATTTTGACGTTTTTGTCTACTTTGCCCTGCTTCACAAATTAGACTATTTTGTATGGGATAACAATAGTTCACACTGAGCACTTGATATTGCGACAAAATTCTGCATGGGAAAGAAAATTATACATAAAAAAAAGCCAAAATTAAAAAGTGACCAAGTGAACTCTTCTAACATGGTCAATGCATCAAAGTGAGGGGATATAAAAGAAAATAAGCATCAAAACTCACAAGAAAAACTTAAGTCACTTTTTAGACAAAACTAGTGACAAATAAATTCAATACAAAAATCAAAACCATTAATTTCACTAAAACTATGTTATGACTAAACTAGCTATCATATACATATAATTGTATCAGACTAAACTGTCACATACATATAATTGCTTTTATAGTTGAGGGGAGAGCAATAAAACAACCCCACAAAAAATACAACGCTTATACTCGGTTATACTCAAGGATACATCATTAGAGGAATAAAGGCTATACAATATACATAAAGTCGCAAGGGAACACTTTTCTAGTAAGCAAACTATTCAAACAGAATATTGATACAATTGCATTATTATGTTATACTTGGCAATATTTAGCAAACAAGAAAGCATGCAAGTTTAGAGTGGCCTACAATATTTTATGAAAGAGTAAAAGATAAGAAACAAAAAAATCTTATGTTGCTATATACAAAAGAAGATGAACATTACTTTGAGAGGAGGAAGGGGTTCCAATTTATATTAGGATTAGAACTCAAACCAGCATAAGCAAAAGAAGGGGGAAGGTTGGCCATTATATTTCCCCTAAACCTTCTGTATATACACTTACATCAACCAAAGATCAGTTTGTTAACCAAAATCATGCATGTAGAGATATAAAGTCAAATTCCAATTGTAGCCACATATATAACATTTTAATATTGTATATTCACATAAATTCCAAGCTGTGAGGATGTATATCTGGCTATATTCATTAGGAGTGAGGAAAAATTTACTGCTTTTAGATGGTTAGCCGCAAGGCCTATTGCAATAACAGCCCCAAGACTTGGTTCAATAAGTATCATTTGTCTTTTGATATGGCCACAGGTACAACTAGAAGAGATGAAATAACCAATTATACAATCTGAAAAATAAGACAGAAGAGAAACATCAACCACCCTATTGTGACTAAATTAACAAGAAAAGGAGATCTCCTCAAAGTTAATTGAAGAAAAAGGCTACTCCATTAATGGTATTGATGATTAACTACCACCCATATATCTCTTTAAATGACAAAAATATTTTGTGAATCTCAATATCAAACCAATAATAAAAGAAAACCAAGGTAAATCAAACTTTAAATCAAGATACAACCCAATCGAGCAAGCAAAAAATCCTTACTTTGTGTTCATTATAATTAAAGCATCATTTTAGCTCCGGAATAGAATAGTAGCTTCGCCTTTTGATAAACTACCTCCATATTTTTATTACTTTTTATAATTTCTCCTAAAACTCCGCACATGGAAAAATGGAGCAAGTATTTATAAACGGAGGGAATATTTTACCTTTAGAGTTGGTTCACCCTTATTAGTGTTTTCACACTGCTTTTCTTTTGTTGCTTATGCGCGGACAACTTTTCCTATAGCCGACTTTTCAAAGTCCGGCTGCCTGCATTTGAGTTCAGAAATTTCATGATGTCTAAATATAATTTGACATTTGGAATGGTCTTAGCACATGAATTTTCTGACATTTAAAAAAAAAAAAAAAAAAACTCATTATATGTGACATGTACACATTTCATTATTTTGACAAAACCTTGGAGTAATAAACTCTATAACACATAGTCACATTGATGATTAAAAGTCATCTGCCTCAAGGTGAAATTAAAGACATTATCTTAATCCTTCAAAGATGTATATGCTGCTTTTTCTTTGGCAGGTTTCCAATTGGGTTAGAAACCACTTAGATGATTAATACATAACAGAAAATGGTAACAAACAAAATGTTGATTATATATGGTAAAGCAAATTGGATCAGATTTTCAGTTTTTCTTCTACAACACCTTCATTTCACAAGTATAAAAAAGGTTCACAAATTAAAAAAAATAAATTTAGAGATCTTTCAAAAGATTGACAATTGAATGCAACAAAAAAAATCCTCAAAGAACCGCAGCACATCTCAATAGTTTTGCAAAACAATTTTTCTGACCGACCTGCAAATGAGAGGAACACAGTGTTTTATATATAACACAGAATCGCACATTAAAAACAGAAAAAAGAAGAAACAAAGGCCTGATATATGATGCTAGAACAATTAAGTGAGTAAAGAACTCTAATTATAGACTAAAAAATATTAATATTATAAAGCTTAATTATTGAAAGCATGAGAGTATGAAACAGACAATTTCACCCGAGAAATCTTAAAACAAAGAATCACAAGTAGCAATACATTTCAACCAACACACTACATAATGTATAGTTCGTCATATATGGATTAATATGAGAAGAATAAGATCTAATTCTAGCTAGCACCTTCCCAAAATCCCAACCCATACTCCTTCCATAAACCCCATTCTAAATCAGTCTGTTTATCTAAATCCTTCATCTAGATCATAATATGCTTCCATTGCTTCTTCCTCAACAGTCTTATTATGTGGTTGGCAATTTAGTTATGTTTTTAATAAAAACAAAGTAAATTTTATGTTTAAGGCTATTCTGAATTAAGCACAGATTATTGTTAAGAATCAGTGATGGAGCAAAAAGCTCCTCTGCATACATCTGGATTATACTCTGAATACTATATTGTAAAAATCCAATCAGAATTATCATTTTGATACTTTCAATTCAACGAAAAAATTACAGAAAATAAAAGTTGATTCAGTTAAGAATATGTGGCTGAATTCTCTCAAATTAGATCCAAATCCATGAAATTTCATAAAATAAGACATCTCTAATAAGATAAACAATTAAACCAAATCCATTTTTTTCACGAATTTAACAGGAAAAAAAAAAAATAAACTCAGAAGAGGTAACATAAATTAGGTGGAAAAAGATAATTTTAAAAAAAATTGGCAATTAGGCATCTACAATAAGATTAACAGTAAATAGAATTTCAATTAAACAAAAATCACATTTACAAAAAAAAAAAGTCGACAAAATTTCACAAAACTGTATAAAAAATCATAGAATTCAAAAGAAATTACATGCAAAGCAAGGCGTCGGAAAGCCTTCTTGACCTCAGATTCAGAAGCTTCGATGAACACTAAGAGTCTGGTAATTAAGGATAAGCGTATAGTAAGTATAGTATTAGCAACCGAAGCAAAAACAAATGCAACCCGATTTCTGCTTGTTTTGATCTTCTTCTTCATTAATGGAGAAAATATAAATTAAAATAAATAGTCTCACCGAGTAATGGAAACTAGATTGGGATAATTCAACTCATTAGATGAACCCTAATTCAAAATTTTACATACCTTTAACCTCAATGTAGCCCACGTTTGCTGAATTTCATATTCTTCATCAACAAAAAGCAATTTTGATTGAGACTTTCAACCGTTTATTTTTATTGAGGAAAAGGAGAAGTTATTGGAAGAGAAAGGAGTATACAGGAGTAGTACTCATTAAGTCGAAAACGTAAGTGAAAAGAAGAAGAAAAAAAAGCTACAATACTTAGGTTTTTGAGAAAATAATAAATATTGTTACACACTATGTTGTAAGCCACTTACTAAATATTTAGTCAAATTTTATTTGACTCAAAATTTGTAACCAACACTTAATGGACCGGTTACTAATAGATTTTCTAACCTTCACAAATTTTAAATTAGTAACCATCGTTTACAAGGCCAATTACTAATGTCATATTATTTGTAACTGACATTATCTTAGCCAGTTACTAGTTGTGTTTTAGTAACTAACGTTTTTAACGCTAGTTACTATTAGGGTGTTACAAATAGCATTTTTTCTACTAGAGAAGTGTTAAAAAGGTAAAAGTGAGATATTCTCGCATTTCGAGATCAGGAGATTTCTCTGATGTAAGAGAATGTCGGTGATATTGTAATAAATTCAATCCTGCCCCACAAATGGGGGAAATCTCCCTATTTATAGGGTCATTTGGAAAAGTGTGCCCTTACGTAGGTCATTTGACCTAGATTTAGTGGGCTGCCCGCACTTTTGGCGGCTTTTGGGGAATTAGGCCTTTAAAGGCCGTCATTCCTTTTGATGACAGTGGATTCTACGTGCCATTTTGCTAGTGGCCCAATTTTGGCCAATACGGGGTGGACACGTGCCCAATTCTCATTAGGCCATGTGGCGGGGTAATTTTACCCAAAACACCTGGAATGGCATCCTTCTCCTTATTGAGGACGGCCGCCAGCATGGACCTGGCATGCGCCTGGACGTCCGCCCATCGGGGGGGATTGATCCGCACCGTATGTGAAAGGGGGTGAGTGAGCTATATAGGCGGCACCTGCTTGATGCCGGCTGTCGGACGAAGAAGTCTGTTGAGAGTGAGATTTCACTCGCAACTGCCATCCCAGCTCAGGCGGAGATTCGAAGGGATTGTTTTTACCTTCAGAATCTTGTTGGATTGCACTAATCACAGGCGTAGAGAGGTCGGGTGGGACCATATCAAAGCCCACTCCAAAGCCTCTAATGGTAAAATTCCTCCCCCGGATGCAAAGGTGGTTCCTCCCAAAAGAGCCCTTGGGGCCCGTCTTACCTGAAGCTGCTTTAGCAGACTTTGCAGGCTTGATTGGGGTGGAGACGGTCTCATCCTGTCCCTGTTTGAATAGGTTCTTAGTAAAGGACCTAGGTGACTCTCCACCCTGCAATTAAAGAAGTATTAAATATACAACCGGCAATGCCTGTTGGAAAATTAGATCAAGGGGCTAGACGGTTCTTTACCTCAGCCTTCAGCTTAGCGGCTCTAGCCTCCGCCACATCTCTCCGGATTTGTGCAGAGGACCGCTTGGGAGTCTTCTCGTCAGCTACCATGTTCAAAGCTTATTCTGCAAAAATAATGAACACATGCTTAGTACAAAATCATAATTGGCTAGCAATAGTACAAGTGGCATTTCACCAGATGTATATCAGACATACGTTGTAACACCCCCAAATCTCCCTCTACGGTAATACCAATATAATACGTATAATTATACCCTAGAGATAGAATTGGGCGTATTATCGTCGTGTGATTACGCAAGGCTACTCAAAATACTTAACTCAACAACAAAGCTTGCAGTGGAAACTCAACTTTCTTTTATTGATACTTATAAAAATAGTAACATTGTTATATATGCTCAAAAATAAAGACAAGACTAACATTCTTAAACTATGTGAAGAAAATCCCGAGACTCCCATATGCTCATTCATGACTCCACTTGAAAATAGTCAACACTGCTTACCATTACGGTAAACAGGGGCGATCCAAAACAAATAAGAAATACGGATTAGCAAACTATGCTAAGTACGATAAGTGCAAGATAGTGTAAACTCAATTTATTTGCAAACGTGCTTTTAAAACCAATTCCAATAATTAATCCAATAAATTCAAAACTTATTAATCAAAAACCGATTCCAATTATTCATATTCAAAATAATAGTTAATAAAACCATTTCCTTTATTAAGAACCAATTCCTTTTAATTCGATTCCTCACCCAAGCGTGCACACCCCCCCCCCCCCCAAACTAGTCTCCTTATGTTACAAGGTTATTCTTGAGAAAAGACCCGGTCATACAAAGTCCTAGGCCTTATCAATAAACAAAATCCGCATAGTGGGATTACTAATGATTAGGGGATTTTTATCCACCAATCACCGTCTGACAAGTGGACCAACCAGGTTCCGCCACGTGTCCTTCACGTAGTCCAATAGGAGCCTGCCACGTGTCAATCACAGATACGTCCTCTACGGACCAATTGAGACACGCCACGTGTCCACCCATGCCAAATGGGAAAACCGGCCAACAAGGCCCAATCCTGTTTAGAGGCCCGGTCAGCCCTAGGTTTACCCTAAACCTAGAGAGTGGCACGCTTCTCAAGACTATAAATACTTAATTAATCCTCATTAAAGAGGGGGAAGCAATTAATCTCACCTGAAGAACAGAACAGAAACGTTACGGAACACACTAATAACCGGCGGATCTCGCTAACAAAGCAGATTACCAACATTAAACACTCTCACCTAGAGAGATCTTATTACTTTAATTTCCGTATTAATTACTCCTTAATCAGGTACTAACTTGACCGTTGGAGGCGGAGCTCTCAGGAGTCTCCGTTATTTTGCAGGTACAGGCGTCCGGTTCCAGTCTCGGAATTGTAACTCTCCCGCAGGACATCAGAAAACCCCGAAACAACTAACATGCTTATAAAGCATTAATAATAATAATTCAATGGTTCAACAAATCCTTTTAATATCCAATAGTTCCAATATAATTAAATATCCTTTTTATTTAATTACACATGCATTCAAAATCAAACCTCGCAAATAAATACTTGAGAATAAAATCTCATATTAATAACTTTTCAAAATTAATAACTCTTCCTTGAAAAACCTTAATTTAATTCAACAAAACTTATAAAATCAATTCCTTTATTTAAACACGATAAGTAATCCAAACCATTCAAAACATGATTTAAAAATAAATCATTCAAAATACTTTTATTAAATAAAATACCTTCAAACATAATTTATTTCAAAATCATAATTCAAATCATTTTAATTCAATCACCAATCAAATCATTTAAAACATGTTATTCAAACCAGTCACTTTCAAAGGTATCTAGCCACCTAAACGTACCTTGATCCTTGCTAGAAAAACCACACAAAAAGAACCTCAAGAACCTTGATCACCCTACAAATAAATATAACCTTAATCAATATAAGGTTAACAAATTAAAGAACTAAAAACCCCCAACTATATGAACATTTTAAATTAGTTTCTCATAAACATCATTAAAAATCTAATTTTACATAATTAATCAATATAAGGTTAACAAATCAATAAATATTTTGTGAAATGCCAATACCCCAAAAACTGAAAAGAAGTGCCCGAAAATCGGCTTCAAAGATAAACGGGATGATTTATGTAAAAAGAAGAGAAGAAAAGTAGAGAATTGGTGTGAAGAATGTGAGAGGTATGGAGGGGTATTTATAGGCTAGATCATGCAAGAATTATGGAAAGAGAATTTGGGAAGAATTATGGTAAGTAGGGTTTAAGGGATTGCTTGGAGAAGTGAGTAAAAGAATTAAGGAAAGTTTTGATATTAAGGTGATTATGTATACTTGAATATGGAAGGTATATATGTCATGAAAAATAATAAGGAAATTAGAATTACTTGGGGAATAATTAAAAAGAATGAATGGCAAGAAAATATGATGATTAGATATTAAAAAGATGGAGAATTATAATTAAGGAAAATAATTTTGGGAGATAATTAAAATATAATTTTACCAATATAATTATATTTCCCCAAAATAATTTAATAGGGCCGAAAATATTGAGCTTACCATAGCTCAAATTTTCAGACTCCTATAAATATATTTAGGAAGGTTTTGCTCGGTTTTTAAGGAATAAAATAATTGTATAAATAATATAGAATAAATAAATAATTAATTAAATATCAATTATTTACCAATAAATAATCAAGAAAAATCAGAATTTCCATACATGGAAAATCCGAAAATCCTAACTAATTATTGGAAAATTTCGGCCATAATAAAATAATTAAGAAAATATATTTTTTTTAATTAAAATATCTGAAATATGTAAATAATTCGGTTTTTAAAATAGGATAAATGGATAATATATCTTATCCAAAAAAAATGATTAATTTTTAAAATTCTTTTAGCGCCAAAATTCAAATATTATTTTGGCTCCAAATAATAAATTTTACTAAAATACCCTTTTTATAAAATATTTTTAATTAATTTATTAGAAAATACGTATGAAAATACGGGGTATTACATACTCTTTGGAAACATCGTGCTAAGCCCACAGGCGGATAAGAACGCCTCATCATTAAACCTTGCGCACAGGAGAATCCAATTATTAGGGACCTTTATTACATCCCCGATTGAGAGTGTCTCTAGATGGAGCTTAAAAAACATGGTTTCCATGATAGCGTCATAGTCATCCCAAGTATCCAGGGAAGGGCACATTTGCAACCCAGTGGGTCGGGTTTTTTTTTTTATACCGGCGTAGCTCCTGGTTCTCTCAATGAGTTGGGGCAAACAGCAGGTAGAAACGGTTCTTCCAACCGTCATATTTGGACATCTTGTCCAAAGTCATTTGATACTAAGGAAAGGTGGTTGTTTTGGGTGTTTTTGTCCCTCGGGTGAGTTACGTCACGAAGTCTGATCCGACTGAGTTGTACCTGCAAAACAACGGAGACTCTGGGTGGTAGGAGCTCCGCCTCCGACAATCAAGTTAGTAACTTGAAAGGGAATAAAGAGTACGGAAATTTAGGTGGGGATCTGCTTGGAATCCAAGCTCAGGTGCTTCTCTGATGTGAGAGAATGTAGGTGTAATGAATGATTGAATGTGTCCCCAAAATGGGGAAATATCTCCCTATTTATAGGGTCCTTGGAGAACGTGCCCCTATCTAGGTCATTTCACCTAAATTTCAGTGGGCTGCGCCGTCAAACGGCGCTTCTTGGGATTTGGGCCCTTGAAGGCCGCCATTTCAGAGATGTATCTGAGGGCGCCAAGTGTCAAGAGGATATTAAGCCACATGGGCCATCCTGAGCTCGACACGTGGCTTCCTCTCATTGGTCCACGTGTCTAGGGTATTTTTTACCCTAAACATTTGCCCCTCACAGGCCGCACGTGCATATCACGTGGGGCCTGTGACACGTGTCCACCTCTCAAAGGTGAACAGTAACGGGTAAAAATTTGAATTTCAAACCAAAGTTTTCCCCCCGCTTTCACCTTCTATAAATAGAAAGTTACCCCCCCCCCCTTTTTCTCTCACCTTACATTCATTTGACTTTTTAGAGAGAGAAAGAGAGAGCTTTTTAGAGAGAGATTCTCTGCCTCCGTCTGCATCAGAACAAGTTCAAGCTTCCGTGTGCTAGCAGTTCAACACCCGATTTACCGGTTGTAGCGGTTTTCAGATTTTTCAGGGTAAAGCAAGGTAACCTCCTGTACCATTTTAGCTTTTCTCCCTTTCAACTTGTATACCATTTTTTCTCCACCTTTATACCTATTTTTTTTAGAAAATATAAATGAGTTCTCAATCTACTCACTCGGCACTTCCTATGACACTCAGCCGGTCCCCTGGAGCGGCTGAGTCTAGAACAGGGGGTGCCTTTTCTGGACTGTCGGAACCGATATGCTCATCTCCGAATTCCTCCCTCTCTGTGTCTGTGCAGGACACAATGGCCAGAACGAAACAAACGGCCAGACGGTCTAGGAGCTGGCGCACTATGGAAGTGCCAGCCAATGAGGTTTTCCCAGACGGGGAATAGAGGGATTTGGAGGAGAGCAGGTCTGACGAAGAGGCTCCCTCTACCTCCGGGAGCTTTGGGGTACGAGAGGTAGGAGACAAGGGAACTGCCTCCTCTAATGAAGCCGGCGATGCTGTGGCCGGCGAAGGGTCAAGGGTCGAATCTTCCGGCTTTGACCAAGACAATTTTGCGGCTGACTATCAGCAGCCGCCTAAGGTCGCTGATAACCCCAACCCTAAACGGACCCGGATGCTGGGTAACATCGCCCTCCTCAAGAGCGGATTTAGGGCCTTCAAAGAAAAGCACCCCTTTGGAAGGGGCTGGGACATCATCGTTCCTCCGGCTAACGTTGTAGTGGCCTGGAACGATGATATTGACAATGCAGACAACTACTTCGTCTGCTACGAGGCGGTTATCGAAGCCGGCCTCCGGTTCCCCCTCCACCCCGGGATTAGGAAAATCCTTAAGGGGTACGATGTAGGGGTTTGGCAGCTCACCCCTAATTCGTGGGTGAACATTCTTAGCTACATTGCCGCCTAAGAGTTCCAAAATATTAACCCCAGCTTTTCCGCCTTCGCTCACATGCACTACTTGAGCAAGGCCCAGGCGACCATGGGGCATGGTATACTCTGACTACCTTGCCCCAATATTTGATGACTTTGGACAAAGTGTCCAAATGGTCCAGGTGGAAGGACAAGTTTTACTTGATTTCTTCCCCAACTTTAAGACATAACTGGACACTGCGCCGGTACAACACTGAGCCGGCTCTTCTAGGCCGGAAATACCCTCTCCCGGTGCTTTCTACTAAGTCCCGGGAGTAGCTCCCAACAACTGAGCCCATGGGGGAGGGGACTCACATCATAGCTCCTAAGAACTGGATCCCCCATCCGGACTTCTTCAAGGACGAGTGCTTCTTGTCCGCCTGCGGGCTAAGTACCAGTTTCTCAGGGGTAGAATACTTTTCATCCGGAATGATTGTTATTTTATTTTTATTGCAAACTTGCCATAATTTTTTCTAACCATGAATTCTGTTCTTGCAGCCGACGCCTTGAAAATGGTCGACCCGGCGAAGACTCCGGCTAAGTCTGCGGCGCTGCTGCGCAAAGAAGCTGCACTTGCCAAGAAGGCAGCCGTCGAGGCCAAAGACTCCAAGAAAGGCGGGGTAAGACCGCCTTACTTTATGTGTTTGCATATATATGTATTTATTTAATTTTTTTTTACTTGCCGGTTGGGTATACTTACCCTTGTTTGTTTCTCAGGACTCCGCCAAGAAAATTCCACGATCCTTCTCCAAGCTGTTCAAAAGGCAAGGAGACGATCTGGAGAAAACTCCGGCTGCGAAGGCCGCCAGGAAGGACCCTCCTCCCCAGAAACAATCTTCTGCCCAATCCGGTCGTCCAACGACCAGGGGCAAATCGCCTGCTGCGATGAAAATTCTGAGCGAAAGCTCAGAACGCTCACAACAGAAAGCGTCGGATGCCTCTACGGCATCAAAGGGTGGCGAGCCACCTAATGTTGCAGCCGGTGCGGCAACACCTGGGGAGGAGCAGAAGCCTGAGCCCCATCCGGAAACCCAAGGTAAGGGACGGTTTGAAATACCTTGGCCACTTGATTTTATGAGAATCAAGACTAAGGTTGATCCCTCTTGGGGGGTCAGTCAGCAGCCGGCAACGGATGAATGGAAACTACGCTGCCTCTTTCTCACAGAGTACTACTTTTGATGCAGATCTGACTTCTGACGAGCCGGATCTTGCGGGCTTTGCAAAACGGATGGTGAGGACCCTCACCCGGTCAGAGAAGAACTCCATACCTGATCTGCAGGTAGTGGACTTCGACCGGATAATGGGCCAATTGGCTGAGGTAATGAATCCCACAACCTTGATATCTTTATCTTTAATTCTGCTAAGTAACTCATAATCCGACTGCTTTTCTCAGGTGATGCTGAGAGTAGATGGCCTTCGGGGCCCCTTCAGGCGGAAACAGGAAGAGATAAATGACGCTAAACGGAGGGCCCTTGAAAACCTCAACTCTGCTGAATATGCTAATTATATGTGTGATTTAAAGATTAAAGCAGTAGAGTTGAATCAGGAGGAGCTGATCCGGAATTTGATGGCTGCGAAAGACGAAGCTAACAGCCGGGCTGATGACCTTGATAAGCAACTGAAGGATGCCAAGTCTGACCTCAAGGCATTAGAAGATGCTGATAAGGAAAACGCCCAACTCCGAGCAGACGTTTCCCGCCTGGGGGTTGAGCTTGTCAATCTGCGAAACAAGCAGTCGGACGAGCTAGCCCAAGAGCAAAAACGGCTGACGGAGGAGAATGAGCGCGACAACTTGGCCCGGCTGAAGATCACTTGGAGCCTCCTCTACCCAGACACATACTTTGAGGTCTATAAGCTGAGGTATGATTACGTCACTGAGGTGTATAATGCCCAGCTACTGGGTGGTGCTCCACCGCCTCGCTTCAAAGATTGGGCTGCTGAGCGAGGAAATGAAGTCTCTGATAACGAGGAGCCGGCGGCGGACGAGTATGACGAAGGCCAAACCAGCCAGACTCAACCGGATCAGCAGCAACCACCTAAGCCTTAGGCGGGCCTCCCCAACTTCTGCGGCAGTATGCCAATTATTTTCTCTACCGGCTTGTATGCCGTGTAATCTTGTATTTTTACCAACCATGGGGTTGGGTCAACAATTAATTTTTGGTTTCTTTGCCGGATGTGATTCCGGCTAACACTTATTCTGGCCTTTGTGCCATTAACAATATTTATGAAGTATTCCGACTCAGTCGGTGTTTATATATGCTTGTGTTTGAATTTTTCAATTTGAATTTTGCATATGTTTTCAATTCTTTAATATTTTGCCTAACTTAAAAAAGCATTCGGCAATTTGCAATCCGGGTGCTCTTGCCCCTGGGCGGCTGTGTGGTTGGTTTTATTTCAAGTTGATTGATTGGCTTGGAAACACCTGATACTAGCAGAAGTATGGAGTTTTTTTAGGCCATTCAATCACAATGGTGATTGCCCCAAACCAAGTTCACAGCCGGCCATTAGAGCAGGTGCTTTGAGCTTCTTACCCAGGCGGTTATATCCCGTCTGAGGTTAACACATAGCCATTACACAAAATCTTTTTCCCCAATAGGGAGAGTGAGTGCAACTTTGGAATAAATAACCTAAGTGAGAACTTCAGCCGATGACCGACTTATGCCTCAGGGCATCCGGTATTCGGTAACTTAATCGTTCTTCATAGATTATTCTGGTCAGACGGCTATGAGTTGACCAATTTGATCGTTCAATTTTCGCCATCTGCATAGGTACGTAGCACCGACGGATAGTCCGTTCTCTGCGACGATTGCACCCGGAGGGGTGTCGCTGAACACCTTTGTCCATGTTGGGACAGGTGGTTTTATAAAATAGGCAACCATCCGGCCATTTTGGCCTTTGGTCTTGTTTCAGACCGGTTGTATAGCCACTAAGCATTTTTGTTCTTAGTTTTTAATCGGACCATTGGCCGAGCGTTATTACAAAAGTGAATTTACGCTAAGTATCGAACTTAGTTAGTTAAAGAAACAGTCCACCTGAGCGTTACCCAGACGTACAAGAAATTATTTGATTACACTAAGTATCAAACTTAGTTAATTAAACGATGAGTCCGTCTGGGTATTACCCAGGCGGACAGACAATTATTATACCAAATGTCAAACTTGTTAGATAAATAAAGGATGCGTCAGAATATTACCCAGGCGGTAAAGAAATTATAACCTTTACTAAGTATCAAACTTAGTTAGTTAAATGAAGAATCCGTCTAAGTATTACCCAGGCAGATATAAAAAACAACAAAACAAATTTTGCAAACAAAGTCTGAATTCTCATTAATTGACTCACTGTTTACAAAAAAATTACATTCTCAGAAGTAGTACTTTTTTAGGTTATCTACATTCCAAGTTTTAGGCAGGCGGCAGCCGTCTGGGGTTTCCAGACGGTAGGTTTCGTTCCTGACTTCTTCATAGATCCGGTAGGGGCCTTCCCAATAGGGGTTAGCTTTCCAGCCTCATTGGCCCTACCGGTTGCCTCCATTTTTCGCAACACAAAGTCGTCAACTTTCAAAGGACGCTTGTGCACTTTCTTGTTATAGGCTCTGGTCATTCTCAGACGGTATATCTCATGGCGTAGGGCAGCGTTGCCCCTGCGTTCCGGGAGGGAGTCCAATGCCAGCCGCATGGCCTCCCAATTTGTCTCTTCATCATAGAGCATGACTCTAAGAGTCGGCTCGTAGAGCTCAATGGGAAAGACGGCTTCAACACCGTATACCATAAGAAATGGGGTTTCTCCAGTTGCCCCTTTAGCAGTAGTCCGGATGGCCCATAGGACATGAATTAACTCCTCTGCCCATAAACCACCGGCTCTTTCAATTTTCTTTTTTATGCCGTCTGAGATGAGTTTGTTGAAGGCTTCAACCTGGCCATTTGCTTGGGGTTGGTCGACTGATGCAAAACAATGTGAGATACCCTGATCTCCCAACCAAGGCTTGAGATGGGGGGTCTCAAACTGAGGGCCATTATCAAACACCATAGACATAGGTACCGCAAACCGGGTGATGATGTTCTTCCAGATGAAAGAGATGACATCCTTTGTCTTGATGTTCTTAACCGGCTCAGCTTCTACCCACTTGGTGAAATAATCCATAGCCACCAAAATGTAGCGCTTTCTGCCTGGAGCAGGCGTATAAGGACCCAAGATATCCATGCCCCATTTAGCGAATGGGACTGGGCTGTGGATTGCCGTCAGATCAGTAGCTGGGCAAACCTCTAGCATTTGTCATATCTTTTCACCAACTCTTTAGCGTCTGCTTCAAGAGTAGGCCAAAAGTAATTCCGCTTCGCTCTGACGGCTAGGGACCTGCCGCCTATATGAGCGGCACAGTACCCCGCATGCAATTCTTCGAGAACTTTTTTCCCCTTTTCTGGGGTAACACACTTCAATAGAGGTTTAAGGAACCTAGCTTTGAAGAGCTCTCCGTTTCTTAACTCGAAGTTTGCTGCTCGTTTTTTCATGACGGCTGCCTCCTGTGGTGAATCAAGAAGTTTTCCGTCTGCTAGGTATGCCCGGATGCCATCCATCCAGGTAGAGATTCGGTCTAAGATTCCAATGGGCTCTTCATGTATGCTTCTTTTTTCAAGAACTTCCCAAAAGACCGACCGAGGCGTATCATAGCAGGCGGATGAAGCCAATTTGGACAACGCATCCGCCTTGTTATTATCTGACCTAGGCACTTGATTAAGACGGAATTCCTCAAGTGCCCCGGTCTCTTCTTTGACTGCCTGAAGATATTTGATCATAGCCGGATGAGTTGCCTCATATTTTCCCTCATACTGGCTGACGACAAACTGTGAATCAGAATAGGCGTCAATTTTAGCTGCCCCTGCTGCCTTACACATGCGGATTCCGGCTAGCAGGGCTTTATACTCTGCCTCGTTATTTGAGGCCTGAAACTTAAGCTGCAGTGCATATTCAAATCTGTCCCCTTCAGGGGATTCATATATAATTCCTGCACCGCAGCCGTTCTTCGTTAAGCTTCCGTCTACATAGACTTTCCAAACCTGGTCAATGTTATCCGATTGCACCGGTCTTGTCATTTCAACAATGAAGTTGGCAAACGCCTGACCTTTCACTTCCTTTCTAGGTTCAAAAGTGATTTCAAGACTTTGCATTTCAATAGCCCATTTCAACATTCTGCTGGATGACTCCAAAGTAGACATTGGCCGCTTGAGGGGCTGGTCGGTGTAGATTACCACCGGATGAGCTAGAAAATGTGGTTTCAATTTCTTCAAAGCCATATACAGGGCAAGGCCAAATTTTTCTACCATGGGGTACCGGAGCCTAGCATTTTTTTGAACATGGCTAATGAAATAGACCAGAAGCTGAATACTGTCTCTCTCAGCAAGGAGAACGACACTGAGGGCATGATCTGAGACGGCTAGGTACATGTATAACACCTCTCTAGGCAGTGGACTAACAAGCCTTGGCAAAGAGTGCAAGTTCTTTCAGCCGTTGAAAGGCCGCCTCAGCATCATCCCCCCATTCAAATCTGGTCTTCTTCCTGATTGCTTGGAATAAGTAAAGGCATTTGTCACCTGACCGGCTGAGGAATCTCCCCAATGCCGCAAGGCAACCGGTTAGTCTCTGTGCTTCCTTGACAGTGCGGGGTGACTTCATGTCAATTACCGCCTGTATCTTCTCAGGGTTAGCCTCTATCCCCTTTAATCAATTAGGAATCCGAGAAACTTCCCAGAATCAACACCAAAGACACATTTCTTAGGATTTAACATAAACTTATGCCGCCTGAGTGTGGTGAAGGTTTCTCGAAGATCAGCAAGGTGATCCGCCTGCTGCTTGGACTTGACTATCATGTCATCAATGTACGCCTCTACATTCCTCCCAATATGATTATTAAAGACCGTATTAATCATCCGTTGGAACGTAGCCGGCGCATTTTTTTAAGCCAAACGACATCACAGTGTAACAAAATAACCCTGATCAGTGACAAAGGTCGTCTTTTCTTGATCTTTCTTCCACAGGGGTATCTGATGGAAGCCGGAGTAGGCATCCATAAAACTCATCAAGGCATGCCCGGCTGTCGAATCGACCAGACTATCGATCTTAGGAAGCGGATAACTGTCCTTGGGACATGCCTTGTTGAGATCTGTGTAGTCAACACACATACGCCAAGAACCATTCGACTTCTTTACAAGCACAACATTCGCCACCCAGTCGGGAAAATTACATGGCCTAATGAACCCAGCATCCAATAGCTTTTTCACTTCGGCAGCTGCTGCCTGACTTCTTTCCTCGCTGTGATTTCTTTTCTTTTGCCGGATGGGCTTCTTTTTAGAATCCACGGCGAGTTTGTGGACAGCAAGATCCGGGCTGACGCCTGACATCTCTTCCACTTCAAAGGCAAAAATGTCTTTGAATTCTTTCAGCAGAAGGTGCAAGTCTACACCCAACTTAGCAAAAGCAACCGTCCTAACCTTCACGGTACGCTCTGGACGGCTGTCGTCTAGAGGTATATCAATATGTTCACTAGCCGGTTGGGGACAGAGCTCATCTGACCGTTCGCCGGTCAGTGATTGCAATTTTTTCTCTTTCTTCACCTCCACCAGTAGAGGTGCCTTTCTTTTCTTGCCGGCTGCTGGTGGGGCTGGTATTTGGTCGGCATCCTTGACATTGTCAAGGTCTATTGGTTCCTAGCCTTCTAGGGCCATAGTATCTTTGACGGCTGAGAGATAGCACTCCCGGGCCGTCTTCTGATCCCTATTCAAGGAACCAACAGAGCCGTCATCCCTCTCATACTTGATGAGCATGAGGGAGGGGATGATTACAGCCTTGGCTTCTTTGAGGGTTGGCCGACCCAAAATAATGTTGTAGGCAGTCAACTTCTCAACGACCAAGAACTTGACGACCAGGTGTCGCCCTTTTCCTTTCTCACCCAGCCGAATTGGTAAATCAACCCTTCCGACTGGGTAAACCATTCCACCCCCAAAGCCAACTAAGGGGTGGGTAACCGGATGCAAGCTGAGGTCATTGTATTTCAGATTTTGCAGGCACCGGAGGCTGATGATGTCTGATGAGTTTCCGGTGTCAATAAGGATCCATCCAACCAGATGGTTGGCAACCTTACATTAAATGAAGACCGTGTCATCATGCGGACGGCGAACACTGCCCCTGTCCTTCTCTGTGATCAGAACTTCTGGGAAGGAGGAGCTTGCAGACGCCTGCACATCATCATCTTTGTCCATCTTTCGAAGATGGCTCTTGGTGCCCCGGATGGTAGGTCCACCACATGAGAACCCGCCTGCTATTGTGTAGACCGGCTCCTTGTCGGTATCCGAGCTACTAGCAGGCTGGGGGGTAGTCTTGGAGGACTGACCCTTGTTCTTCTTCTTTGCCCCGGCTGGGGACTTAGATTTTTAGGACTTTAACATCCCCTTGTCAGCCAGACGGTCCAACGCCCATTGAAGGTTGAAGAAGTCGTTGGTGTCATGGCCAACTTCCTCATGGTATTGGCAGAATTTGTTTTTGTTCCTTGATTGAATGGAACTTTTCATTGGTGAGAAGGGACAACCGGTCCTTAATTTCCATGAGGATGGAGTTGCAGTCCTTGTTAAACTCGTACTTAGGGACGTACGGTTTAAATTCTTTCTTCTTCTTCTGGGACGGCTGGTCAGAATCACTACCGCCCAGATTTCTTTTCTCTTCTTGCTCTCTTCTTTCTTTTTGGCCGGGTGAGCAGGCCAGTTGTCTTTCTATTTGTCAGACTTTTTGGAGTCTGACTGATTACCAGTCGTGCAGAGGTCGGTTGCTTGAATATAGCTTTTCGCCTCCCTCAGGGCCACCTGTAAAGTGAAAGCCCTTTTTCTGACTAGGTCTAACTTAAAAGTCGACCCGTCTCTCAGACCTTTGAAAAAGTCTGTAAAAGTTACCTCATCAGACAGACCTTGAATCTGAATTCTAATCAGATTGAACCGCCTGATATAGAAGCGCAACCCTTCTCTCTCCCCCTGCTTAATGGTGCTCAAGTTCAAGCTTGTTTTCTTAGCAGGGATGTTCATTGAGAAGTTGGAAGCAACCAGGAAGGCAAGCTTCCTAAAACTATCAATGGACCCGGCTGGAAAATTTCCAAACCATTGTTGGGCAATGCCCTTCAATGTAGTCGGGAAGCAACGGCACCAAGTGGCATCATCCAACCCTTGTAAGTACATGAGGTTGGTGTAAGCCATGAGGTGATCTTCTGGATTGGTGGTACCATCATAGGTGTTGGGGTTTAATGAGTCCGACTCACCGTGGAAACAACCCCGACCCAAGGAACCACTCGTAATTAATAAAACCATAAAGCATAAATAAATAAGCACAAGAAAAGGAAGAACGAGTCATACCCTTGAAGCGAGCTTCGCCCTCTCAAAACGGGCTCTTACTTGAAAGCCTTGAGCACCGCAAATGTCGTGCCTCTAACGGTATCCACCCACAAAGGACGAACACGACTTTTTAGGTCCCTACCTTGGAGTAAGCAAGGTCCGACAAAAACCCAAGTGTTAATGGAGTTTAAGAGTTTTTCCAAAATATGGAATGCTCTTTCTAACTCCCACTCAAGCACTTTACTCCAAATCCCAAGGTTGGTATTTATAGAGGAAAGTATGAGTGGGAATTTCTATCCCATCAATGTGGGATCATGAAATTCCACAAATTAATTTAAAGCTAAATTAAATTAAAATTGTAAACTAATAATAAATCTAAAAGTGGCATTACCATGTAAAATGGGTTGGTGAGGACCACATGGAGAGTAGGGGGCCATACTTGCTCCCCACTCAATACTCTCCTTGTGCCAAATGTCCTTACCCACTTGCTCCCATATTCCTCAAGCTTCCCCATAGTGACCGGCCCTATGGCCCAGCCACGAGCCCAGCCTGAGCCCAGCCCCGCACCAAGATGCGGGCTGCTGTTGTGCGCGCAAGCCACGCAGTTGGTGCGGGCTTGCTGCTGAGCGTGGCTGCTAGTGCGTGCGCTGCTAGCACGCCCAGCTTGCGGCAGCTAGCTGCTGCACGCACCACGTTCACGCGGCTGCTAGCTGCTGCTGTGCGTGGCTGCTAGCACGGTGCGCTAGCACGCACCTAGCCAGCCATGCTAGGCTCGGCTTGGTGCGCTTGCTATCCACCTATGCTTGGACATTTTTTCCCCTAGCATTCGGATGCTCGGGGCATTCGGATGCTAGGGGCATTTTCGGAATATGGTCGATTTATTATTATTTTAAGCGTCTCGTCTTTTTATTATTTTTGACTCGACTTCCGACGATCGGTTTGACGCTCCAAGCTCGAATTACCGACGTCTAAATATTTAACACTCGGGCGACGAATTAATTTCTTCCGAATTAATTCGTCGAGTCGGTTCGTATATTTTGCTTGGGTGTGACCCGAAGGGTTCAGTCAAGATTAAGCTGTAATATTAATTATATTAATAATACTGATTGGAAGCGGCCTCCACCCAGGCATTCCGATCACTTGACCTTGCTAAATATATTAGCTTTCTAATAACTCTGAACTCGCTATCAGAATAATACACTTGTTCGAAGGACACCATTCCTTTCAATCTCCCACTTGTCCTTCCGGACAAGTGTGCATTTAGTGTATAGCCACTTTCCTATGTCTCTTCATGTCTCTTCATGAACTACAGAGTAAGATTACTCGTCATCTCTGTTACGTCCAGAAGTGTTTCTCGAAATTCGAGTTTGACTGTCAATAAGAAGATGATTTCTAATATCCATCTGAGCACGGCCATGCATTTTCACAGTCCCGCTCTTCGAGAGGCCTTGTAAACAACAAGACATGTACCCTATTGTTAGTAGGGGGACATTTCCAGTCTTGTAATGTAGCTTCTCTTACTAAGAGGACCTAGCCGCCCGATATCTGTCGTTATAATCCCCAGTTACGGCAGACGTTTGGCGGATACCAAAGCGGACTAGTACTCAAACAAGAGACCTCCCACTACTCATGGTCAAGGAAAAGAATTCTGATAGTAATAATGAGAAAAATACTTATGACGATTTTAAATCTCTTAAAGTATTCTCATAGGTCGATCCAGTATTGTTCTAAACCAATACCTGTGCAAATGATTTATATCCTCATACCACAAGAAATGGTGATATAAATCATACTACACACTAATCTCTAATGGTCATTAATCGTCCACAAAAATATGACCTTGATTAGGGATAATTTTCGATTAAAATATTCAATGTTCACTTAATAGGTGTTTCTTTATCCAAGCCATTGACTTGATACCCTATTTTGAATATTTATTAAAATCGAATGGACTCATTATTTAATTCTAAACCACAATTAAATTGAGACGGAGTGAATTAAATTGCATGAAAAAGTTTAATTACTTCAAAAACTGAATGGTTCATCATAGTGCTTTACATTAACATTGTCCAAAATTTAATTAAAACACTATAATATGGAAATCAAATCCAGTTCGTGACATGCTTGATTCCCATTGCCTCAATGTGTTTGTTCTGCTTCACTTAAGACAAGGGTTTAGTAAGTGGATCGGCTACATTGTCATCCGTTCCCACTTTGCAAATTCTGATTTCACCCTCTGTCTTCCATTCTCGAATCATGTGAAATCGCCTCTTGACATGTTTGACCTTCTAATGTTCTCGTGGCTCACTAGGCTGAGCAATAGCTCCATTGTTGTCACAATGGAGGTCTGTTGGACCCTTGATGGAGGGTACAACACCAAGTTCATCAATGAACTTGCCAATCCAAACTGCCTCCTTGGCTGCCTCAGACGCTGTCAAGTACTCGGCTTCAGTTGTAGAATCAGCGGTTGTGCTTTGCTTTGCACACATCCAACTAAACGTTCCTCCATTGAGACAGAATATGTATCCGGATTGTGACTTGGAGTCGTCTCTGTCTGTCTGGAAGCTTGCGTCGGTATATCCCTCAACAACCAATTCATCTTTACCGCCATAGACCAGGAATTTATCCTTGTTCCTTTTCAGGTACTTCAGAATATTCTTGGCCGTAGTCCAATGCGCCTCTCCTGGGTCTGATTGGTATCAGCTCGTAGCACTTAAGGCATACGATACATCCGACCTAGTACATATCATGGCATACATGATCGATCCAATAAGCGAAGCATATGGAATATGACTCATCCTTTCTCGCTCATCAGGTGTCTTTGGACACTGCTTCTTGCTTAAGGTTATGCCATGTGACATGGGTAGGTGCCCTCTCTTGGCTCCTTCCATTTGGAATCGAGCTAGTACCTTATCAATGTAAGTACTTTGACTTATTCCTATCATCCTCTTTGATCTATCCCTATAGATCTTGATGCCTAGTATGTATTGAGCCTCTCCCAAGTCTTTCATTGAAAAAAATTTCCTGAGCCAAGCCTTTATAGACTCTAACAAAGGAATGCTATTTCCAATGAGAAAAATGCTATCGACCTATAAGACTAGGAAGGCGATGTCACTCCCACTGACCTTCTTGTAAACACAAGACTCATCTGGATTCTTGATAAAACCAAACTTACTGATGGCTTCATCAAATCGCAGATTCCAACTTCTGCTTGCTTGCTTTAATCCATAAATGGACTTCTTAAGCTTGCATACCTTCTTAGGATTGTTCTGGTCGACAAAACCTTCAGGCTGTGTCATGTACACAGTTTCTTCCAAAATTCCATTGAGGAAGGCAGTTTTGACGTCCATCTGCCATATTTCATAATTGTAATATGCAGCAATCGCTAGAAGAATTCGAACGGACTTAAGCATAGCTACTGGAGAAAAGGTTTCATCATAATCAACGCCGTGAATTTGCCTGTAACCTTTTGCTACCAGCCTTGCTTTGTAAATGAATATTTTTCCATCTTTGTCGGTTTTCATCTTGAAAATCCATTTACATCCGATAGATGTGTAACCTACGGGTAAATCAACCAAGTCCCATACTTGATATTCAAACATGGAGCCCATTTCGAATTTCATGGCCTCTTGCCATTTTGCAGAGTCGGGGCTCGTTATAGCTTGCTTGTAGGTTGTCGGCTCATCTCCATCCACTACTAGGATGTCCTGATCTTTGGTTAATACAACACCGAGATATCTTTCAGGTTGAGATCTTGGCCGAGTTAACCTACGTAGGGTAATGGACTGAGCATTTGCATTGTCGGTTTGACTTTGCATATTTTGACTTTGACCAATGTCAACAGATGCTTCGTGAGCACTTTGATTGTCAACTTGTCCTTGTTGCTCGTCCTCTCGAACTTCGTCGAGTTCGATTTTCCTCCCACTTGTCATTTTGGAGAGATGCTCTTTCTCCAAAAGACACCATCACGAGCAACAAACACTTTGTTCTCGGATTTGTTGTAGAAGTAATACCCTTTGGTTTCTTTTGGATAACCCACAAAGTAAACCTTGTCAGATTTCGGATGAAGTTTGTCAGAAATGAGTTTCTTGACATATTCTTCGCATCCCCAAATCTTGAAAAAAGACAACCTTGGAGGTTTATTTGTCCATAATTCATATGGAGTCTTTTCCACTGCCTTTGACGGAGCACGATTTAGTGTAAGTGCCGCAGTTAAAAGTGCATGTCCCTAGAAAGAGATTGGAAGTTCACTAAGACCCATAGTCGATCGGACCATGTCTAACAGGGTTTGATTCCTCCTTTCAGATACTCCATTCCATTGAGGAGTTCCCGGAGGTGTCAACTCTGAAAGTATTCCACGTTCTTTCATATGGTCATCGAATTCTTGGCTCAAATATTCGCCACTCGATCCGATCGAAGCGCTTTGATTTTCTTGCCGAGTTGGTTTTCAACTTCGTTATGAAATTCCTTGAATTTATCAAACGATTCAGATTTGTGCGACATTAGATAGACATAACCATATCTACTATAGTCGTCCGTGAAGGTTATGAAATACCGATAACCACTCCTTGCGGGTGTACTCATTGGCCCACATACATCGGTGTGTATTAGTCCCAACAAGTCACCGACCCTTTCTCCCAACTTGGAGAATGGTTGCTTTATCAACTTGCCTAATAAACATCCTTGGCAATTCTCAAAGGATTCTAAATCAAATGAGTTAAGAATACCTTCTTAAAGAAGCTTCTTGATGCGTTTGATGTTAATGTGGCCAAGACGACAATGCCACAAGTAAGTTTGACTAGACGGTGTAGTCTTAGCTTTCTTTGCAGAATTATTAAACATTTTTTCTAAAAACACGTGAAAGTGTCATTCTATAAATATATTCAAGACATCAAAACAAAAGTCTTGGCTGATGAAAACGACGTTCAACGTCGGAAATACATCAAAAGTATGGTGCATAAAACTAAATAAGTTCTACTTCTTTAGAAAAAACATGAGATTACAAGTTTTCTTGGATAGATCACCTTCATCCTACTTGTGTACTCATTTCCACATGAAAAAGCACCGCTCACTTGGTTCCTGAAAAAGGAGTGTATTATGAGTCAATTTTCCTGTATCTAATACCTTTTAAAATTGCTTATATTCAAGTGTTTAAGATGATACCTGAGGTTGAGGTTACTTTTCCTTTCTCCTCATCACCCAGATACTTGCTGCATTCTCTTTTGTAGTGTCCGGGGTTACTACAATAGAAGCAACGCATCTTCCTCTTGTCTTTGAACTCCTTCTTCCTTGGTCTAAGGGCAAAGTTAGCCTTCTTGCTAGAATAGGTCTTTTGGAGCTCTTGGACGACTTCCCTTAAGGACAGTGTATCCCTATTGGCGGTGAGACGCATTTTAAGCCCCACATATCCCGAGTGAAGAGAGCTAAGAAGCATGTGAGCCGCTTGCTCGTCTTCCACTGGTTTGCCAATTAGCTCCAGATGGTAGAATAGCCTTGTCATGTTAATTACATGAGCTTGAAGTGGCATTCCGGGCCTAAGTCTCGCATTGTAGACTTTTCCCCACACCTCTTGTCTTTCTTTCGAGAGACAACCATCTTGTGGTGGCTTGATCCTCATTTTGGAGAGTGACCTAGTCACATCCTCCACGTGACCATCATAATTGCCCCTAGCACTTTTGGTGACCCTCAAATTGACTACATCCTCAAGAGCTTTGAGCATCATGTCCAGAAAATAGCCGGAGAAAATCTCTTTACATTGAACCGGGATGGAGTTTGCCATGAGTTTCGAAACTCTATTGCAATCCATGCTCCATTCTTCATGAGCTTCATCACTCATGATCCCTTTAGAGTAGAAACTGGGGATCGGAGTGTCCAAGATATGCTCTAGGTAGCAATTTCTGAGTGTCTTTCGGAGTTCATCTTCCCATTCCTTAAGGTTCACCAAATTGAGCAAAAATGGTAACTTTTCGGGAAGTTCCGGGTACATAAGGTCGTTGTCATTAGTTGAAGACATGATTCTACAATTGAAAGAATTTTAATGAAAAACCATTCAAAATTACTTAAATAAGATTGAATTTTATTAATGCAAATTTTCAATACTTATTTAGCGTCTTATTTACACGTAAAATTGTCCCTATTTTGTGAAAATAAGGCGATTCCAAGATCCGAAGAAACAAAGAGTGGTTAAGCATGCTTTGGCTTGTCTTAACACTGAATCTTCTAGGGTAAGCATTGTCTTGCTAATGGCTCTAAGCCACTCTTGGTTAGACAATCGTCGCATCTAATGCATCTTTGACGATGTATCTCTTTTTCCACAGTATGTGAGGACTCCTCACTCATACCGATGAGTTAAACCAAAACCAACGTGCACACCCGGTGTGCCTTATGAGCCTTGGAGAAGTGATGGCACCTCGCTTTGGCGTAGCCTACCATCACCCTCGTTCGGTTGGTAAGTGTTGTTTTGGAAAGACAAGTTTGACTCCATATTATTAGGGACCTAGGAATTCTATGTTGGTTGATTTAAGTGAACTTAACTAATCATCGCAACATAAAGAAAAACTAAACATGCATCTAACGAATAATTCACATGTATATATAAGCATAAAATATAAAGCGAAATTATAGATGCATATTGGCAACTATCATGACCCCTTGAATTCTTCAAATCTTCAAAAGGTCTTCATTTGCAATTCAAGGCTTTGTCTTCTAAGATACGCCGTCTTCAAGACTTAACCAAACTATGCAAATACAATGTCCACGACTAGGAATAATCTAAATATTAAGGTACAAAAATACTTAGCGGTGTGTAGACCTTATTTAGATTTACAAAAATACATAACGGCACATAGTCCGTATTTTCTATCCTAATCGGGTCCCACTAGTTGCCATTTCATAAAACCTGTGAGAGAGAATATATATTCCATTCATCCATTCACTATTTGTGAATGGCCCATGCAATTTACAATATCAAATAAGTAAAATGCATTTAAACAACGCGAGCACTAGTAACTAATCTAGGTGGTTAATCCGATTAACATGCCTAATTAAAACTAGTCAAAGTTGTTTAACTAATTATGTAATTTGGCGTCATTAATTAATTGAAGCTCCCACTAAATTCCGCATTTTCCTTAATTAATCCAATTAATTAAGTCGGTAGCACCCAAACTTGTCAATTTTTTTTTTTGCCAATGCCGCTCAAAACCGAGGCCTAGCCTCCCAAAATTTTAATTAAAATAAACGAAATTAATTAAAATAAATAAAACGGCAAAATAAGCAATATTAAGCCAACCGCATTTCAAGTGGCTTTCGCTTTAAGCGTTTTGCCAAGGAAACTCGAATAATTGCGGCTCATGCAAACCAAGCATACTACGGCTATTCACCTCACCGCACCAAGCATATGCACACACAAAAAACTCCGCACACACGGCTCGCGACAAGCAGCCATGGGTTGCTGCCACTGCCGCACGCACAACCATGGCTGCTGGTGCGTGGCTGCTGCGGCCGTGTGTTGCTGCCGTGCGTGTGGCCGCACGCAAGGAGGGGCAACCACCTTGGCAGCCACATGCGGGCTGCTATGCAGCCCGGCTAGCCAAGGGTGGTTCTTTGCCTCGTCTTGCATGCCATGGCCTCGGGATTTGATCCCATTTTGCGAGACATAATTGATTAATTCTAAATTAATTTTAGAACTAACTCAATGAGGAAAAATAAATGAAATTTTAAACAAGTCTAACTTAATAAAATTTTAAAGTGCAAATAACCAAAATAATTCCAAGAACCATTCTTAATTAAATTGGTTTAGCTTGGTGCAATAACAAAGTTGAGGCAATTTCTCACTTTTAATTTAATCAATTTAAATTAAACTTGAGAATTTGACAAAGTAAGGGGAAGTTGGAAAAATATGAACTTTAATGTTCAAATGAAAATTCCAACATCTAAATTTTGTGAATCCTTGAAAATTATATCTTCCAACATGAAGATAACCAAATTTCTATCACAAAAGTTGAAACTTTATGTTTCTAATCAACTCTAAATGATTAAAACAACAAAGTTTAATACAAAATAACATGGAATTTAGTGGTTTTTAAAGTTTCAATCACTTATCACAAATAAAGATTGAATCTTTAACACTTAGGAAGCCTCAAAACAAAAATTTTCACACTAAAAAGCAATTAGTTTGCAATTATGTGAAAATAAATCAACCTTTAAGCATCAAATACTACCAAGTAAGTGTGCTTTAAGGGGACTTAAAAATGCAGAAAATAATGCAAATAATCAACCACATAATCAACAAGTTATGCCATTAATTTCAAGGTTAGAAAAGACTTAAAACTTTTCGTCAAAAACGAAAAACCCTCGACAAAGGCATTTCTGGTCAGAATTTGGCTAAAATCACAGGCCTTTGGGGTAAAAACCTTTCCAGAACACCTTTTCCACCCAAAATTTATTATTTTTGGGCGAAAATCTGGGTTCTGGGCCAAATTCGACATTAAAAACGGGATTAAAATAAATAAAACCGAGCTACTAATCTAATTAGCAACTTAAACCAGAAAAATAAGCCAAATAAACCTTGAAAACATGATTATAAAAATAAACGAGCGGGGCTCCGATACCGCTGTTGGGGTTTGGTGAGTCCGACTCACCGCGGAAACAACCCCGACCCAAGGAACCACTCGTAATTAATAAAACCATAAAGCATAAATAAATAAGCACAAGAAAAGGAAGAACGAATCATACCCTTGAAACGAGCTTTGCCCTCTCAAAACAGGCTCTTACTTGAAAGCCTTGAGCACCGCAAATGCCGTGCCTCCAACGGTATCCACCCACAAAGGACGAACACGAATTTTTAGGTCCGCTACCTTGGAGTTAGCAAGGTTCTACCAAAACCCAAGTGTTAATGGAGTTTAAGAGTTTTTCCAAAATATGGAATGCTCTTTCTAACTCCCACTCAATCACTTTACTTTAAATCCCAAGGTTGGTATTTATAGAGGAAAGTATGAGTGGGAATTTATATCCCATCAATGTGGGATCATGAAATTCCACAAATTAATTTAAAGCTAAATTAAATTAAAATTGCAAAATAATAATAAATCTACAAGTGGCATTACCATGTGAAATGGGTTGGTGAGGACCACATGGAGAGTAGGGGACCATACTTGCTCCCCACTCAATACTCTCCTTGTGCCACATGTCCTTACCCACTTGCTCCCATATTCCTCAAGCTTCCCCATGGTGACCAGCCCTATAGCCCAGCCACGAGCCCAGCCCGAGCCCAGCCCCGCACCAAGATGCGGGCTGCTGCTGTGCGCGCAAGCCACGCACTTGGTGCGGGCTTGCTGCTGAGCGTGGCTGCTAGTGCGTGCGCTGCTAGCACACCCAGCTTGCGGCAGCTAGCTGCTGCACGCACCACGTGCACGCGGCTGCTAGCTGCTGCTGTGCGTGGTTGCTAGCACGGTGCGCTAGCACGCACCTAGCCAGCCATGCTAGGCTCAGCTTGGTGCGGTTGCTAGCCACCTATACTTGGACATTTTTGCCCCTAGAATTCGAATGCTCGGGCATTCCGATGCTAGGGGTATTTTGGGAATATGGTCGATTTATTATTATTTGCGCGTCTCGTCTTTTTATTATATTTTACTCGACTTCTGACGATCGATTTCGATGCTCCAAGCTCGAATTACTGACGTCTAAATATTTAACACTCGGGCGACGAATTAATTTCTTCCGAATTAATTCGTCGAGTCGGTTCGTATATTTTGCTTGGGTGTGACCCAAAGGGTTCAGTCAAGATTAAGCTGTAATATTAATTATATTAATATTACTAATCGGAAGCGGCCTCCACCCAAGCATTCCGATCACTTGACCTTAGTGAATATATTAGCTTTCTAATAATTCTGAACCCGCTATCAGAATAATACACTTGTTCGAAGGACACCATTCCTTTCAATAAGTACCAACCAATACATTCTTAACCTTGGCCGGCTGTGCTGCCCCGGTTACCTCCCGGGTGAACGCAGAAGGTTATTCACCCAGGCGGAGCAGACGAAGCTGCCACTCCAGTGGCTGGACATTGTGGTATGCCGCCTGACCTCCGAAGAGAGCCGGCTGCATATAGTAAGGGGGGTACTGAGCGTAGACCTGAGAAGGTACATATGGGGCAGTCCCAATCATCTGAGGGCCAGAGTGGACGGTATTACCGCCTGTCTGACTCTCATGCCAGGAAGGTGCATTCCCTGCAGAAGTATTGTTAAAGTTGTCTGGAAAATTCGACGTAGAAGCCGACTCAAACAACTGTTGACTTCTCTTTCGGTTGATAATCTCCCGGGCATCAAGAGTTGATTTTTTACTTCCCACCGGTTGTTGAGTCCGGCGGGTGTTGTTGGTATTCCTCTTAGGAAGAAGAATTTTTGACCAATCAATGGTCCCGTCTGCCTTCTCCTTTGGATGAGGAGTGGGCTTCTGATCTCTGACTGACTTCCCCTTTTCCAGAGGAGTCTTCTTGGCCGACTGACCTTTACTTGGGCCAGCCCGACTCTTGGTGATCAGTTCTTTAATTTCACCCTTGAAACTTGTCATGAATCTCATGAGTTCGTCTCAGGTGACGGGTGCTGATCCAGTATAGAGCCATCATCAGCTGAATAGGTTTCGACCTGAGGATCTTTATCCTCCTGGTCTGTAAAGACTTCTGGTATCGCCAGACGGTTAGGGGGTGGTACAAACTCTTGAACCATCTTCGAGGTACTCTCCCCACAGACGGCGCCAAATGTTTTGGGTGTTTTTGTCCCTCGGGAGAGTTACGTCACGAAGTCTGATCCGGCTGAGTTGTACCTGCAAAACAACGGAGACTCCAGGTGGTAGGAGCTCTGCCTCCGACGATCAAGTTAGTAACTTGAAAGGGAATAAAGAGTACGAAAATTTAGGTGGGGATCTGCTTGGATTCCAAGCTCAGGTGCTTCTCTGATGTGAGAGATTGTAGGTGTAATTAATGATTGAATGTGTCCCCAAAATGGGGAAATATCTCCTTATTTATAGGGTCCTTGGAGAACGTGCCCCTATCTAGGTCACTTGACCTAAATTTCAGTGGGCTGCGCCGTCAAACGACGCTTATTGGGATTTGGGCCCTTGAAGGCCGCCATTTCAGAGATGTATCTGAGGGTGCCAAGTGTCAAGAGGATATTAAGCCGCATAGGCCATCCTGAGCTCGACACGTGGCTTCCTCTCATTGGTCCACGTGTCTAGGGTATTTTTACCCTAAACAGTGGTCACGGTGTACCACGCCCTCCAACCTCCTGGGTTGTGGCTAAGGTAGTGCATGTGTGCAAATCCCAGCTGGGGTCCATGTTTTGCATCTCATAGGCGGCTATCCCAGAATGTTAGCCCATAAATTAGGGGTGAGCTACCAGACGCCTAGGCCATAACCCCCGAGTATAGCCTTCATAGCATTGTGAAGCGATAACCGGAGGCCTGCCAGGAATGCCGCCTCATAGCATCCGAAGTACGCATTGACATTCTCCTAGTCATCTTTCCAAGAGATGGTGCCTCGCTTAGGCGACACTCGGATAGTATATCCATCTCCCAGGGGCCGCTTCTGTACAAAGCTTTCAATGCCCTATAACATTATTCGCCTGTCTTTGGCGGTGATATGGATCTTAAAAGGATCATCCTTTGCCTACCATTTTTTTTCTCACTATCCTCAAGCGGGGAAAGAGAAGTACCAATATCATCCTGAGGGCTGGACCCTGAGGCGGAGCTCTCGCCATCTCCCTCCTCGCCGGCTGACCCCGATGCAGAGTCTTCCCCGTCTCTATCTTCGGGGCCAGCTTCATCAAGATCCATCTAGGAGACAGCTCCCTCGACGTGTACCCTCATCGTAAAAAATTGCGTCACTTGGGGTTGTAGGAACCCCAGACGGGGAGTATTCCCCTGAGCCTTCATTGCTCTCTGACCCCTCAACCGGGGTTACCTCTTTGACAGCACTTCTAAAGTACCATCTCTTTGACGCCGTCTGGTGGTTGTCTATTTAGTTCTAGCTATCATGTCCTTCACAGACACATAGATGGTCGGTTGACAAGTACAAAACGTTGGGGTTTGGTGAGTCTGACTCACCGCGGAAACAAACCCAAAAACAATTACCTTAATAAGAAGATTAAGATAAAACGATTACCTTTGGAGCGTGCTTCGCTCGACCGCTTAGGCTCTTACTTGAAAGCTAGCTTGGAAATTACGAACCCTCCAACAATGATCCACCCGCAACAACGATCACCGACTACGTCTAAAGACACCCAAATGTGTCTCCCCAAAATCAAACCCGGTGATGAGTACCTTTCACGTCAAATCATAATCGAATGAAGTGAAAGTGTGGAAATTTTAGGGTTGCGGATATTTTTAATTTCTTTTCTCTTCTCTCTATTTTTAAAAAACTTATTTTAAGAAAACAGCCAATCCTGTTTGTTTTGTCCATGATATGGGTCCAATAGTAGTGTAGTTGGATGTGGCTTGAAAAGAGCTTTCCGACGATATATTATAAGCCCAATTCCGATGAATATTGAGGAAATTATGGCCAATTTACTGAACTGGGCCCAGTTTGAGCCTTATATGCGGCCCAATGATCTAGAGGAGGGCCTAATATAGATTTATCATTCCTAATGTAATTAGGAATGGTTTTATTCTTCTAGATTCTTCTAGAAGGTTCTTTTCATTCCTAATTTAATTAGCATTGATAAATTGACTTTTGTTGACTTTTCAGAGTTTTAATTAAAATCAAAGAGCATTTTTGAGGAAAAATACGATTGTATCCTCCTGTACGGCAATTTCTATCTGATTTTAAGAAAACGCGTGAATTTCTAAATCAGCGCCAAACGCTAGCTGTAGCGCCTGGCGCTAATGTTGGCGTTTGGCGCCAATAGCTACTTTTGGCGCTAATTCAATTTTATCTGCGCCAGAACTCTGATATTTATCTTTTTGGCTGATTTTCTTTATAAATAACGTCTTAAAAACTCCGTTTTCATCCATCCACAATCATCAATTTTCATCCACATTCATCTACAATCTACCAACTCTCATCAAGATTCTCTTGATTACTCTCTCTCTCTCTCTCTCTCTCTCTCTCTCTCTCTCTCTCTCTCTCTTTTCTAAACTAGCTTTTTCACAAATACAAAATTCCGCATTCATTAGACTTAGAAACACCTAGCCACATTCGAAGTTGCCTTTGCCCTAGACGTGAAAGGTTTAATTTCTGAGGGTTTGGTCTCAAATTTCTCTTTTAATTATTTAATTTAATTGTTGTTTGATTATTATTTTCCTTGAAGTTACTAACGTGTGTATTTTGTTATTAGAAAGAGGTACGAGGCATCAAAGTAAGTACTTTAATTGTTTTATTGATGTTATGATATAGAGTTCATTCTTAGGTTGTTATTTTAATTCCTAGTTCATGTCTAGGGTAACTTTAATACTAAGTATGATTGTTATGATGCCTTCTATTTTCTTTCCTAATATTCATGTTAGTATCATGTTAGGGTTAAAGCTTTGATTTTTATTGTTTAGTGACATGCTAGGGTTTGTTATTAATCTTGTTAGTATCATGCCTAGGATCTTGCTATTATTATGCTTTAACATGATTATGTTAATTATGATTGTAATTGTTATAATGAATATGATGATTTATTATGTTGCTTGATGATATATTTATTGTTATTGCTTGATCACGCCTTTTATGCTTATTTAAAGGGAATTTGTACTTGTAATCACGCTTAATAAGATAATTAATAATCTTATTTAGGGTTAATTTGATTATAATTCAAGTGATCGCCAATAATAGATTTATTTGTGCATTAATATTCAACCAACATAGATAAACAGGTTTAGGGTTAATCCTATTGATTGCATGTTAGTCAGAAAGCGCACATGAATACGATCTGAATAAAGTAGAGGCCTATTATTAGGGCAGGTTCAATCTCTTTTAGGTTGGATTTGTACTTTCATCCCCGAACCCTATTTGGTTCAAGACCTTATGGAGTTAACGATCTCTTGGATCTTTAAGGGGTGTAACCTTCACCTCGTGAACGGTTTACAAGTTCCTAATACTTGTTGGCGACTCTTTTGCTCTATCTTCTTTCCCTTTGGACGCTACCGTACTTTAGTGTATGATCACAATGGGGTTCAAGCAAGGGGATTAATGCTTGAAATATTCCCTACAGTTTTTGGCGACTCCACTGGGGAGGATTTCTATTTTAATTTCTGAATTTATTTCGACAATGATTTAGAATGAGTGGATGAGACTCGAAACGTTCTAAGTATTTCATGTGCGTAATTTTGATTAACATTATTGTCATATGCATAAAAAGGATCTCATTGGAAAGACCATCCGTAATGAGTTAAAACATAGGATTTTACACGTAGGAAATTTGAGAAATATCTTTCACAACTAGGACCGAAATAACACTGTGCGAAACTGGAAAATTTTATCGAGCACAGAAAGCTGCTGAGGCATGTAGGAATTAGCGTCAGCGACCAGAGTATTGGCGCTAGACATTTAACTGTAGCGCCAGACGACAGACTTGTCGCCAGGCGCTACAGCTAAAACCTGGCGCCAATCTCCGATTGCTGACGCCAAATTCTTCCAATACCGAGCCAGAAATATGCGTTCTAATTTCGACCACTTTTTCGTATTGTTTGCTCGATCCTACTTCCTGATTGAGTATTTCTCACTTTTGTGAAACCCATATGTGTTCTACATATGGACTTAACCCTCTAGGAATTCATGCTCCATCTACCTGATTGAACGCTCTGAGCAACAATGGGTACATCCGGGAATGTTGAATTCACCAAACCATGGAAGCGAGTTTTTCTAAAACTCGCGGTGTCCCATCCACTCGCGCCAACCCTTCACGGTTAGGCTTCCGCGTGGTGCATCCGGACAATTAACCATGGACCCTCTATTGACTAAACTATATCCTGAACTTTAGAGAACTAGAGCCACGGTTAGGTTGCAAACTCATTGCATCATATTGTGCCTACTTGACTAACTGTGCATTATTTGTTGTGCATATATATGTTTGCTTAACCGTTTGTTTGACTTCTATTGAGATTTAATAAATTAATGACTTAAAGAACTTTGCCTAATTAATTAATTGATTAATTAATTTGAGTAAATAAGTCTAATATTTTAATCAGAATTGACCTAGTACGACTTTAGGCATCCCATGTTGATTAATAACACCGAAAACAGTTCCAGATTGAAGCTCCAGCATTGGCGCCAAAGTTTGGACTGTCGTTTTGCCGACAGTTCGGATTATTGATTGAGTCATTACCTAGTGTCTAATTAGCCAGTTTGCTAAATAATTCGGTTAATTTTTATTGTCAATCATACCTTGTTAAGTCATTAATTTAGTCTAGACACTAAGTCACATAGTCTAGCCACATGGTCATGACATGAGTCTTAACGTACCACCTACACTCACTAGTCTTAGCACACACTTTGAGTATATGTCACCATGACCATATCTTAGGTTCATGCATGAGTCGGTCTTTTCCGTCATTTGAGTTGGGGGTACATTATATTCCTAATTCTTCACATCCCTGCATCTACATTATTTTTCTTCACATTCTATTCCAATCTTTCTTCACTTCCTCCATCCATTGCATGTTGAATAAAGTTTGAGTCAAATAATTAATAATGAATATCCCCAAATTCCTTTTCCACAGCACTTGGTCGAGGAGAGAAGGGAGATTAATCAAGGACAACACCTTTATTCAAGTCTCTCTTTTTGATAAACCGATTCGTCAAAAGAAGAAAGCTAAAAAGATAATGGCAAGTCAAGAAGAGGTCAATGAACTTAGGAGTCAATTGACAAACGTGACTGAGGTGTTAAATGCTTTAACCCTCAAAATTAATGATCTAGTGAAGCAACAATAAATGAACCTCATGCAAGAAAGTTTGAGAAAGCTATCTAGTGACTATAAATTTCAGGGCATGAGTTCACAAGGGGTCTCGCTGGACAAGGAACTTCTTCCGCATAAGTTCAACGCCACTGACATTCCTAAATTCAAGGCAACAGATAACCCTTACTTCCATCTAAGAGCTTTCGAAACTATAATGAACATTAAGGGTACCGATAAGAAGGTTTTCCCCTCTCTGTTCTCACTATCTCTCGAGACCGTTTGCCAACAATGGTTCTTTTCTCTCGAGAAAGAAAACACCTCTACCTGGGAGTCCTTAGCAAACGCTTTCATTGATAGATACAAGTGCAACATTCAAGTTGAGACTGACAATAGGGAGCTTGAAGTCCTCAAGTAGAAAGAGAATTAAGGCTTTACTTCTTTCTTTAACAAGTGGAGAGAAACTTCCGCTAAGATGATTGAGGTCCGCACCGAAAAGGAGTCTGTGAGGATGTTTATCAAGAATCTCCAAGAAAAGTATTCAAAGCACTTAAAATATCAACACAACTTGAATACTTTCAGAGCCGTCTATGACATAGGTATCGAGATCGAAGACGACCTCGCAAAGCAAAAAGCTACTAACAATAGTAACCACGGTGGCTAGAAAGGAAAGAAGAACGACAATCCTTCTTCTTCCAAAAATGCCCACTCTAGTAACAATGTTAGTAACCTTTGACCATAACGGTGTCTTAGCTGTGGATAATCAAGGATCTAAAAAGAAACCCAGGTGAGAGTTCACACCCATTGGAATGACCTACGATGCTGCTTTTGATCGTCTCTATGACCGAGGGTTAATCAAACCTATTGGCCCTACTGAGGATCCAACGCCAGAAAATCGATCTTCGAGATGGAATCCAAACTCCTATTGCAAGTACCATCGAGGACGCGGTCATACTACTGATGAATGCTACAGGTTTCAAAATCTCATTCAAGATCTCATAGAAGCAAATAAGATCCCATTGCCTCTAGCTAACGAGAAGACTGGGTGATGATGAAGCAAACAACACAAGACAGAGGCGAGCTTAAACGACGAGATTTCATGACATCTTTTTTCTTTTTCTTTATTTATCCTTTCCCCAATAAGTCTAGCATAGGCATCTTTCTTTTCTCTTAGATTAATTTTGTAGATTCTTTCTTTTCCCCTTTAATAAAAATGAGCATTTATTCTCTTGCATATAATCATTTCATTATATTGCATTAAAAAAAATCCATGTCAAGCTAAGCACAAGGTATACCAATGATTTAAGGCACCCATTGTAGCCACATAATATTACCTTTCACCCTTCTAATTTACAATCCTTTCTTCATAAACCACTTTGAGTCTCGTCTAACGATAAACCCTTCATTTTTCAACCTACATCTACCTAAATTTGGGATGGGATTGTGTGAAACTTATGTTCAATTTTATAAAAAGCTTGAGTGATTCAAAAAACTAAAATAGCAAAAAATAAGTAAATAAAAGTGTACAAAAACGGCAAGTGTTCCAGTGTCTTTGATATGAACACGTCTCAGATTGCGTCTCTTATCGAGTGCTCGGTACCGTGCCTGAGAAACATGAATGCCAAGTGAGTGATAAACCGCATGATCGGGATTGCCCACACTTATAAAAATAAAATAAATGCTAAAGCAAAAAAAGAGAGCTAAAAAAAAAGAGAGAAGCAAGCTTTAAGCATAAAAATATAAAGATTCAAAAGCAAGGTTGCACACCTTGGGGGCTTATCTAGAGTCTTGAGCCATTTTATCCCCTTCTTCTATAACCTTTAGCCTAACCACGTTACAACCCTTAAAAAGACCTTTTTGAGGTATACACATACTTGTGCGAGTGACAGGGTAAAGTCGTATCCCCTAATCAAAAATAATTCCTAAGTCCTCTAACTAAAGTAGATAGAGAAGTAGGGTCGAACTCCACAGGGAAACAAGTCTTTCTATTCCTAATTAACTAAAATAATCTAGATTATGAAGTAACCAATATTTATATTTGAATAAGAAACTAAACTACTAAGATTGAGAATAGGGAGAAAACAATATATAAAAGGATCTAGGGCATAGGTTCACCAATAAATAATACTCCAGGGTAAAACATAATAATCAATCATTGACATTGCATAAATAACATGATTAGCAGGCTCTTGCAATTTATTAATCAGCATAGATCTAACAGGCTCTCGCAATTTACTAGATCTAAGTTCTTATTGAAAATAGCCTTTAATATCAAATTAACATCTGCTCGATTCATCAATTCAATATTGCTATACTTTTACAAGCCATAATTGTAAAGCGTTAAAACAATTCAATAAGAAATTATCATGTAATATAAAAAACCAATGATATTCAATCATCAATGCATCAATTAACCAGATCGTAAAGGGCTTTCACTACGTATTACAATCACAGAATTAATCTACCGGTATTAAATCTCATCACTCAAATCTCGACTTAACCATTTATAAATTAATCTGCCTATTGAAACTAGACCTAAACATTAATTCTCATCTGTCGAATCTCGAATCAATATTGTTAAACTCATGTATAAAAGATCTGCGCAAATCTAGTCACAGAGCATTAAACCAATCAATAGGAAATTAATCTAACATTGATAATTAACAACAATAAATTACCCCTTCATATTATTCATGGATCCCCATAAACCCTAGAAAGAAAACTACTCACACATAATAGAAACTAAACTAATCAAAGCAATAAAGTAAGACATGATTAAAGGAATAAAATAAACAACTAAGATTAAGAGAAGAGAAATCGTTACCAAAATAAATCTGGAATTAAGAGTAGATTAAGAACCAAGGTTTAAGAGAAAGAATCTAGGAAAACAATTAAGAGAGTAAAGAAAGAGTAAAAGGAAAGAGAGAGGGAGAGAGAGTGAGTGTTAAAATCGTATTACGGAGGAGTATTTATACTCCGTACAAATCCTAAACTAAAACAAACTAAAACGACACTAATCATCTCCTAATAAATACACGCGCCCGATCGGGCGAGGCACCGCCCGATCGGGCGCGCCTTTTTGCTCGATATACTAATCTCGCGCCCGGCCGGGCGCGTCACCGGGCGCCAACCTTAGCTTCTCCCGCCCGGCCGGGCGCGCCTCCGGGCGCCAGCCTCTTTGGCCGGGCGGCTCACTTGGGCCACTATTTGGACTTCAATTGGGCTCCAAATCTTCGGGCCAATCTGGGTTTCCTCTTTCGGTCTTGAATACTCGGTCCAAATGCCCCGGTATCACCTATACCGAGCCCTTAATCACCGGTTCGATGGCTCTAACCGGCCCTGGGCTATAAAATCTGGTCGTGCTTCTCCAATGTTCGTGATTGCTCCAAAATATCTCGGGAAAATACTCCAAAAGCATAAAACCCTGCAAAAGTCAACCAAATCTACGAAAAAACTAGAAAACACCAATTAGTAACAAAAGTGGCTCTAAAGAGCCAAAAACACTACTAATTACGACCAAGGGACGGGGGAAAAATACTATATAAAATAGACACATCAAACTCCCCCAAGCCAAACCTTTTCTTGTCCCTAAGCAAAGATCTCATCAATGAATCAATAAATATGCTTCACCCCAAAAGTAAAAATCAAGCACAAACGATCCAAGGTAAATCAAATAAACATGCTTCAAAATCAACCAATCAAATCCATCTAATTACCAATCTTCCCTAACAATTGTCAAACATAGCAAACCACAAGAGCATATTGATGGGCGTGCGAACGGTCGTACATTCCACACTTAATCAAACACATTTATTAACAAACACCTTACAAACCAAGCATAATGACAAGTAAGAGTTCGGTCCACAAGGAACAGGATATGATTGCCAAAGATCCTTACACTTAAGCTAGCTCGAAGTCAATTGGTGAATAGGGGTTCGTCAAGAAGATAAACAAACTATGGTTCTAAATCAATGAATTAAAGATACTAGGGAATGAGATCCGCTCAACCAAGGCAAATAGGCAAACGGGGAGTAAAATAAACAAGATATAGCAAGGACTATATGTAAAATCAACCTCATGCAATTAGAAAACAACTCACACTACTAAACTTAGATTCCTCATTAGTTTAGCAATAGATGATACATAATCAAATTACAATAAGTAATGACGTACTCAATTTACACTTCCATGTCAAATTAGGCATATCATACTATCAAGCTCCTTAGTCAAGGGTAGCTAAACCTATCATGAGGAACTAACAAGCAATCTCATATAATCAATTTAATTGCAATACAAACATCAATGCTTCTCCCACATTTGCATAGTTAACCCAAAAAGGTCGAGCTTCACCCAACCCCTAGCAAGAAAACTACTCACAACTCATGTTTATCAACATGCAATCAAGAATTAGGGTTCTAAATACTTCAATAATTGGGGAAAAGTGGTTAACAATTGAAATAACTATCATCCAATAACAAATTACCAATAACTAAGAAGATTTAAATAACATGCAAATACCAAATGAAATCTGAAATTAAAAGGAAGAAGGTTGGAGAAATTACTAATTGAAGCTTCAAATGTTGAATACAAATTGCCCAACTTTGAGAATAATTCTTGAATTTCACTAATACAATGATTTGATTTGATGAAAACTAAGCTAAATTAATCCTAAGGAATGTTTCAAACTAAGAGAGGTTTCTGAAAACTAGGCTACTGTCCTCCTTCTCCCGTCTTCTTTTAAACGATCTCCAAAAGGACCTTAAATAGTCCGTACAAAATCGGCTGAGATCGGGAAAAGGTCCGACCGAACTATGGGTAAGTTCGGTCGGACTCAGGGTAGGTTCGGTCGAACCATGTGTAGGTTCGGTCGAACCTCCCTGATCCTTGCTTGGTCGAACTTTTGAGGTTCGACCTCTCCTGCAAAATTGCTGAAAACAGGTTTGACACTGCCTTCACTGCACCCTGAAGGTTCGGTCGAACTTTTGAAAAGTTTGACCACACCAAGGTTCGACCGGACCTTTCAGAGGTTCGGCCACACCTCCTCTTGCACTTCCTTTTCTTGCTTCCTCTCCTTCCCTTTTGCCCCTCTTTCCTTTGTCCATGGCTTCCATGCTTGGCCAAGGGGCCTCCCACCGTGCATAGGACTGTCACGGAACCTGCAGAAGATACCAAAGTTCACGAGAGCATGGGGATGATAAAATAATGCATAAAGATTATCAAAATAAGCATTACTTTTCATCAACACAAAAAGAAGCCATAAGAGGATAATGAGGTGGAAAAACCTAAGAAAAATAAGAGGAAAAAGACCTAAATACTACCCCTAAGAGTGACATAAATGTCACTCATCAAACTCCCCCACGCTAAGCCTTTGCTCGCCCTCGAGCAAAGCAAAGGAAAAAGAACAAGGGAGAAAGAATTAGTTATTCAAACATGCAAGGAACAAAAAAAAACCGAAATTGCTTTTAGCAAAAGGAACAAGCCATTTAAACCCCAAGGTCGCCGATGAGGACGAGTTGTGATCTCGTGAGGGTTTCCAGAGAGCATACCCCACAACTCTTACAAAATTGCGTTCAAGACAAACCAAAAACAAGGGAAAAAGAAACAACAAATCCAACACAAATCATAGCCAAATCGAGCTTTTGGAGATAACAAACATGAATGAGTGTCAAACTTTCTGAGTAGTAGAAGTGAGCATGCAAGGGGATGCCGAAAGTTGATTGAAGGATAAGCTATGCCAAGCATAGAGAACTCAAACATGCACCACTCCCCCCGCATTCCATACAATCTTACCGCGTTCCCTCATCTAGATTCAAATCCGCCCTTGGAGATAGCATCAAGTGACTCCTCGAAGGAGCCGGAACAAAGATAAAACACTGCAAAATAGGGGAACCCGACATCTCACCAAGTCATGCCTTCTCCATATGCTTGAGTTCCAGCTCCCTCCACCGATAAGTGACTCAACCAACCTAGGTCAACAGGGCATTGAAAGGGTTATAACGATGGCTAGGGGGGTAAGGGTGTGGAGGAATTTGGAAATTGGTGCTTAGCCTAACCGTGAAGCAAAGGGTGATCAAGCCTCTTTTTCAAAATCAATCATCAACCAATTTTCAAACTACGTTTCCACAATCTTGAACTATAATGCCAAACACTTTTGAGCTTTCGCTTTCCTCTTACATCTTCATTCATCAACCCTTCGTTTGTCACATACTCTCTTTTTTTTTTTTTTTTTTTAGCTTCAAAGGCTTTTTCTAGGATTTACATTTGCTTTTCTTGAACATATATTCACAAAAACACTGCTTCACTTTCCAAGTAGAACCATTCCCTTCCAAATTTCAAATCAAAACTACAATAAACCCTCATGGCTTGAGCTTCACGATTCTAAGGGTGAAAGTAAAACAAAAGGGCCATGGGCTTGCAATGTGCTATAATCAAGGAGGGGAAGATTCAACATGGTAAGGGCAAATGCAACCCAAAAATACAAAAGAAAAAAAAACTAATACTAGAAAACAAAAATAGTCACCGAATGAAGAATGCCTTTGTCATTCGTAGGTTAGTTCGGTCTTGATCTCGGGAGCCAGACGCCAAGTTCTAGATCTAAGCATGCCTTGGTGAGGATCCTACGCCGCTCATACAAGTAATGTTGGAGGCTTGAACAATAAAGCTCACATCGGGTTACAAAAACCATCTCTAGGGCTTCAAATCCCCTAATGAGAGCAACACCTTCTTACCACAAACAAGTGAATTTGGGTTCGATGGGCCTAACGAGTTCTAGAACAACTACCTTAGCATGAACATGTCCCAGAGTCAACCAATGGCAATCCCGAAGCATGCAAACTTATAACACTCAAGAAGCAAAGCATTCAAACACACGAGTCAACATTATTATGCTCGAAATGAAAATGAAACAACTAAGCTTTTCGTGGTTTGCCATGAATAAAAACGAAAATCTTTTTCACCCCCTTTTTTTCTTTTTTTTTTTTTCTTTTTTTTTTTTTTTTTTTTTTGATGCAAGGAGTACAAGAGAGATAAGAGGCTAGTAAACATATAATTCTCAATCGACAAACAAAGATCGTTCGGCATCAATACCAACGATCACCAGATTCCGAGGAATCAAATGCAAACAACCTCGAACAATCAACTCCATTCTAGTCTAAGCTAACTATGCACACAAGGAAAAAAAATAAAGGAAAATAGGGAAAGATCTCACCAAATGCTGCTTGAAATAGAACACAAGGCAAAATTGCGATCTCACCAAGGTTTCCGGAGCTTGAGTTGCTCCTTATCCCATCATTTTGTGCTTCCGTTTTCAAGCTACAAGGAAAGTGAGCCAAAAGAAAATAAACACTACAACTATACAAAGAAAAGTTAGTGAACAAAAGGAAAAGACTAGAATTATAAACAAAAGAAAAAGATTGACAAAAAGCTATCTACAAAATTTGGATTTTGGGATTTGGATTTTGGGATCAAGAGAGAAGAGGGAAAAACAACTTCAAAATTTTTTTTTTTTTTTTTTTTTAACATCATCATCATAAGAATATTACCAACCAAAAATCATCTCTAACTACAATAAATTCATTATCCGTGATGGTTCTCCATATGCACAAGCTACCATCCTACCACACTACCCTCCTATGTACACTTCAACCAAAAGGAACATCCTCCCCCACGCTAGTCTTTTGCACGTCTCGAGCAAAAGGAATAGGCATGAATGTCCGGGGGGGGGGGAAATGGAGGGAGAGAACCCTCATTGGGGGTTTCTATCCTCCCGTTCCTAAGGGGGTTCATGAAATCAAACCCCGGGCGATCCATGGATGGATGGAAAGGTTGGTTAAAGTGCTCATAGGGCCACCCTTGGGTACCCCAACCACCATCAAAAGGATTCGGGGTTGATGGACTTGCCGGATCATAGGCGTAGTCGCACCCACCCGGCCGATAAGGGTTGTATGGTGGGGTACCAACACGTTGGGATGGGTCGATAGGACCTTCCCAATAAGCATAGGTGTTGGGGGAGGGGATGTTAGGGTCATAGGTGTCCCAATGTGGAACTGGGCCCTCTTGAGGCGGGTGGTAGGGATAGTTAACATAGGGCGTTTGAACGCCCGCTTGCACAAGACTATCATAGTTCATCCTTGCGTAGTACCCCCATTGTTCAGTAGAAGCCTGATTATCAAAACGAATACCATCGTGGGTACTACGCAGGGCACTCATATCAAAAGGAGAAGAGGAAGAAGAAGAAGATGTCTCACCTCCCCCACTAGGGGGGGGGGAAATTATGCTCCACTTGGTAGACCGGTTGAGGGTGAGGGATTGCACCGCGGGCTTGTTTTTTCCTTAATTCATCGGGGATGAATTTTCGCGCAATCTTCCACCTTAGCGGGTTGGAAGGGTCTACCGAAGTGTGAGGAGGATCCGGGAGGACACACCATTCTTCTCCATTATCTACCAAGAGGATAAATTTGCGATTCTGGGTGGAGTAGTTGATGAAGCGTTGGTTGCGGAGAGCAACAATAGAAAGAGCATAAGGAGGGTAGCCGACGACCTCTTCTTCTTTGTTTTGGAGCACATGGGGGAGCAAATCAATTTGGTCCTTGTAAGCTCCACCATTCAAAGAAAGGGCAATGAGGGTGATCATGCCCCCCATGTGTATCTCATCACCAAGCCGCCCATCTCGAGTGTCCAACAATCTCGAGATAAAAGTGGTGGAGCATTTGAACTTTAAACGCTGAGGATTGTCGGCCAAGAAAAGGCAAGCTACCTCATATTTCACCATAGAGCCGAGGTTTGCCTTGAAGAATACGGCATACTGAAGGAGCCGGGCAAAGTATCTCAAAGCAATATGGATGATGTTGTTGACCTTTGCGGTGTTAGTGCGAAAGATGGGCTTCGTGGAGATGCTCTGCCACCATTCTTGTTCATTATAGGGAATGCGACACATTGAGGTCATATCGGAAGGCCGATGCATCCCGGTTGCTTGCCAATGGAAGATCTCATTGAGCTCACTCTCGGATAGGGAATGGTCTTCGTTGAACATACGAAAGTGAAGAATAATTTGAGATTCATTCCCTTCATCATCTTCTTCAATGACTTCCTTGCGGAGGGAAGCAAGGAACTCCAATGTGACGCGCTCATAGGTGTGAGCGTGGAGGTCAATGAACTCGCCCCAACCAAAGTTTTGTGCGAGCCGGACTACTTCATCCATGATGCCAAGATTTCTTAAGGTGTTCCCGCAGAAGAACCTTGTAGAACGAATGGGACGGTCTATGAGGGTTTTATAGACATCCCAAAAGTGTTTGTTTGGAGCGATGATGCCATGATCATAGATGCCGGGAGGAGGAGGAAAATTTGACGATGAAGATTCACCCGTCCTCTTCCTCTTGGACTTGCTTTTGCCAAAAAGATGCATTGTGAATCTACAAAAATCGCCAAGAATTAACATTAGGAAGATTCAAGCCAAAAGGGGGCACAAGAAGCTCGTCGAGATTAAAAGTGTGTGCATTGAGAGTAAAAGCCATGAGTTGTGAAATAGATGTAGACGGTAGCAACAATACAATTCAAGGCATTAATGGACACTTATAAACCAAGGCATGAGCTAAAAATCCTATGGCAATCGAATGCAAATCCTAAGAAAACCTAGGCGAAAATGGGCATGACGTCCCCTAAAATTCATGAAATCCACTCAAAACTCATCGAAATCAAACCGAGAACAATGAGTAATAGTCACAAAATTCCATCCAACTCAAGAATTTCTCAATCAAAATGTAGCATGAACAACCTAGTGAAAGATTAACACATTCAAGCAAACAAATTGAAATCATGAAAACCCAAGTCATACATGCATATTCATCATGAAACAAGTTCTACTAACAACAACCAACCAATTACAACAAGGAAATCCCAATAACCATTTAAATCAAACAAGCCATGACTAACAATATCAATTGTACCACATATCATACTTGAACATGTAAAACATGGTAAAACAAAGAGAAATTGAAGAAATGAGCTTGCAAAAGTTAGAATAACCATACCACAATTGATTGGAAGTAAGTAGAAATCAAGAAGTTTCAAGTCACTCAAACCCTAGAAATTGGGGAAAATTTAAGGAGTGATTTTTATGGGAGATTTTAGGAATTGAGTAGTGGATGTAAATGAAGTGAGGAGGGAAAAAGATAGGAGTGATTTTTATGGAGATTTGAGGTTGAAGGAGGGGTGACTATGGAGTATTAGGGTGAGAAGGAGAAGAAAAGGGAGAGGGAGAGCCGAATGTAAGAAGTAAGAGTGAGAAAGCAGCGGCTCAAGTCTATTAAATCTGGGCAAGATCGAAAAAAGGTTCGGTCAGACCTTATGAGGTTCGGTCGGACCATAATAAGTTCGACCAAACTTTTTAAAAGTTCGACCGAACTTTTGGATTTTCCAGAAACTGCCAGAATTCAGCCTAATTTGATTTCCAGAACAGGAGCGGCCGAACTTTCTGAAGGTTCGGTCGGACCAGCATAGGTTCGACCAAACTTATGAAAAGTTCGGTCGAACTCTTTGATTTTCCAGAATTCGACAGTTTTTAGCCCATTTTGAGTTCTAGGGGAGGAGCGGCCGAACTCTTGGGTGGTTCGGTCAAACTTTTGCAAAGTTCGGCCGAACCTTGCTGCAGTTTGGTCGAACACCCCTAAATCCCTCTATCTGAAAATTTGCACAAAACTTCCCCTCAAGACACACTAAAATACAACACAATCATGCCTAAGGTATATGGAAAATACATTCCTTTTTAAGGCAAGACAAACAAGAATACCAACACAAACCAAATACACGCAAAACCATCAATCCAAAGTTGTGAAAGAAGAAAAGAAAACATCAAGCAAATAGAATAGAGGAGGGTTAGAAACTCGGGTTGCCTCCCGGAAGCGCTTCTTTAACGTCACTAGCTTGACGTACTTCACACATTCAAGAGATGAGACTGCATTGCATTGACTCAATCAAACCAACATGAGCATCCTCATAATAAAGCTTGAGGCGATGCCCATTGACCTTGAACGACCTCGATCCATCCAAATCATTTAGCTCAACTACTCCATGGGGGAACACCTCCTTAACGGTGAATGGACCACTCCACCTTGACATGAGCTTTCCGGGAAACAGTTTTATCCTTGAATTGTAAAGCAACACCTTATCTCCAACATTGAAGGTCTTCTTTTCAATTTGCCGGTCGTGCCACTCCTTTGACCGGGTTTTGTACAAGCTTGCACAATCATAAGCATCCATCCGTAGTTCCTCTAACTCAAGCAAGTCTAGCCACCTTTGTTCACCCGCACTCGCCAAATCAAAGTTGATCTTTTTGATAGCCCATTGAGCACGGTGTTCAAGTTCAACCGGAAGGTGACAAGACTTACCATATACAAGCCGGTAGGGGGTAGTGCCGATGGGGGTTTTGAAAGCGGTTCTATAGGCCCAAAGGGCATCATCTAGCTTGTCCGACCAATCTTTCCTATTCCTAGCCACTGTTTTATCAAGAATTACCTTAATTTGGCGATTGGAAACCTCCGCTTGCCCACTTGTTTGTGGGTGATAAGTCGTGCCAAAGCGTTGATGGACCCCATTCTTTCTCAGCATCTTTTTGAACATCTTCATCACTACCTTGTGGTCATTAGTTGGGGAGGCAATGGCTTCAACCCATTTAGAAACATAATCAACCGCCACAAGGATGTATTGATTTCCATTAGATGAGGGAAAAGGTCCCATGAAATCAATGCCCCACACATCAAACACCTCAAGTTCAAGAATCGGTTGTTGAGGCATTTCATTTCTCTTCGAAACATTACCGGTTCTTTGGCAAGAGTCACATGTTTTCACAAATCCCCATGAATCTTTGAAGATTTGAGGCCACCATAACCCGCTTTGTAATACTTTGAAGGCTGTTTTGTTGGCACCCATGTGCCCTCCACAAGGATCGGAGTGGCACATCTTCAAAACGCTCTTCACTTCATCATTTGGCACACATCTATGGAGTAAACCATCTGCTCCTCTTTTGAAAAGGATCGGATCATCCCATATGTAATGCCTTGCTTCCCTTTTCAACTTCTTCTTCTGGTTCCTTGAAGCATTTGGGGGAAACTCCCACAAGCCAAATAGTTCACCAAATCCGCAAACCAAGGAAGATCTTTCTCGGCCAACAAGTAAAGCACATCATCTTTTAACTCATCACAAATTGGGACCCCATCGTCATTATCTTGCACGTTCTCTAACCGGGATAGATGATCCGCAACCACATTTTCGGCCCCCTTTTTGTCCCGAATCTCTACATCGAATTGTTGAAGTGATAGCACCCAACGAAGAAGACGAGGCTTGGACTATTTCTTTGCCACAAGGTACCTAATAGCCGCATGATCAGTGTAGACAATAGTTTTGGAACCAATGAGGTAGTTCCAAAACTTTTCAAAAGCATGAACCACGGCAAGAAATTCTTTCTCTGTTGTGGTGTAGTTCCGTTGAGCTTCATTCAAGGTCTTAGACATGTAGTAAATCACGTGAAGCCTCTTCTCTACCCTTTGCCCCAATACACCTCCAATCGCAACATCACTTGCATCGCACATAAGCTCAAATGGAAAATCCCATCTTGGCCCTTGCACAATTGGAGTTGAGATTAAAGCCTCCTTTAATTTGTTGAAAGCTTGGAGACACTCTTCATCAAAAATAAAGATGGCATCTTTTTGAAGAAGAGCATTTAGGGGTCTAGCAATTTGTGAGAAATCCTTGATGAATCTCCTATAGAACCCGGCATGCCCCAAAAATGACCTTACTCCTCTCACATTGATTGGTGGGGGAAGCTTTTCTATCACTTCAACTTTGGCCTTGTCAACCTCAATCCCTTTGTTTGAAATCTTGTGACCAAGGACAATTCCCTCTTCCACCATAAAGTGGCATTTCTCCCAATTCAAAACCAAATTGACCTTCTCACATCTTGTCAAGCACCTGCCCAAGTTGGACAAACAATCCTCGAACGAAAGGCCCCTACCGAGAAATCATCCATGAAAACTTCCATTTCGGCTTCAAGCATGTCCCCAAAAATACTCATCATGCATCTTTGGAAGGTTGCCGGTGCGTTGCAAAGCCCGAAGGGCATCCTCCTGTATGCAAAGGTTCCATAGGGACAAGTAAAAGTTGTTTTCTCTTGGTCATCCGGGTTTATAGGGATTTGAAAGAAACCCGAATAACCATCAAGAAAGCAATAATACTTGTGCTTGGTTAGTCTTTCAAGCATTTGGTCGATAAAAGGGAGAGGAAAATGATCCTTGTTGGTGGATGCATTTAGACGTCTATAGTCTATGCACATCCTCCAACCAGTCACCGTTCTAGTTGAAATGAGATTACCATTCTCATTTTCAACTACGGTCATTCCTCCCTTTTTAGGGACCACATGAACGGGGGAAACCCATCTAGAACTCGAAATGGGGAAGATGATGCCGGCATCAAGGAGTTTGGTGATTTCCTTCTTCACCACCTCCCCCATTTGAGGATTGAGTTTCCTTTGCCTCTCAATGGAAGGCTTAGCACCCTCCTCAAGTGTTATGTGGTGCATACATAAAGCGGGGCTAATACCTTTGAGGTTATCTATGGTATAGCCTAAAGCACCTTGGTGATCTCTCAAAACACCACATAACATTTGAGTTTGGCACTCGTTCAAAGAAGAATTCACAATAACCGGAAAAGTTGAATTGGGGCCCAGAAACTCATACCTTAGGTGTGATGGTAGAGGTTTCAACTCTACCATTGGAACACCCTTACCTTCTGTTGAGATAGCTACTTCTAATGCATCATGTGTTGTGATTCCCATGCACACTTGCTCATTGCTTGATTCCGTACTTCCTTCAAGCATCTCTTCATACAATGCCATCTCTTTGCTTTGGTCACCTATCTTTTCCTTGTTCAAAAGGACATTCTCAAGGGCATCGTTAGTAGTGAGCAAGTGCTCATGCATAGAAGTTACAATAGAATCAATAGTATCAATCATCATGCAATTATCAAGACTAGAGCTTGGATATTTCATGCTCTCATTCAAATCAAATTCTATCACCTCATCTCCTACTTTTAGTGAAATTTTAGCACTTTGAACATCTATAAAAGCACCCGAAGTAGCAAGAAAAGGTCTTCCTAGAATTATTGGAATGTTAACATCTTCATCCATCTCTAACACAACAAAATCCATCGGGATTGCAAACTTCCCCACCCTTAGAGGAACATCCTCTACCTTACCCTTTGGGAATTTAATAGAGCGATCGGCCAATTGAAGGGTGATGTTGGTGGGTAGAAGTTCCCCTATCCCAAGTCTTTGGTATACCGAGTATGGCATTAGACTAACACTAGCCCCTAGGTCACACAAAGCATTATCAATTTGCATCTTGTATATTGCACATGGGATAGAAAAGTTATCGGGATCTTTTAACTTTGGTGGCATCTTATTCATGATAATAACACTACAATTCTCGGTGAGATTCACCGTTTCCACCACATCACACTTTCTCCTTCCACTCAAAATATCTTTTAAAACCTAGCATAGTTAGGCATTTGCTTGATAGCATCGGTAAAATGGATTGAAAGGTGAATTTGCTTCAGTGTTTCAAGGAATTTTCCGAATTGCACATCTAATTTGTGTCTCTCAAATTTATGGGGATATGGAAGTCTTTGCAATTGTTTGGTTTCTTTTTCACTCTCTTTTTCTCTTCTCTCTTTCTCAAATTCTTTTTCTTTCTCACATTCTTTCTCCTTTTCATTCTCATGGTTTTGCTCTCTCTCTTGTTCAAAATCGCTTTTAAAGGGAGGCTCACTCATGCTCACTTTCTCATTGTTTTCCTTAGGGACTCTCTCTTCCAACACTTTCCCACTCCTAGTTGATATAGCATTCACCGGTTTCTTGGGGTCAAGTCCTTGGGGTGGAAGTTTAGAAGTGCTAGCACCCTCTTTTAAAGCATTGGCCAATTGATAAATTTGTGTTTCAAGCATTTTGTTATGGGTCATTACTTCACTAAATTTCTTTTCACTTGAGGCCATGAAAGAATTGAACATTTTAGTTTGATTTTCCATCATTTCCTCCAAGCTAGACCTACTATGTGGTGCTTGTGCATAGTGGTTGTCTTGGGAAGCCCTATTACCTCTAACATTCGAATTGGACGTGTTTTGATTAGAAGAAACTCTATTATTATTGTTGTTCCAATTGTTCCGATTATTAGAGTTTCCCCCTTGGTGAAATTGCCCTTGATTCCCATAGTTTCCTTGATTATTATGATTATGGTTACCATAACCACCTTGTTGGTTGTAGTTACCTTGGGGATTTTGGTCCCTTTGGTTCCTACTTCCCCATTGATTTTGATTATGGTAATCGTAATCATTTCCTCTTTGGTTATAGGAATTCCCCCCTTGTTCTCTTCTATTTGGTGGTAAGTATCTTTGATTGTCATTCCTATGTCTATTATCATAAGACAAGGCATTGACTTGTTCATTTTCATTTTCATTACCATCTTCGTATTGGGGTTGGGGTTGGAAATCATAATTACAAGAAGAGGTATCATGGTTATAAGACCCACAATTTTCACAAAACAAACATCCATGAGGCATGTTATTAGAAGTAGAGGGAGAAGAGTTAGAATTCATACCTCTCCCCTTAGATTGGGAGGGATGCTCTTGTGTTGAACTAGAGGTCTCTAGTTTTGCCTTAATGAACGTCATCTCCTTTCCAAGGTTGGCGATTTGGGAGGTCAAATTGTTGATGGCATTAAGATGATCAACGGAGTAAACCTCATTTCCTCCCTTGTTTAGAGAATCTCTCTCTCCTTCTTGCCAATCCATGTGGTGCCTCACCACATCCTCAATTATCTCTATGACTTGCTCCTCCGTCTTGTTCATAATCGGGCCACCCGCTCCTGCATCCAAGCTAGTCTTTCCTTGTGGGCTCAAGCCCCATAGAAAATTTGAAGCACTTGGTATGACGGAATGCCATGATGAGGGCACTCCCTTTGATATTCCTTGTATCGTTCCCATGCTTCATAAATGGTTTCACTAGCTTTTTGACGGAAACCTTGGATCAAAGCTCTTGCCTCGGCCGTCTTCTTTTGGGAATAGAATCTTCCTAAGAAAGCCGTGGTGACCTCGTCCCAAGTTCTCAAGGAGTTAGGCCTCACCTCCTTCTCAAGCCATTCAAGAGCTCTTCCTATCAAAGAAAAAGGAAACAACTTTAGTCTCACAAACTCTTGAGTTACCCCATTTACCTTGATCGTGTTACAATATTTTTCGAACTCGTTCAAGTGTGCAAGAGGGCTCTCATGTTTTGCTCCACTATATTGCCTCCTTTCAATCAAATTAATCATTGCGGGCCGAATCTCGAAGTCATTGGCTTGAGTAACGGGTGGAGCAATGCCGCTTGAAGCTCTATAAGCTCCCGGAGTTCCCAACTCCTTTAAAGGTCTTTGAGGTGGTGGTTCCGCGTCACCCATTTGATCTCGATCCTCCTCGAAATTGGTCTCTCTAGCTGGGGGAGTAGTAAACGGCCTAGAACCAGCTCTTTTTCTCCTTCTATAAGTTTGCTCAATCTCGGGATCGTAAGGTACCAAGATCCTGTTATGAGTTCTGCGCATACACTCTCAACAAACGCAATTAGTACCAAGGCTACAAGTGTAGCCAAAAAGAGACAATGGTGAACTAGACTCAGGTAATCAATTAGCTATCAACAACACCGTTCCCCGGCAACGGCGCCATTTTTGATGGGCGTGCGAACAGTCGTACATTCAACACTCAATCAAACACATTTATTAACAAACACCTTACAAACCAAGCATAATGACAAGTAAGAGTTCGGTCCACAAGGAACAGGATATGATTGCCAAAGATCTTTACACTTAAGCTAGCTCGAAGTCAATTGGTGAATAGGGGTTCGTCAAGAAGATAAACAAACTATGGTTCTAAATCAATGAATTAAAGATACTAGGGAATGAGATCCGCTTAACCAAGGAAAATAGGCAAACGGGGAGTAAAATAGACAAGATATAGCAAGGACTATATGTAAAATCAACCTCATGCAATTAGAAAACAACTCACACTACTAAACTTAGATTCCTCATTAGTTTAGCAATAGATGATACATAATCAAATTACAATAAGTAATGACGTACTCAATTTACACTTCCATGTCAAATTAGGCATATCATACTATCAAGCTCCTTAGTCAAGGGTAGTTAAACCTATCATGAGGAACTAACAAGCAATCTCATATAATCAATTTAATTGCAATACAAACATCAATGCTTCTCCCACATTTGCATAGTTAACCCAAAAAGGTCGAGCTTCACCCAACCCCTAGCAAGAAAACTACTCACAACTCATGTTTATCAACATGCAATCAAGAATTAGGGTTCTAAATACTTCAATAATTGGGGAAAAGTGGTTAACAATTGAAATAACTATCATCCAATAACAAATTACCAATAACTAAGAAGATTTAAATAACATGCAAATACCAAATGAAATCTGAAATTAAAAGGAAGAAGGTTGGAGAAATTACTAATTGAAGCTTCAAATGTTGAATACAAATTGCCCAACCTTGAGAATAATTCTTGAATTTCACTAATACAATGATTTGATTTGATGGAAACTAAGCTAAATTAATCCTAAGGAATGTTTCAAACTAAGAGAGGTTTCTGAAAACTAGGCTACTGTCCTCCTTCTCCCGTCTTCTTTTAAACGATCTCCAAAAGGACCTTAAATAGTCCGTACAAAATCGGCTGAGATCGGGAAAAGGTCCGACCGAACTATGGGTAAGTTCGGTCGGACTCAGGGTAGGTTCGGTCGAACCATGTGTAGGTTCGGTCGAACCTCCCTAATCCTTGCTTGGTCGAACTTTTGAGGTTCGACCTCTCCTGCAAAATTGCTGAAAACAGGTTTGACACTGCCTTCACTGCACCCTGAAGGTTCGGTCAAACTTTTGAAAAGTTTGACCACACCAAGGTTCGACCGGACCTTTCAGAGGTTCGGCCACACCTCCTCTTGCACTTCCTTTTCTTGCTTCCTCTCCTTCCCTTTTGCCCCTCTTTCCTTTGTCCATGGCTTCCATGCTTGGCCAAGGGGCCTCCCACCGTGCATAGGACTGTCACGGAACCTGCAGAAGATACCAAAGTTCACGAGAGCATGGGGATGATAAAATAATGCATAAAGATTATCAAAATAAGCATTACTTTTCATCAACACAAAAAGAAGCCATAAGAGGATAATGAGGTGGAAAAACCTAAGAAAAATAAGAGGAAAAAGACCTAAATACTACCCCTAAGAGTGACATAAATGTCACTCATCACATATAGAATTCAAGACTAGTGCTCACGTACTCAACTCTCATTTTTGTGGCGAGTAAAAGATGTACTCGATCGTTCTCCATCCAACCCCTTTATGTGAACAATGCCCTCCCAACTCACACTCTCGTGTGTATAAAACAATGAACGCTCAACCTACTAGTCGACTCGAAATATGCCAAATCATAACTTGCATTGATAAACAACACTTTCACATTCATACAATTCTATGCACAAAGGTCGGAAGGTCTTTAAAGTTTGTAATGTAAGGCTAGGGTAAAGGGTAGGAATCATTTGGGAACAAGTGAGAGAAAATCTATGCTTAAGGGAGCCAAATCCTATCAAAACCCACGATCAAAATAAATAATGATTAACATCTCCTACATAACCAACTCTAACATCAACCAAATATACTCCAATCATAATAAATAATCCCAACACTTACAATTTCACTCATAAAAATATAATAATGAAGAAGTAGAGTGAATAAACAAACTTTATTTCCAAACTTGAATTTTCTATTGAAGCTCTATTTTTTTCTTTCGATCAACCTCCAACTAGAACATTTGAACATTGAACAATTTTCTTTTCTTTTGAAGTTCACTTTTTTTTTTCAACATATTTTTTTTTGAACTTCTCTTTTTTTCATAACATCATGCTTTAATTTTTTTCAAGAAAATATAACTCTCAAACTCATCAAAAAAATAAACATGACAAAAAACAAACAACTTCTCAAAAGCCCACCCAAGCTGTGCAAATAATAAGCATATGTAACCAATGGGGCGAAATAGGCTTGTAATATGGCTAATAAAACAACAAGAAGTCAAGGCAACAACATGGGTAGCAAGAAGGGAACAAATGTATCTACAATATCTGGAGGCTACCTACAAGAACAAATGCCTTCGTCCTCCTCAAATGTGCATAATAATGAATCATATAAACATTACTTATAGTTGCAAACCAATACTCAAATTCATTGACATGCCGGGAACAATGGAACTATCACACATTCCTAACCAAATCAACTAGTCAAGCACTATATTCACAAGTAGTTGGACAAAATTGACGCATGTTAAGGTTTCAAGGAAATCAAACATCAAATCATGATCAACTAATCCACAATGCCTATCATCAAATACCAAGAATCAAAACAATTTTCTCAAGTAAGGGGCACAGGGAAGCATGATTTACAATTCATTGGAACGTATTTTTGGATTTTTTTATTTTTCAAATTTTTTTTTATTTTTATATATATAAGAAAGTAATAAAACTAACCTAGAAAGCAAGAAATCTAACCTAAGAAAACACACCAAAAATAAAAAATAAAAAAAAAAGGAAAAGAAAAATACCAAATCCAAAATCTCCCCCAAGCCAGAATCAGACAATTTCCTCATTGGCTCGGGAACTAGCCCAGCATAGCTAGTCCTGATCATCCTCATCCATTGAGCCGAAACCCGCACCTCCACTGCCACCTGCACCACCTGCACCAGAAGAGCTACCACCAAAATAATCAGCATGAAAACTCCCCCCCGCCGGTCCCCCGAAAGCAATGTCCTGGCCGTACCCGTAGAAGGAAGAATAGTCAGTGTAAATACCACGGGCAGTGGGATCCCTATCGTATCCCTGGGGTGGAGGCTGAAACTAGTCAGGGTGAATAGCGTCGCCGGGAATGTTGCCCCGACTAGCATAATCATTGTACATAGGGTAGAGATCTCTACCTTGGTTCCTCTCTAGGTACCCTAACCTCTGGTCTATGGAGCCAACCATCCTCCTAAGGTCAGTATGGGAATGCTCTATACGTTTTAAGGCCTGACCTATACTCTAAAGGTCCCAAACTAGGTCAGAGTCAACATGAGGGACGGAGTGAGACATGCGAGGTGGAGAGAATGTCACCTCGGGCTGAAGCGTTGGCAACTAAAGCATCATAAGTGTAAGATGGTTGCCCTGGGGGAAAGGCGGTCAAATCAGGACTGGGTAGGGGAAAGATGGGAAAAGGTTACTCGCTCCCAGTCCTAATACACCAAAAGGGTGTCTGCTCGCTATCCGGTCGAACCCACCCCAACTCCTCAAAATACCTAGCAGTCATATAGGTATCTGATCCACAATTGGTCAGTTGGTGGGGTCCATCCACTACAAAATCGACCTTTTTCACTGCTATCCAAGTGATAAGGCCCTCTAAACGGATGGGGGTTTTTGATGTGGTGCTGGTCGTGGTATGCCTACTCAAATGGTGAACAATAAACCTAGCTATGTTCAATTTCCCGTACCCATACACATAGTGTCCTATGACAACTAGTTTGTTAGTTTGGGCATTATGGGGCTCGACCCTACCTAAAAAACACAAACCCGCAAATCTTTGCCAGATTTTTGGGACAGGGTGGTGAATAGGTTTGGTACTAGCATGTTGGGGTCGGGAGTAGGCAAACCAGTCAAAGCATTATAAATGTCACCCATTTTATAGTTTGTATGCCATTGGTGAGGTAACTTAGAATATAATTCAAATAATTTAAAAAATTCTACAAAAGTTAAACTAATATTTCTATTGTTCAACCTAAAAAATAAATTTGGCCCATTTCTACTACTAACAACATGTAAAGAAGAAAAGAATTCACAAGTAAGTTCTCGGAATGTAGGATAGTGCATATCAACAAATTTTCTCATGCCAATGTCATTTAAAAATCGTTTTACAAAATCAAACAAACCAAAGGATTCCAGAGTAGGGCGGTGTAACCACCGAGAAGGAATTACCTCACGACCGATTAAATGTTCTAGCCTCTCCTTTTGCTCTCGACTAGAAATTCGGATCGTCGGCCAGTACGGAAGTTGCAAATCCGGGTCGTATTCCTCCCTCGAACTGGAGCTCCTACTGAAAATGGACCTAGCCCTCTTTGAAGCCATGGTAGAAAATGGGTTGAAAATTTATTTGAATAAAAACTGAAACTTTTTATATGAAAATGTAGAGGATGAAGAGGGGATTACAAATATGTAAAAAGTTTTGAATTTGGATGAGAAATGGAGGAGAAATGTTAGAGAGAAGGTAGAGAGAATTTGAGATTTAAAGAGAGAAAGTAATGGAAGAAAAAAGAAATGAAGGAAGAAAGAAGAAAAGAAAGAAGAAGAAGACGGGGACGCCACTCGCGCCCGGTCGGGCGGTGGGTCGCCCAGCCGGGCGATCTAACTTGAAAATTGCGTTGTGCTCTCGCGCCCTGTCGGGCGCCATTCGCTCGGTCGGGCGATCTGATAGCCCGATTTTCTTCAACTCTCGCGCCCAGTCGGGCCCCCTTCGCCTGATCGGGCGATCTAACCTCTAATTTTTTGCCCGAAATTCTAGCACATAATAAAATTGTAGATAATCAAATTGCGCAACTCTCTGCTACTCTACAAGAACATGGAGCTCTACCGACACAGCCGACCAGGCCTACGGATCAAGCATTTGCAATTACTCTAAGGAGTGGCTCAAACTATGAAGGGCCCCCTATGCCCAGAGTTGATGAACCTGTTTTATTAAATAATGCTAATCTTGATTCCGTTAAACCAAACAATGTAGTTAATAGCCCTGCAGGGCTAAAAGATAATACTAACATATCTAATTCTACATTGCAGGGTACGACTCCAGAGAAGGTGGCTACTCCAGGTAAGAGCAATAATGCTCCAAAGCCAATTATCAAACTTCTATTCCCCAATCGTCAATTGAAGAAAAACTTGGATAAGTAGTTTGGTAAGTTCCTGGAGATGGTAAAAGATTTGAAGGTAACAGTTCCCTTCACTGAATTAATCACACAAATTCCTTTGTATGCAAAATTTATGAAAGAAATATTGACAAGGAAAAGGTGTATTAGTGAGGTAGAGACAGTAGCTCTCACTGCAGAGTGTAGTGCCGTACTTCAAAATAAGTCTCCACCTAAATTAAAAGATCCGGGTAGTTTTTCTATCCCTTGTCATATAGGCAATCTCTTGATTGATAATGCATTGTGTGATTTGGGTGCTAGCGTTAGTGTCATGCCATTATCTGTGTGTTCTAAGTTGAATATGGGTAAATTAAAAGCTACTAATATAACTCTACAAATGGTCGACCGTTCTTTTAAATACCCCTTAGGTGCTTTAGAGGATGTCCCCGTTAGAGTAGGTAAATTTTATATACCTGTTGATTTTGTTGTTCTTGATATGGCTGAGGATGTGCAAACCCCAATTATTTTGGGTAGACCATTCCTTAACACTGCAGGAGCAATCATAGATGTGAGAAGTGGCAAGTTAATACTATCAGTAGGGGATGATAAAATTGTTTTTAATCTGAATAATGCCCCTAAAAGCTCCATGACTGAGGAGAAATGTTTCAGTGTTAATGTGGTTGAGAATTATTCTAACAAGCCCCAAGCTCTTGAAAAAGATCCCTTTGAGGCTGTATCTTGTGTTGCATCCCTTTCAGATGAGATAGACAAATGGCAGAAGGAAGTCGATGCAATAGAAAGAGCACTTTACACAGTTGGTCTTTGTTTCGAGGATGAAAAGGTGGAATCGATCAAGCAAGTTGTGCGTTTTGAGCATACGGTAAGTGTTCCGCCAGATCGAGTTGCCAGTGTTGAATGCAATGACAATTTGAGGCAATCCTCGATCAAAGAAGGATCTTTGGTGCGTAACATCGAAGAACCCCTTACCCAAATCAAGGATAATCCACCCGATAAGGTGAATTGGCGTCCCACAGGGTATGTCAGGAAGCCGCGTCGCAGCCGAAACACCGCTAGACCGGGTGAGAAACCACCCGATCAAGCGTTAGGCCAAGGGTCCTAGTTTTTGTACTTGGTAAGAAGGTCGTGCGGTACCTAGATAAACCAGCGCTTTACGGGAGGCAACCCGTATTTTTAATGATTTTTAGACTAGTTTTTCTTTCCTTTTACTTATGAGAGGAGAGATGAGGGAATTTAACGAGTTTTATGAGTCTTCGTACAGGTTTGAAGGAAAAGAGTTAGCCAAATTTTAGAGAAAAGAAGAAAATAAAAATTCGACAATTTAGCCTCGGGCCCGACCGGGCGAAGTTCGCCCGATCGGGCGCGAGAGCTAGTATTCAAAATTAAGTATTTTCGCCCGACCGAGCGCAAGAAGCGTCGTATACGGACAAAATTGTCCGCCCGATCGGGCAAGCCTCGCCTGACCGAGCGGCGCATCTCTACTCTCCATGTGCTTCTGCATATTAAATAACATTACTCTAATTTCCACCAGAGAAGGGTCTGAAGATGAGGATGGTTGTTGTGGTTGGTTCTTCTGGCCAGCATTGGGATGATAATATTTCTGCTGCTGTTGTTGCGACGCCTGTGGTTCTTGTGGTGGTGGATTTTGAACATTAGTGCTCCGGTAGGAAAGGTACGGATGATTCCAATACCCAGGATTGTACGTGTTGGAGTATGGGTTATTCTGCCTATAAGCTTGAAAGGCATTAACTTGCTCCACGGAACTCTTGCAATCTTGTTCCCAATGACCTATAATACCACAATTTTCACAGAAAGCCTCATTAGAATTATTATTAATCGCAGAAACATTAGCTACATTAGCAGTGCTCAGATTATCTAATTTTTGGCATATAGAGGTCAGCTGAGCTTGCAAAAAGGATACAAAGTCAACACTGTGCTTCCCCTTGTTAGCAAATCCTCTAGGGTTCCCATATTGGGAATTGTGTATCGCCATATCTTCAATAACCTGACCTGCATCATCAACAGTAAGATTCATAAATCTCCCACTAGTTGCAAAATCTAAAATTATTCTAGAGGAATTTCCAATGCCATTATAAAAGGCTTGGATTAACTGCCATTGTGCTAAATTATGGTGAGGGCATTCTCTTTGTAAGTCCTTGAACCTCTCCCAAGCCTCATATAAAGATTCATCGGCTTCTTGGGCAAAGTTCTGAATTGCACTCCGTAGTACGGATGTTCTCTCTTCAGGATAATACTTGTTATAAAAATTCAAAACAAGAGTTTCCCAGTCAGTTATACCAAGTGCAGTTCTATTTAAGCCATTAAACCACAATTTAGCTTTTCCAGTTAAAGAGAAGGGAAAGAGAATCTCCCTGATTTGGTCTTGAGTGACCCCGGCTTCCCTGATGGTGTTACAATATTGACAATAGTCGGCAATGTGAAGATTTGGGTCTTCACCCTTGGCTCCACTGAATTGCTTCCTCTCTATCATCGTTATAAATTGAGGCTTAATTTCAAATTGAACCCCATCAAGAGCCGGAGTAGGGGTGAGATGTGGAAAATCTATAAGCTTTGGTTGTGAATAATCACTAAGCTTCTTTGGAGCCGTCATCTCTGATTCTGGATTTGATGATACCTCTAAATCGCTATAACCAGTTGGAGGGTATCGGTGATTATTGTTATTATCACCAGAATCCGCCAGGATTTGCTTATAGAGATTTTTCTGTCTATGGAAGGAACGTTCGATCTCAGGATCGAATGGGATGTACCCTGATCTGGAACACCTGGGCATAAACAAAAAACTAGAAGCAAATATGAGATTTGCCTCAGAGAACTAATGTTCTCTGAGACAAAAAAAGAAAATAACCTAGACTACAAAAATCATCAGAAATAAAAATAAAATCGTTTCCCCGGCAACGGCGCCAAATTTTTATAGGGTAAAGTCGTATCCCCTAATCAAAAATAATTCCTAAGTCCTCTAACTAAAGTAGATAGAGAAGTAGGGTCGAACTCCACAGGGAAACAAGTCTTTCTATTCCTAATTAACTAAAATAATCTAGATTAAGAAGTAACCAATATTTATATTTGAATAAGAAACTAAACTACTAAGATTGAGAATAGGGAGAAAACAATATATAAAAGGATCTAGGGAATAGGTTCACCAATAAATAATACTTTAGGGTAAAACATAATAATCAATCATTGACATTGCATAAATAACATGATTAACAGGCTCTCGCAAATTATTAATCAACAAAGATCTAACAGGATCTCGCAATTCACTAGATCTAAGTTCTTATTAAAATAGCCTTTAATCTCAAATTAACATCTGCTCGATTCATCAATTCAATATTGCTATACTTTTACAAGCCATAATTGTAAAGCGTTAAAACAATTCAATAAGAAATTATCATGCAATATCAAAAACCAATGATATTCAATCATCAATGCATCAATTAACCAGATCATAAAGGGCTTTCGCTACGTATTACAATCACAGAATTAATCTACCGGTATTAAATCTCATCTCTCGAATCTCGACTTAACCATTTATAAATTAATCTGCCTATTGAAACTAGACCTAAACATTAATTCTCATCTGTCCAATCTCGAATCAATATTGTAAAACTCATGCATAAAAGATCTGCGCAAATCTAGTCACAGAGCATTAAACCAATCAATAGGAACTTAATCTAACATTGATAATTAACAACAATAAATTACCCCTTCATATTATTCATGGATCCCCATAAACCCTAGAAAGAAAACTACTCACACATAATAGAAACTAAACTAATCAAAGCAATAAAGTAAGACATGATTAAAGGAATAAAATAAACAACTAAGATTAAGAGAAGAGAAATCGTTACCAAAATAAATCTGGAATTAAGAGTAGATTAAGAACCAAGGTTTAAGAGAAAGAGTCTAGGAAAACAATTAAGAGAGTAAAGAAGGAGTAAAAGGAAAGAGAGAGGGAGAGAGAGTGAGTGTTAAAATCGTATTACGGAGGAGTATTTATACTCCGTACAAATCCTAAACTAAAACAAACTAAAACGACATTAATCATCTCCTAATAAATACACGCGCCCGATCGGGCGCGCCTTTTTCCTCGATGCACTAATCTCGCGCCTGGCCAGGCGCGTCACCGGGCGCCAACCTTAGCTTCTCCCGCCCGGCCGGGCGCGCCTCCGGGCGCCAGCCTCTTTGGCCGGGCGGCTCACTTGGGCCACTATTTGGACTTCGATTGGGCTCCAAATCTTTGGGCCAATCTGGGTTTCCTCTTTCGGTCTTGAATACTCGGTCCAAATGCCCCGGTATCACCTATACCGAGCCCTTAATCACCGGTTCGATGGCTCTAACCGACCCTGGGCTATAAAATCTGGTCGTGCTTCTCTAATGTTCGTGATTGCTCCAAAATATCTCGGGAAAATACTCCAAAAGCATAAATCCCTGCAAAAGTCAACCAAGTCTACGAAAACACTAGAAAACACCAATTAGTAACAAAAGTGGCTCTAAAGAGCCAAAAACACTACTAATTACGACCAAGGGATGGGGTTAAAATACTATATAAAATAGACACATCACCGAGGTTCGGCTAGAGCTACGTTCGGCCTGATTCCTAACGGATACGTAGGCAACCTCACATCGAGGTGCAGCCGTAATAAAAATGCATTCATTCACACTTACACCATGATCATATCAAGGTATCTCCTATGCTCATCCCTATTTACTTAGAGCTTGACTTGGGGGCTTGATCCCTACATCATTAGCTTACCTAGCCTAAGAGTCACCACCATTTGACTCTTTTAAAAATAACATATTTCCACACACTTAGCCCTTGCGGCTTAACTTCAGTGTCACTATCACACACATCATAGATACATGACCAAATATACTTCCCTTAGGAACCTTTTATCATGAAATCTTAACACAACACTGAAACATGCCTTGTCATATCAACATCACTCATTAATCATAATTGTCATTGCATCACGAAGTATGAAGTGCTTAGCCTCCGTGCCTAAGTTACCGAAATGCTTTCATCATTGAGTCAACAATTGAGATAGCCTAGGATGGATTAATCCTTGCACCTTGAGAGATAGTATCAAACAACATTTGGCTAAGCTCATTCCACATGCATTCGAAAACTTCGATTCTTTTTTCGCGTCTTTCTTTTTCGGGAGAAAGTCGGTACCCTCCACAAAAATGACGGAAAATTTTTATTTTTTTGCATTTTCGAGTCGCACGATCACATTACAATGCACACACGAGTCATGTACACATTGAGTCATGTCGTGTCATATCACTTTGATTTGAGTCTAACACATGTGTCAAAAACACTTTGTGTAGAGTCAACCTCGAGTCAATCACAGTGAGTCAAGTTTATGCCTTGAGTAGTGTCAAGTCAATGAGTCAAGCGACACTAAACCTTAGGTCAACCCTAAGATAATTAAAGAAATAGGCAAAATTCTATAGTAAAAAATAAATACAGGTGCAGCAGAATAGGGAAGACCCTACTCCAGCGCCAGACGAAAACATCTAGCGTCTGGCAATAGCTTTTAGCGCCTGGCGCTAGATCCAGCGTCTGACGACAGAGTCAATTCTTGGCGCCAGAGATATTTTAGCAGTGACAGAGCTCGAAGCCTCTCTGAAAGGTGATTTCAACCTCATACAGTAATTTCGGGTTCCTTGGTACGCCAGTTAGCCCCTATAAGCAATTTGACATGATTAAGTAGTCGGTTTGATTACAATCACAATAAGTGATCGACCTGATGAAATATCGTCTCACTTAGCTTAAAGCGCCTAAGCGTTGGCTTATCACGGACATAATGGTTCACAAGCAAAAAACCGCCGGCGTATTGGCATAGCGGAAGCAAAGTTCAAGTGAGCTTTAGAGATCGGCAAGCGTTGGTCTTCGAAAATTTTTCTTCAGAATATTATCGCAACAAACATTCAAGAAGCATTTCAAGCTCTATTGTTCAGAGGCGCGTGGACATATTATTCAAGCTCTATTGTTCAGAGACGCGTGGACATGTTATCATCAAGCTCTTTTGCTCCAGAGACGCGTGGGCATATCATTTAGAAGCTCTTTTGTTCAGAGACGCGTGGACATATCATCAAGCTCTTTTGCTCCAGAGACGCGTGGGCATATCATTCAAAAGCTCTTTTGTTCAGAGACGCGTGGACACATCATTCAGAAGTTCATATTAAAAAAGAATATAATAAAGAAGCTCTATTGTTCAGAGACGCGTAGACATATCCCAAAAAAAGAAGCTCTTTGTTCAGAGGCGCGTGAACATATCCTAAAAAAGAAGCTCTTTGTTCAAAGACGAGTGAACATCGAAACAGCAAGATGGCGTTCCATAGATTGTGGAAAGTTGTCAAAAAGCAACTGAAGGTGATTTTAGGCGAAGTTGTCTTCGATCATGTTCCCTTAGACGTGGAAGATGGTCAGAAAGCGAAAGAAGATTGTTTCAAGTGAAGCAATCTTCGATAGTATTCCCTTTGCAGTGGAATATTATCAAAGCGGAGGAGGATCGTTTCAAGCGAAGCAATCTTCAATATTGGAAGCAGTTACAAGTGTAGCGGTTTTCAAACGGGATGGCATTCTCTTGGCAGGAGGTCATCAAAACAACAGTAAAGCGGCAGCAAATCGGTTACTTTCAGAGACGTGTGCTCGACGGTGCAAGATACACATTTCTTAACTCTTTTATCTGTTTAACTAACGCTAGTTTGCAGGTATCGGCGTTACAAGAGTGGTTTAGGATCGCAGAACGTTCTAAATCATTCTCCGTCCCTATCGATACTTTGAATTTTGTTTTCGAAACTTGCGTTTCTCCAAACTCAGTCAAAGTGGGGGCTTCTGTAGACACCCATTTGTGTCTCCCTAAAACCAAACCCGGTGTTGAGTACCTTGCACGTCGAATTCTCTTCTCTCTGTTTTTGAAAACTTATTTTAAGAAAACAGTCAATCCAGTTTGGTTGGTCCATGATATGGGTATAATAGTAGTGTAGTTGGATTGGGTTTGAAAAGAGCTTTCGAACGATATATTATAAGCCCGATTCCGATGAATATTGAGGAAATTATGGCCAATTTACTGAACTAGGCCCAGTTTGAGCCTTATATGCGGCCCAATGATCTAGAGGAGGGCCTAATATAGATTTATCATTCCTAATGCAATTAAGAATGGTTTTAGTCTTCTAGATTCTTCTATAAGGTTCTTTTCATTCCTAATTTAATTAGCATTGATAAATTGACTTTTGTTGACTTTTCAGAGTTTTAATTAAAATCAAAGAGCATTTTTGAGGAAAAATACAATTTTATCCTCCTGTACGGCAATTTCTATCTGATTTTAAGAAAACGCGTGAGTTTCTGAATCAGCGCCAAACGCCAGCTGTAGCGTCTGGCGCTACGCTTGGCGCCTGGCGCTAGCATTGGCGCCTGGCGCTAATTTGGCGTCTGGCGCCAATAGCCAGCGTTGGCACTAATTCAATTTTATCTATGCCAGAACTCTGTTTTTATATTTATCTTTTTGGCTGATTTTCTTTATAAATAACATCGTAAAAACTCCGTTTTCATCTATCCACAATCATCAATTTTCATCCACAATCTACCAACTCTCATCAAGATTCTCTTGATTACTGTCTCTCTCTCTTTTCTAAACTAGATTTTTCACAAATACAAAATTCCGCATTCATTAGACTTAGAAACGCCTAGCCATATTCGAAGTTGCCTTCGCCCTAGACGTGAAAGGTTTAATTTCTGAGGGTTTGGTCCCAAATCTCTCTTTCAATTATTTAATTTGATTGTTGTTTGATTATTATTTTCCTTGAAGTTACTAACGTGTGTATTTTGTTATTAGAAAGAGGTACAAGTCATCAAAGTAAGTACTTTAATTGTTTTATTGATGTTATGATATAGAGTTCATGCTTAGGTTGTTATTTTAATTCCTAGTATCATGTCTAGGGTAACTTTAATACTAAGTATGATTGTTATGATGCCTTCTATTTTTTTTCCTAATATTCATGTTAGTATCATGTTAGGGTTAAAGCTTTGATTTTTATTGTTTAGTGACATGCTAGGGTTTGTTATTAATCTTGTTAGTATCATGCCTAGGATCTTGCTATTATTATGCTTTAACATGATTATGTTAATTATGATTATAATTGTTATAATGAATATGATGATTTATTATGTTGTTTGATGATATATTTATTGTTATTGCTTGATCACGCCTTTTATGCATGTTTAAAGGGAATTTGTACTTGTAATCACACTTAATAAGATAATTAATAATCTTGTTTAGGGTTAATTTTATTATAATTCAAGTGATCGCCAATAATAGATTTATTTGTGCATTAATATTCAACCAACATAGATAAACAGGTTTAGGGTTAATCCTATTGATTGCATGTTAATCAAAAAGCACACATGAATACGATCAGAATAAAGTAGAGGCCTATTATTAGGGCAGGTTCAATCTCTTTTAGGTTGGATTTGTACCTTCATCCCCGAACGCTATTTGGTTCAAGACCTTATGGAGTTAACGATCTTTAGGATCGTTAAGGGGTGTAACCTTCACCTCGTGAACGGTTTACAAGTTCCTAAAACTTGTTGGCAACTCTTTTGCTCTATCTTCTTTCCCTTTGGACGCCACCGTACTTTAGTGTATGATCACAGTGGGGTTCAAGCAAGGGGATTAACGCTTGAAATATTCCCTACAACGTCTAATGTCTTGGGGTTAGCAAGACCCGATCGATAAACCCGAGTAATCGAGTTCAAAGGCTTTCTCAAAATGTGATACCTTTTCCAACTCTTGAGTTCAAAGTTTTTCGCTACAAGTGATCCCTTTTCCAACTCTTACTCAAGCAAGTAATCCCAAGCCATACCTTGTCTATTCATAAGGAAAACTTCCTTTTGAATTCCACTCATCTTTCAATGTGGGAGTTTTTCACAAAATATCCCACATGGAAAGATTGATGAATTCAACCCTTAGTTAAATAAACCAAGGAACAAGTAACAAGTGTTACATGGTTAGGTGAGGACCACTTCCTCACGTGGACCCCAAGGCAACTCACATGCATTGTGAGCTAACCATGTGTCACCCAACCTTGAGCCCCAAGTTGGGTTTGGTTCGGCCACTTTCTTTTGGCCCGTGTCCATGACCCGTCAACCGGGTCCACGGCCCCCTTGCCACATGCGCTGCCACCATCGCGTGCTGCCAACGTGGCACACTGCCACATGGCGCACTACCACATGGCACGCTGCCAACGTGGCTACCACGTGTGCTGCACATGGCTTGCTGATATGTGTGATGCCCGCGTGGCAGCTCCTTTTTGGCGCACTTCCCTTATTTTTACGTGGCTAGGGTTTTTACTTTACTTGAAGCATTTTCCCGTCTTGCCAATTCCTAAATTTTGGCTCGACATTTGAGATTCTCCGACGCTCGGTTTCGACTCTCCAAGCTCGAATTTTCGACGTTTAAATATAACTTCCTCGGTCGACTCGTTAATTCCTTCCAAATTAATTCGTCGCTTCGGCTCATTAGTTGCTTGGGTGTGTCCCGAAGGGTTCAGTCAAGATTAAGTTGTAATATTAATTATGCATTAATATTACTGATCGGAAGCGGCCTCCACTCAGGCATTTTGATCACTTGACTTTACTGAATATATTAGCTTTCTAATAAGTCTGAACCCACTATCAGAATAATACAGTTGTTCGAAGGACACTATTCCTTTAAATCTCCCACTTGTCCTTCCGGACAAGTGTGCTAGTAGTGTTTAGCCCTTTTCCTATGTCGCTGAATGCCTCTTCATGAGCTATAAGGTAAGATTTATTTGTCATCCTTATTACGTCCAGAAGTGTTTCTCGATTCCGAGTCCGACTATCAATAAACAAATGATTTCTAAAATCCATCCGAGCACGACCATGCATTTTTACAGTCTCGCTCTACGAGAGGCCTTGTAAACAATAAAGAAATCTTCCCTATTTTAGTAGGGGAACATTTCCAGTCTTGTAATGTAGCTTCTCTTACTAAGAGGACCTAGCCGCCCGAGTGATGCCGTTATAATCCCCTATTACAGCAGACGTTTGACAATCATCAAAGCGGACTAGTGCTCAAACAAGAAAGCTCACAATACTCATGGTCGAGGAAAAAGGTTCCTATAGCAATAATGAGAAGTATACTTATGACGATTTTTAATCTCTTAAAGTATTCTCATAGGTCGATCTAGTATGGTTCTAAACGAATACCTGTGCAAATGATTCATGACGATCATGTTGTTGCACAAGAAACGATGCTATAAATCAAACTACACACTAATATTAAATGTTCATTAATCGTCCATCGTTGAAATGACCTTGATTAGGGATAATTTTCGATTATAATATTCAATGTTCACTTAATAGGTGTTTCCTTACCAAGATTGGTCTTGATACCCTATTTTGAATATTCCAAGAATCGAATGGACTTATTATTTAATTCTAAACAACAATTAAATAGCAAACGGAGTGATAAAAATTGCATGAAATTTTAAATTACTCCAAAACCTGAATGGTTCATCTTATGATAAATGGTTTTTCCGAATGTTTTAAGAGTATCACTCTTTATAAAACATCTATAGAAATTACACCCATATCTAATATGCTTGATTTTTTTCATGCAATTGTGAATGTTGTCGTTCACTTATTGCATGGGTTTAGTTATAACTACTTTACTAATCTTAGCATCTTCATTACTGATTACTTTCATAATAAGATGATAAAATTTGAGAGTGTCACGGACTATATGTGATTTAGGATTTATTGTCCAAGTGATGGCTCCCACTCATTTTTATGATTGAGATCTTCAACTTGACAACCTACAATCATTAACGTTCAACAAAGAACTTTCCACAGAACATCTTCTTTATTATCGCCTTTAAGGTAACAACATTCTCAACATATATTTTAATAGACTTCCAGATGATGCTTTGCTTGGGTTTCACATCAAACGACTCACAGTGATTTAGGATACCCTAATCACTTGTTATCATGGAAATTTACTTTAAATTCCCGCACATTACACATGGAAGCACATCCATGTTGCCATTTTCAAGCCACGACTCATTGTTAGCTCATGCTTATAAACGGCTTCCTTGTTTAGGATCTAATCCTTGTTAAGGCTTGTGCTTGCAACATCAATTGTCAAATTGTATTTGTTTCCACAAGTCAAGAACTCATCCTGTTACTTATCCAAGTACTTTAAATGTCCTTGGCCATAATCTAACAATCTATTTCATATATTCAGGTTGATTGGTACTACATACATACTTCACATGCTCTAAGCAAGTAAGTCGTGTGACGATTCCATATCACGTACATGATGGATTAAGTTGCAGAGTAATTCTCAATCTTCACTACTAGAATTTCCGTGTATTTTCGACGCTTTTAAGGCCTTTTTCCAACGCAAAAAAGCGTCGAATTTTTTTTTTTCTCGACGCTTTTATGAAGCGTATAAAAACGTGAGTCGAGAAATTTGTAGGACACTGAAAAAGCACCGAAAATCTCGACGCTTATTTGCGACTAAATTTTTATACTAAGCGTCCAAATTTGGATTTTTCGCGCAACTTCTTAAAGTTCGCGATGCTTTTTCATGTCTATGATTATAAAGTTGTCGACGCTTTTTACTTTCCTTAACTCCCATATATTTTATCGACTTGTATATATTTTCAAAGTTAGCGGCGCTATTTAGCGACCATGTCATTAAAAAATGTTTTACGAAATGCTTCGATAATTTCTTATATAATATTAGGGAAGGTAGTTGAAGACATTTATAAATATCATTGTGCTACAAAAAATTCCAAAACCATAAAGTAATTTTTTTTAAATCTCATTTTATTGTATATAAATTAATTAGTATCTTCCCTAAAACTCAAATATTCATACAAGAGAAAAACTAGCTAGCACAACAATGTTTCTAAGCAATTAGTTATAATATTACAACTAATTTTTTTTTATGGGAACTATTTAGTTTTTGATTTATATTTCTTCACAAAAAATCTTCAATCAATCTCCAATTTAGTTGCTCCTTAATCAACTTGCAAAGGAGCCGTAAAGCAAAGTTTAAGACTATGACCAATAACTCATTTTTTGCCTTGAAGTCATGGCACACCCTCTGATGTTTCTGGACTCTTGGGCAGGAATTATTGTTTTACTGTGGCTTGGGGAGACATACAGCAACAGTAGCAGTAGCGACAACAAGGTAAAGCGACGACAGCATGGTCAACATCCTGCAGCAACAATAGATTGGCTCACTAAAAGACTTGCTTCAAATGTATAATCGAAAAGGCATGGTCTAAGGTATGATCAGGCTCACTATAATACTTGTTGATAATCGTTTCTAAAGAAGACATACGGTTGTCAGTAACACCCAAAATTTATGACATTCCCAAACAAGAGTTGGGTGCACCTCCTGTCCAGATATTACATAGAACAAAATCACAGATTTCATGTAATAGTATTCCCCAACAAGAATTGGGTGCACCTCCTGCCCAAAACCACATCGCCACAATAAGACCCCATTTGTTTGGTATATATATATATATATATATATATATATATATATATATATATATATATATATATATATATATATATATATATACCCAACAATGTAAAATGGTATAGTATTCAAATTCCACCTTAATACTAGACCAAGATGGTGGGAACTCTAACATAACAAGGGATAGAGTAAAATATAATAAAATAAAATTATTCCCCTTAAGTTTAGTTACTTCTAAGGGAAATATTTTGTGGTAGGTGTGATTAGAAACCCAAAGTAATATTGTTCATTCTTCAAAAAGGAACAGAACAAATATAGAAGGATAAAAAAAAATACCTCTTACGTTTTCAAGTCTAAAGATGACAAGCTTGCAATAATTGTTAATTTTGATAAACTTGTAAAAAAAATACAGAAAATCACACAACTTAACAGAAAATCCATTATAAAAATCTAAAGAGACATCAAAGTCAAATACAAGTTATCATTAAATTACAATTACCTTGTTGTCCATACGCAAGGGACAAACTGCATAGGGACATCACTAATTAGAAACAGGTCAACGTTACCAAAGTGATCATAAGAGGCTATATAAATCATTCAACAAGAATTTATCTTTATCAAAAGATCTAAAATACAGTTTATCTAGTCACCAAACTAAAATTTATAGTCTAAACAGTAACATTGACCTTTCGACCACAGCTATTGGTCAACATAACACAACTAAGTTAATCATTAACGGCATGTAATTCACGTGAATATTACTCAGCTCGTATTCTAATTTGCTTCCAGCTGCTCAACAGGCATCACATAAGACATGAGTTTCAGTTTGCAAGTACCTAAAATACAATCATATATGTCTCTATAGTGACATACGGAAGAGCAAAATAAAAAACGATATTTGTTTGCTACTCTAAATTGGCACATGAAAAGAAATAAAGCTCTAAACTAATACATCAGCAAATTCAAAAAGTTGTTAGTTTTATGGATTCATACCAATTCAATTAATAGTATGCATAATTTGTACAATATTAAGTTAGATAATTATAAAACAGACATTCATTATGTCAATAAAAGGAAGAAAGAAAAAATCTAGATACCTTGATCTCAGCACCGTCACAGCACCCCTGCTCCAAAACACTAATGCATTGGAAACTATACAAAAAATATACCAAGTTAGAAAACTTTCCAAGACATATGGATAGACTTAACAAACTAATTGAACTTTCTGGAATCCATGGAGAATGAAATAAATTGTTAAAAAATGTGCCAATATGCACCATAATAAGTAGGTTTTAGCATATAGAGATCAAATGCACACAAGGATATTCTGCTCTTCAGTACCATATATAAGCTTATAGTATATCAACATGATTTATGTTTTAGCATAAAAATTGTACGTAAAGACAAATTCATACCTTGTCCATTGAATCTATCTTCTTTTACTCAAATCCCACCTAGTTGAGTTAGAGATTAAGTACAGCTTGTATCCGGTAAGCAACATCACAAATTAGCAAAATGAAACACAGCTCAGAAACGTGGTGATTGACTGTAATAATAAGAAAACATAACAAATTAGCCCAAACACTATAGAAAAAAAATACATATTCAACAAAAGAAAACGTGCATAAGGTTTGTTTATCACACTAATTAGAGTAAAATCACTTACTCATCCCGAATAGAGACGATCATAATATCTTATAAGCATACTGTTGTAAAAACAGGAATTACAATTTTTTTTTCTATTTATAACCCTACGCTATACAAAGAGCCCAAAAAGCCACAGTCTACCAAAAACCAAGGAACCGACACATAAAATCCTCTGCCAAATACTACAAATGCTAAGTTATTCCTCCGAAATCATACCATAGACTAGCACCAACAGTGAGGCACATTTAGATAACAACACTAATATTACTAGAGTAGATGAGCAAACCTGGGTTAGAACAAAATTAATCAATTGAGTAATAAAAAGTTCAGTTATTCTTATAGATTTATGCTCCCAGTCCTAAGTGGATAACTTGTTAATCCTAGCTAGGCTGATATTAGATGGGACCATCCATGTGATATCCAGAGAGCTAACTCTCTTCAAAAGGGAATAAAAAATACTTAAATGTGATCCACATGCGTCAGTAAAAAGGTTTAATTACCATGCCTAAGAAAAAATCTAATGCAAGTCTCTGCAATTCTCCACCAGGAATATTCATAGCTTCTTGATCCATTAACAACTCAATTAAAAAAAGGTTTATAATATTTGAAATAAATTAGAGATGAGTATATATTAGTCTTGCTACAACATATAGCCAAATTCATTCCTTACTTCACCCAAATTGTAAATGAATCTAGATGAAAAAAGAATATGGTCAATTTTTTGTGATTGCTACGGAACCACACATCCATTATAAATATTAGCTTGTCAATATTTATAAGTGTATCTTCAAAAAAAAAAAATACTTATAAGTGTAGATACTACTATCACATACTGTCAAAGTAAAATTTGAGTATTTTCTTACCCATCAAAAAATTGAACGCATTTACTATAACTTTCCCATGTACCCACTCCCAAAGTCCCAAAGCTAAGTCTCAATACAATACCTTCACTCAAAACTCTACTGTACCCCCTCCCTCCAAACCAAACACACCAAATAAATATTCTAATAATTTATACACTACAACACTAAGAACCCTCTTCTATATATATATATATATATATATATATATATATATATATATAGGAAGGCTCATATAAGAACCCTCTTCTATATAAGAATCCAATCTTATATAAGAACTCATCTCAACCATTCAATGATTTTGATCTAACCATCTAAAATACCCCTTTAGTAATGGCATTTTTGTAATTTTTATAACTTTTTTTCACACTTTAAACAAAAAAAACCCTAAATCTCTCTCCTTAGCATTTTCTCTCTCCTCAGTATTTTCTCACTTCTCTCTCCTCTACCTCAAGGAACTTGGTAAGTTTATTTAATTTTATTTTTTTTGCATTTTTTTTTGCCATTTTAAGTTGATTTTTGGTTCGATTATGTTGATTTTTTTTTTGCGATTTAAAGTTTGATTTTTTGGTTTTTTTTCGATGTTTAAGAGTATATTTTTCGAATTTCCATTTTTTTTTCGATTTTTTATTTTCAAGTTGTTTTTTCGATTCTTTTTTTCGATTTTCCAGTTTTTTTTTTTATTTTCTAGTTTTTTTTTTGTCGATTTTCCATTTTTTTCGATTTCTTATTTTCAATTTTTTTACGATTTTTTTTTCGAATTTCCATTTTTTTTCTATTTTCCAGTTTTTTTTTTATTTTCCAGATTTTTTTGTCGATTTTCCACTTTTTTACGATTTCTTATTTTCAAATTTTTTTACGATTTTTTTTCGATTTTCTTTTTTTTTCTATTTTCCAGTTTTTTTTTTTTTTGTCGATTTTCCATTTTTTTTTTATTTTTTATTTTCAAGTTTTTTTTTATTTTCCAGTTTTTTTTTTTGTCGATTTTCCATTTTTTCGATTTCTTATTTTCAATTTTTTTTTCGATTTTCCATTTTGTTTTTTATATTTTCCATTTTTTTGTCGATTTTCCATTTTTTTTTCGATTTTCATTTTCAAGTTTTTTATTTTTATTTTTCGTTTTTTTTCGATTTCAATTTTTTATTTTTCAATTTTTTTCTCTGTTTTTTCCCTAATTTTTTCGCTTTTTTTTAAGTTTCTAGTTTTCATTTTCAATTTTTTTTTTCAAGATTTTTTTTTCTTGCTTGAGTTTTTCTATTATTGGATTTTAATTTCAAATTGTTTTTTTTACTATAATAGAAAACTTTAGAACATAAGGGAAAACTTTAGAACATAATATAAATACTTTAAAACATATGGATAGAAAGTGTTAGAACATAATAGAAATACTTTAGAACATATGGATAGAAAATGTTAGAACATAATAGAAATACTTTAGAACATAAGTAAAAAATATAATAAAACATAATAAAAAACTTTAGAACATAATAGAAATAATTTAGAACATATGGGAAAACTTTTGAACATAAGGGAAAAATATAATATTATGTTCTATTATATTTTTCCCTTATGTTCAAAAGTTTTCCCATATATTCTAAAGTACGTAATAGAAATTTTTAGAACATAATAGAAACATTAGAACATAATAGAAAACTTTAGAACATAAGGGAAAAATCTAATAGAACATAATAGAAAACTTTAGAACATAGTAGAATACTTTATAACATAATAGAAAATCTTAGAACATAATAGAAATACTTTAGAATATAAGGGAAAAATATAATATAACATAATAGAAAACTTTTGAACATAATAGCAAACTTTATAGCATAATAGAAATACTTTAGAACATAATAGAAAATCTTAGAACATAAAAGAAATACTTTAGAACATAAGGGAAAACTTTAGAACATAAGGGAAAAATAATACATAAACTTTAATTACCTTTTTCTTCTATAAGTAATTTCAGATTATTTTTTTACTACAATTTGTATTTATGATAATTATGTTTTGGCATATTCATGGATTTAGATGATTTTCAAGATAATTCTCCTTCTTCTGTTGTTTCTCATTCAGGTAATTTTCATAGTTTTAATACTTTAATTTCAATTTACTTACATGTTTTAAATTTTACTTAGTTGTATGTTTTAAAGTAATTTTGTGAATTTGTGGATTATGTTTAAAAGTTGTTTTAATTTTCTAAATTATTTATGGTAATGTTCAAGAGTAATTCATTATGTTCTAAACTTTTCCACTTTATTCTATTTTAATTTAGTTACATGTTCTAAACTTTATGGTAAATGTTCTAAACTTTACTTACATGTTTTAAAGTAATTTTGTAAATTTGTTGATTATGTTCAAAATTTGTTTAATATTCAAAAAAATTTCTAGTTATGTTCTAAAGTAATTCTTTATTTTCTAAATTTTTTCACTTTATTCTAAATTTTATTATGTATGTTATAAAGTAATTTACTATGGTCTAAAGTTTATTCTTAATGTTCTAAACTTTTTTCATTATGTTCAAAAGTTTTCTATGTATGTTTCTCTTTCTCTTTATGTTCTAAAGTTTATTCTTAATGTTCCAATATTTTCTTCATATTTAATGACTTTTATTGTAAGTTCTTAATTTTTTTTTCTTTTTATGTTCTAATGCAGTTGGTGTTATTTATCGTACTCCTGAAGTTGTTGGATCATTTAGCCCTGGTGGTACCACTAAGGAATGGATTCCAAGTGTTCCCGAAGAGTTAAAACCTCGTTTGGGGATGATATTCAAAGATCCCGAAGAGGGTCTTAGTTTTTATAAAGCCTATGCAAATGCCGCTGGGTTTACTTCTAGGAAATCTACTACTACAAGGAAGAAGAATAACAAAGATATAATTGCTTTTCAATATGGAGTTTGTAATAAGGAAGGTTTCAAGGCAACAAAAAAACCTATTGCTCAACAAACCGTTGATGAAGAAGGAAAAGTTTGTATTACTAGGAAACGTTAAGTCACTCGTGTAGGATGCAATACTCACATATGTATGAGATATGATGCTGGAAAGTATGTTGTTAGTCAATTCAAAGAAGAACATAATCATTGTTTATATACTCCAAGTTGTGCAAAATTTCAAAAGGATAATAGAAAAATGCATATTATGCATAAGAAGTTGATTGTTGATAATTCAAAGGTGATTTATTTTTATGTGCCAAATATTGTTTTCTTTGTCCTAAAGTTGATCTTTAATCATAGTAATTTTTTTTTCTCTTTGTTTTTGTACACAGGTAAATGTTGGTCCTGTGAGGTCTTATACAATGATGAAAGAATTAGCTGGATCACATGATAATGTTGGTACATCTAAACAAGATTTCAAAAACTTTTATAGAGATTTGAAGGCTTATATTGCTAGATCAGATGCTCAAATGTTTGTGGATAACTTTCAAAATAAGAAATTGCTTTGGAGTGCCTTTTTTTTTACTATGATGTTGATGAAGAAGGTAGACTTTGTAGAGCTTTATGGGCTGATCCTATTTGTCGAAAAAATTATGCACTTTTTGGTGATATGGTTTCTTTTGATACAACGTTCCAAACAAACAGGTGATGTTCTAAATGTAGATTTTTTTATGTTCCTAAATTAATATCTATCATGTTTTGATGTTCTAAACATATATTTCTTATGTTCTAAATTATGTATGTCTTATGTTCTAAACATATATTGCTAATGTTCTAAACATATATTGCTGATATACTAAACATAGATGCCTTATGTTCTAAAATATTGGCAAGTTTAATAATTAAATTAAATTTCTATGCTCTAAAGTTTATCCTTAATGTTCTAAAGTATACCTTTATGCTTCACAATTTACCTTTATGTTCTAAAGTTTATCCTTAATGTTCTAAAGTATACCTTTATGCTACACAATTTACCTTTATGTTCTAAAGTTAATCCTTATGTTCTAATATTTTCTATATATATAATTTGTGTATGTTACAGATATAATATGATCTTTGGTCCATTTACTGGAGTTGATCATCATAAGAAATGTGTTACTTTTGCGGCTTCTTTTGTAGCTCATGAAGATATATCATCTTTCGAATGGGCTTTCAAAACTTTTCTTAAATCAATGGGAAATAACGAGCCTGTGTGTTTGATTACCGATCAAGACCCTGCAATGAAAGTTGTTGTTCGTAATGTTTTTCAAAATACAGAACATAGGTTTTGTATGTGGCATATTATGAAAAAGGTGCCTGAAAAAGTAGGTCGGGCAATTACCCAAGAAACTGATTTTTTGAAAAAACTTTGTGCATGTGTTTGGCATTTAGAGATTGAGCCAGCAGAATTTGAAGAAAAGTGGAACAAAGTTATTTCAGAATTCAATTTGAACGATCATGAGTGGTTGGCACACATGTTCAACATACGTGATATGTGGATTCCAGCGTATTTCAGAGATTTATTTTTAGGTGGCATCATGAGGACCACATCTAGATCCGAAAGTGAAAATAATTTTTTCACTATGTTCACAAATCCCCATCTCACTTTGATTGAGTTTTACATGAGGTAATATGTAAATGTCTAAATATGTTCTAATTTTAACCTTTATGTTCAAAAGTTTTTCTTTAACGCTTTAAACCTTTTTTTTTTTTTTTTTATTGTTTTACCATATTTTTCAAATCTCTTTTATTTTATAGTTTTAGGAAATAGCACATGGAAAAAAATTTATTTTTAGAAATTTTTAAAACATAATAGAAACTTTAGAACATAATAGAAAACATTAGAACATAAGGGGAAAATATAATAGAACATAATAGAAAACTTTACAACATAAGGGAAAACTTTAGAATATAGTAGAAATACTTTAAAACATATGGGAAACTTTAGAACATAATAAGAATAACTTTTTTTCAACTCTCTTTAATGCTTTAAAGTTTTTTTATTTTTTTATTTTTTTATTTTATAGTTTTACCATTTTTTTCAACTCTCTTTTATTTTATAAATTTTGTCTTACATGTTTTAAAGTTTTAGTTTAATGTTTTAATAGTATTTAGATCATGTGTATTATTTTAATATGTTATAATGTAATTCACTTTATGTTCTAAAGTTATTTTCTATGTTCTAAAGTTAATTTTTATTTTTTATAGGTTTGAATGTGCATTGGATGCTCAAAGGCACACTCAAAATAAAATGGATAATGATTCAAAGAACAAGCGTCCAGAGTGTAAGAGTCCAATTCCTTTAGAAAAAGATGTTTCCGAGTTGTTTACAACAACAATTTTTTATGATTTTCAATATGAGCTTGAAATTGGATGTTTTAATTGTGGTGCTGAGGAGATGAAAAAGGACAATGAGATTTACATTTTCAAATTAAGGGAAGGATCTAGGAGGAGGGCTTTTGATGTTGTTTTTGATCCAACTACCTTAGATACCAAGTGTTTTTGTAAAAAATTTGAACGTGATGGTGTGCCTTGTAGGCATATGATTTGGGTTTGGAAAGCAAGGATGTTAGAAAAAATTCCCAAGACTTACGTTCTAAATAGATGGTGTACAATGGCTTATAAGAAGCCCATTTTTTATTTAGAGGGTAATGTTTTAGAGGAATGTCTTAATGCAGTAGATAAAAAGATGCTATTATTTTTTTTGTGGTGTGAAATTCATGCTTGTGTGAGTTTAGTGCAAAACAATGAAGATGATCTAAGTGATCTTGTCAAAAAACTTCGAGCCATGAGAATAGATTTGGAACAGAAGAAAGCAACAAATAGAAGCAACAATTTTTGTAGCAAAATTAAAGACATTGAAATGCTTATTGGAGCTAGTTTACCTTCTGAAGTTTTGATCAAAGCTCCAAAAATTTCAAAAAACAAAGGTACAGGGGTTCATGTTCCAAATCAAGTTAATGTTCCAAATGATACCCATGTTCCAAATAGTAACAAGAGAATGAAGAGTGACAGAGAAAAAGCTGTTAAACAAAGTCAAAAGAAAAAAAAAAGATTATGTAGAGCATGTGGAGAGCTTGGTCACCATGATAGTCGTAATTGTCCAGGGAAAGTCAAGTGATATTGTAAGTAAATATTTTTTTCTTATGTTCTAATTAGTAATAAATTAAAATTATTACTAATTAGAACATAAGAAAAAAATGCATCAAATATGTTTGAATTTAAATTTAAACATTTTGTATATGTTTTAAAATGCATCAAATATGTTCTAAATTTATAATGTGTTTATGTTCTAATTATTATTTTTTTTTCAGGTTGACTATGCTATTCGTACAACCGCATGGGACATTTTATTTTTAGGAAATAGCACATGAAAAAAAATTTGTGTAAATTTTTTTTTATATTTTTTTATTATTTTGAGAACATAATGACATATTATTTTTTGTCCAAATATTCTCTATATTCTTATGTTTACAATTATAATATAACATGATTTTATTATAACATAAGGAAAAAATATAATAGAACATAATATAAAACTTTAGAACATAAGGGAAAACTTTAGAACATAATAGAAATACTTTAGAACATATGGATAGAAAATGTTAGAACATAACAGAAATAATTTAGAACATAATAGAAAACTTTAGAACATATGGGAAAACTTTAGAACATAATAGAAATATTTTAGAACATATGGGAAAACTTTTGAACATAAGGAAAAAATATAATAGAACAAAATAGAAATTTTTAGAACACAATAGAAACATTAGAACATAATAGAAAACTTTATAATATAAGGGAAAAATATAATAAAACATAATAGAAAACTTTAGAACATAAGGGAAAACTTTAGAACATAATAAAAATACTTTAAAACATATTATATAAATAATTTGAGTTTTAAACTTAAAACTTTGAATTTTTAATTTAAACATTTTGTATATGTTTTAAAATGCATCAAATATGTTCTAAAATTTATAATGTATTTATGTTCTAATTATTAATTTTTTTTTTCAGGTTGACTATGCTATTCATACAACCGCATGGGATATTTTATTTTTAGGAAATAGCACATGGAAAAAATTTTGTGTAAATTTTTTTTATATAAATTTTATTATTATTTTGAGAACATAATGGCATATTATTTTTTGTCCAATTATTCTCTATATTCTTATGTTTACAATTATAATATAACATGATTATATTATAACTCATATTCTTTTATTAACATAATTTTTGGCAATGTTATAATATGAGATTGGGGTTGGATGAGTATGAGATACCAGAATATTTTTCAAGTAATGTGAACCATTTATTTTGCGCAAATTTTGCATGTAACAACTTAAATACTTTAGAACATTATAATAATAAATTAGAACATAATTAGAAATACTTTAGAACATTGACATGTAATTTAGAAATCAATCAAAATTACTTTAAAACATAGATATATAATTTAGAATATCATTTGATTAGGGGATTTTGCTCCCACCAATCGGAATGCGCCACGTGGACCAATCAGGTCCTGCCAAGTGTCCCCCAGTTGGAACAGTCAGGGCTTCCCACGTGGCACGCGCTTATTCGTCCACCTTGGACCTGTTATGTCAAGACATGTGGCATACTCCATGCCTAATGGAGGAACCGGCCACCCAGGCCCAACTTCCGAGGGAAGCCCAATCGGCCCTAGGTTTACCTAAACCTAGGATGGGCACGTTTCCCAAGGTTATAAATACCTCCCTTAATCCTCATTAAGGGGATTACAAAAAAGATAGAACGGAAACATTACGGAAAAAACACATTAATTACGCACAGTAATAACCGGCTGATCTCGCTAACAAAGCAGATTACCTACATTAAACACTCTCCCCTAGAGAGACCAAATCACTTTAATTTCAGCATTAATTACTCCTTAATCAGGTACTAACTTGACCGTTGGAGGCGGAGCTCACAGGAGTCTCCGTTATTTTGCAGGTACAGGCGTCCGGTTCCAGTCTCGGAATTGTAACTCTCCCGCAGGACATCAGAAAACCCCGAAACATTTGGCGCCGTCTATGGGGAGAGTACTTCTGAGATGGCATCCAAGTCTGTACCGATTCCTGAAGAGAGGAGTCCCCTAGACGACCCTCAAGTTCAGTCGGACCATGATACCGAAAGTGAATTTGAAGTTGAAGCTCATACAGCTTCAGATGGGACCCTAAGGGCCCGACGTACCCGTCATACCGAAAGGAGGGAACGGGAGCATCTTCAAACAGGAAGCGAGCCAGCAGGCGCACCGCCTGTTCGGCAACAGCCGACTGATGGGTCTGCTCCCATCACAAGGAACGAACTCATGACCTTCATGAGGGACTTCAAGGGAGAGATTCAAGAGTTGATCAACAAGAAGCCGCCTGCTCCAGTCAAGGAGCAGTCGGCCAAGAAACCCTCCACTTCACTGAAGAGGAAGTCAGCTCAAGGGCGAGAGGCGACTCCTCATCCTAAATCTAGGAAGCGGGAGCCACCTGCCCTTGATTTCACAAAATTCCGTTATCCTACAGGAAATAGGAAACCTGTTCGTCATATTCAGGCGGACGGGTCGAAGCAAACATTCACAGATGCTCGGCTACTGCTAGAGCAGAAGAAGAGTGACCGATTGTCAGAGTCGGCCTCTACTTCAAACTTTCAAGACAGTTTGCGAAATGCCTCGATGAGGCATACTCAGTCGTATCATGAGAGTCAGTCAGGCGGCACCTCCCGTCAGTCCGGCTTTCATAGCGATTAGGCGGTACCAAACTTACCATTTGTGCCGCAACAACAGTATTTTTTGCAGCCACCTCCGTTTGGTGGACCTGCAGCAAAAAACGTCCAACCTATGGACTGGCAGCTACGATTGCTTAGACTTGGTGAACAGCCGTCGGCCTTCTCCAAGGAAATTACTGAAGCCGCTCAGCCGGCCAAAGTGAAAAATGTACTAGTAGGCGCCTATGACGGCACTACTAACCCAGAAGACCATCTGATGGCATTCACCAACCTGATGTACCTTCAAGGGTTGGATGATCCCACTTGGTGCAAGTGTTTCCCAGCGACTCTCAAAGGAATCGCACAGCAATGGTTCGGCAACTTGCCGACTGGTTGTGTAAAAAGCTTCAGGACGCTTGCTTACTTATTTGCCTCCAACTTCGCCATGAACATCCCTGCGAAGAAAACGACCCTTGATTTGGGAACAATTCAGCAGGGCGAGAAGGAGGGGCTTCGTTCTTACATCAGGCGGTTTAACCTGATGAGAATACAGATTCAAGGGTTACCGGATGAGGTAGCTTATACTGACTTTTTCAGAGGTCTCAAAGACGGGTCTACCTTCAAATTTGATTTGGTTCGAAAAAGGGTGGCGACTCTTCAAGAAGCCTTGATTGAAGCAGAAGCCTATATACAGGCGACTGATCTTTGTACGATAAAACAGTCGGACGGGAAAAGGTTCGACAAAAGAGAAGGACGACAGAAACAGTCGTCTAACAAAGATGAGAAAAGAAAAGAGGTCTGGGCGGCTGATTCCTCTAAACAGCCGGCCCAGAAAAAGAAAAAAGAATTCAAACCATACTCCCCAAAGTATGCGTTTAACAAGGATAACCAGTTTATCCTAAAAGAAATCAAGGGACGGATCTCAATGAAGGGTTCTGCAAACAACCGGAACCAAGATAAATTATGTGCTTATCATGATGATGTTGGTCATCACATCAATGACTGCATCAGTCTCATGCGGTACCTAGACCGCCTGGCTGAGCAAGGTGAGCTTGACACTTATGTCAAGAAATCTACGGGGAACACTTCCTCAAAAAAGCAGTCGGCCAAAAAGCATCAGCAGGCCGACAGCTCTGATACAGATGATGCAGTCGTCTACACCATTGCAGGCGGCTTCTCAGGAGGGGGCCCCACTATTAGGGGTAACAAAGACAATATCAGGCGGTTAGATGTAAATTCCGTTCACCAAGAACGGTCGTCCAAATATTCATTTCCTGAGATTGTCATCACTGAAGAAGATCTAGGAGGGGTAAGGGGGCCGCATGACGACCCTCTCGTTATTGAATGTAAAGTGGCCAACCAGAGAGTTGGCCGAATCCTCATAGATACCGGAAGCTCCTCAGATCTCATCAGTAGCAAATGTCTGTCGAAACTAAAATATCAGACTGATTGCATACATCCGGCCTCCCACCCTTTAGTAGGGTTTGGAGGAGGAGTCGTCCACCCACTGGGACGAGTAGATTTACCCATCCGCCTGGGCGAAAAAGGGAAAGGACGACACATGGTAGTCCGGTTCCTGGTAGTAGAGGAACTCTCGGCCTACAACATGATTCTGGGTCGACCTACCCTGAATAATTCCAAGGCTGTTATAATCCCATCTCTTATGTTGCTCAAGTTTGAGAGGGATAATGGAACAGTCGGCTCCCTAAGGGGAGATCAGAGGATGGCCCGAGAGTGCTATCTCTCGGATGTCAAGCCCACTGTTATGGCTACTGGGTCAAGCGGTGAAAAAACAGACCTTGACAAGGAGAGTGCGCCTGTTCAAGAAGCAGGCGGCAAAAAGAGAAAGGCATCCCAGGCAGGGGCCGCAAGAAAAGCAAGAAAATAGCAATCATTGGCAGAGGAGCGGCCGGATGAGTTCCGCCCTCAGCCGGCTGGTGAGCATGCGGACCTGATCTTAGACGACTCACGTCCTGACCGAACAGTCAAAGTTGGGATGACTGCTCTGAGAAACCTTGGTGACAACTTTCACAACCTATTGAAAGAATACAAGGACATCTTTGCATTCGAAGTCCATGAAATGCCAGGCATTAGTCCTGATCTGGCGGTACATAAACTGGCCGTGGATCCGAAAAAGAAGCCGGTACGGCAAAAGAAGCGGAACCATGGCGAAGAAAGAAGTCAGGCGGCAGCCGCCGAAGTTAAAAAATTACTTGATGCAGGGTTCATTCGGCAATGTTACTTCCCAGACTGGGTTGCAAATGTGGTGCTTGTTAAAAAGCCGAATGGCACCTGGCGAATGTGTGTAGACTACACAGACTTAAACAAGGCGTGCCCCAAAGACAGTTACCCTTTGCCTAAAATTGATAACCTGGTCGACTCAACAGCCGGCCATGCCTTGATGAGCTTTATGGACGCCTACTCTGGTTTCCATCAAATTCCTTTATGGAAGAAAGATCAGGAGAAGACGGCCTTCGTCACTGATCAGGGGTTATACTGTTACACGGTCATGCCGTTTGGTCTTAAGAATGCCCCGGCTACCTTCCAACGAATGATAAACACTGTGTTCTTTGATCAGATTGGGAGAAACGTCGAGGCATACATTGATGATATGATTGTCAAGACTAAACTTCAGAAAGATCATCTGTCAGACCTCCGAGAAACTTTTGCCACACTCAGGCGGCACCATGTCATGCTCAATCCCAAGAAATGTGTATTTGGAGTTGAGTCTGGGAAATTTCTCGGATTCCTTATCAATCAGAGAGGAATAGAGGCGAACCCTGAGAAGGTGCAGGCGGTCATTGACATGCAGTCGCCTCGTACCATCCGAGAGGTTCAGAAGTTAACAGGTTGTCTGGCGGCCTTGGGAAGATTTCTAAGCCGATCAGGCGACAAATGCCTATACTTTTTCCAGGCAATTAAGAAAAAGGCAAGGTTTGAATGGGGGCCGGATGCTGAGGCCGCCTTCCAGAAATTAAAAGTTCACTTGCATTCCTTGCCGAGGCTGGTCAGCCCTTTGCCCAAAGAGGTTCTCTACATGTACATGGCCGTCTCTGATCATGCGTTAAGCGCTGTTCTCCTTGCTGAAAGGGACGGCTGTCAGCTCCCGGTCTACTTTGTCAGTCACGTACTGAAAAATGCCGAGTTGAGGTATCCCTTAGTGGAGAAATTTGGTCTTGCACTCTTCATGGCTGTTAAAAAATTGAAGCCCTACTTTTTGGCACATACAGCCGTCGTGTATACAGACCAACCTATCAAGCGACCGCTGACCATCATGGAGTCGTCAGGCCGAATGATTAAATGGGCCATAGAAATACAGAGCCTCGAAGTTACTTTCGAGCCTAGAAAAGCAGTGAAGGGGCAAGCCTTTGCTGACTTTATTGTAGAGATGACTCGTCCTCCTGACTCTCAAGTTCCAGACCAAGTATGGAAGGTATATGTGGACGGAAGCTCTACTTCAAATGGTTGTGGAGCAGGCGTCATATGTCAGTCGCCAGAGGGCGACAGGTACGAGTATGCTCTACGCTTCAGTTTTCAGGCTTCAAACAATGAGGCAGAATATGAAGCTTTACTAGCCGGGATCCGCATGTGCAACGCGGCAGGGGCAAGAAAAATAGACGCCTGTTCCGATTCACAATTGATAGTGAGTCAGTACAATGGCGAATACGAAGCAACCCATCCGGCCATGATCAAGTATTTACAGGCGGTCCGACAAGCAGTCGGCTCCCTTGAGGATTTCCATCTGATCCAAGTGCCGAGATCAGAAAACAACCAGGCGGATGCACTGTCAAAATTAGCATCATCCGCCTCCTCTGATACTCCTCGAACTGTTTTTTGGGAAGTAATGGAGAAGAGAAGCATCGAGGAAAACCCTATTGGAATCCTAGACAGAAGCTCAACCTGGATGGATTCAATCAGGGCATATCTGACAAACGGTACACTGCCGGATGATCCTCAACAGGCGGCAGCACTGAAAAAACGAGCCACCTGTTTTGAAATGATAAAGGGAGAACTTCACAAGAGGGGGTACCTTCAACCCTTCTTAAAGTGTGTTACTCCAGAAAAGGGACGAGAGATACTAGATGATCTTCACTCTGGTTACTGTGCTTCTCATATAGGCGGTAGGACGCTTGCTCAAAGGGCAAGGTGGCAGGGCTACTTTTGGCCTACTTTGGAAGCAGATGCAATGGAGATGGTGAAAAAATGTGACAAGTGCCAAAGGTTTGGCAAACTAATTCACCGTCCGGCTACTGACCTCACTACCATTCACAGCCCACTACCGTTTGCTAAGTGGGGCATGGACATTCTGGGTCAATATACGCCTGCTACAGGCGGAAGGAGGTACATACTTGTTGCCGTCGACTACTTCACTAAATGGGTAGAGGCGGAGGCTGTAAAGGGAATCAAGACGAAAGATGTAATTTCATTCATTTGGAGAAATGTCATCACTCGGTTCGGGGTTCCCATGTCTATGGTTTTTGATAATGGTCCCCAATTTGAGACGACTGTTCTCAAAAGCTGGTTGGGTGACCAAGGAATTGCAAACTACTTTGCATCTGTCGGCCGTCCACAAGCAAACGGCCATGTAGAAGCCTTTAATAAAATCATCTCAAACGGTCTCAAGTAAAAGATTGAACGAGCAGGCGGCCTATGGGCGGATGAACTACCACATGTTCTCTGGGCCATTAGGACGACTGAAAAAGGGGCAACTGGAGAAACTCCATTCCTCCTAACTTACGGTGCGGAAGCTGTTCTTCCAATAGAACACTACGAGCCGACTCTTCGAGTAATGTTATATGACGAAGGGGCAAACTGGGAAGCCATGCGCCTGGCATTAGACTCACTTCCTGAAAAGAGGGGCAATGCTGTCTTGCGCCATGAGATCTATCGCCTAAGAATGACTAGATCATACAACAAAAAAGTACACAGGCGTCCACTCAAAGTAGGGGACTTTGTACTTAGAAAAATGGAAGCAGTTGGTAGGGCTAATGAGTCTGGCAAACTAACTCCCAACTGGGAAGGACCCTACCAAATCTATGAGGAAGTCAGGGACGGTACCTACCGTCTGGAAACACCAGACGGACAACCGTTGCCTCGAACTTGGAATGTAGATAATCTTAAGAAATATTTCTTTTGAATGATGTAAATAGTCAAGAGCTACTTAATACAAGTTTGCACTTACTATTCAATTTTGTACTAAGAGGGGCACGCCTACTAACAAATAGTCGGCTACTCTCCATGTTTAATTTTTATTCTTACTTAAGAGGGGCATGCCGTCTGTACCTTTACAGTCGGCTACTCTCCATTGAGTATTTTTACTCTCTTCAGAGGGGCATGCCGTCTGTACCTTTACAGTCGGCTACTCTCCATTGAGTTTTTCACTCTATCTTCAGAGGGGCATGCCGTCTGTACCTTTACAGTCGGCTACTCTCCATTGAGTTTTTCACTCTATCTTCAGAGGGGCATGCCGTCTGTAACTTTACAGTCGGCTACTCTCCATTGAGTATTTTACTCACAATAGGGGCATGCCGTCTGGGCATATAGTCGGCTACTCTCCATAAGAAGATGGCCGACTGGTTCCAAACACATAGCCACCCCCCTAATACTTAGCTAAAAAGATTAGGGCCTGGCCGACCCTGTGCCTAACAGGCGGCTACCCTCCTTTTACTTAGCACCTACGTTCACCAAGAACTTACCAAGGCCACAGGCCGAATGATCAGACCAGGCGCCAAGCCAATTGATCAAATCTACAAAACTAATACGACCTGTCCCAACATCATAGCAGGCGTCCGACGGCATCCCTCCGGATGAAATTCGTCGCAGAGAGCAGCTCCCTTTTGGGTGGAACATTGTTCTATAAACTAATTACACGGCACCTATACGAGTGTCCCCAAGGGCAACCACGTAGCCGTTTTTGAGACAAGGATAACTCTATCACTAACCAAACCAGTGGTAGCAGTTGACATCTGAGTCAGATGACCGCCTGTATTACTTGGGATAAATGCAGGGGGTACCTATTGAGTTAATAGCCAACAAACATTGGCGAATCAAGGGGTCTAGCCGGCCTACGCCGCCTGGTACCTCTACTTCTCAAGCAAAAGTGACGGCGACTGAGTAACTCCAACGTTAACTCATAATCACTCCCTCAAATTTGGTATGGAACCTAAAAGGTTTGAGTAGACCACCTGTTTTTTGGCTAACAGGGGCACTCAAACCCCTATTCCTACTAGGTAACCTATTGAGTTAATAGCCCACAAACATTGGCAAATCAAGGGGATCAGCCGGCATCCGCCGCCTGGTACCTCTACTACTCAATCTAGATTGTGACGAAGACTAAGTAACTCCTATGTTAACTTAATATTCACTCAACTTAGTATGGAGCCTAAAAGGTATGAGTCGTCCGCCTGTTTTTAACAAACAGGGGCTCTCAACCACTACTCTTGCTAGGTTAACAAATTATGAGTTAAAAGCCAACAAACATTGGCATTAAAGGGAAAAAACCGGTACCCGCCGCTTGTTATCTCTACTACTCAGTTCCTTGGCGACTAGGTAATACTCTATTTACTTGGTCAGACCACTTTCCTACTTGGTTAAATTTACAAATGACAGGACCGCCTGCCTAAAAAGGATCCAGACAAAATAGTTCGAATACTGATTGGATAAATGGCCGACTGATCGTCTATCCTGGAAACAGACAACCAGTTGTCCAGGGGCATAGGCGACGTACTAACTATCCGTACCTGTCTGCAACGTTCGGCCATGTAAAACAGTCGGTCTAGTGAACAATTGGATATTAGATATGGAATACTTAGACAAATTTGAAGCAAAGCAAAAATTCATTAAAAATAAGCCGGTCATTAAAGACCAGCAAAATATTCAAAGCCCCGGCCCCCTGGCCGGGTAAATACAAAGCAAACGGCACGCAGGCCGTGGAAAGAATACATAAAGCTTAAGATGGGGGCAGTTCAGTATTAGCAGCTGCCGCCTGGTCAGCACTCTTCTTGCTGGACTCGGCTTCAGCTGCATCCTTTTTTGATGCCTTACCCCCAAGCGGAACAAGCGCCACTACCGGCTCCTCCTCCTCCAACGCTTCCCCCAACGCCTCTTCTTCAGCAGCCGCCAGGATCTCTTGATTATATGTATCCGAACACTGGCGGTACGTTCTTTCCCAAGAGGCAAAGTCGGCACTGGGGAAGAGGCGGCCCCAGGTCATGCGCTGGATTTGAGCGGAGTCTTCCATCATCTCCCGGACCAGCTCTTTCTTCTCTTGCTCGGCCTTTTCCGAGAGCTCTTGGGTAAGACTCTTCTCCTGGGTCACCAGGCGTTCCTTTACGCTGGCCAAGGATTTCTCCATGGCTTCGTAAGAGTACATTTTCAGGCGAAGTGGTTTCAGCTCGGCCTTGAGATTTGTGATGGTCGCCTCCAGCTCGTCATTCTTCTTCTGGGCCGCCTCTAACTGAGCCCGAACAGCGGCGGTAGCCTACGCCTGATAATAAAGAATATCAATGGTCAGTACTTCATTTTGGGCAATTTGAAATATTGCCTTATCACAGTCAGAGGCGGCCATAGCTTTTGCAGCCTTTACCTCTTTGTTCTTCCGATCAAGCGGCTTGCGAAGGCCGTTAACTCGGAGCAGGGCCTAAGTACAAAAAAACAGGCGTCAGTTTCCAAACAAAAAAGAAAACAGGCGTCCAGAAACTCAAATACTCAAAAATATGCTAAGTATACCTCAGCAAGGACCCCTGCAATCCCGTCAAGGTCAAGGGTGCCGACACCCCTGACCGCCTCCCTTTCAGCTGGAGGAGCTGCCCTGATCATAGACTTGGCCATCTCTACCAAGTCAGGCTCCTGGGGGCCGGCTGCATCAAGCATAAACAAACGGATTAGACTTAGTAACAAAGGGAGCAAGTCTAAAATTTACAAGGACAACTTCATACCTCTAGGCGGCCCAGTTGGAGTTTTAGAAGAAGTGGCCGGCTGTTTCTCAGCCGCCACCTGTTTCCTGGCAGAACCAGGAGAACTCCCAACAGTCGTCTTCCGGGCCTTGGGGTCCGGCTGTTGGGAAGATGAAGCTCTTGGAGCACCCGTCTAAAAAAGAAGAAAAAAGTCAGTATATGCATAAACACTCCAAAAAGAGGGTAAAAGGTTCGGAGCTCACCAAGGGTGCCCCCTTCTTGGGGGAGTCGGTTGAAGCTTGTTGCATAATAGAGGCCCGCAACATGGCCGCCGCAGTCTTGGAGGCGGTGATTTTGCTCATGGCGTCAGCTGCAAAAACAAACAGCAAAGTTAATAAAAGATAAACAACAAATGTATGGAACAACAGAGTATTCGACAAGCCGACTACCTCTTGAGCACCGACTGCTGAGGCCGCAGGCGGCCAAAAAGTACTCGTCATAGAGCCACTTGAAGCTCGGGACGCAGTGCAGGGGTACTTGCTCTCGTACCCCTGAAGTAGAGTCGACCCTCGACTCTACTTTAAAGAGTCCTTTATCAAGGATCTCTTTCTTAGCCTTGGGGGAACAGGCGGCATGCTACGGCCGTCTGCAAGAAGGGGCAGATTCATGTTCCACCTATTGAAGCGCTTGTTCTGCTCAATGTCAGAACTCTCAATGATGAGGAAGGTGCTCCGCCAGTCCTTCCACTTGTTTGCTTTACCTCTTGTCATGAGGTAGCCCCTGTGGCTTGTCAATTGATACCAGCCGGTACCGCCTGTCTTAGGGGTCCGGCTGAGATAGTTCATATGGGCGAAAGCCTCGAAGCTCGGCTCCACCCCGTGCAGTTTGCACCCGGCCACATAGCCGAGTACGTTGACCCAGGAGTTTGGGGCTAACTGCCATAACCCCAACTCATACCCATCCAAAATCCGCTGAACAGCCGGATGTAATGGGAAGCGAAGCCCTGCCTTGATGGCCGCCTCGTAGCAGCCAAAGCAGGCGCTTTCATAACTAGAACCAGCCGGCCAGACGACTGTGTCTTCTGGATCCGGCACAAACACTAGAAAGTCGGGGCCCATGGTGTGGTTTGCAATAAAGCTCTCCACTTTCTCTTGCATGGCTGTGATTCGGCCCCGAGGTACCGTGCAGTAGTAGGGGGTATTTAGCTCTCGGTAAGAGGCGGATGGTTCCGCCCAATTGTCCCCCTTCTCAACTGCGTGAGAAAGTCTCGCCTCTTGCAGGCGGCTGTTTTTCTCATCTGTACCCAAAGAAGCATGGCCAGAAGAACTTGACTCGGAATCGTCCTCCGACGAGTCTGAAGAGGACGACTCCTCCCCTCTCCCGGAGGGGCCAGCCTCCTGTCTTTGAAAAGGAGCAGATTTGTTAACTGTTAAATGGGAAGGGGTCACTATGACTCCCCCCACAGAATTGCCGGCATCCAGGCCGCCTTGTTTCACTTCCACATCTGGCGCCTGGTCAGATGTTTCACTAAGCGGCACCCTGTGGGAGGAGCCGTCTGAATTTGAGATCCTAGCTGTCTTTTTCGTTCTGGCCATCCTGCTCTGCATAGACACAGATACAGTCGGACTTTGTATAAAGGGCAAAGATGGGTCCGGAAAAGGGCAGGCGGCACTCCTAGTCCTAGATTCAGCCGTCCCCGGTGACCGGCTGATCACTAACCTAGGTCGTGTCGTGTGCTTCCGTGGTGTCATTTCAGAAAATAAAAAGAAAATTAAGAGTAAGAGAACTGAGTTACCTGAACGAGTGACGGTTGATGAAGTTCTGGAAATCCGGTGCAGTCGGCTTGTCAGAACAGGCGGTAGGCAGAAAAGGTCCAAAATGTCAGAGCAAGTTCAGGGGTCCGAATGTTCTCAAAAAGTTCTCAAAGTGTGAAAATGACTCAAGACAACTTTCCCTTATATAGGCGAAGTGAGAAGGCGAAGGGTCACATTCAGAACTCAAAATTTGGGCGGGAAAATCTCTCGTCCTTTCGCCGACTGACACCTGTAGCAGGTCGTCGCCTGTTACAGTGCGACACCTGTCACAGGTAACACGTGACCAATCACGTGCCACCTGTGAGGGGCAAATGATTAGGGGATTTTGCTCCCACCAATCGGAATGCGCCACGTGGACCAATCAGGTCCTGCCAAGTGTCCCCCAGTTGGAACAGTCAGGGCTTCCCACGTGGCACGCGCTTATTCGTCCACCTTGGACCTGTTATGTCAAGACATGTGGCATACTCCATGCCTAATGGAGGAACCGGCCACCCAGGCCCAACTTCCGAGGGAAGCCCAATCGGCCCTAGGTTTACCTAAACCTAGGATGGGCACGTTTCCCAAGGTTATAAATACCTCCCTTAATCCTCATTAAGGGGATTACAAAAAATATAGAACGGAAACATTACGGAAAAAACACATTAATTACGCACAGTAATAACCGGCTGATCTCGCTAACAAAGCAGATTACCTACATTAAACACTCTCCCCTAGAGAGACCAAATCACTTTAATTTCAGCATTAATTACTCCTTAATCAGGTACTAACTTGACCGTTGGAGGCGGAGCTCACAGGAGTCTCCGTTATTTTGCAGGTACAGGCGTCCGGTTCCAGTCTCGGAATTGTAACTCTCCCCCAGGACATCAGAAAACTCCGAAACATTCATTAGAAATAGTTTATGTAAATTAGAACATAATAAGAATTACTTTAGAACATACACATGCAACTTAGAACATATTAAGAATTACTTTATATACATTAGAACACAATCAAAATAACTTGAAATTAGATTAATGTTCCAAATGATATTAATGTTTCAAAATATACACATATTCAAAAAAGTCATGTCCATAATCATATATTTGTACAAAAAAGTACTATTATATATACTTGAGATTTACACAATCAAATATCAAAATTTGTTGATCTTTGACCACTTTCTAGCCATCTTCAACATTCTTTTCCGTTCTTCATTTACTTCCGATGTTATAATCTTTCCACAATACTCCACCAGTAACCTTTTCATTTGCTCAAACTGCAAAAAAAAAATAACTTTAGAACATATACATGTAATTTAGAACATAATAAGAATTACTTTAAAACATTGACACGTAATTAGAACCTAATCATATATGTTTTGTACTTACATTATCCTTCTCTAGTCCTGAATTCCATTGTTTTTGACATTGGCCTTCATAGGTTTCCATGTGCTTCATCAGAAATACTCCACAATCATGTTTATTTTGGTTGCTTTTCCATCTCATCTCAACATTTCTTGTTTCATAAGTGAAAATAATTGCACTCTTCTTATCTTCATAAAATTCACCAAATGCTTCCAACTAAAAAATTAATAATATAATTAGAACATAATTAGAATTAGAAATTATTCATGGAATTTAGAACATCATTAGAAATACTTTAGAACATTGACATGTAATTTAGAACTCAATTACAATTATTTTAAAACATTGATATAAAATTTAGGACATCATTAGAAATAATTTAGAACATTGATATGTAAATTATAACATATATATATAATTTAAAGTACTTTAAAAGATTGACATGTAATATAAATAATTTCAAACATAATAGAAAATCATAGAGCATAATATAAATACTTTAGAACATAAGGGAAAACTTTCGAACATAATAGAAATACTTTATGACATAATGGAAAACTTTAGAACATATGAGAAAACTTTAGAACATAATAGAAATACTTTAGAACATAAGGGAAAACTTTAGAACATAAGGAAAAAATATAATAGAACATAATAGAAAACTTTAAAACATAAGAGAAAACTTTAGAATATAATAGAAATACTTTAGAACATATGGGAAAACTTTTGAACATAAAGGAAAAAAATAATAGAACATAAAGGAAAAAAATAATGGAACATAATAGAAATACTTTAGAACATAATAAAAATACTTTAGAACATAAGGGAAAACTTTAGATCATAAGGGAAAAATATAATAGAACATAATAGAAAACTTTAGAACATAAGGGAAAACTTTAGAACATAATAAAAATAACTTAAAATTATGTTAATGTTCCAAATAAGGTTAATGTTCCATATGATATCAATGTTCCTAAATTTCTTTATTGCATAATAAAAAAATTATAATTAACTAAGTTAAAACTTTACGCCTTACCATTTTTGTAAAATCATACCCATATTTGTCTTTAACTGAAACATTTGGTGAAAGAATCATGTTATCAATGACATCGAGAGTACCTTCCATAAAGTTAAAGTACAACAAATAATAGTGATCCGGTAAAACAGCCAGAAAGAAAACCTACGTTTAGAACATAATCAGAGACTTTAGAACATAAACAAACATGTGTTTAGAACATAATCATATACTTTAAAACATTATAATAATAAATTAGAACATAATTAGAAATACTTTAGAACATTGACATGTAATTTAGAACTCAATCAAAATAAATAGAACACTATATAAAGAAAAAAAAAACTTACCAATTGAAAGTTGTTAAATGTTGTTACTTCGGCATTTGTCATTTCATTTCTCATTTGTTGAAACAAAGCTTTTTTTCTATCTTCCCAACTTTCAGTATTTTTGATGTATTTTTCAGTGCAAAGAATGAGCTGGAAAAAATAAAATAAAACTCAAGTAATTAGAACATTGACATATAATTAAAACAAAGACATGTAATTTAGAACATAATTAGAAATACTTTATAATATTGACATGTGATTTAGAACTAAATCAGAACTACTTTAGAATATCTTTTGGAATACTTTACCAAATTAAAAAAAAAAAAAAAAAAAAAAAACCTTTTTTACCAAATTGTTAACACCAAAACCTTCTTTACCAAATTAAACAAAAAAAACTAATCATATATGTCTTTTATATTATATATGGTAAGATAATTAGAACATACATAGCATTCAGTAGAGAAAAAAAAATCTACTCTTCTTGTCTACATCACGCCTTTTGTTTTCACAATTTAATATGAAAGCATAAGCATCTCCAATGTTGTTGAACATGTGACTACATCCTGAAAGACTATCCATCTCATCTCTCCTAATCACCATTGCCGCTTTGTCAGCATACAAAAGTTCCCTAAAATGAGAACCCAAAACTACATCAAATCAAAACAGCATTTTGAACATAAGCAAAATACTAAAACATAAGCACATAATTTTAAACATAAGCATAGTGCTTTAGAACTAAATTTTAGAACATGACCAGAAATATTTTAGAACATCAACTATATTAATCAAAACATAATTTTGAACATTAGCATAATAGTTTAGAACATAAGCACGTAATTTTGAACATAAACATACAACTTTAGAACATAAGCATAGTACTTTAGAACATAAACTTGTAACATTTAGAACATTTACTTAGGAAAAATATAACCATCAAAATTGAATTTGATTACAAAACGAAGATGGGAATTTCAAACATGTATTTTATAACATAAGTTTCTACCTTAGAAGATAAATACAATGTTTAGAACATAAGTATATATATTTTATGACATAATCACATACTTTTATTATAAGCATATAAATATAGATGGATGAAATCTTACACGTTATCTCCTTGAGCAAAAGCATACTCAGCTATCATTTTATGATCTACATTGTTGAAGAGTTTTTCATGATTAACCATAAAAGGCGAACACAAGTACATTGGAAGCTTATCCTTTCCTCTTTTTTTCCTTGTTTCTTCTTCTTCTTCTTCTTGCTTCCTATTCAATTGAATTAAAAAAAAATAAACAATCAACCACTAAAATCAAATAACAATCAAACAACCGCCATAGCCTAAATCTAATTATCGTTGCTTATTTTCTTTGTTGTTCTTTTCTTCAACATGCTTCTTCTTTTCTTTTTTGGTTTTGTTGTCCTCTTCTTCTTCATTCAATGTAGGTGGATGATCTAGATTCAAAAAATTTAGAACATTAAAAGAACTTTTGACATAATAAATATTATAAATTTCCAATATACATATAAGAAAAATAAAGTTAAAATACGTCAAACTTACCAACTATTGGTGAGGGCATCAACAAATTGAAGCTTGGAGGTGAAATATCTTTATGCATATTTTTTGGAGGAATTGGTGTCTTTGGTGTGTCGTCATTCCTTTTCGTTTTCTTTTTTGTTGTACGCAAGAAAATTTTAAGCTTATTCTTTTGTCTAAACAAAATCAAAATTACTTTTAGAACATGGGCAAGTAATTTAGAACATAATTAGAAATACTTTAGAACATATTTGAAATACTAATAACAAACCCAAATCAAAACCAATATATATAACTAGAAAACACAAACCATTAATCCTATATTAAAGTTTTACCAAATCGTCCAACATATGTTCTAAACCAAAACCAATGTCTTAAATATTCCTATTATTAAGTTACATTGATTACCCTTTCTTTGCTTCAACTTTCTTTTTTTCCTCTTTTTCTCCTTCCTTCTCCTCTTGTCTTTCTCATTCTTGCTCCTCTTGTCTTTCTCCTTCCTTCGCCTCTTGCCTTTTTTCTTGATTATCCTTTTGTCTTTGTTCTTGCTTTGTTCTTGAAAATATAAAGGAAAACTTTAGAACATAAGGGAAAAATATAATTGAACATAATAGAAAACTTTAGAACATAATAGAAATAATTTAGAACATAATAAAAAATACTTTATAATCAAAAGTACTTTAAAAGATTGACATGTTCTATAAATAATTTCAAACATATATTATAATCTTTAGAACATAATAGAGAACTTTATGTCATAATTGGAATACTTTAGAACATAAGGGAAAAATTTAGAACATAAAGAAAAAATATAATAAATCATAATAGAAAACTTTTGAAAATAATAGGAATACTTTAGAACATGAGGAAAAACTTAAGAACATAAGGGAAAAATATAATAGAGCATAATAGAAAACTTTAGTTTAGAACATAATAGAAATACTTTAGATCATAACCTTTTGCCAAATCTCCTTCTTGCTCCTCTTGTCTTTCTCCTTCTTTCTCCTCTTGTCTTTCTCCTTCCTTCGACTCTTGTCTTTCTTCTTTATTATCCTCTCGTTCTTGGTCTTTCTTCTCTTCTTGTTCTAGAAAACATAATTATAAAGCATAATATTAGATTATAATTGTATCATAAGAATTTGAGTTGGAACATTAACATAAACTTTAGAACATATAGCTTAAACTTTAGAACATATAGCGTAAACTTTAGAACATAAGCATATACAAATATTCTATTTCATTTTTTTTTACTACTTTTCCTTTTTAAAATACTTTAGAACATAAGGGAAAACTTTAGAACATAAGGGGAAAATATAATAGAGTATAATAGAAAACTTTAGTTTAGAATATAATAGAAATACTTTAGATCATAACCTTTTGCCAAATCTCCTTCTTGCTCCTCTTCTCTTTCTCCTTCCTTCTCCTTTTGGCTTTCTCCTTCCTTCGACTCTTGTCTTTCTTCTTTATTATCCTCTCGTTCTTGGTCTTGTGTTTCCCTTCTTGTTCTAGAAAACATAATTATAAAACACAATATTAGATTATAATTGTATCATAAGAATTTGAGTTGGAACATTAACATAAACTTTAGAACATAAAGTGCAAACTTTAGAACATATAGCTTAAACTTTAGAACATATAGCGTAAACTTTAGAAAATAAGCATATACAAATATTCTATTTCATTTTTTTTACTACTTTTCCTTTTTAAAATACTTTAGAACATAAGGGAAAACTTTAGAACATAAGGGAAAACTTTAGAACATAAGGGAAAAATATAATAGAGCATAATAGAAAACTTTAGTTTAGAATATAATAGAAATACTTTAGATCATAACCTTTTGCCAAATCTCCTTCTTGCTCCTCTTCTCTTTCTCCTTCCTTCTCCTTTTGGCTTTCTCCTTCCTTTGCCTCTTGTCTTTCTTTTTTATTATCCTCTTGTCCTTTGTCTTGCTTCTCTTCTTTATCTTGAAAACATAATTATAAAACACAACATAGAATATAATTGTATCAATATTCTATTTCATTTTTTTTAGTACTTGTCCTTTTTAAAATCAATTAATTAAAAGAATTGAAAATAATTGGAAATTATCAAGTATAGGTGAAGAGATACTATCATCTATCTTTTCATTGATATTTCTCTCATCGTTGTTCTTTTCTCTTTCTCCTTCATTTGATGGCAAATCTTCATAATAATTACAAAACACAATTTTAGAACTTAACTATATCATAAAGATTTGAGTTGGAACATAAACACTTGATTTAAGAGCATAATTTAGAACATAGGTATAATTTAGAAATTAAACATGTAATTACCATGTCCCAATGACTTTGGTGACTTTTCAACATTAAATTTCTTCCATGCTATGTTCATCAACATATCCAATTCTTCTATGAATGCCGGTTCATCGAAGAAATGTTGATCTTGACTAAGTATGGAAGGACTTTTTGTCTGTTGCTTTTCTTCTTCTTGATTACCAATGGCTATATATAAGAATACATAAGTTAGAATCCAATAAGCCATTTATATATGTTCAACTATTATAAATATAAAAATTACACTTTAGAACATAGGCTGAAAATAGTTTAGAACATGATTATTATACCTTTGTGGTATACTTGCACCAAATGTTGTCTATAAGATGATGCATTTTCCCCGTTGTTTCTTCCTCAACGAAGATATCCTTTGTTTGTTCCAACATGCTATACATCTCTTTTACATTCGATGCAAGACTTTTTGCCAAATCTCCAAATTTGCTTAAAAAACCCTAATAATTTAGAACATAAAATAATGAATATTTAAAATATTATAGAAATAAGTAAATAAATTAATAAAAAAAATATTAAAACATTATACCATCATATCATTTAGAGACGTGATAGAATCACATGTCATTGGTTGGTTTTCCACAACTTTCTCTTTTCCTTTGTCTTTCCCTTGCTTTTTTATTACTTTCTTCTTGCCTTTGTCATTCTCTTGCCTTTTTTCCAATCCCTTTTTAAATATACATTATAAATTTTAGAATACATGCATAAATATATTATATAGATAAATATAAAACGATAATAAACTTTAGAACATATATTACAAAGTTTAGAACATATAGTATAAACTTTAGAAAATAAGCATATACAAAAATCATACCACATTCAATTTCATTCTTTCTAGTACTTTTCCTTTTCCAAATCCAAGGTCTTTCTCAAACTTCAATCTTATATGGAACCTTTCTTGGTTCCACAATGATATTAATGGAACTTGACGTGGTATCTCTAACCCCTTCCTTGGTACCCGATCAAAATAGGATACCTAAAAGAACATCATTAGAAATACTTTAGAACATTGATATGTAAAGTAGAACATAGATATATAATTTAGAACATCATTAGAACTTGACATAAGAAAGATTAAAGGACCCGTAAAGAAAGATTCTCCATCTAGCCAATTCTTAGTAGTTTCCATCAAGTGCTCCTTAACAAATTTGCACCAATTCTACTTAACTATATTCTTTGTATCCTTGCAACTATACAAAAACTTAATGTATAGTTGCTTGTTATTAGTTGAACGGATGCAACTATTAACCACACAAACCAAAAAATTCCAAATGAATTCATCCGAAACTTGTTTTTGTTCTTTATCTACCTCCTTCACCTTTTGGATCCTACTAATCAATTGTGCATTTGTTGGAGCACCCTGTAAGTAATTTAGAACATGGATAGGTAATTTAGAAGATAATAAAAATATTTTAGAACATAATTAAAAATACTTTAGAACATAATCAGAATAACTTTAGAACATAAGCAAAAATACTATAGAACATAAGCAGAAATACTTTGGAACATAATCAAAAATACTTTAGAACATAAAGAAAAAATATGATTGAACATAATAGAAAACTTTAGAACATAATAGAAATACTTTAGAACATAATAGAAAATACTTAATAATCAAAAGTACTTTAAATGATTGACATGTAATATAAATAATTTCAAACATAATAGAAAATCATAGAACATAATAGAAATACTTTAGAACATAAGGGAAAACTTTAGAACATAAGGAAAAAATATAATAGAACATAATAGAAAACTTTAGAACAAAATATAAAACTTTAGAACATAATAGAAATAGTTTAGAACATAAGGCAAAATTTTAGAACATAAGGGAAAAATATAATAGAACATAATAGAAAATCTTAAAACATAATCAAAAATACTTTAGAACATTATTAAAATAAATTAGAACATAAGCCAAATAACAAGTTTAGAATACAAGTACACATAAAAATATTCATACCACTTTAAGGTTAAAGTTTTTTCTTCATTTTTGCATAAAATTTGCACATTCATTCTTGTTTTCTATTGTATCAAGAATTGCTATATCTCCCATTGGCAATCCATATGTATGTGAACATCAAATTCATCAAAGAGTATTTCTTTTTCTCTCCCCGGTAGCATCAAGCAACATCTCTTGCGATCAAAATTCGAAAGAAGTTGTTGTGTCAACCTAGATTTAAATTAAAGGTTTAGAATACAAAATACATATAGATTAGAATTTAAATAAAAATAAAAATTAACATGATAATTAAACTTTAGAACAGTAATTAGAATTTTATAAGAATTAGAACATAATAGATGATATTTAAATAATAAAAACAAAAAATAAAAGTTAACGCTAGTGCTTACCAAGAATCCACATAATGCGGTGCATCCAAGTTCAAAAAAGCTCCAAATCCAATTTTTTTAATTGCTTCTTTATGCTTATCAGAAAGATCTACCAACACTTGTTTCATCAATTCCTTATCGGTAACTCTTTGATAAGTCGATCTCTTATTTTTTTTCCACTTTGATTATTTTGACATCCTCATCATCCTTTTCTTTTTCAATCTTTCTTTTCTTATTTTTCTGATTTTTTTTTCAAAACACCTGAAAAAATTAAAACATTGAAAAGAATTTGAATTAGTATATAAATTATTGTTATAAAAAATAAAGTTTAGAACATAAGTATATAATTAAAACATCAACTTAGAAATGTAAGAATTAACTTACAAAAATCATTTACTTATTAATTAAATCATTTACTTTAGAACATAAGCATGAATGTATTAGAACATATGTTTATAATTAATAAAGTTACATATTAATTATAAATGTAGAATATAAACATGCAATTTATGACATGAGCATATAATTTAGAACCTTTTTACTATCATCATTCACGTAATCTCTTTTATCATCTTTCTCCTCCAACTTTGGTTCATCCATCTCATCATTAATATCATGTTCATCATCATTTTCATCATCATCATCATCATCTTCTTCTTCTTCCTTCTTTTTCATTTTTCTAGTTGGTTGAATCCTTGATGAAAGCTTGGCACTTTTTTTTCATTTTTGACTTTGCACATGTTTCTCAAATTCAGCTTTGTCAATTACTTCCGCATCATTTTCAACAACTTCCCTTTAAAATCAAATATAAATGATTTAGAACATATATGATAATCTTTAGAACATAATAGAAAACTTTATATAATAATATAAATACTTTAGAACATAATAGTTACTCTTAGAACATAATAGAAATACTTTAGAACATAAGGGAAAACTTTAGAACATAAGGGAAAAATATAATCTAAAATAATAGAAAAATATAACAGAACATAATTGAAAACTTTAAAACATAATAGAAAACTTTAGATAATAATAGAAATACTTTAGAACATAATAGAAAATCTTTAAAACATAAGGGAAAAATTTAGAAAATAAGGGAAAAATATAATAGAACATAAGGGAAAACTTTAGAACATAATAGAAAACTTTAGAAAATAAGGGGAAATATAATAGAACATAATAGAAAACTTTAGAACATAAGGATAACTTTAGAACATAAGGGAAAACTTTAGAACATATGGATAGAAAATGTTAGAACATAATAGAAATACTTTAGAACATAAGGGAAAACTTTAGAAAATAAGGGAAAAATATAATAAAACATAATAGAAAAATTTAGAACATAAAGAAAACTTTAGAACATAATAGAAAACTTTATAACATAAGGGAAAACTTTAGAACATAATAGAAATACTTTAGAACATATGGATAGAAAATGTTAGAACATAATAGAAATACTTTAAAACATAATGGAAAACTTTAGAACATAAGTAGAACATAAGGGAAAACTTAGAACATAATAGAAATACTTTAAAACATAATGGAAAACTTTAGAACATAAGTAGAACATAAGGGAAAACTTAGAACATAATAAAAACACTTTAGAACATAAGGGAAAACTTTAGAATATAAGGGAAAAATACTTTAGAACATAAGGGAAAACTTTAATTACCTTTTTCTTCCATAAGTAATTTCTTTATCCGGTATAATAGTAATTTCTTCTTCTGATTTTTCTTCATTTTGGCCTTGCATTTTGCTGAAATTTTATAAAATAAAAAACATTAGTAACATTCCTACATTAGTAATATATTTTAAACATAAGAATAGTTTAGAACATGCTGAAAATAGTTTAGAACATACTGAAAATAGCAAATTAGCTACAGAGGAAGAACTAGAAAATTTTACATGACAAGCCCAAGATCATTCAAAAAATAATGGAGATTATCATCAAGTCCCTAATTCTATATCCATTCTTCGCAATGATTTGTACGTCAATTAAACCCAAAATCTATCATATAACAAATATCAAACCAAAATCAGAAAAATGGAATAGCTATAAGTAATATATTACAAGGTCTGCTAAACTACGAATATACACAATTACTCTCACAAACCAAAGAAGATTCACTTAAAGAACAAAATCCTTAATCATCACAATATGTAATTTACCACACCAAGTATCTTTAGTCCAAACATCTTCAATTTTCAGAAATGTCTATAATCAACCTGATTACAATCATCAGCAACAATTACCACCGCGCAAAACAAAGCACAATATCTAACACACCAAACCTAATGCTGTCAACCCAGCAAATCTCACTTCGAAGATTTTACCGACATACTGACATCAAACACACAACCAACTACAAAAATCAAATCGGATATCGAGCAACCGCCCCCACGCCGAATCCTAAAAAATATACAGTAATACTTAAAAATCAATTAAATAAAATAATATCTAGCTCCCAATTTCCCATAATAATTTTTTGAGTTTATGGTTGAACAGTATAATTATGTGATTTGATTGAAACCCTATTTTGAAGACCAACAATTGCAAGACGATCGAAATAAGGATGAAAACGCAAGTAAACCCTTGATGACATTGTTTATTTCTAAAAAATAAATAACTCAAACAAAATCAAATAGATAGATAAAATCGAACAAAATTGAACTAAAATTGAACAAAAATCAAAATATTAGCAAAAATCGAACTAAAATTAAACAAAAATCAAAATATTAGCAAAAATTGAACTAAAATCGAAAAAAAAAATCGAACTATATATTTCAAAAATCAAAAATAGAAAAGAAAAATAGAACAAAAAAAAAGTCGAACCTAAAAAAATATAAAATCGAACAAATAAAAAAAAGAAAATCGAACAAAAAACAAAGAAAATCGAACAAAAAAACAAAGAAAATCGAACAAAAAAAATAAACAAAATCGAACTAAAAAAAAAGAAAATCAGACCAAAAAAAAATCGTACCAAAAAAAAATATAAAATCGAACAAAAAAAAAAGAAAAACAGTTCGAAATTTCGAAAAGAAAAACAAAAATCGAACTATATAAAATTTTTCAACAAAAATCGAAAAGAAAAAAAGAAATAACAGTTCGAAAATTCGAGCCCAAAATTTTCGAAAATCAAACTCAAAAAAATCAAAAAGATAAACAAAACCATTCAACATCATGCTAATTTCATATAAATTTAAACAAAATCGAAAAGAAAAACATACCTTAAATTAAAATCCTTCAAATTGCAATATTAGGGAGATTTTTGGGGTTTTAAGAGAGAGAGGAGGAAAGAAACGTGAGGAAGAGAGAGAAAGTTAGAGGAGAGAGAAAATTTTGGGTGGTGGGTAAGGGTTTAGAGGGAAGATACGTGTTTTAATCTGAACCGTCCGAATTAATCTAATCCTACGGATGAGATTGATTCTTATATAACTAAGGTTCTTATATAAGGATGGGTTCTTACCGGATCCCTCCTCTATATATATATATACCACAAAATCAACAACAAGAACACTAATACATTCAAATATTAATACACTAGCATAGTGCCCGTGCGATGCACGGTTTATAAATCAAACTATTAAACCCGTAGGAAAAAATAAAAATAAAAACAAAGGTAATTCATTTACTATTAAAGGACTTGGTTACTAATGGTCAAAAAAAAAAATTAAAGGAACGTTATTTGAATAGAATTTATGTTATTTGAATTTCTTTTAATTTTTTATAATGTTATTTTATTAATTGAAAAATAAAAGAATAATACTCCACATAGCTATATAAGAAGTGGACTAATTTATTTATATCTCTTGTTGAGAAAAAACTAAAATTTTCTTATCATACCATCCGCATCAGTAGCTACAATCAATCTAATATATACATGTTTTATTTACCCGTCGCACTCGTTAAATCTATAGACACAATAATAACCTTATATTTGACCTACCAGAACATATATTTTCCTAAGTTAAGCATTGTGCCAAAAACTATATATTATATAACAGTCATATATATAACCAACAACTGATTAAATATAGTATACAACACAAATACTTCGTATATAGGTATGGATACTGATAATTTTATATAAATAAAATATACGGAGTATATATTACTAAGATTTATCCCTACCTTAATTATAAAATGGTTAACAAAACTCTTATAATAGTGCATGGACATTTATATATCTAAAAATGTTCTTTTTACATATATTTTCCCCCATTTAATTTTAAAAGCCTTAAAATTGTCTCTTGAATTCGCTAAATTGATTTAAAAGGTTATGTTTATTTCAATATTTAAAGCCATTTACTATTTTCATTTCCTTTTGTTTTAATTTTTCTATTTAGAATTTATTAGACTATTAGGTTTCAAGATCGAAGTCAATATCTTTTTACCGTACAATCACTAAATTAAAGTCGCTCAACTAAAGTTTTGGACATTGCATAGCTACACATGCAACATTCAACACATTTAATGATTACATGCAAATAATTTTAATAAAACTACGCATTCGATATAAGTTATTAAACAATTTAACTATATATACATTTTGATAGGTTTATATTTTTCATATTAACAAAAATTTATAAATGTTATTATTATATTTTAAAAAAAATATTAGACTTTGGAGTTTTGTATAAGATAGATAAAGGATAAGTTAATTCCCGTCATATATGTATTGAGTTTTGGGTGTTCTATCCGGTTCACCCTTTGGGCTAATCCAGATTTGAGGATCTGTTCTAGGCTATTAGGTTCCACTCCCCTTCCGATTGTTGTTGCAGGGGAGCGAACACAAGTCCTCCCTACCAAGTGTAGTCTCAATCACCACTACACCAACAACCAAACACTTTATATGGAGGACACGTGTTATAAAATATTATATTATATATACATATACTTTTTTATATTATAAAAAATATTATATTATATACACATACTATTATAGTTAAAAATATTATTATGTATAAAACAATATAAATTATTGCACATGATTGTTGTATATCTAGTATAGTACATGAGCAGTGCACGATTTTTAAATCAAAATGTTAGTTTTTCTAAAAAAAATTCATAAGTAATAGCATTGTTAATACGAATATTACAATTTAAAACGCGAGTAATGGTTATAATACATTTTATATCTATCCCTTTTCCGTGAAATGTCTAATTCAATTTAACTTTTATTCTTCTTGTTTTGATTGGTTATTGGTCCAGTTTATTTTTATTTTTATTTTTAATGCAAGAAAAACAAAAGGTCATTGTAAAAGACATTGTATAGAAAATGAAAGGCCGATTAAAATTAAATTTATGTTCAAGATTATGTATTTTTTTCCAAGACAACCTCTCGGCTCAGCATTCAGTATTTGTCAAGGAGCAAAACAAACGATAAAAGTAATTTTTACACTATTTTGTATCTTTATCAAAAAATTTTGTATTCATGCGATTACTTGAATTGAATTTAGGATAATTTGTAGACTATTTTGGGTAACTTTTATCATTAAAGCATAAATAACTTTCATTCATTACAGGGTAGCTTTTATAATAGGTGCACAATATTTTATTGTACATCTGATTTTTTTTTAAATGTTTGTATTGATTTCATAATTGACGTCAAACTAAATTCTTATCGATTTATTTAATTTTCATAAAAAAAATATTAGCCTTTCAAAATACGAAATATTTGTTTCCTTTATTATGCCACTTTAATCATATTGCTTCAAATTAGTTATTATTCTTTAACTTGACTATAAATAAAGATTGGAAAGACTTTTTGGATTATTTGTAATATTGGAAAGTATATATTTATTATAAAAAAAATTAAATCAATATTTATGTTAGAAAATCATGAAAATCTTATTCATGTATAGAAACTTGCTTTTATTATTTGAATTTTAACAAAAATAACTATGCTTGAATATGTAAACAGTAATTATATAGATATATATAATACTTAAGATAAGCCAATGAGAGAGTGACATTTGTCATCCTCACATCGAGGTGCTTGTCTTTTAGTATAATATAGATAGATAGATTATTTAACTTGACTATAAATAAAGATTGGAAAGACTTTATAAATTATTTGTAGTATTGGAAAGTATTGGAAAGTATATATTTATTATAAAAAAATTAAATCAATATTTATGTTAGGAAATCATGAAAATCGTATGCATGTATAGAAACTTGCTTTTATTGTTTGAAGTTTAACAAAAATAACTATGCTTGAATATGTAAACAGTAATTATATAGATATATTTAATACTTAAGATAAGCCAATGAGAGAGTGACATTTGTCATCCTCACATTGAGGCGCTTGTCTTTTAGTATAATATATAGATGGATTCATAGCCCTGCTAAAACTATTAAAAATTATATATGCTTAGTTACAACCCAAGTATTTTTGACACAGTGGTTCAGTCTTTTACAACAATACATGTTAAGTGGGGAATTTTTGTGTCAAACTTTTTGTTAATTATATGATTCAAAAGGATGATAATAATGATAAACTAGCTAAGACATACTTTGCAAATCTTACTACTGTAAGTATCATCCGGAAATTTAAAATTCCCACAAATAATTTGATAAGAAATATCACTTGCTCAAAGATCCATTGATTTTCAAGTATTGCAAACTCATAAAAAAGAAAATCATAGACCTATTAAAAGAAAAACAAGTACACATTTATTTTAAAAAAAAAAAACAAAAAATATGCAAATATTAATTAACGTATGAACTAGAAAGAAATGTACATACCTTGTCATGAAATCCCCAAAATTCTTAAAAAGAATGAAAATAAATATGAAACGTGATTAGGGGATTTTTATCCACCAATCACCGTCTGACAAGTGGACCAACCAGGTTCCGCCACGTGTCCTTCACGTAGGCAAATAGGAGCCTGCCACGTGTCAATCACAGATACGTCCTCTACGGACCAATTGAGACACGCCACGTGTCCACCCATGCCAAATGGGAAAACCGGCCAACAAGGCCCAATCCTGTTTAGAGGCCCGGTCAGCCCTAGGTTTACCCTAAACCTAGAGAGTGGCACGCTTCTCAAGACTATAAATACTTAATTAATCCTCATTAAGAGAAGGAAAAAAAAAAACAGAAACGTTACGGAACACACTAATAACCGGCTGATCTCGCTAACAAAGCAGATTACCAACATTAAACACTCTCACCTAGAGAGACCTTATTACTTTAATTTCCGCATTAATTACTCCTTAATCAGGTACTAATTTGACCGTTGGAGGCGGAGCTCTCAGGAGTCTCCGTTATTTTGCAGGTACAGGCGTCCGGTTCCAGTCTCGGAATTGTAACTCTCCCGCAGGACATCAGAAAACCCCGAAACATTTGGCGCCGTCTGTGGGGAGAGTACTTCAGAGATGGCATCCAAGTCTGTACCGACTCCTGAAGAGAGGCGTCCCCTAAACGACCCTCAAGTTCAGTCGAACCATGACACCGAAAGTGAATTTGAAGTTGAAACTCATACAACTCCAGACGGGACCCTAAGGGCCCGACGTACCCGTCATACCGAAAGGAGGGAACGGGAGCATCTTCAAACAGGAAGCGAGCCAGCAGGCGCACCGCCTGCTCGGCAACAGCCGACTGATGGGTCTGCTCCCATCACAAGGAACGAACTCATGACCTTCATGAGGGACTTCAAGGGAGAGATTCAAGAGTTGATCAACAAGAAGCCGCCTGCTTCAGTCAAGGAGCAGTCGGCCAAGAAACCTTCCACTTCACTGAAGAGGAAGCCAGTTCAAGGGCGAGAGGCGACTCCTCATCCTAAATCTAGGAAGCGGGAGCCACCTGCCCTTGATTTCACAAAATTCCGTTATCCTACAGGAAATAGGAAACCGGTTCGTCATATTCAGGCGGACGGGTCAAAGCAAACATTCACAGATGCTCGGCTACTGCTAGAGCAGAAGAAGAGTGACCGATTGTCAGAGTCGGCTTCTACTTCAAACTTTCAAGACAGTTTGCGAAATGCCTCGATGAGGCATACTCAGTCGTACCATGAGAGTCAGTCAGGCGGCACCTCCCGTCAGTCCGGCTTTCATAGTGCCCAGGCGGTACCAAACTTACCATTTGTGCCGCAACAACAGTATTTTATGCAGCCACCTCCATTTGGTGGACCTACAGCAAAAAACGTCCAACCTATGGACTGGCAGCTACGGTTGCTTAGACTTGGTGAACAGCCGTCGGCCTTCTCCAAGGAAATTACTGAAGCCGCTCAGCCGGCCAAAGTGAAAAATGTACTAGTAGGCGCCTATGACGGCACTACTAACCCAGAAGACCATCTGATGGCATTCACCAACCTGATGTACCTTCAAGGGTTGGATGATCCCACTTGGTGCAAGTGTTTCCCAGCGACTCTCAAAGGAATCGCACAGCAATGGTTCGGCAACCTGCCGACTGGTTGTGTAAATAGCTTCAGGACGCTTGCTTACTTATTTGCCTCCAACTTCTCCATGAACATCCCTGCGAAGAAAACGACCCTTGATTTGGGAACAATTCAGCAGGGCGAGAAGGAGGGGCTTCGCTCTTACATCAGGCGGTTCAACCTGATGAGAATACAGATTCAAGGGTTACCGGATGAGGTAGCTTATACCGACTTTTTTAGAGGTCTCAAAGACGGGTCTACCTTCAAATTTGATTTGGTTCGAAAAAGAGTGGCGACTCTTCAAGAGGCCTTGATTGAAGCAGAAGCCTATATACAGGCGACTGATCTTTGTACGATAAAACAGTCGGACGGGAAAAGGTTCGACAAAAGAGAAGGACGACAGAAACAGTCGTCAAACAAAGATGAGAAAAGAAAAGAGGTCTGGGCGGCTGATTCCTCTAAACAGCCGGCCCAGAAAAAGAAAAAAGAATTCAAACCATACTCCCCAAAGTATGTGTTTAACAAGGATAACCAGTTTATCCTAAAAGAAATAAAGGGACGGATCTCAATTGAGAAGCCGGTCCCCATGAAGGGTTCTGCAAACAACCGGAACCAAGATAAAATCTGTGCTTATCATGATGACGTTGGTCATCACACCAATGACTGCACCAGTCTCATGCGGTACCTAGACCGCCTGGCTGAGCAAGGTGATCTTGACACTTATGTCAATAAATCTACGGGGAACACTTCCTCAAAAAAGTTGTCGGCCAAAAAGAATCAACAGGCCGACAGCTCCGATACAGATGATGCAGTCGTCTACACCATTGCAGGCGGCTTCTCAGGAGGCGGCCCCACTATTAGGGGCAACAAAGATAATATAAGGCGGTTAGATGTAAATTCCGTTCACCAAGGACGGCCGTCCAAATATACATTTCCTGAGATTGTCATCACTGAAGAGGATCTAGGAGGGGTAAGGGGGCCGCATGACGACCCTCTCGTTATTGAATGTAAAGTGGCCAACCAGAGAGTTGGCCGAATCCTCATAGATACCGGGAGCTCCTCAGATCTCATCAGCAGCAAATGTCTGTCGAAACTGAAATATCAGACTGACTGCATACATCCGGCCTCCACCCTTTAGTAGGGTTTGGAGGAGGAGTCGTCCACCCACTGGGACGAGTAGATTTACCCATTCGCCTGGGCGAAAAAGGGGAAGGACGACACATGGTAGTCCGGTTCCTAGTAGTAGAGGAACTCTCGGCCTACAACATGATTCTGGGTCGACCAACCCTGAATAATTCCAAGGCTGTTATAATCCCGTCTCTTATGTTGCTCAAGTTTGAGAGGGATAATGGAACAGTCGGCTCCCTAAGGGGAGATCAGAGGATGGCCCGAGAGTGCTATCTCTCGGATGTCAAGCCCACTATTATGGCCACTGGGTCAAGTGGAGAAAAAACAGACCTTGACAATGTCAAGGAGAGTGCGCCTGTTCAAGAAGCAGGCGGCAAAAAGAGAAAGGCGTCCCAGACAGAATCCGCAAGAAAAGCAAGAAAATAGCAATCATTGGCAGAGGAGCGGCCGGATGAGTTCCGCCCTCAGCCGGCTGGTGAGCATGCGGACCTGACCTTAGACGACTCACGTCCTGACCGAACAGTCAAAGTTGGGACGACTGCTCTGAGAAACCTTGGTGACGACTTTCACAACCTATTGAAAGAATACAAGGACATCTTTGCATTTGAAGTCCATGAAATGCCAGGCATTAGTCCTGATCTGGCGGTACATAAACTCGCCGTGGATCCGAAAAAGAAGCCGGTACGGCAAAAGAAGCAGAACCATGGCGAAGAAAGAATTCAGGCGGCAGCCGCCGAAGTTAAAAAATTACTTGATGCAGGGTTCATTCGGCAATGTTACTTCCCAGACTGGGTTGCAAATGTGGTGCTTGTTAAAAAGCCGAATGGCACCTGGCGAATGTGTGTAGACTACACAGACTTAAACAAGGCGTGCCCCAAAGACAGTTACCCTTTGCCTAAAATTGATAACCTGGTCGACTCAACAGCCGGCCATGCCTTGATGAGTTTCATGGACGCCTATTCTGGTTTCCATCAAATTCCCTTATGGAAGAAAGATCAGGAGAAGACGGCCTTCGTCACTGATCAGGGGTTATACTGTTACACGGTCATGCCGTTTGGTCTTAAGAATGCCCCGGCTACCTTCCAACGAATGATAAACACAGTGTTCTTTGATCAGATTGGGAGAAACGTCGAGGCATATATTGATGATATGATTGTCAAGACTAAACTTCAGAAAGATCATCTGTCGGACCTCCGAGAAACTTTCGCCACACTCAGGCGGCACCATGTCATGCTCAATCCCAAGAAATGTGTATTTGGAGTTGAGTTTGGGAAATTTCTCGGATTCCTTATCAATCAGAGAGGAATAGAAGCGAACCCTGAGAAGGTGCAGGCGGTCATTGACATGCATTCGCCTCGTACCATCCGAAAGGTTCAGAAGTTAACAGGTTGTCTGGCGGCCTTGGGAAGATTTCTAAGCCGATCAGGCGACAAATGCCTATACTTTTTCCAGGCAATTAAGAAAAAGGCAAGGTTTGAATGGGGGCCGGATGCTGAGGCCGCCTTCCAGAAATTAAAAGTTCACTTGCATTCCTTGCCGAGGCTGGTCAGCCCTTTGCCCAAAGAGGTTCTCTACATGTACATGGCCGTCTCTGATCATGCGTTAAGCGCTGTTCTCCTTGCTGAAAGGGACGGCTGTCAGCTCCCGGTCTACTTTGTCAGTCACGTACTGAAAAATGCCGAGTTGAGGTATCCCTTAGTGGAGAAATTTGGTCTTGCACTCTTCATGGCTGTTAAAAAATTGAAGCCCTACTTTTTGGCACATACAGCCGTCGTGTATACAGACCAACCTATCAAGCGACCGCTGACCATCATGGAGTCGTCAGGCCGAATGATTAAATGGGCCATAGAAATACAGAGCCTCGAAGTTACTTTCGAGCCTAGAAAAGCAGTGAAGGGGCAAGCCTTTGCTGACTTTATTGTAGAGATGACTCGTCCTCCTGACTCTCAAGTTCCAGACCAAGTATGGAAGGTATATGTGGACGGAAGCTCTACTTCAAATGGTTGTGGAGCAGGCGTCATATGTCAGTCGCCAGAGGGCGACAGGTTCGAGTATGCTCTACGCTTCAGTTTTCAGGCTTCAAACAATGAGGCAGAATATGAAGCTTTACTAGCCGGGATCCGCATGTGCAAGGCGGCAGGGGCAAGAAAAATAGACGCCTGTTCCGATTCACAATTGATAGTGAGTCAGTACAATGGCGAATATGAAGCAACCCATCTGGCCATGATCAAGTATTTACAAGCGGTCCGACAAGCAGTCGGCTCCCTTGAGGATTTCCATCTGATCCAAGTGCCGAGATCAGAAAACAACCAGGCGGATGCACTGTCAAAATTAGCATCATCCGCCTCCTCTGATACTCCTCGAACTGTTTTTTGGGAAGTAATGGAGAAGAGAAGCATCGAGGAAAACCCTATTGGAATCCTAGACAGAAGCTCAACCTGGATGGATTCAATCAGGGCATATCTGACAAACGGTACACTGCCGGATGATCCTCAACAGGCGGCAGCACTGAAAAAACGAGCCACCTGTTTTGAAATGATTAAGGGAGAACTTCACAAGAGGGGGTACCTTCAACCCTTCTTAAAGTGTGTTACTCCAGAAAAGGGACGAGAGATACTAGATGATCTTCACTCTGGTTACTGTGCTTCTCATATAGGTGGTAGGATGCTTGCTCAAATGGCAAGGCGGCAGGGCTACTTTTGGCCTACTTTGGAAGCAGATGCAATGGAGATGGTGAAAAAATGTGACAAGTGCCAAAGGTTTGGCAAACTAATTCACCGTCCGGCTACTGACCTCACTACCATTCACAGCCCACTACCGTTTGCTAAGTGGGGCATGGACATTCTGGGTCCATATACGCCTGCTACAGGCGGCAGAAGGTACATACTTGTTGCCGTTGACTACTTCACTAAATGGGTAGAGGCGGAGGCTGTAAAGGGAATCAAGACGAAAGATGTAATTTCATTCATTTGGAAAAATGTCATCACTCGGTTCAGGGTTCCCATGTCTATGGTTTTTGATAATGGTCCCCAATTTGAGACGCCTGTTCTCAAAAGCTGGTTGGGAGACCAAGGAATTGCAAACTACTTTGCATCTGTCGGCCGTCCACAAGCAAACGGCCAGGTAGAAGCCTTTAATAAAATCATCTCAGACGGTCTCAAGAAAAAGATTGAACGAGCAGGCGGCCTATGGGCGGATGAACTACCACATGTTCTCTTGGCCATTAGGACGACTGAAAAAGGGGCGACTGGAGAAACTCCATTCCTCCTAACTTACGGTGCGGAAGCTGTTCTTCCAATAGAACACTACGAGCCGACTCTTCGAGTAATGCTATATGACGAAGAGGCAAACTGGGAAGCCATGCGCCTGGCATTAGACTCACTTCCTGAAAAGAGGGGCAATGCTGTCTTGCGCCATGAGATCTATCGCCTGAGAATGACTAGATCATACAACAAAAAAATACACAGGCGTCCACTCAAAGTAGGGGACTTTGTACTTAGAAAAATGGAAGCAGTTGGTAGGGCTAATGAGTCTGGCAAACTAACTCCCAACTGGGAAGGACCCTACCGAATCTATGAGGAAGTCAGGGACGGTACTTACCGTCTGGAAACACCAGACGGACAACCGTTGCCTCGAACTTTGAATGTAGATAATCTTAAAAAATATTTCTTCTGAATGATGTAAAGTAAAGAGCTACTTAATAAAAGTTTGCACTTACTATTCAATTTTGTATTACGAGGGGCATGCCGTCTGTACCTTTACAGTCGGCTACTCTCCATTGAGTTTTTCACTCTATCTTCAGAGGGGCATGCCGTCTGTACCTTTACAGTCGGCTACTCTCCATTGAGTATTTTACTCACAATACTTAGCTAAAAAGATTAGGGCCTGGCCGACCCTGTGCCTAACAGGCGGCTACCCTTCTTTTACTTAGCACCTACGTTCACCAAGAACTTACCAAGGCCACAGGCCGAATGATCAGACCAGGCGCCAAGCCAACTGATCAAATCTACAAAACTAATACGACCTGTCCCAACATCATAGCAGGCGTCCGACGGCATCCCTCCGGATGAAATTCGTCGCAGAGAGCAGCTCCCTTTTGGGTGGAACATTGTTCTATAAACTAATTACACGGCACCTATACGACTGTCCCCAAGGGCAACCACGTAGCCGTTTTTGAGACAAGGATAACTCTATCACTAACCAAACCAGTGGTAGCAGTTGACATCTGAGTCAGATGACCGCCTGTATTACTTGGGATAAATGTAGGGGGTACCTATTGAGTTAATAGCCAACAAACATTGGCGAATCAAGGGGTCTAGCCGGCCAACGCCGCCTGGTACCTCTACTTCTCAAACAAAAGTGACGGCGACTGAGTAACTCCAACGTTAACTCATAGTCACTCCCTCAAATTTGGTATAGAACCTAAAAGGTTTGAGTCGTCCGCCTGTTTTTAACAAACAGGGGCACTCAAACCCATATTCCTACTAGGTAACCTATTGAGTTAATAGCCAACAAACATTGGCAAATCAAGAGGATCAGCCGGCCTCCGCCGCCTGATACCTCTACTACTCAATCTAGATTGTGACGAAGACTAAGTAACTCCTATGTTAACTTAATAGTAACTCAAACTTAGTATGGAGCCTAAAAGGTATGAGTCGTCCGCCTGTTTTTAACAAACAGGGGCTCTCAACCACTACTCTTGCTAGGTTAACAAATTATGAGTTAAAAGCCAACAACATTGGCAATAAAGGGAAACAACCGGTACCCGCCGCTTGTTATCTCTACCACTCAATTCCTTGGCGACTAGGTAATACTCTATTTACTTGGTCAGACCACTTTCCTACTTGGTTAAAATTACAAAAAGACAGGCACGCCTGCCTAAAAAGGATCCAGACAAAATAGTTCGAATACCGATTGAATAAATGGCCGACTGATCGTCTATCCTGGAAACAGACAACCAGTCGTCCAGGGGCATAGGCGGCGTACTAACTATCCGTACCTGTCTGCAACGTTCGGCCATGTACAACAGTCGGTCTAGTGAACAATGTGATATTAGATATGGAATACTTGGAAAAATTTGAAGCAAAACAAAAATTCATTAAAAATAAGCCGGTCATTAAAGACCAGCAAAATATTCAAAGCCCCGGCCCCCTGGCCGGGTAAATACAAAGCAAACGGCACGCAGGCCGTGGAAAAAGTACATTAAGCTTAAGAAGGGGGCAGTTCAGTATTAGCAGCTGCCGCCTGGTCAGCACTCTTCTTGCTGGACTCGGCTTCAGCTGCATCCTCTTTTGATGCCTTACCCCCAAGTGGCACAAGCGCCACAACCGGCTCCTCCTCCTCCGCTTCTCCCAACGCCTCTTCTTCAGCAGCCGCCAGGATCTCTTGATTATATGTTTCCGAACACTGGCGGTACGTTCTTTCCCAAGAGGCAAAGTCGGCATTGGGGAAGAGGCGGCCCCAAGTCATGCGCTGGATTTGAGCGGAGTCTTCCATCATCTCCCGGACGAGCTCTTTCTTCTCTTGCTCGGCCTTTTCCGAGAGCTCTTGGGTAAGACTCTTCTCTTGGCTCACCAGGCGTTCTTTTACGCTGGCCAAGGATTTCTCCATGGCTTCGTAAGAGTACATTTTTTGGCGAAGAGGTTTCAGCTCGGCCTTAAGATTTGTGATGGTCGCCTCCAGCTCGTCATTCTTCTTCTGGGCCGCCTCTAACTGAGCCCGAACAGCGGCGGTAGCCTGCGCCTGATAATAAAGAATATCAATGGTCAGTACTTCATTTTGGGCAATTTGAAACATTGCCTTATCACAGTCAGAGGCGGCCATAGCTTTTGCAGCCTTTACCTCTTTGTTCTTCCGATCAAGCGGCTTGCGAAGGCCGTTAACTCGGAGCAGGGCCTAAGTACAAAAAAAAAAATAGGCGTCAGTTTCCAAACAAAAAAGATAACAGGCGTCGTGGAATTCAAATACTCAAAAAGTATACCTCAGCAAGGACCCCTGCAATCCCATCAAGGTCAAGGGTGCCGACACCCCTGACCGCCTCCCTATCAGATGGAGGAACTACTTTGATCATGGACTTGGCTACCTCTACCAAGTCAGGCCCCTGAGGGCCGGCTGCATCAAGCGTAAAAAAGCAAGTTAGACTTAGTCAAGAAGGAAGCAAGTGTAAAAGTTTTTACAAGTAATTGTCCATACTTCTAGGCGGCCCCGCCGGAGTTTTAGAAGAAGTGGCCGGCTGCTTCTCAGCCGCCACTGTTTTCCTGGAAGACCCAGGAGAGCTTGCAACAGTCGTCCTCCGGGCCTTGGGGTCCGGCTCTTGCGAGGAAGAAGCTCTTGGAGTGCCCGACTGAAAAAATAAAAAAAAAAAAAAAAAAAAAGAGTTAGTATATGCATAAGACAACTCCTAAAAGAGGAAGAGTTTCGAAGCCTACCAAGGGTGCCCCCTTGTTGGGGGAGTCGGTACAAGACTGTTGCATGAGAGAGGCCCGCAACATGGCCGCCGCAGTCTTGGATGCTGTTATTTTACTCATGGCGTCAGCTGCAAAAAATAAACAGCAAAGTTAGTAAAAATCCCAAGTAAACAAGGCGTGAAAAAACAGAGTATTTGTCAGGCCGGCTACCTCTAGAGCACCGACTGCTGAGGCCAAAAAGTACTCGTCATAGAGCCACTTGAAGCTCGGGACGCAGTTTAGGGGTACTTGCTCTCGTACCCCTGAAGTAGAGTTCACCCTAGTCTCTACTTTGAAGAGTCCTTTGTCTAGGATCTCTTTTTTAGCCTTTGGGGGAACAGGCGGCATGCTGCGGCCGCCTGCGAGAAGAGGCGGATCCCTATTCCACTTGTTAAAGCGTTTGTTCAGCTCCGTGTCTGAACCCTCGATAATAAGGAAGGTGTTCCGCCAATCCTTCCATTTATTCGCCTTACCTCTCGTCATGAGGTAGCCCCTATGGCTTGTTAATTGATACCAGCCGGTACCTCCCGACTTAGGGGTCCGGCTGAGATAGTTCATGTGGGCGAAAGCCTCAAAGCTTGGCTCCACCCCGTACATTTCGCACCCGGCCACATAGTCGAGTACGTTTACCCAAGAGTTGGGGGCTAACTGCCATAACCCCAAATCATACCCATCTAAAATCCGCTGAACAGCCGGATGTAATGGGAAGCGCAGTCCAGCTTTGATGGCCGCCACATAGCAGCCAAAGAAGCCATCATCATAGCTGGTACCAGTCGGCCAGACGACAGTGTCTTCTGGATCCGGCACGAACAGTAAAAATTCGGGGCCCATTCTGTGGTTAGCTATAAAGCTCTCCACTTTGTCTTGCATGGCTGCGATCCGGCCCCGGGGTACCGTGCAGTAGTAGGGGGTGTTTTCCTCTCTGTAAGAGGCGGACGGCTCCGCCCAATTGTCCCCCTTCTAAACTGCATGAGAAAGCCTCGCCTCTTGTAGGCGACTGTTTCTTTCTTCTGAGCCTGGAGAAGCGTGGCCAGAAGAGCTGGACTCGGACTCGTCCTCTGACGAGTCCGAGGAGGACGACTCCTCCCCTCTCCCAGAGGGGCCCGCCTCCTCTCCCTTAGAAGGAGCAGGAGGAAAATTAGACATATCAACGGTGAAATGGGAAGGGACCACCTTGACCCCTCCCTCAGAACTGTCGGCTTGGCAGCCGCCTCGTTTCACTTCTACATCTGGCGCCTGGTCAGATGTTTCACTAATGAGCACCCTTTGGGAGGAGCCGTCCGAGTTTGAGATCATAGCAGTCTTTTTTGTTCTGGCCATCACGTTCTGCATAGACACAGATACAGTCGGACTTTGTATAAAGGGCAAAGATGGGTCCAGAAAAGGGCAGGCGGCACTCCTAGTCCTAGATTCAGCCGTCCCCGGTGACCGGCTGATCACTAACTTAGGTCGTGTCGTGTGCTTCCGTGGTGCCATTTCAAAAAATAAAAAGAAAGTTAAGAGTATGAGAACTGAGTTACCTGAACGAGTGACGGTTGATGAAGTTCTGGAAATCCGGTGCAGTCGGCTTGTCAGAACAGGCGGTAGGCAGAAAAGGTCCGAAATGTCAGAGCAAGTTCAGGGTCCGAATGTTCTCGCAAAGTTCTCAAATGTGAAAATGACCGAAGTCAGCACTTCCTTATATAGGCAAAGTGAGAAGGCGAAGGGTCGCTTCCAAATTCAAAATTTGGGCGGGAAAATCTCTCGGCCATTTGCAAGGTGACACCTGTAGCAGGCCGTCGCCTGTCACCGTGCGGCACCTGTCACAGGTGACACGTGACCAGTCACGTGCCACCTGTGAGGGGCAAATGATTAGGGGATTTTTATCCACCAATCACCGTCTGACAAGTGGACCAACCAGGTTCCGCCACGTGTCCTTCACGTAGGCCAATAGGAGCCTGCCACGTGTCAATCACAGATACGTCCTCTACGGACCAATTGAGACACGCCACGTGTCCACCCATGCCAAATGGGAAAACCGGCCAACAAGGCCCAATCCTGTTTAGAGGCCCGGTCAGCCCTAGGTTTACCCTAAACCTAGAGATTGGCACGCTTCTCAAGACTATAAATACTTAATTAATCCTCATTAAGAGAAGGAAAAAAAAAGAACAGAAACGTTACGGAACACACTAATAACCGGCTGATCTCGCTAACAAAGCAGATTACCAACATTAAACACTCTCACCTAGAGAGACCTTATTACTTTAATTTCCGCATTAATTACTCCTTAATCAGGTACTAACTTTACCGTTGGAGGCGGAGCTCTCAGGAGTCTCCGTTATTTTGCAGGTACAGGCGTCCGGTTCCAGTCTCGGAATTGTAACTCTCCCGCAGGACATCAGAAAACCCCGAAACAAAACCTATCAACAAATACATATTTGAAAATGAAATTAAACAAAGAGAAACCCTTAATTATCAATCGGAACATGTAATAGATGCAAAAAAAGCCCCTAATTTAAAGATTAATACTCTAAAGGGAGAGAAAAATATACCTGAATTAGACTGTCGAAAAAATTAAGATAGATTATTGAAATAATCATCAATTTTTTTTTTCCTATTTGTCCAGAAATTCGAATAATATATTAGAAAAAAAAAAACCAACGAACAAATTTATTAAGAAGATTACTAGAAATTGGCAACCAAAGTAAAGAAATTTACACAATTTAAAGCCCATTTCACTTAATCAAGAAAAAAATTCAGAAAAAATATAAAAATTAAAACCCTTAAAAATAAAATCTAAACAGAAAGGAGAGAATACCGAAAACAATTAGAATGTATACCAAATATGATGAAACCAAAGAGCATCTTCTAGTTTAATTTGTTGCTGGGTTTGCAAATTTGGAGAGCAATGAATTGACGAGAGAATTTTAATGAAGGCTAGGGTTTAATTTTTGGAGAATAAAGAGGAACAGTTTTGATGTTTTCCGGCTTTTCCCCCAATTTTTTTCTGTTATCAAGCTAGAGAACATGTGCTTAGCACGTGATTAACATTCAAGACACTTATTTGGGTCAATAGTAAGTGAGGACGCTGAAAAGCGTCAATGAAACACGGGATTCCTATTTTCCACTAACGCCCAATTGACAGCGTCGAAGGCATAGGGTCGAAAATCAATGGGTTTTGTAGTAGTGCTTATTCCATCCATGTGACATTTTAGCTCATTTAGTTTCACTGAGTCTTGCTAAATTGTTCGCTATGTGATACGGTTGAAAGTCTCTTACTAGAGTCTTTCTTGTTCGACTTAGTATGTAGCCTAGCTTATACTCAGTTCAAACATTTACTTAGTTTTATACATACGGGTCGAAAGTCTTTCAAAGTCCTTCAATTCATGTTTAACACGTTAAATTCCTTTACACGTTCAAACATTTTTTTTAAGTCTATACAATATATTTTAATACCCAATACGTGCTAAGTATCGTCTTTTGTTTGGTCCATTGTCGAAAATACTTTCAAATCTAAGCATTTAGTATTTGACAGTTATTTCACAATAGAGTTCGAAAACTTTTTGTTGGACCTTTATATAATTTACTTTTGCTCCCACTAAACTTCTTATTCATAAGAATTTCTATATTTCTCCATAAGTCAACCCTCTTATTAACTTCATGAGAAAACATGTTCCAATTCCTATATGCAATGCTTCCTTAAATCCCATATGGTTTCCTTGAGCTTGCTTCCAAATCTAGCATTATTTAGATTTTCAAAACCCTTAGACTATTTTATAGTCACTTCCAAAATCCTATTTTAGGAAGGCGGTTTTGGTACCTATTTTGCCATATTTCATATGTGCAATTTTGCTAGAACAATCACGAAAAGACTTGAGCATTCCGATTGGTGAGTAGGTTTTTATTAAAATCAACTCCGTGAATTTAATTGTATCATTTTCAACCAATCTAGCTATGTATGCATATACATTTCCACATTTGTTAGTTTTTTCCTTGAAAACTTATTTGCAATCGATGGGTCTTTCACCCTTCATGCAAATTAATCAAGTTTTAAAAACATGATTTTCAAACATGGAGTCTATTTCAGATTTTTTTATGGCCTCTAACCATTATTCGGAATTTGGATTTGTCGTAGCTATCTTACAAGGCATTATTCACTTACTATCTAATAGTAAATAGTGTGCTTGTAAGTCTTAGGTTTATTTCTAACTTAATAACAAATTTATAGGGTTCAATCCAAGCCTTTGGTGAATTTTATACCTATACGGGGTTATTGCATCAAACACTGAGTTTCAAGGCGCTTCCAAAGCCCTTTGATTATCTTGATCTTACTCTAACTTTTCAAAAGTTTTGTGAGAAATTAATTCTCTTTTAAGGCACTTGTAAAGTCCTTTTGAGTATTCTTGATCAAGTATTCTTACGAAGCCCTTTTAAGGTCTTCCGAGATTCTCAGTTCTAGTTTGTTGCTAAGCTCGATTGTCATTGAGTTCATTTTCCTCCCACTTGTCGTTTTGGAAATGTTTTACTTTCTAGAAAGACATCACTTAGAGCAACAAACACTATGTTCTCAATTAGGTTGTGGAGGTAATGCCCGTGGTCTCACTTGAATGCTTACAAAGAGACATGTATATTATCTTTGGGTAAAAGTTCGTGGTAAAACAAACAGTTAGCTCCCACGTGAGCTATCTTAGCCTTTAATGAGCCATTAAGCTCCCACTCAACCACCTAACTCTTGCTAAGCCAGTGAGATCCCACTAAGTCACTTAGCTCCCACTGAGCCAGTGAACTCGCACTATAGCTAAGAGTTTTAGACATATACTTGAAAAGACATTTAGAAGTTAATTCTATCCATAACTGAATATGACATCCTTTCTTAGCTTCGACATTTTGTTTAGTGTAACATTAGTCGTTCGTGCAAATCTCAAGAACATTATAGGAAGGGATGTGATTCATCATTGTTCGAGTCATTTTTAAATGGCATCGAGGTCTCTGTCACTCATATGGTTTCATCACCCTGCAAGGACTCCATCACTCATATCGTTGAGTACAACCCAAACCAACTTGCATATCCGATATGCCTTTTGAGTCTAGGGATTAGTAGTGATGCCTCGCTTTCGCGTAGCCCATCACTACTCTCAATAGGTCGATAAGTGTTGTTTGGAATGGCAATTTTACTCAATATTTAGGGACCTAGGGTTTCTATATATGTTGGTTGATTTAAGTGAACTTAATTAATCATCACAACATTCGAAATCCTAAACATGCATCTAACATATAATTCATATATAAATGATCACAAATATGTAAAGCATAAGCATTTTGATGCATATTGGCAACTATCATGACCCCTTGAATTCTTCAAGTCTTCAAAAGGTCTTCTTTTGCAACTTCATGGCTTTGTCTTCCAAGAACCTCTGTCTTCAAGACTTGACCAAAATTATGCAACTAATAGTATCTACGATTAGGACTAATCTAAATAATAAGGTACAAAAATACTCAACGATACACAGACCGTATTTAGATTTACAAAAATACATCACGGATCGCATACCGTATTTTCAATCCTAATTGGGCCCCACTAGTTGCCACTTTATAAAACCTGTGAGAGAATATACATTCCGTTCATCCATTAACTATTTGTGAATGGACCATGTATTTTACAACGATAACAAACAAGTAACAATGCATAAACACGCGATAACTAGTAACTAATCTAGGTGGTTAATCCAATTAACACGCCTAATTAAAACTAGTCAAAATTGTTTTAACCTATTATGTAAATAAGCGCAATTAATATTTAAAGCTCCCACTAAATTCCACATCCAACTCAAGTAATCCAATTAATTAAGCCGGTAAAACCCAATTATTTGCCAAAATAAATTTTTTGCAAATGTTTCTCAAAAAACCTGAGGCCTAGCCTCCAAAATTTTAATTAAATAAAACAAAATAATTAAAATAATTAAAACAAAAAATTAAGAAAAAAATTACGTAGTCCAAAATATCCAAGTGCCTAGCACTAAGACTTAGTGTGCTCACAACTCGCACGATCTCATTGCACCACATTGCTTTACAAGCAATGTCTACGCATATCACCCTAAATTTTGTACCAAGCTACGCACACATACACACTCAATGCAAGCCCCACGCACGGCTTACCCACGGCCAGCCATAAGGCGGCTGCCATGGTGCGCCATGGTGCCGCATAGCAGCTCCCCTGCACACACGCACCACTTCGAGGCGCCCAGCATCCTCGGAAGCCCCATGTGGGTTGCGTGAGCAACCCGGCTGGCCGAGAGCATGCTTGGGGCTCTTAGGCCTCGATTTGGTGCTCATGCCTCGGGAAAAATCCCGATTTTCAGTGAAATATTTAATCAATTCTAAATTAATTTTAGAATCAATTAATTTTGAGGAAAAATGAAAATATAACAAGTCCAACTTAAATAAATTCATCCAAGTGCATAAAACCAAAAATTATTCCAAGAATCATTTTTTAGTAAAATTGGTTTAACTTGGTGCAACAAAATATGAGGGCAATTACTCATTATTAATTTAAATTAATCTTGAGATTTTGACAAAATAAAAGGGAGTTGGAAAAATGAACATAAGTTCAATAAATATTCCAACTTTAATACTTGTGAATCCTTGAAAATTTGTATCTTACAATATAAAGATAAACAAATTTCTATCACAAGTTTCAAACTTTATGATTTCAATCAACTAAAAAATGATTAAATCAACAGAGTTCAACAAAAATTCATGGAATTTAGTAACTCAAAGTTTTAATCATTTAACATAATTAAAGATTGAATCTTTAGTACTTAGAAGCCTCAAAGAACAACAATTTCACACTTAATGCAATTAATTTGCAATTTTTTGAATAACACTAAGCTTTCAAACACAAATTACCACCAAGTAATCATGCATAAAGAGGTTTTAAATTGCATATAAAATATGTATTGAACCAATTACATAACCACCATAAATATGCAATTATTTTTCAAGGTTAGAAAGACTTAAATTTTTTCGTAAAAACGAAAATCCCCTCGAAAATTGCATTTCTGGTCGTTTTTGGCTAAAAACCGAGTCCTAAAAAGTTTAAACCATTTCCAGAACACCTTTTCCACCCAAAATTCACTATTTTTGGGTCAAAATCTAGGTACGGGAGCTGAAGTCAGTTCTAATACGAGGTTAAAATGGATAAAACGAGCTACTAATCTAATTAGCAACTTAAAACCAGATAAATAAAGCCATAAAAACACCTTGAAAAATATTACAATTTTAAAAATAAACAAGCGAGGCTCTGATACCGCTCTTGGGGTTTGGTGAGTCCGACTCACCGAGGAAACAAACCCAAAAACAAGACCGCACTCGCAATAAATAAAACCATAAACATAATTAACTTAACAATAAGATTAAGATAAAACGATTACCTATGGAGCGTTCTTCGCCCGACCGCTTGGGCTCTTACATGAAAGCTAGCTTCGAAATTACGAAGCCTCCAACGATGATCCACTCGCAACAACAATCACTGACTAGGTCCAATGTCTTGGGGTTAGCAAGACCCGACCGATAAACCCGAGTAATTGAGTTCAAAGGCTTTCATAAAATGTGATACCTTTTCCAAATCTTGAGTTCAAAGGTTTTCACTACTAGTGATCCCTTTTCCAACTCTTACTCAAGCAAGTAATCCCAATCCATGCCTTGGCTATTTATAAGGAAAACTTCCTCTTTCAATGTGGAACTTTTTCACAAAAATATCCCACATGGAAAGATTGATGAATTCAACCCTTAGTTAAATAAACTAAGGAACAAGTAACAAGTGTTACATGGTTAGGTGAGGACCACTTCCTCACTTGGTCCCCAAGGCAACTCACATGCATTGTGAGCTAACCATGTGTCACCCAACTGTGAGCCTTAAGTTGGGTTCGGTTGGGCCACTTTCTTTTGGCCCGTGTCCATGACCCGTCACCCGGGTCCACGACTCCCTTGCCACATGCGCTGCCACCATGGCACGCTGCCAACGTGGTGCGCTGCCACTTGGTGGCCGCCAAGTGGGCTGCCACGTGTGCTCCTATTTGGCGTGCTTCCCTTGTTTTTGCGTGGCTAGGGTTTTTACTTGTTACTTGAAGCATTTTCCCGTCTTGCAATTCCTAAATTTTGGCTCGACATTTGAGATTCTCTGCCGCTCGGTTTTGACGCTCCAAACTCAAATTTCCGACGTCTAAATATTAATTACTCGATCAACTCATTAATTCCTTCCAAATTAATCTGTCGCTTCGGCTCGTTAGTTGCTTGGGTGTAATCCGAAAGGTTCAGTCAAGATTAAGATGTAATATTAATTATGCATTAATATTACTGATCGGAAGCGGCCTCCACCCAAGAATTCCAATCACTTGACCTTACTAAATATATTAGCTTTCTAATAATTCCAAACCCACTATCAGAATAATACACTTTTTCAAAGGATACAAGTCCTTTCACAAATTTGATCCATGCACCCAAAGCTGGCACTCCCAGTCCTAGACTCAGCCATACCAGGAGACTGGCTTACTACTGACCTAGGTCGTGTCGTGTGTGTTGGTGATGAGTCCATTTATTGAATAAATTGAAACAAATGTAAATGACCTGAAGGGGGTAAGGTGGTACCTTACGTTTGTCTTTGAAAGGGGGGCAAACGGTGATGACCGACTAAGATGCTGCTGAAGTTGACCTTGCTTGCGTAGGGCACAAGCGATTGTGCACCGACTGGGGCAGGCAAAAAATGAGCAGTGTTCAAACTCAGACAGAAGGCACACTATTTCCCTCTAAGATTTAGGGATTTTCTCTCTCTAGAATATTGTGGAAATGTTAAAAATGAGAAGGGTAAATCACGTATTTATAGAGGGGTAAAAACGAGAGCAATTTTTTCATTTTCCCCGGAATGTGAAAAGTTAAAATTTCACAGTAAAAAAAACTTTATTACTATTTCCTATGGCTGAGTGACATGTGTCACAGAAGCCACGTGGTGCTCCACGTCACATCTGTGAGGGGCAAATGTTTTAGGTAATTTTACCCACGCCACGTGGGCCAATCATGTCCTAACATGTGTCATACTCTGGTTGGTCTGAATAGGACCAATCTCCATTTGACACGTTTCCTTCCTAGAGCTTGGGAGAAAAAGGCAGCCTTCAAGGGCCCAAATCCCGAGAAAGTCGTAATTCGGCACAGCTCAGGTCAGAGTGACCTAATCAGGGGCACATTTTCCAATGACCCTATAAATAGGGAGATTCCCCCCATTTTTGGGGCATCTACAATTTATTACAGCATACCCCACATTCTCTTACATCAGAAAAACACCTTATCTCGGAATCCGAGAAGATCTCACTTAGATTTCGGCACCTTTTTCCTACTTTCGTTCAAGTACTAACTTGACATCGGAGGCGGAGCTCCCACCACCTAAAGTCTCCATTGTTTTGCAAGTACAGGTCGCACGCAATCAGTCTTCGAGCCGTAACTCTCCCGAGGGACAAAAACACCCAAAACAAAGCTCATTTTATTCTATTCAAAACTCTATATAAAAAAAAGGTATAATTGAACTAGATAATAATTAAAAAAAACATAGTAACGATTACACTTTATTTGAATTAAAAATATTTAGAATTGTGTAACACTCTAAGGTTTTACTATATCCTCAATTGTCATAGTGGACGGAGGAGTAGTTTCCATTGTAGTACTTTCGGTAACCTTAGAGCTTTCCCCTTCGCCCTTCTTCTTGACCTAAACGTTCTTCTTCAACCTTGGAATAGGGGATTTTTCAATTCTTTTCCCTTTTCCATTGTCATTCGTTGAAGCCTTTTTGCGAGGTTTTGGTGAAGGTTCCTTAATCTTCACACCCTTTTGCGCGGGTTTAGGTGGAGCCTTTCTTTTAGGCTCCCTTGAACGAGCCTTAGGTGATGAGGAGAAGTCTAACTTTCTTCTCACTCCTTTGTTTTGTCCGTTAGAGTAGGAATGGTCGAATGCATGAAAGGCTTAGGTTGATTGTGGGACAAAGCAGCTTGATTTTGTGATCGAGCCTTATTTAGTTCTCCCTTGTCCGCCGCATTCATCCAAGCTTTGTAAAAAGAGGATAATAAAATACTCACCGTGGGATTTTTCATTACCCACCTAGGAAGACTTTAAAAATATTACAGCCAACGAGGAATTTGTTCGGGTTTAAAGATCACATCCTTAGGGGCATTACAATCTTCTGGGGAATAATCTGTTTCATCCCATATTGTCTCATCACCCTGCAAGGAAAGATGTAAGTAGTGCTAGAAAGGCCTAAAAGCCTAATATAGGGAAAATTAAAAATATTCCCAATCATATTACTTATGTTCCACCAAGGAATCACAAAGCGTATGTTAAGAACCCCATGACAGAAAAACGACATTCATTCTTCTTCATTCTTATGCTTGTGGGATCAGAGTTCCCTTGAGGAAAAGAGCGAACACTCTTCCTACGCCACAACCTCCGGCTTAGGTACGGATTCGACGTCCGAGGAATGTTCTCACTTCGTTAGCCTTGAGATTTTGTGGTTGATCAATGATTCGCAAACACTCAATGAGCCAAATATGAAAAAAAGAAGAAAAAATTATTGCGACATTACAAAAGCAAGTTGCGCGCGCCACTCGCGCGCATCCCAGAAGTTTGCGCTGGCATGACCAACGCAACTTCATTACTTGCGCTGAAAACACGACGAAAAAAAACAAAAACAAAAAATGTACGTGTAATAGGAGTGGACTTCTCGTGAAACCGTTCTCGTTAGTGTCTCCTCTAAGGCGATTCAAGGAAAGAACAGTTTCCGCTAGAGCTAAAGAGGCCGGTGAGTGACACCCCTCTATTTGCTCCATTATGGACACCATGGAATAATCTCCACATTCTTTACCTGTCCTAAGTAAACAATTGACAACACGACAAAAACATAAAGCACGAATTTTAAAACGTTGTTTAGTCAAATTGTCACGAGGGGCAACAAAGTGTTCAATAAATTGAACTAAATTCACGACTTCTTCAGTACCCATATTGGCCATATCATTGTCATTCAAACAACCAAATCTTTGGAAAACAGGTTTGTAATCCGAAAAGTTATGGGCATATGTGATGGGGAGAGTTGTAGACACCCAAATGTGTCTCCCCAAAACAAAACCCAATGATGAATACCTTTCACGTCATTTGATTATCGAATAAAGCAAAAGTGTGAAAAGTCTAGTGATGAGGATGTTTTTATTAAAATATCTCTTCTTTCTGTTTTTGAAAATATTTCTTTTCTTACCCTATTTATTAAAAACGTGCATTCCAATTTAGTTTGGTCCATGATATGGGTCCAATAATAGTGTAGTTGAATGGGGCTTGAAAATACCTTTCCAACGATATATTATAAGCCCAATTCAGATGAATAATGAGAAAGTTATGGCCAAAATACTAAACTGGGCCCAAACCGGATTTTACCTACAACCCAATGATCATGTGGAGGGTCCAAAGGTCTAATCCTATTCCTAAACTAATTAGGATTAATTAGAAGCTTCTATAATTTTCTAAAAAAAAATGTTAATTATCCTTTTTGAAAAGATAAGATTAAAGAATTTGAGTTAAATAATAACTTTTCTTTTATAAAAACTTTCCTTTTTTTTTTAATCCTAATTCTATTCGAATTTAAAGATTTTCAAAGACAGTCAGATTTTATTTTCGTGCCTCGTAATAATTATCCAAATTTTATATGGTTGGATAGATCTTTAAATTTTTGTGCCTCACAATCTAAGAGGTATTCCCGGAAGTGCTGGTGCTAATACGGGAGGATTTGCGAGATAGGCTTTGATCTTTTCAAAGGCTTTTTGACACTCGTCATCCCATATCACTGGTACATTCTTTTTAAGCTTTTTGAAGATTGGTTCACATATTGTTGTCAATTTTGATATGACCTTCTTATGTATTGCAACCGGCCAATAAATCTTCGAATTTGCTTCTCGGTTTTGGGCGGTGGCATTGACATGATTGCCTTGATCTTGGTTGTGTCTATCTCTATTCCTTTAGAGCTTATGACATAACCTAAAAGTTTGCCTGAGGTGACTCCAAAAGCACACTTAGATGGGTTTAGCCTCATGTTGTATTTTCTCAGCCTTTCGAAGAATTTTCTCAAGGCTATTTGATGACCTGGGCGATCTTTTGATTTTACAATCATATCGTCCATGTATACTTCAACTTCTTTATGCATCATGTCATGGAGCAAGGAATTCGCTGCTCGTTGGTAAGTAGCACCCGCTTTTTCAACCCGAATGGCATTATCGTGTAGCAGTAAGTACCCCATGGTGTTATAAAGGTTGTTTTATCCATGTCTTCTTCTGCCATGAGAATCTGATTATAGCCCGCATATCCATCCATGAACGAGAGGAGCGCATGATTTGTTGTGTTATCTACTAGAATATCGATGTATGGTAAAGGGAAGTTGTCCTTTGGACTTGCCTTATTTACATCTCGATAGTCGACACACATTCTTACCCTTCCATCCTTTTTCGGAACTGGGACGACGTTGGCGACCCATTCGGGGTATTTGGATACCTTGATAAAACCTGCAGTTATTTGTTTTTGAACTTCTTCTTTTATTTTAAGAGCTACGTCGGGTTTCAGTCGACGTAACTTTTGTTTTACAGGTTTCATTCCTGGAATTAATGGTATGGTGTGTTGAGCTATCTCTCTATTAATGCCTGGCATATCTTCATATGACCAAGAAAATACATCGATGAATTCCTTAAGCAAGTTAATTAAATCGGTTCTTTCTTGTTCATTAAGTGTTAATCCGATTTTAACTTCTCTTTTATTGGTTGAATCATTTGAGATATCAACCGTCTCAGTTTCCTCAATTGTCGGTGTTTTCTTTTTAAGTGTTTCCATTTCTTTAATAAGTTCTTTGTCGTTTTCATTGTTAGTTAAGCAATGCTCATCATCTTGGGTTAAAGAAGAACACAAGGAGTAAGGAGAAGAAGACATATTATTAAATTCTGAGATCATTACATCAAAGAGGGATATGTCCTCAGGGACTTGATCACTAACTATCCTAGAGGAAGAGATAGAAGGAGGGGGGTGCTACAACAAAATTCTTATATGACTCTATAGGGAGAGACTCTGACTCTGACTCTGACTCTGACTCGGACGACTCTTCGAACATCGGTCCTTGCCCCGTTGTGATAGAGATTTTCCTTCTGCTTGGAGTAGTCACCTTGACGGTCTTGCGCCACCCTTGTAGTGATCCTTCCGCTGGAGTGATGAGCTTTGAGGGATCAAAGCTTTCGCTTTGTAGGACTGTTTGGATGAGCGAGGAGTTATCCTCTTCATATGTTGGCTCATCTTTTTCTCGCCCGAATAGTAGTATCATAACATTAAAGTCAAAGCATGGGGGTGCTTTCTCCTTGTGGACAGGAGTTGGGATTTCGTCTATGAAGTAGCAATATAAGAAAATCTCGAATCCCGGTTGCCTTATTCCATTTACGACAAACGGTTCAGGAAATTCGTAACATGGATAGTCCTCTCCTTCTTTTATAAATTGTCCGTTAAGGGTAAGAGGATACTGATCCATTGGGATTTCTTTCTTTTGTATGCGAGCGTCCCTACGTGCCTTTGATTTTCCCTGGGCTCGCTTGAGATCTTCCCGAGTCGGTTCGAAACCAAGTCCGAAAGTGTCTAATTTAGGGAGGCTAGGTGATTCCAGCGGTTTTGCTATTCCTTTTTTCTTTCCTAGGGTAATTCCAGGAAAATGTCCTTGCTTCTTTAAAATAGCGTTCACTACCATATTGGAGTGGGGGTCGTGGCAAAGAGGGGTCCTTTCATCCTTCTCGGTTAAGGAGACCTCTTCGTTAAAGCCCCACAAATCTTCATCGTCTTCATCGTGCTCCACATTAATTATTGGATTCTCTATAGCTTTAATCCTCATGGGGGAAGCATCGATTGTAATGGGAATCCCTCCAATTATGGCTTTTACCTGTTGGTGGAGTGATGAAGGGACGACCTTTAGGTCATGAAGCCAAGGGAGTCCCAAAATAGATTGAACGAAGCCTTAATATCAACTACTTGGAACGTAGTAGCGTATTCTATTGCTCCCGCTGTTATGTTCATAGTAATTTTACCAAGAGCTTGACGACGAGTGTTGTCGTAAGCTCTTATTCCTTGCGTTGACAGGGTTAGGTCTTCATCCCTTATGCCTAGCATTCTCGCAGTTCTAAGTGGACATACATTAATGGTCGATCCATTGTCTATAAGAGTCACAGGGACGTTCATTCTCTTGCAAACCACTGTGAGGTTTAACGCCTTATAATGCTTGTCACCTTCTGGAGATAAATCCTTGTCGGAAAAGGTGATCAATTTGATAGGACTAGGGATATCACTCGTAATGAAGTTAGCCAACCCCTCAGGAGTGGTGTCAGAATCTATCCCTATCTTATCCAAGGCATTCATTACAGCCAACCTATGCTCTCGAGATGTTGCCAGAAGCTTCCATACGTTCATTTCAACCTTGGTTTTCTTGAACTGTTTGATAATGTCATTGTCTTCTATGATAGGTATGGGAACTTGCTGTGTGGTTGGCATAGGTTGTGTCGAAACAAGAGGTTGCATTCTCCTGGATCTTGTGAGGACGTCTATGGATGAATCTTCTTCTACCCAGAAGTCATCTATGACATATGACATCGAAGGTGGAGGTCCTACCATGTCTTTCAAGTAAACGTCTTCTTCGTCGCTGTCCCAAACTCCATTAATATTTACGTCTTCTTCTTGTGGGACTTGGACTAGTCTTTTGTCATCAATCATATTCTGAATTAAATCTTTGAATTTAAAACAGTTTTCAATAGTGTGCCCCCCTGATTGATGATATTGACAATAAAATCTATCTGTCCTTTTTAACGATTCAAATGGTCTCGGTTCGAGATGTTTGACCTCGCCACTCTCGGAGAGCATTTTGAACATTTGAGCATATGGAATCCCAATTGGAGTGTAGAGTCTATTACTTTTCTTGGGTTTATCGATTACTTGCAAAGGAAAGTGTTTCGCATCGTAGGTCATTCCCATGGTTGTGAACTCTTTCCTAGGTTTATTTTTCGACGGTGGAACCTCGTCATACTTATTATGAAGTTCCTTCACAACTTCGAGGGCTTCACGTAGCAAGTTTGATCCTTCCAACATGGACAGTGTAAGCAATTGTATGTCCTCTTTACTTGCTAATTCAGGAAGGTTATCCACGGCATCGAAAAAGATCTCCTTCTCTTCTTCAATAGCATGGACTTCTTCGACATGTATGATGAGAGATGAGGGATCAAGCTCGTTTTCCTCATTAGAGATGGCTAGGGAGTGAGCGAGAGGCGCATTATCAATACTTGGCTTCTTACTGGCAGGAGGTAATGGTAGCTTGTTATTGTCGATTAAGTCTTAGATAGTTTCCTTAAGCTTCCAACAATTCTCGGGTTGATGGCCCCTACCTTGGTGATACTTGCAATGTGCATTGGGGTTCCAATTAGCCGTCCTCTTCTCGACTGGTGGGTCCCCAAATAGTCTAATAAGAGTTATAAGATCTTTTGCATTTAATCAATCAAATGCGGTGTCATAACTAATACCAATAGGAGTAAAGTTTCTCCAAAATGGTTTCTTTCGTCCTTGATTATCTATAGCAAGGACTTCACTTAAATTAAAGGTACCAACATTATTTGAGTTGGTGGTTTTGGAAGAAGAAGGATTGTCGTTCTTCTTGCCTTTCCAGCCACTGTTGGAGTTATTGTTAGCAGCTTTCAAATTAGCCAGGTCGTCTTCAATATTAATTCCAATGTCGTAGACGACCTTGAAGGTATAGAGATTATTCTGGTATTTGAGATGCTTGGAGTACTTCTCTTGAAGGTTTTTGATGGATAACCTTACAGACTCATTTTCATTTGGCACCTCAATCATCTTAGCTGAGGTTTCTCTCTATTTGTTAAAGAAAGAGGTGAAACCTTCATTCTCTTTCTGCTTGAAGATTTCAAGTTCCCTATAGTCGGTCTCAACTTGAATATTGCATTTGTATCTATCAATGAAAGCGTTTATTATGGACTCCCAAGTAGAGGTTCTTTCTTTCTCAAGAGAAAAGAACCATTGTTGGCAAACGGTTTCGAGAGATAGTGAGAACATAGAGGGAAACACCTTCTTATTGATACCCTTAATACCCATTATTGTTTTGAAGGCTCTTAAATGAAAGTAAGGGTTGTTAGTTGCTTTGAATTTCGGGATGTCATTGGCATTGAACTTATGCGGAAGAAGATCCTTGTCCACCGAGACCCCTTGTGAGCTAATCCCTTGAAACTTGTAGTCACTAGACAGTTTGCTCAGACTCTCTTGCATAAGGTCCAGCTGTTGTTGTTTCACGGGATCATCAATTTTGAGGGTTAGAACCTTTAATGCCTCAGTCACAATAATCAGTTGGTTCCTGAGCTCATTGACTTCCTCTTGAATTGCCATTATTGTCATGGGTTTGTCGAAAAGTTGGACTTGGATAAAAAGGTTGTCTTTGATCAAACACCCTTCCTTTCTTGACCACGCGCTGTAAATTAAACCATTTTTGTTTTAATTATTTGACTCAAATTAACCTCGATTTTACGGTTTGAAAGAGAAAAAGCAAAAATAGGTGCATATTTGTGGCAAAAATAAGGCATATATTTTTGGGAGTTAAGTATAGGGTTAAACAAGTTTATTTAATTGGAAGATTAATATCCGACTTACCCCCTAAAAAAATGACGGAAAATATGCGCATACAAGACTCCCTTAGACATGGTCAAAGTGTACATTAGTGTGTGCTTTATATGGTGAGTGTAAGTGACATGCTTTGACTCTTGTAAGACCATGGGACTTAGTGCTTAGACTTGATTAATGACTTGACAAGGTATAATTACCATTTAAAATTAACCGAATTGACTAGAAAACTGCTCAATTAGACATAAAGTGATGACTCGAGCGATAAACCGAACTGTCGCCAAAACGACAGGACTGACGCCTCTCTTTGTAGTGTAGCGCCAGACGACAAGACTGTCGCCAGGCGCTGCACTCCACAGAGAGGCGCTACAGTTCAAATTTTGGCGTCATTGTTGGAGCGTCGATCTGAAATTGTTTTCGGTATTATTACGCTACAGGGTATGCCTAAAGTCGTACTAAGTCAACTCTGATTAAATATTAAACTTTATTTACTCAAATTAATTAATTAATTAGTTAGGCAAAGTTCTTTTTAGTCATAAATCAATTTATTTAATTTTAGCACAAGTCAAACAAACGGTTAGGAAAAACACATAGAGTATGCACAACCAATAATGCACAATTAGTCAAGTAGGCACAACATGATGCAATAAGTTTGCAACCTAACCATAGCTGTAGTTCTCTAAAGTTCGGGATATGGGTTAGTGAATATAGGGTCCATGGTTATTTATCCGGATGCACCGCGCGGAAGCCTAACTGTGAAGGGTTGGCGCGAGTGGATGGGACACCGCGACTTTAGAAAAACTCGCTTCCATGGTTTGGTGAATTCAAAATTCTCGAATGTACCCTTATTTGCTCAGAGCGTTCAATCAGGTAGATGGAGCATGAATTCACAAAAGGTTATGTCCATATGTAGACCACATATGGGTTTCAGATAAGTGAGAAAAACTCAATCAGGAATTAGGATCGAGAAAACATTGCTAAAAACTGGTCAAAATTGGAACGCATATTTCTGGCTCGGTATTGGAAGAACTTGGCGCCAGCAAACAGAGTCCAGTGCCACCTTTTGGCTTTAGCGCCTGGCAACAGAAGCTGTCGCCTGACGCTAATGTTAAAAAGTTAGCACTAGTATTTGTTCGCTGACGCTAGTTCCTACATGCCTCAGCAGCTTTCTGTGCTCGATAAAATTTTCCAGTTTCGCGCAGCATTATTTCGATCCTAGTTGTGAAAGATATTCCTCAAATTTCCTACGTGTAAAAATCCTATGTTTTAACTCATTATGGATGGTCTTTCCAATGAGATTTTTTTTATGCATATGACAATAATGTTAATCAAAATTACGCACATGAAATACTTAGAACTTTTCGAGTCTCATCCACTCATTCTTAATCATTGCCGAAATAAATCTCAGGAATTAAAATAGAAATCCTCCCCAGTGGAGTCCAAAAAACTATAGGGAATATTTCAAGCGTTATCCTTAGCTTGAACCCCACTTTGATCATACACTAAAGTACAGTGGCGTCCAAAGGGAAAGAAGATAGAGCAAAAGAGTCGCCAACAAGTTTTAGGAACTTGTAAACCGTTCACAGGGTGAAGGTTACACCTCTTAACGATCCAGGAGATCGTCAACTCCAATAGGTCTGGAACCATAACTGGTAGTTCGGGGATGAAGGTACAAATCCAACCTAAAAGAGATTGAACCTTCCCTAATAATAGGCCTCTATTTTATTCCGATCGTATTCATGTGCGCTTTCTGACTAACATGCAATCAATAGGATTAACCCTAAACCTGTTTATCTATGTTGGTTGAATATTAATGCACAAATAAACCTATTATTGGCAATCACTTGAATTATAATCAAATTAACCCTAAACAAAATTATTAATTATCTTATTAAGTATGATTACAAGTACGAATTCCCTTTAAACATGCATAAAAGGTGTGATCAAGCAATAACAATAAATATCAAGCAACATAACAATAATCATAATAATAATAATCATAATTAAAATAATCATGTTAAATCATAATAATATCAAGATCCTAGGCATGATACTAACAAGATTAATAACAAACCCTAGCATGTCACTAAACATTAAAAATCAAAGCTTTAACCCTAACATGATACTATTAGGAAAGACAATAAAAGGCATCATAGAAATCATAATTGACATTATATTCTTTACCCTAAACACGGTGCTAGGAATTTATTGTTGTCACCCTAAACATCAAATTGAGAAAAAAATCCTAACATGATACTAGGAATCATAATAACAACCTAGACATGATTTCTATCATATATCAATTAAACAATTAAAGCACTTACTTGGATGCCTCGGACCTCTTTCTAATAACAAAATACACACGTTAGTAACTTCAAGGAAAATAATAACCAAACAACAATTAAATTAAATAATTGAAATAGAGATTTGGGACAAAACCCTCAGAAATATCAAACCTTTCACATCTAGGGCGAAGGCAACTACGAATAATGCTAGGTGTGTCTAGATCTTGTGAATGCGGAATTTTGTATGAAGGTTGGTTTAGAAAAGAGAGAAAAAGAAAACTTTAGCTTAGAGAAAAAAGAGAATTAGAGAGTTGAAAATTTTACATGATTGAAAACGGAGTTTTTAGGAAGGTTTTTATAGAGAAAATCAACCAAAAATATAGAAAAACAAACCAGTATTCAGATGTGAAAAAACGAAGTTAGCGCCAGACACTGACATTAGCGCCAGACGCTAACGCTAGCGCCGGGCACCAGGCTTAGCGCCAGGCGCTAATCAAAATTTTAACGCGTTTTCTAAATTCAGATAAAATTTAACCGTACAGGAGGATAAACTGGTATTTTCCTCAAAAACACTCTTTTATTCTGATTAAAACTCTAAAAAGTCAACAAAAGTCAATTTATCAATGCTAGTTGAATTAGAAATGAAAAGAACCTTCTAGAAGAATCTAGAAGACTAAAACCATTCCTAATTGCATTAGGAATGATAAATCGATATTAGGCCTCCTCTAGATCATTGGGCCGCATATAAGGCTCAAACCGGACCTAGTTTAGTAATTTCGCCATAACTTCCTCATTATTCATTGGAATTGGGTTTATAATATATTGTTGGAAAGCTATTTTCAATCCCCATCCAACTACACTATTATTGGACCCTTGCTATGAACCAACCAAACTGGATTGGCTATTTTTCTTAAAATAGGTTTTCAAAAAAAGAGAGAAAAAAAATTAAAATTAGCCGCAACACTAGACTTTCCACACTTTCACTTCATTCGATTATGATTCGACGTGAAAGGTACTCATCACCGGGTTTGGTTTTGGGGAGACACAAATGGGTGTCTACAGAATGCATTTTTATTACGGCCGCACCTCAATGTGAGGTTACCTACGTATCCGTTAGGAATCAGGCCGAACGTAGCTCTAGCCGAACCTCGCAAAAGTATGTGTATACCTCAAAAAGGTCTTTTTAAGGGTTGTAACATGGTTAGGCTAAAGGTTATAGAAGAGAGGGATAAAAGCTCAAGACCCTCGATAAGCCCCCAAGGTGTGCAACTTTGCTTTTGAATTTTTATATTTTCATGCTTGAGGCTTCTCACTTTTGAGTTTTTTCTCTTTTTTATATTTTTGCTCTTTTTTTTTTTTTTTTTTTTTGATTTTGCAATTTTTTTAACAAGTGTGGGCAATCCCGATCATGCGGTCTATCACTCACTTGAAATTCATGTTTTTCAGGCAAGGTACCGAGCACTCGATAAGAGACACAATTTGAGATGTGTTCATATCAAAGACATGTTCATGTCAAAGACATTGGAACACTTGCCCTTTTGTAAACTTTTATTGTTTTTTATTTTATTCTTTTGAGATTACTCAAGATTTTTGTATTTTGAAATTGCATAAATTGCACACCGTCCCTTCCCAAGGTTAGGTAGATGTGGGTTGAAAGAAGAAAAGTCTATCGTTAGACGAGGCTCAAAGTGGTTTATCAAGAAAGGATTGTATATTTGAACGGTGAAAGGTATGATATGGCTACAAGAGGTTTGACAATGTTTTTTTTTTATTTTTTTTTTTTTTTTTTTTGCAATGATATAATAATACGCAAGGAAATAAATGCTTATTTTATTAAAGGGAGAAATAAAACATACAAAATAAGAATCTAAGGAAAATAAAAAGGTGCCTATTGCTAGACTTATTTGGGGAATGGGTTTGAAAACAAAGAAGAAAAGAGCATGGAATCTTGGTGAGAAGCTTGCCTTGTGCATTTGTTTCATCATTACCCTCATTTTGTTTGTTTGTCAATCACATGACTTAAATTCGATTCAACATGCATGGATGGAAGAAGGTAGGAAGAATGAAGGTTGTGATATGGAGAAAGCATGTAGAGAATGGAAAGATGATGTAGATGGAGAGATATGAAAAAATTAGGAATAGAATGTACCCCCAACTCAAATGATGGAAAAAACCGACTCATACATGAACTTAAGACATGGTCATGGTGTGAAAAGAGTATGTACAAAGTGTGTGCTAATACTAGTGAGTGTAGGTGACATGTTAAGACTCGTGTCATGACCATGTGGCTAGACTATGTCACTAGACTCAAGCAAAGACTAAGTTAAGACCTCACATATATGCATCAAACTGGACAGGCTGTGGTATTTTAGTCATAACTTTTGATCTGTGACTCTGATTGGGATGAAACCAAGTCAAATTAAATATAATACTCGGGCTACATATCCATAGGTTGTATGACTTGTAGTTCTTCCTAGAACACCGACTATGACCAAAACAAGTTGACGCTTGTGCTGTATACGAAAATAAAAATCCGGGTTCACTTAAAGGAACTATGACTCGATTTAAGGTATATTTTTTAGCTCTAATTAATTAATTAAGCAAATTCCTTTAGTCATTGGTTAGTTTATTTAAACATATTCATAATCACAAGTCAAACCAAACGGTTAGTTTAATCACATGTAAGTATGCATAAGCAAATAATGCACAAGTAGTCAAATAGTCACAACATGATGCAATGAGTTTGCAACCTAACCATGGCTCTAGTTCTCTAAAGTTCGGGATATGGGTTAGTCAAAGAGGGTCCATGGTTATGAGTCCGGATGCAACGCGCGGAAGCCTTACCTTTGGAAAGGTTGGCGCGAGTGGATGGGACCTCGCGAGTTAAAAACATGCTTCCATGGTTTGGTGAATTCAACATTCTCGGATGTACCCTTTGTTGCATAGAGCGTTCAATCAGGTAGATGGAGCATGAATTCTCAGAGGGTTATGTCCATACGTAGAACACATATGGGTTTCCGAAAAGTGAGAAAAACTCAATAAGGAAGTAGAATCGAGCAAATAGTACTAGAACTGGTCAAAATTAGAACTCATATTTCTGGCTCAGTATTGGAAGAACGCAGCGCCAGCCAACAGAGACCGTCGCCGCAATATATCCCTGTCGCCTGGCGACAGAAGTGTCGCTCGGTGGCAGCGCCATATTATCGGCGACAAAGCCATATTATCGGCGACAATCAGCCGGATTTGATAAAAAAGAATCAGAGTTTCAAAAAGAATAAAACACGACGCTGTCGCCAACAACACTCCTGTCTCCAGACGATAGGGCTGTCGCCAGGCGACAAGTGTGTCGACGCGGCGCCAGGCCTGTCGTCCGGCGCTGCAGGACAGTTTTTGCGGATTTTGTTTTTATCATATCTTTTGATCCAGAAGTCTAAATAAGGCATATAATATGTCGTTCGGAAGCTCTTGAAGTCTAGTTTCCAAACCAATTGGAATAAGAGTAAATCTTTTGTAGATAAAAAGATATGGCCGAAATAGTGGAAGGTTGTCAGTTTTGGATAGAGTTTCATATTCCATTCATATCTTTTTCGTTATAGCTAGGAATTAATATTATAATATATCATTGGAGAGATAATTTCAATACATATCCAACCATATAAAATTTGGATAAAGATTATGAGGCACAAAAATAAAATCTGAATATATTCCACTTCGAACAAAACAAGGGTTCTAAAAAGGAGTAGTTTTATTCAATTCCAAACTTTTTGAAACATAATTATCAATCCTAACTCCATTAGGATTTAAGAGAACCTTATAGAGTATTCTAGAAGACTATAATCAATCCTTATATCTTTAGGAATGATAATTAATAATAGGCCCTCCTCTAGATTATTGGGCCGCATATAAAAACCAAACCGGACCCAGTTTAGTATTTTGGCCATAACTTCCTCATTATTCTTCGGAATTGGGCTTATAACATATCGTTGGAAAGGTCTTTTCAAACCCCATACAACTACACTATTATTGGACCCTTGTAATGGACCAAATTAAATTGGAATGCACGTTTTTCATAAATAGGGTAAGAAAAGAAATATTTTCAAAAACAGAAAGAAGAGATATTTTAATAAAAACATCCTCATCACTAGACTTTTTACACTTTCGCTATGTTCAATAATCAAATAACATGAAAGTATTCATCACTGGGTTTGGTTTTGGGGAGACACATTTGGGTGTGTAACGGGGCTGATCCCCGAAAGCTCCACTACCTCCTTTACCACGTCGGGTAAACTCTCAAAACGGTCCCTCAAGTCACCCGAGCCGTACAAACGCATGCTAGGCTCACTCTAAAACAAACATATGAAAAATAATACGGTTACGACTTATTTTAAGAAAAAGGAGAGAGAAACAAAAAACGGAGACGCGAAAAAACTCACTAAGCCACGCTAACTCCTAGTCGAGACGTGATAGTCTATGTCCCACTTAAGGACCCGAGGGTCCTAGTTGGGAGGAGCCTCCCAAACCACATCCTCCCGGCCACGTCGATCAGCTACGACGAGTCGCTCTCGAACCTCCTCACGAGGACGTGTCACCCTCTTTCGAGGGCAAACTGCCTCATCGAAAACAGGAACTCCCAAGTCCTCCTCAACATCGAAAAACGGAGGGGGATCCATGCTATAAACGGACAAAGTTCCCGATTAGTTTATTTCCTAAAAACCGGAACTAAGCTAAATGTACGTGTTTTAAACCCATTTTGGCAGCATAACGACTACCGAAAGGACAGAATACAAAAATAAAATGCCACCCATGCTTGGGGGCTACGATACTTGCAGTTAAACTCAGTAAACCCGGGCTTTTAATATCTACAAAAGCCATCCTATACCAGTTTCAACTAAAGCATTCGAGAGATTATATTCCTAAATATCAAAGAATCAACTACTTTAGGCGAATGTTAATGACACAAACATAATTATAGTCTACCAAACAATCTTGAAGTTCGAACATGGCAAAAATAAGCTAAGAACATGCTTCGCGCCAATTTTTTTCGGATTCAAAATTTTCAAAACATGACTTATGAATATAAAATCAAGTTCCTACACTGTATTTTCAACATGAGCAAGCAAAACAACACAAATTAAACTAAAATTGAAGGAAAAATGCAAGAACGCACTTGAAAAGGAAATACTCATACAAGGTTCAATACTTAACCATTTTTCATGAAATTTGTTGCAAAATACTCCTTAAACATCGCATAATAGCATGGAACAAATAATTTCAAGAAAAATGAATCGAATAAAAAACTCCCCAAATTTGAAATTTGGGGTTCTACGGTTCGAAAATCGTTAAAATTAAGCCAAAAACAAACAATTTTTAGCAAAAAACTTACATTAGATTATGGAAAATGTGAATAGAGGACGAGATCTACTTCCTTTAGCTCATTAAAAACAAGAAAATCCAAGCTTTTTAGAGAGAGAAAGGTTCGAAAATGGCGATAGAAGGAAAGAGAAGAAGTGAAATGAAAATCGCGCTCCGCGATTTCTTTTTGCTAATTTAAATATCGCGCACAACTGAATTAGTTGCGAGTGCCAGACCAGCGCAACTCTGAACGATGTGTGCGCCTGGCCAGCGCGACCTACTGAGTTGCGTGCGGATACTGGTCACTTAAAAGACCAGCGTTTGATCTCGATCCATATGATTAATTTTTAACGGTTTTTGCTCGTTGTTAGACGTAATGGCGCACAAATTATCGAGATTTCGTTTAATTGCTTTGCATTTTTTAATTTCTTTCTTTTTTGATAGTTTTTTGCATCATCCTGCATGCACACCGTGCTTTATGCCTTCCCTAAGCATACGTTTTGGACGTTTTTCATAAGAGTGTCTTAAGACGTTCCGTAGTGGTGCTTTACGTAAAAGCTCCCATAGACAGGTTTGTCATCTCAATGTACTGATTTTATAAATCTTCGGTCTTTTCATCCTTTTTCACGTCCACAGAAAAAATGATGGTGTTATCATACAACGTAAAATTGTAAGGTGTTATCATATAGCGTAAAAGTGTATGGCGTAGGTGTTACGGAAAATTTCACCTCTTCCCAGCTTACACGAGATCTACCTCTCATAGTTAAAAGGTAGACTTACTTTACTTTACTTTACTTTACTTTGGGAGTTAGCTCACGAGTCGACAGGCGCGTCGAACCATTCGAGAACAGACACTGCTTGATTGGAAGCAAATACAGTAGTTTAGTGAGCCTACTGGCTTACCGGACAGTTAAGGTGTCGTCCACCCCTTGTATAAAGAGCGACGTGCAATGTTGCATCTATGTAGGCACGTGCTCCTAAGACACGTGTTCTCATCTTGTGGACAACACTGCTGAGAGAGTTACCGATTTTCTTCTCTCTCACTGGATTTGGATATATGCCTCCAGTCCTGAGACATGTATTTCTATGTTGTAGACATTGAGTATTGCGTTTTGACAAGCAAATTGTCGAGAACTTTATTCATGCTACGAAAGCTGAAACACTCTTTTTATCATCTTTACAACTTGTTAAAATCAGGCTAAAGTTTCAATAACATAACATTTTGCGTTAAATAAGAATATAATTGAATACTTAATTGTTGAGTGATCACTTAAGCCAAGGCGAATCTTGCTTATTTTGTTCTTCTTAAAAATTTGAATTAAATAAAGAATAACGACTTTGCAATGTAATTCCTACGTGATCAATGCATGCAAATAAAATCAACTAACTTAGTTTTAGATATCGCGTTGCACATATTGTTTGGTAATGAAATTATGAAAAAGGAAGAGCTAGTAAAGGCCGTAACTAGGGCTAGAATAGCGATTCCTCCCTAAAAGGAATGTTATTTTAGTACCCAAAATCATTTCTGGTACATGTAGACCAATTTGGGCATGGGTAAACTTACAATTTGTGCTAATTATCCCTTGAACTATACTTGGGAGAAAGGAATGAACGAGGTTTATGAGTTTTCCTAAAACTCATTTGCGACTCTTACTTTTTTCTTACAAAAAAAACGTGATGAGAGTATCATTTCTAATTTAAGGTCTCCCAAACAGTCAAGAAATCAAATCCTTGTACACCCTAGAAAGTGTAAAGTCCTAGGCTTTTAATAGACCATGGGAATCTAAGGAGAAAGATCCCCTACGATGGGAACACCCTCCTTACAGGTGCATAAATTGTTTTACTAATTTAAGTATGCTATTTATTTGAAACTTTTCATACAACATTCCCCCAAGGAAGACTAGTCTTAACTTAGCTACAATAGTCCAAGGGAATAATGAGGGCTTGTGTTCATACATCTAGAGATTTAACCAAGAAAAAGCCTATCAGAATCTTCCGGATAAAATGGCTTACTTAGAATTTCTCTGGGTATTAAGGCATAATGGTTTTAAGTTCGATTTGGTCAGAAAGAAGGTCCGGACATACGCAGGAGTTCTGCGGGAAGCCGAGGCCTACATAGAAGCAGCTGATTTTTGTTCGCTTACCAAAGCAGAGCAGCCGCCCAAGGGAGCTGAGAAGAAGCAATCTTCTCAGCAAGACTCGGCTAGGAAGAAAAAGGAATGAAACAAGCAAAAAGAAGTTTGGGTGGCGGATGATCGGCAGCCAAAGACAAAGAAGGTTCAGACATACGAGCCGCAATATAATTTCACCAAAGACTGTTACTCAATCTTAATGGAGGTTAAGGATAAGTTTGAGTTTGAGAAGCCCAGCCAATGAGAGGCTCGGCCTAGTATCGCAATAAGAACAAATATTGTCAATACCACAAGGACGTGGGACATGACACGAACGACTACATTAATCTGAAGCGATTGTTGGATAAGCTAGCCAAGAAGGGTATGCTGAACTTGAGTGTTCTGAAGTCAAAGTTTACTTACACTCGGACAGACAACAAACTTGAGAAGAAAAAGAAAAGGAAAACTGAAAAAGAAGATGATGGAAACAGTACAGATTCTGGTTTAGTCGTCGTGATATCAGGCGGCTTTGTTGCAGGCAGCCCTACCATGAAGGGCATTAAGCAAGATGCTTGAAAGTTCGGCAAAGTAATGCATGTCGAGGGGGTTAAAGTTAAACCCTTCCTAGAGGTGACAGTTAGTGAGGCCGAGAAAGGGGAGGTCATGGTCTTGCATAACAATCCCATGGTGTTCATCATGAAGATATACATTCTAAAAGTCGGTCGGATTCTAATAGAAACTGGCAGCTCATCTGACATCACCAGCTTGGCCGCACTGAAGAATTTGAAGTTCCCAGAAGATGCTCTGAAAGACGTCACTCGCCCATTGGTGGGGTTTGGGGGAAACATCATTCTCCCAGTCGGACAGATAGATTTGCCTGTCCGATTTAGGCAAAAAGGGGAAGGAAGGGACATGGTCATCCGTTTCTTAGTGGTAAAAGAACTATCTGGCTACAATGCCATACTTGGCCGTCCCACCCTAAATGCTGCAAAAGCTATGATCGTCCCCCATCGGGTGTTATTAAAGTTTGACAGGTTGGACGGGAAGATTGGTTAGATTCAAGGAAGTCAAAAAATGGCAAAAAAGTGTAATCAACTAGCGGTAAAGCCAACAACTCGCAGATAGGGAAGATCGTCCGAGCCAAAAGGGGAAGAAGCCTTACTCCAATCATACCAGGTCGGCTAAAAGCGCAAGCTCGCCATGGTCAACGAAGCATAACTGTTAATGATCGTCGGTCGGCCAGAAGACTTGAGACCCTAGCAGACCGGCGATCATCAAGATGTAGGGATGAACCCCGATCAACCTGATCGGATAGTCAAAGTTGGCACTATAGCTACGAGTTTGCTTGGAGATGACTTAATCAAGTTGTTGAGAGAATTCAAGGACGTATTTGCGTTTGAAGTAAGCAAAATTTCAGGTATCAGCCAAGACCTGGCCATGCACAAGCTAGCTGAAAATCCACTTATTAAGCTCATCCGACAGAAAAAGAGAAATCACAGGGAAGAGAGAAATCAGGCGTCCGTAGCCGACGTAAGAAAGCTGCTGGACGACGGTTTCATTCGGCAATGTTACTATCCAGATTGGGTAGCCAATGTTGTACTAATAAAGAAGCCGAATGGAACTTGGAGAATGTGTGTAGATTACACTGATCTCAACAAGGCGTGTACGAAGGATAGCTTTACTTTGCCTAAGATTGATCGATTGGTCGACTCTACGACCGGACATGCTCCTATAATCTTTATGGATGCATACTCCGGATTTCACCAGATCCTATTGTGGGAAGAAGATCAAGAGAAAACAGTGTTTGTAACCAAGAAAGGGTTGTATTGTTATAAAGTCATGCTATTTGGCCTCAAGGATGCCCCTACCACCTTTTAAAGACTTGTAAATACGACCTTTAGAGATCAGATCGGCCGGAATATAGAAGCATTGATGATATGGGTGTCATAAATGGCACCCATTTAATGAGAATTTGGGTTGTTTTCACCTTTTTTCATGGCTTTAATGCTTAATAAATGCTTAGTTTTATGCATTTTGTCTTAGTTTTACCTTTCCTCTCTTATTTTGTAGCTTTTGTGCATTTTGTTAGGTTTTCTACTCTTTTCTCCTTTATTTGCTCTATTTTCGTGGTTGTAGGTATTGTACCAGGTCCGAGTCTTGATATTGGTGATTTACTAAGATGGAAGATGCTTTTGGAGCGAGCTCATGGCAATTGGAAAGCTCAAGATGCAAGGAAGTGGATTCTCCAAGTTTTAGCTCTTGCGCTCTCAAGCCATGCTCTCATGAAGATGGGGTGTTGAACCCTCAATCAAGTGCTTTTTGGATTGCCTCACTTAGTGTTCATCGTCATCATATTGCGCGTTCATTCGAAGACCTTAGCGAACACACGAAGTAGCGTGAAAGATCGAAGAAACCTAGATCACCGGGCGCTCCTCCTTGCCCGCGCGACCGCGCCTCTCTGGGTATTCATCTTGCTCGGTTTATGTTCGCGCCTCCTATATATATCTTTGTAACCCGATTTTTGGGGCAAGTTTCAGAGCAAGTTTCATTTAGATTTTAGATAATATTCTTCGCTTAGTTGAGGGCTTCTCTCTCTAGTTTTTAGGGTTAGTTTAGGAGTAGATTTTAGAGAGAGAAAGTGAGGAATTTCAATGGTGATTGAGAGATTGAAGATTCAATGGTGACAATTGTGTTGAAGATCTTCTCTATTATCAATGAGCATTTCTAACTCTATCTCATTTTAATGCTTTGTTTAATATTCTTATTTGTTTAATTTGATTTTGATGTTTGATCTTTGATTAGTGTATTTGTTCTTCATAGATTGTGAATTCTTGTTTTCTTTAGTTGTTTGTGATTAGATGATGTTGTTAGAGTAGTTGTTTTCTAGGGATTGGGTGAAGCTTGTATGATTGATTGATTGTGCTTCATTTGGGGATTGTGTTGAATAATTGTTGAGATTAAAGTGATTAATGGAAGTTTGCATATGTGTAATTTGATTAGGCCTTGAGAATTATGCTAGATTGCATTGTAGTTTCTAATAATACGGACCATTGATTTTGGAATTGCAATTGTCGATTAAGCTTGATTAGTGATGCTCCTAGTTAGAGTCTCTCATAGTTGGCGCTAGTTTGACCTCTAGGAGATAGCTTGTTGACTCTTTTGATTGAGCTTGCCATTTTTCTTTACAACCATTGATTTGCATATGCTCCCGAGTTGCTACAATTGTCATGATTACTTGTTGATCCCCGTTCCTAGTGCTCTATTTGTTTGGTTCTTCATCTTGTTAGTTGGTTAGTGTTTACCTTTAATCCTTAGACTTCGACCTAGCTTAGGTGCATAATTGAGAGCGCTTGAACATTACCGTTCCTTTGGGTTCGACCCTTAACTTGCCTCTATACTAGTATTTAGGTTGGTTAAGTGTTTATTAATTTAGTTTGACCGAGGGAGGATTAGTCTCAACGACCTATTTCCACTCCTCGTCAAAATGGCGTCGTTGCTGGGGAACGGTGTTTATGTTTGAGTGTTTTTGATTGCTTGAGTCTAGATCTTTGTATATACTTTTCTTTTATTTGATTCTTGTTTGTTTTGTATAAAAATGAGAAATACCTCATTCCCTCAATTTGAGAATGAGCCATTTTGGGTGTACTTTAATAGACTAGAGAACTTCATTAGTTACCATGGTTATGATCTTTGGGAGGCTTGTGGGATTTGTTATCATAATTTAACTAAGCAAACTAGAGACATTGTTGAAAGCATGTTTAATGGTATATTTCGGGCAATGTCAATCGATGATGCTTGGGACTTTTACGTATGGTTTGCTAGAGATAATTATGATCGTGGTCATTGTTATTCAAATGCTTCTATTGATGATTTTTATGGTCCATGTTCCATGAATAATGAATCTTGCATGCCTTCTTGTGCCCCCATTCCCCATTTTGATGATGCCACTCATATCTCTAATGTTGATCCTCGCATGCTTGCACATAATTCTTTCCCCCATGATACTCCTCAATGCACTTCATCTTTCCAATCTTTAGGGACTAGCTTTGATTCTCCTCATAATCAAATTATTGGCTCATTGATAGAATTAGAGATGAATTCTAATTTGGAACCAATTGAGATGAGACTTTCGGAGATTATGAGAAGCCAAATGGAATTGGTGAAAATGTTGGAAGAGAGTTATGAGGGTGTTCTTAGGATGGATGAGGAGATGGAGAATCAATTGTCATCGATGATGAATGTAAATGAAGTTTCTACCACTTTGGTAGATATGGATGATGATGATTGTTTTGAGAGCTCCAAGGTGCGCGAGGAGGATGTTAGAGAGCCTGTGAGAGAGGAAAAGGGTGTGGAGATGGATGTTCCAAAAGAGAGTTTTCACTTTGAACCTCCTTCCAAATTTGAATTTCGTTCCATTGAGCCTTTAGATGGCGTTGAAGAGAAATTATAAATGTTGGCTTCTCTTAATTTTGAGGAAACGTTAATTCAAGTTATGAAGGATGGGACATTACAATTATTGAAGCGTGGAGAAGTTATGATGAAAGAGAGTGAGGATGAGAAGGATGAAGTAGTTTCCATGGGAGATTGGATGTTTGAGGGTGATGAGGATCAAGAGGTTTTGTGTGTTGAAAAACCAATTGACAAGTCAATTCCCCCACCCACCTCCCTTGATTATAATTTCATTTCTCCATTCTTTAATTTTGAAAACCAATCTTCTTCCACCCCATATCCTTTGAATGATGACCATGGTTACTTTGAGGGTGAGGCCTTGAGCTAGGATGATTTTGATGAAGAAGAGGTTCCATATGATAAGGTTGAGGAGGTAGAGCTTACTTTTGATGATTATGAAGATGAGAGTGAACTGTTTGGTGAGGCTGAGTCTCCAACTCCTATCTCAAATCTTAAACCATTGCCTTCCTCTTTCACCTTTGATGATCCCTTCTCTTCTACATTTTCCATCATTGAGAATGTTGAGGCCTTTTTAGAGGGAGATTGTACTTCTCATGTTTATTTTGAGCTACCTCCCAAGTTTGACCCTCAACCTTTGGATGAGCTTCCTTTGAACCTTAATGATGATTTAAAGCTTTTGAGAGCTCATTTAGGGTGTGAAGTTTATGAGGAGGATGTGATTGAGAATAAGCTAAATTTGAATAATGACGAGTTGGAGGAGAGCCCTTTGGATGTGAGTTCATTGGATGAGAGAGCTTGTGTTTCAATGGATAATGGTGTAAGTGAGCAACTGATAAGTGACTTTTATGTCACTTTTAGTGTATTTTTATGCTTATTTTCCGGTTTAGTTTCTAATATTTTCCCTAGTTTTATACTTTATTTCGCTTATTTTCTTATTTTTCTTATTCGTTCTCTATTTTGAGTATTTTTGCATTTTTATTAGTTTTTATTTTATTTTTGTAGTTTTAGTTAATAATTTCCCACTTCTCTCATTTTATTTATTTTCTTTTAGTTTCTAGTTAGTTTTATTTTATTTTATTTTTTAATTTTTTTTATTTCATTTAATTTTATACCTCATTTTCAAGAAAGCTTGATCTTGTTCCCTCCTATCCCATGTCATTACCTTATTTTCTCATATCCCCTCCTCTTGAAGAACCTTTAGTCCCCCAAGTGCCTCCTTTGATGACTTTTGAGGACAATGGTAGGATTTCCAACCAAAAAATATTTTGTTGAGAAGAGTATGCCTTCTTCTTTTTCTGTTATTTCTCTTCCTTTTTCTTATATTCTTGTTTTTCCCTTCTCTTCTTCTTCTTCTTCTTGCCATTCCTCTTCTCAACCTCATAGGTGTGCACTAAGCTTGTTGCATGCCTTATTTTTGTCATGTGCATACTTGATTTCATATGAAATGTGTAGTAGTGCATTTGACAAGCTCTTGCGTGCATTGAATTATTATTTTCTAGAGCGGTCAAGCTTGGACCTTAAGAAAGCCTTTCTCGGGAAGTAAACCGTGTTTTATTGCTTTCATTTTCTTTTGTCTTTAGAATAGATTTTCTCTCATGGAAATGTTTGTGTGCCTTTTTCTAGGTACATGACTTGATATACTTTGGTGCTTTGATTTGGATCAAGAATCAAGGAAATTTGACTCCTATTTGTGCTAGAATATGGAAGGTAAGGTTCAATTCTTGAAGAAATTAGCTTTGAAAGGTTTAATTAGGTCATTTGCGGGTATTTACACCCACCTAATATCCGGTAATATCCTTCCTTTCTCTTTCTCAAGTGGATGATGACTTGTTGGATATATATTGATTTGTTTGATTGATCTCCTTGTTTTCCCCTCCCATGGTTTCCATGATTTATGTTTGAGTGTATTATCTCATTCAAGCTTGGGGGAGGGTATTCTATCATGTTTGATGGGATATTGATTCATATATGCTGTTTCAGGGGTTTTCGTCCCTTGGGAGAGTTACAACACTGAGACTGGATTCAGCAAAGGGTGCCTGTACCTGCAAAGCAAACGGACCGCCGGATGGTCGGTGGTCCGCCTCCGAAGATTAAGTTAGTAAGTATTCGGAGTAAAACGTGCGGAAATAAAGTTCTCTGCTCGGATTCCAAGCTCAGGTAAGGTGATGTCTGTTTCTTGAAAACGACAGCTCTGTAATAAATGTGAAAGTGACGTGTTGTCTCGTATTGTGTGTGTTCCTGTCGTAAATGTAGGAATTGTCCCTATTTATAGGGTCTTTTTGAAAAGTGTGCCCTCCCTAGGATCTGGTGACCTAGGGGTTAGGTCACGCCGTAAAACGGCGCCTCAAGGTTTGGGCCCTTGAAGGCCGCCATTCCATAAGCAATGCCTGAGTGACGCGTGTCACTGAGCCCAAAAGGCTTTTGGGCATATCTTAGGGTGACACGTGTCACCCTCTTAATGGTCCATGCTGGATCATTGACAAGGTAAAGTCGTATCCCCTAATAAAAAATAATACCTAAATCCTCTAACTAATGTAGATAGGGAAGTAGGGTCGAACTCCACAGGGAAACAAGTCTTTTTACTCATAATTATTTGTTATAATCTAAATTATCTAAGTAACCAATATTTTTGGGAATAAATTCTATACTACGGAGAAGAGGTTTAGGGAGAAAAGAAACAATAATAAGGAAGCCTAGGGTCATAGGTTCACCAATAATTAATATTCCGGGATAAAACGAAGTAATTAATAATTAACATTGCACAAATAACATGATTAACAGGCTCTCGCAATTTATTAATCAACATAGATCTAACAGGCTCTCGCAATTTACTAGATCTAAGTTCTTATTGAAAATAGCCTTTAATATTAAATTAACATCTGATGGATTCATCAATTCAATATTGCTAAATATTCACAATCAAATTACATCTGCTCGATTCATAATCTAATTGCAAAGAATTAAAACAATTTAATAAGAAATTATCATGCAATACTAATAATCAATAATAACAAATTATCCCTTCATATTAATTATGGATCCTCATAAACCCTAGAATGAAACTACTCACGCATCATCATAACTAAACTAATCAAATAACTAATTAAAAGCATAATCAAAGAATTAGTAAGTAAAATAGCTGAAATTAAAAGAGAAGAAATTGTTACCAAAAGAAAACTGGATTAATGGAAGTAATTAAGAACAAAAGTTGAGAGAGAATTTAAGAGAGAGAAATATTCTAAGTAGAGAGAGAAAGTCTAAGAAAAAAAGGTAATCAAAATTCCGTACAAAACTCGTACTTAAACGTTTCCTAAAACAAAAATTAAAACTAAACTAATCAGGCTCCATAAAAACACGCACCCGATCGGGCGAAGGGCCGCCCGATCGGGCCCGCCTTTTTCTTCGCGTTCCTTCTTCGCAGCATCGCCCGATCATGCTAGACGCTCGCACAATCGGGCGCGCTATAAGCACGCACATCACCAATGCCGCGTCGCGCCCGATCGTGCAACCTCTTGCCCGATCGGGCCCTTGCTCCACTTTGAGGCTCGGACTTTGATTGGGCTTAATTTCTCGGCCCAATCCGAATTTCCTCTTCGGGTCTTGAATACTCAGTCCAAATACCTCGGGATCCCAATTACCGAGCCCTTAATCACCGGCTCGATGACTCTAATCGGCCTTGGGCTTCAAAGATGGTCGTGCACTTCTAATTCCCGTAGTCGCTTCATGAAAAACCCGAGAAAATGCTCCAAAGGCGCAATTTCCTACAAAACTCAACAAAGACTACGAAAACACTAGAAAACACAAATTAGTAATAAAAGTGACTCGAAAGAGCCAAAAACACTACTAATTATGACCAAGGGACGGGGGTAAATTACTATATAAAATGGATACATCAATCATCAATCATCTCAAACGGAGGGAATGTCTGCCTACCACGTGTCACCATCTCAAAGGTCCAGATGGCACCCCTTCTAATGACACGTGGCGACTTCAGATTGGGCCACCTGGCCGGGTATAAAAATACCCAAATCATTTCCCCCTCACAAGGGTCACGTGCATTGCACATGACACCAGTGACAAGTGTCATCATCCAACTGGCCAGATTTTCAAATTACATTTTGGGGGGAAAAATTAGGGTTTACCCTTTCTATAAATAGGAGGGTTTGACTCCCCTTTTGTTTTCACACCTTTGCGAATCTTGGAGAATCTCTGTCTGACTGTTTCAGCAAACTAGGCGTCTCGTAATACCTTCTTCTAAAGTAACCGCCTGCTCTCTTCTTTTATTTTTTCTTTCTTGCATTTTTTCTTTATCAAATGGTTTCCCAAACGTACACGGCACGGCCTAGGTTAGCGATCAGCCGGTCACCGGGGACGACTGAATCTAGAACTAGGAGTGTCGAATGCTCGTTCGAGAACTTTCCTTTAAGTACATCTCCAAATCCGACAGTGTCTGGCATCTGCAGGACACGATGGCCAGAACAAAGCAGACAACGAGGAGATATAGGGCGGATGGTTCCTTTTACCATTCGGACAGTTAGACTGTCAAATCTGGTGGCTCCATTAGGGTGCCTGCTAGTGAAATTTCTGAGCACCCCCCAAACCCTTCTTCTGACCTTCCCCAAACTCCAACTTATTACTCCTCCCCTTCTTCAAGAGGCACCCCCAGTAATACTATACTGCGGGAAGCCGACAGTCAATATCAGGCCGAGCCCTCGGAACAGGCGTCGGAGCAGAATCTAGGGGAGGACCCTGCTGGCCCCAGCCGGCAGTCCCCTAGCTTTGGGGAGAGCTCTGATGACGATTCGGCCTCGTCATCTTCTGAAAATGCCTCCGTTACTTCAGAGGAGGCCCGAGCAAAGATAAGCACTGCAAGGGAATCCTTGTCAGTGGAAAAAGGGGAAGGTTGGGCGGAGCTGAGTGCTTCTAGGCGCTTGGAACGCGCCCCTTACTATCACCATGTCCCGCAAAGTAAGCGGACTTCTATGACATCCGGTCTTGCCAATTTCAAGCGCAAAGTAAGAGAATACTGGACGGATACCAACTGGGTATCTGGCAACTTGTCCCGAATTCATGGATTAATATCATCGGGTACGTTGCCGCATGTGAAATGTTGGAGGTGGATCCCAGCTTTGAGGCATTCGCCCACATGCATTATCTCAGCCGAGCGCCTACTAAGGGCGGCGAAGGCTACACCTTGTCCACCAGCAAGGGGTACATGATGGCAGTCGACAAGGAGAACAAGTGGAAGGACTGGAGAACAAAGTTCTACATAGTCCATTCCTCTGATAGCCGACTGAACCAAAAGTACAATAGGTGGAACAAGGATCCTCCCCTCCTGGCTGGCAAGAGTGCCTTGCCCCCTCTCCCTAGGCGGGCCCAAGAGGAAATTTTTTACCGGGGTTTGTTCAAAGTGTCCGTTCGGACAAATGAGCAGGGGGAGAAAATAGTTGTCCCCTAGAGCTACATTCCCCTTTACAAGTGGCTGGAAGATGGGGTGTTCTTGGCCGCTTGTGGGCTAAGCACTGAGATGCCGAGAGGTAGTCGGCCGTCTGATTTTATGCAAACTTTAAATTTCTTTTCAATGTTTGTTTATAAATTCTAACTCCAGCTTTTGGTGCAGACAAAGCTATGGAAAAGGTCTCGACAACAAGGAAGCCGACTGTTGTCTCTGCAGCAAAATATCGCTCGAACGTCCTTAATCAGGCGAGTGACGAGCAGAAAACAGTCGGGACTCCCAAGGTAGTTATAACACTTGGTATATTTTTCAACAAAGGTTAATTTTTGCCCGCCTGTTTTTCTGACGCCTTTCTTTTTGCTCATGCAGTGTGGTTCTACCAGGCCCTCTTCCTCCAAGCAATCCCAACCCAAAATCCAAAAAACTGGGGCAAGTAATGTGAGTGCATCCGCCAAGAACCGGAAGCACATTGTTCACAAGCCCAAGAAAGGGGACGGCTCTACTCTCAAAGCTGACAGGGAGGTCAGCAAACCAGATGCTACTCAGGCATCAAAGGGTGGCTTTAAGCAACCCAGTACTGCTGTCGGCTCAACAGGAGAGAAGAGGCGTCACGGGAAGGAGGAGGAGGTTTATCCGGACTGTATAAACCGCGTCTTCATTGAATTTCTTCATCAAGATAGTTTCTCACAACTTCTTTGACTAACTTTAATTTTTCAGCTCCTGTGCAAAGGCCGACTGTCGTCCAGATGGCCAAGGAGATGCTGAGGGCGCTTGACCCAGAGGACAAGGCGTCCGTAAGAGGAGTCGGCACCCTTAACTTGGATGCCATCTTGGGGAACCTCTATGAGGTAAAAAGTTAGCTTAATTTTCTTATTATTTAAGCACATATCCGACTGGTCTTGACCATTCGGCTCTTTGCTCATTTTCAGGCTATGCTGCGTATCCAGGGGCTAAGAAGGCCAATCCAGGAGAAGTCTAAAGAGGTAACAGCCGCTAAAGCTCGATCCGAGTCCGCCTTAGCCCGAGCTCAATTTGAAATTTCTCAAAATGAGCTTCTGACCCTTGATATGATGTATTCCCAGGCAGATGCCAACCTGCAGGTAAAGAAGGACCTAGATTCGGCTCGCTCCAAAATCATTGACCTTAAGGCCAAAATTAAAGGTCTTAAGGAAAAGCTTGAACCTCTTCAAGAGGCCAAGAAAGAGGCCGAGAGGGCCAAGGAGCGGGTTGGCCGCCTGGAGGTGTGCCTAGAGAACCAAGAGAAGCAGCTGAAGTCCAAGTTCAAGTCCCGAGCTGAGGAGGAGAAGGAGGCCCTTGTCAAACAAATGATGGAGGACTATGAGGCCATCATGCGGATGGCATGGGAGGTGGTACAGCCGGGTGCTGACTATAGCACCTGGAAATCCAAGTTTGATCAAGCAAATGAGGATTTCAAAGATGAACTTCTTCGCCAATCTGAAGAGGAGGCGAACAAGGCTGATGCTGAGGGCGAAGAGGCCGGCTCCTCATCAGGCTCTTCTGGGGACGAGGAGAGAGACGAGGAGAATGATGAAAATACGGAGCAGCCGGCAGGTGATGATGCGGCTGCTAATATTGATAACTCCCCTGCCCCTTAAGCTTTTTATAAGTTCTTTCTGCGGCCAAATGGACATTTATCTCATCTTCCGGCCTGCATGCCAAGTAAATGTGTATCTTTACCGACCGAGGGGTCGGGTAAATTAACAATTTCTCTGGCTTTGCCAGCAAACAATCTTACCCAGTCGTCTGGTGGCGATTGGATTTTTTTAATTTGAAATCATTCGGCCGTTTGGCTGAAGTTATTCATATTGTTGTTCTTTAAATTTTTTCATTGCATGTTTTTTGGCTAAGTATTATAACTTGTATACCATGCAAATGTTCTTGCCCCTGGACGGATGTCGAGTGGTTTCGGTTGATTGGGTTGATTGACTTAGAAATTATTGATAATTAGAAGAGTATGCATGGTTTCTAAGTCAATCAATCACTATGGTGATTGCCCCAAACCACGCGACAGACGGCCATCTGGAGCTAATGAATAATTGTTTTCATTCAGCCTTTGGCACAAACGAAATATAAAATTCTTGACTTAGCAAATTTGCTAAAAAGAAAACCTCCGCCTGTTTTGCCCCATGAGCTAAAAACATGCGCATCCGGCCATAAGCCTCGTCGAGATAAGATGCTAAGTTTTAACTTAGCTTAATTTTACTTAAGAAGAATAATCCGCATGTCTTTCCCCAAGAGAGAAGAATAGCGCATCCAACCCACAGGTCTCTTTTTAATCTGCTAAGTATTTTAGCTTGTTTTCTTCGTAAGTACTAGTCCGCATGTCCTGCGTTTGAGCAGAAAAAAGCGTATCTGGCCAAAGGCCTCGTAAGTTAACTTATAGATTAGCAAAAAATTTCCGCCTGTCTTGCCCCAGAGCAAAAATAGGCGCATCCGGCTTAATGCCTCAATAGCCTCTACTTATGAAACAGTGACCCTTTTCCGACTACGCTAGAATAGTTAGAAAACTCTGGCCTTTAGATTTCACTTTCGATTAAATCAAACGACTGCGAATGATGCCTTAGCATTCGGTAGGGCCGCTTGATGTATTTGTAGAGCAATGTGCCACCCAAATGGGAGATGCTTCTCCTCGACGAATTCGCCCGAATGGACGTCGCCAGTTATCTGACTCATGTTGGAGCAGACGGTCGTACTCATGTTGGAGCAGACTGTGACCATTCGGCCTCTATTGGTTTATTAATATCCAGCTATTGGCCTCAAAATAATATCCGGCCATTGGCGTCATCATGATTTTATCTGGCCTTAGGCCTTTTTAAAGAATTAAGCAAATATTCGTTAAGTGTTGGCATAAACTTAAAGAATTTCGTAGGAAAGACTGCTTTAAAGCAGTCGGCTCCATCAGAGAGATTGGGGCGTCTGCTGTTGGGACAGACGCTTTCCAAATACATTGGTCTTCTGTATTTTGTACAGGCGACACTAATAAAAAGGACAAGTTGGGAAATGAAGGCATATTCTCATTAGCAAAATTTGAAATGACAAAGTTTGAGGTATTTACATTCGTACTTAGAAATAGTACTTTTTCAAGTTGTCTACATTCCAAGTTCTAGGCAGCTGCCTGCCGTCTGGTTCTTCCAGGCGGTAGGTGCTGTCTCTTACTTCCTCATATATTCGGTAGTGGCCTTCCCAATTTGGGGTTAGTTTTCCCTGCTCATTCGCCCTACCGACTACCTCCATCTTCCGTAGCACAAAGTCCCTCACTTTGAGAGGACGCTTGTGTACTCTTTTGTTGTAAGCCCGTGTCATTCTCAGACGGTAAATCTTATGGCGCAAGGCAGCATTGCCCCAGCGCTCTGGAAGTGAGTCCAATGTCAGCCGCATGGCCTCCCATTTTACTTCTTCGTCATATAACATGACTCGAAGATTAGGTTCATAGTGTTCAATGGGCAGGACAGCTTCTGCACCATACACCATGAGGAATGGGGTTTCTCCAGTCGCCCCTTTAGCAGTCGTTCTGATGGACCAGTGGACGTGTGGTAATTCATCCGCCCAAAGGCCACCAGCCCGTTCAATTTTCTTTTTAATCCCGTCTGAGATTAGCTTGTTGAAGGCTTCGACCTGACCGTTTTCTTGAGGCCAACCGACTGATGCAAAGAAGCTTGAGACCCCTTGGTCTCCCAGCCAAGTATTGAGTTGAGGAGTCTCAAATTGAGGACCATTGTCAAAAACCATAGACATGGGCACCCCGAAACGAGTGATAATATTCCTCCAGATGAAGGAAATGACATCTTTTGTCTTGATGTTTTTGACCGCCTCCGCCTCTACCCACTTGGTAAAGTAATCCACAACTACCAATATGTAGCGCTTGTCGTCTAGTGCTGCTGTGTAAGGCCCAAGTATGTCCATGCCCCATTTGGCAAAGGGTATTGGGATGTGGATGGCCGTCAGGTCTGTGGTCGGGCGATGGATGAGCTTGCCAAACTTTTGGCACTTGTCACATTTTTTAACCATTTCCATGGCATCCGACTCCAAAGTACGCCAGAAATAGAGCCGCCTGGCCTTGGCAGCTAAGGACCTGCCGCCTATATGGGACGCGCAGAAACCCGCATGCAAATCTTCGAGAACCTCTTTACCCTTCTCTGGGGTAACACACTTCAACAGGGGTTTCAAGAAACTAGTCTTGAAGAGCTCTCCTTGTCTCATCTCAAAGTTTGCCGCCTTCTTCTTCAGAACAGCCGCCTCCTGAGGTGAATCAGGGAGCGAATCGTCTCCAAGATAAGCCCGGATGTTGTCCATCCAGGTAGAGTTTCGGTCGAGAATTCCAATGGGGTCTTCATTAGATATACTTCTCTTTTCCATGACCTCCCAGAAAACCGACCGAGGCGTTTCACAGAAGGCGGATGATGCCAGTTTTGACAGAGCATCCGCCTGATTGTTTGAAGATCTGGGCACCTGAGTTAGATGGAACTCCTCAAGTGTCCCAACTTCACTTTTGACCGCCTGCAAATATTTTATCATGGCTAGATGAGTGGCCTCTTACGTTCCATTGACCTGGAGTACGACTAGTTGAGAATCAGAGCAGACATCAATTTTCTTTGCCCCTACCGCCTTGCAATACCGAATGCCAGCTAGCAGGGCCTCATACTCGGTCTCATTATTAGAGACCTGGAACTTGAACCGTAGTGCATATTCGTACTTATCTCCCTCAGGAGATTGACAGATAATCCCTGCACCACAGTCGTTCGTGGTGGCGCTCCCGTCCACATACACTTTCCAAACCTGGTCAGTATTGTCCGGTGCAACCGGCCTTGTCATTTCAACAATAAAGTCAGCGAATGCTTGCCCCTTTATTGCCTTCCTTGGTTCGTAAGTGATTTCTAATCCTTGCATTTCAATCGTCCATTTAAGCATTCGTCTAGAAGACTCCAAGGTTGTGAGTGGCCGCTTGATCGGTTGGTCAGTATAGACCTCTACCGCATGCGCCAAGAAGTAGGGTTTTAGCTTCTTCACGGCCATGTAAAGGGAAAGGCTGAATTTTTTAACCATAGGGTACCGAAGCTCTGTGTTCCTGAGAACATGGCTAATGAAATACACCGGGAGCTGGATGTCGTCTCTTTCAGCTAAGAGAACGGCACTGAGAGCATGATCAGAGACGGCTAAATACATGAAGAGCTTCTCTTTGGGCAAAGGGCTAACAAGCCTCGGCAAAGAGTGTAGATGAGTTTTCAGCTTTTGAAAGGCCGCCTCTGCATTGTCCCCCCATTCAAAGTTAGTCTTCTTTTTTATTGCCTGAAAGAAGTAGAGATACTTGTCGCCTGACCGACGGAGGAATCTCCCCAAGGCCGCAAGGCAACCTGTTAACTTCTGCACTTCCTTAACAGTACGGGGCAACTGCATGTCGATTACCGCCTGTATTTTCTCAGGGTTGGCCTCTATTTTCCTTTGGTCAATCAAAAATCCGAGAAACTTCCCAGACTCAACACCAAAAAACACTTTTTTGGGTTTAGCATGACCTTGTGCCACCTGAGTGTGGCGAATGTTTCTCGGAGATCAGCAAGATGATCCGCCTGTTGTTTGGATTTGACTATGATGTCATCAATGTACGCCTCTACATTCCTTCCGATTTGATTAATGAAGACCGTATTAATCATTCGTTGGAAAGTAGCAGGCGCATTCTTCAAACCAAACGACATCACCGTATAACAGAACAACCCCTGATCAGTGACGAATGCCGTCTTTTCTTGATCTTTTTTCCACAGGGGGATCTGGTGGAAACCTGAATAGGCGTCCATAAAGCTCATCAGGGCATGTCCGGCTGTTGAATCGACCAGACTGTCGATCTTAGGCAGTGGATAGCTATCTTTTGGACATGCTGATGAGTCTATTTTATATATAGTTATATTTCATGTCCCATGGTCATATTTGTGCTAATTTGAGCTCTGCGGAGCTATTTTTATTACTAATATACGTTTTCTAGTGTTTTTGTAGAGTTGGTATTATTTAGTAGGAATTTGCAGAATTACGATAAAACTTGAGCTTATTGAGCCACTACAAAGATATTAGAGTCAGATCGTATTTTATGACCGTATTATAAGCCCAAGGCCGAGCTAGATAAATTTAGTTTGGTGATTAAGGGCTCGATTAAATAAGCAAGCTACAAAGTTCATGTTACTAGTACGAACCAAACAAGTATCACGATATTTTACTAGATAAGCCAAGTAGTGAATAGAGAGGTTTGGGCCTAAAGCAAACAGAAGCCCAACCCCAAGAAAAGTCAGCTGCTGGGCGTGATTTCTGACGGGCCCGATCGGGCGGCCTAATGCCCGATCGAGCGAGCTTGTTGCTGCGAGATTGAGCTGATTTGATTCATCAGTGGGCTTCGTTGTTAAAAGCCCAATTAATGGCAGCCTATGAAGATTTCCGCAACTTATATATTTATAGTATGTTAGGTTTTGTGGAGGAATTTGAGTGGGGTTAGGATTTGTTTTTGTCTTCTTTATAAAAGGGGATAGGATTAGTACGTAGGAGTTAAGTAGCTTTAGTTGTAGTTTTAGCTTCTAGATTTTATTCTTAACTTGTTTAGCTTTTTCTCTTTATCTAATTATATTTCTTATGGCTTTTAATTATGCTTTATTTAATTACTTTTGTTTAGTTTATTTTTAATTATGTCTGAGTAGTTTACTTTCTAGGGTTTATGGGGATCCATAATTAATATGAAGGGATAGTTTGTTATTATTGATTATTGATATTGCATGATAATTTCCTATTGAATTGTTTTAATTCTTTGCAATTAGATTATGAATCGAGCAGATGTAATTTGATTGTGAATGTTTAGCAATATTGAATTGATAAATCGAGCAGATGTTGATTTAATATTAAAGGCTAATTTTAATAGGAACTTAGGTCTAGTAAATTGCGAGAGCCTGTTAGATCTATGTTGATTAATAAATTGCGAGAGCCTGTTAATCATGTTATCTGTGCATTGTTAATTATTAATTACTTCGTTCTATCCCGGAATATTAATTATTGGTGAACCTGTGACCCTAGGCTTCCTTATTATTGTTTCTCTTCTCCCTAAATTTATTCTTTGTAGTATAGAATTCATACCTAAAAATATTGGTTACTTAGATAATTTAGATTATAATAATTAATTAGAATTAAAAAGACCTGTTTCCCTGTGGAGTTCGACCCTACTTCCCTATCTACTTTAGTTAGTAATTTAGGTAATTATTTTTGATTAGGGGATACGACTTTGCCATGTCAAAATTTGGCGTCGTTGCTGGGGAAACGGTTTTATTTTTATTTCTAGTTGTTATTAGATTCTAGATTATTATATTTTTTCTTTTTATTTTTATTTTTTTATATTTATTTTTTTTATGAGTTGAAAATATCCATGCTTACGTCACTACAAGAATTATATGATTTTTATGCAGCACCTGACTACTGTTGTTGTCAACGTCTTTGTCATGAAAATCCTGAATGCCCTTATAGTGAGTTTTTTTGTGCGTGCTCCTGATGATTTTAGAGTCTTTCCATTAACATGTGATCATATTCGAAAAAGATTAGTTGCTAATGAAAGTTATTGGAAGGCTCTTGATGAAAAAGTCTATGGACACTATAATAATACAAATGTTATTGTGGATGAAGAACCCGTTATAGACTTGGTGGTTGAAAATTCACTGGTTGACGAATTAGTGATTGAAAAATCATTAGTTGTAGAAACGGTGGTTGAAAATTCCTTTGTTGATGATGAGGTTATTCATGAGGGTAAAATATTCAAATCATTATTGGATGATAAAGACAATGACTACCTCCATGTTCGTTCTATTAATTCTAAATTTTTACCGGAGGAAGTAGAAGGTTGTGGTGTATTTTCATCTCTCTCTTTTAATTTTTCCTTTTACCTTGAGTTCTCATTATGTGCTCCTAACCTTTTCTTTGTAGGGGTTAATGTGCTTGCAATTAAGCCCTATCTAGTGCCTAATGAAATCTTTGCAGGAGCGTTTGATAAGTTACTCAAGGCATTGAATTCTTCTGATTGAGAGAAAGAGTATGGTTGAGCGGGACCTTGATAAACTAGCGCTTTGCGGGAGGCAACCCGTATTTTATTGTTTTTTTAGTTTAGTCTTTTCTTTTTGTTGTGTGTTTTCGTTTTTTGTTTTAGAGAGGTAAGGAGAGTGTAACTTATGCTTGTGGGAGTTTATTTTTGTGTAGATTTTGATCCAGAAGGTTGATTTAAAAGGAGAAGAATAAGCTGAATTGCACTCGTATTCGACCGGGCAGAGCTCGGCCCGATCGGGCGCGAGAGCGGATCAGCAAACCTTTATCAACTTCAACAGGCCATAACTTTTTCGTTTCTTATTGGATTTTGGCGTGTGACCTATCATTGGAAAGCTCTTCAAGTCTACTTTCCAATTCAATTAGAATCACTAAATTATGATTAATAGATAAAAAGGTATGATCAGAATAGTGCACCTGACTCAAATTTAGACTTTTTCCCACTAACACTTTGTTTCATTCTTGCCCAAATTTGTTCCAAAGAGATGCATTGCAATCCTCGAGGCTTTGGTGACATTGATGTGGTGATGATGATGAGTAGTCACCTTGACTACTAGCTTCCCTTTAAGACAATGAGGACATTGTCCAATTTAGCTTGGGGGGAGGTTTTCGTGTTCACATGGTATATCTTTCACTCTCTCTTTTTATTTATTTATTTATTTTTTTGTTTTCTTTTGGTCTGCTTAGTATAGATTTTATTTCTTTCTTAGTTTGTTTTATTCCAATGAATTATGAATCATGCTTCCCTGTGCCCCTTGATTAAAATTTTTCGAAATTGTTTTGATTCTTGGTTTTAGATGATAAATATTGTGGATTAGTTGATCATGATTTAATGTTAGATTGCCTTGGAGCCTTAACATGCATCAATTTTTCCCAACTACTTGTGAATACAGTGCTTGACTAGTTGATTTGGTTAGGAATGTGTGATTAGTTCCTGGTATGTCAATGAATTTGAGTATTGGTTTGCAACTATGAGTAATGTTTCATGGCTCAATATTATTCATATGTGGAGGACGAAGGCATTTGTTTTGTAGGTAGCCTTCAGATTTATTTAGATATATTTGTTCCCTTCTTGCTACCCATGTTGTTTCCTTGACTTTTTGTTGTTTATTGACCACATTACAAGCCATGTTTTCCCCATTGGTTACTAGTCCCAAGCTTGGCTTGGGGGAGCTATTAGTGAGTGAGGTGAGGGAGTTTGTAGTGTGCACATTATTTGCACAATTTGGGTGGGTTTTGAGAAGTAATTTGTCCTTGGTCATATTTTTGTTTTGATGAGTTTAAAAGTTGAATATCCTTGGAAAAAAAAAAGTGTGATGAAAAAGGAAAAAAAAAAAAGAAGTTAAAAAAAAGGGAGAAATATGTTGAAAAAAAAAAAGTGAACTTCTAAGGAAAAAAAAGAAAAAGAAAAAAAAAAGAGCAAAAGAAAAAAAAGTGTTTGATGATCAAATGTTCTAAATGAAGGTTGATCAAAAGAAAAGAAAAGAAAAAAAAAGGTTTGAGTTTCAATGTAAATATTTAAAGTTTGAGTTCAAAGTTTGTTTATTCACTCTAGTTCCATATTATCATATTTTTGTGAGTGAATTTTGTAAGTATTGGGATTGATTATTATGATTGGAGTTGTATTTGGTGGCTTTTATTGGAGTTAGTTATGTTGTTGGAGATGTATGATCATCATTTATTTTGGTCATGGGTTTATTTAGGATTTGGCTCCCTTAATGCATAGCTTTTCTCTCACATTTCCCCAAATTTATCCTACCCTTTACCTTAGCCTTACATTACAAGCTTTAAAGACCTTCCGACCTTGTGCATAGAGTTATGTGGATGTGAAAGTGTTGCTTATCAATGCAAGTTATGACTTGACATATTCCGAGTCGACTAATAGGTTGAGTGTATGTCTTTTTAAACACACGAGTGTTGTGAGTTTGGGAGGGCATTATTCACATATAAAGGGGTTGGGATGGAGAGCGATCGAGTACATCTTTTACTTGCCATATAAATGAGAGTCGAGTGTGTGAGCACTAGTCTTGAATTCTATATGCTCTTGTGGTTTGCTCTATTTGACAATTGTTAGAGAAGATTGGTAGTTGGATGGATTTGACTGGTTGACTTTGATACATGTTTGTCAGATTTACCTTGAATTATATTTATCGATTTAAATTATTTTGGGGGTGAAGTATTGATTTATTGATTCATTGCTTTGCTTAGGGACAAACAAAGGTTTGGCTTGGGGGAGTTTGATGAGTCTATTTTATATATAGTTATATTCCCTGTCCCGTGGTCATATTTGTGCTAATTTGAGCTCTGCGGAGCTATTTTTATTACTAATATACGTTTTCTAGTGTTTTTGTAGAGTTGGTATTATTTAGTAGGAATTTGCAGAATTACGATAAAACTTGAGCTTATTGAGCCACTACAAAGATATTAGAGTCAGATCGTATTTTATGACCGTATTATAAGCCCAAGGCCGAGCTACATAAATTTAGTTTGGTGATTAAGGGCTCGATTAAATAAGCAAGCTACAAAGTTCATGTTACTAGTACGAACCAAACAAGTATCACGATATTTTACTAGATAAGCCAAGTAGTGAATAGAGAGGTTTGGGCCTAAAGCAAACAGAAGCCCAACCCCAAGAAAAGTCAGCTGCTGGGCGTGATTTCTGACGGGCCCGATCGGGCGGCCTAATGCCCGATCGAGCGAGCTTGTTGCTGCGAGATTGAGCTGATTTGATTCATCAGTGGGCTTCGTTGTTAAAAGCCCAATTAATGGCAGCCTATGAAGATTTCCGCAACTTATATATTTATAGTATGTTAGGTTTTGTGGAGGAATTTGAGTGGGGTTAGGATTTGTTTTTGTCTTCTTTATAAAAGGGGATAGGATTAGTACGTAGGAGTTAAGTAGCTTTAGTTGTAGTTTTAGCTTCTAGATTTTATTCTTAACTTGTTTAGCTTTTTCTCTTTATCTAATTATATTTCTTATGGCTTTTAATTATGCTTTATTTAATTATTTTTGTTTAGTTTATTTTTAATTATGTCTGAGTAGTTTACTTTCTAGGGTTTATGGGGATCCATAATTAATATGAAGGGATAGTTTGTTATTATTGATTATTGATATTGCATGATAATTTCCTATTGAATTGTTTTAATTCTTTGCAATTAGATTATGAATCGAGCAGATGTAATTTGATTGTGAATGTTTAGCAATATTGAATTGATGAATCGAGCAGATGTTGATTTAATATTAAAGGCTAATTTTAATAGGAACTTAGGTCTAGTAAATTGCGAGAGCCTGTTAGATCTATGTTGATTAATAAATTGCGAGAGCCTGTTAATCATGTTATCTGTGCATTGTTAATTATTAATTACTTCGTTTTGTCCCGGAATATTAATTATTGGTGAACCTGTGACCCTAGGCTTCATTATTATTGTTTCTCTTCTCCCTAAATTTATTCTTCGTAGTATAGAATTCATACCTAAAAATATTGGTTACTTAGATAATTTAGATTATAGTAATTAATTAGAATTAAAAAGACTTGTTTCCCTGTGGAGTTCGACCCTACTTCCCTATCTACTTTAGTTAGTGATTTAGGTAATTATTTTTGATTAGGAGATACGACTTTACCTTGTCACATGCCTTGTTGAGGTCTGTGTAATCAACACATATGCGCCAAGTTCCATTCGGCTTTTTTACTAATACAACATTAGCTACCCACTCAGGGAAATTGCACTGCCGAATGAACTTGGCGTCCAACAGCTTTTTAACTTCGGTGGCTGCCGCCTGACTTCTTTCCTTGCCATGGTTTCTTTTCTTTTGCCGGGTGGGCTTCTTTTTACGATCCACGGCGAGTTTGTGGACAGCGAGATCTGGGCTGATGCCTGGCAACTCTTCCACTTTAAAGGCAAAGATGTCTTTGAATTCTCTCAACAGCTGGTGCAGGCTCTCACCCAGCTTAGCAAATGCAACCGTCCCCACCTTAACCGTCCGCTCTGGGCGACTGTCGTCCAGAGGGATATCAACGTGTTCGCCAGCAGGCTGGGGACGGAGATCATCCGACCGTTCCCCGGTCAGTGATTGCTATTGTTTTTCTTTTTTTACCACCACCAGCTGATCAGTCTTTCTTTTCTTTCCGGCTGGTGGGGCCGACTGTTCTTCCTTGACATCGTCGAGGTCGATCATTTGCTTGCCCCGGCCGAATGCTGCGGCCGCGGGCTTGACGTCCGAGAGATAACACTCTCGAGCCGTCTTTTGGTCCCTGTAGACACCTAAAAATGTCTCCCCAAAACCAAACCCGATGATAAATAACCTTTCACCGCCACTGTTGGTCGGGTTTAGTATTTAATCCCGAGAGTGCTTGAAAAATCGTATTTTATTAAATTCATACCTTTGAAAGGTCCATGGATTAGTCATGATGTTTGGTAAAAGCATAGTTTTAATTTTAGCCCAAGCTTGTTAATTAATTTTAAGCCCAAACCTTTTTATTTTATTATTTATTATTTGTGGCCCAAATATTTTATTTATTTTTATTTTATTATTTTCTTATTTTAGCCTGAATAATAAAAGTCAGAAGAAAGCCCGAAATTATAATTCGGCACTTAAAATGCCGAAAGAAATTAGGGTTAAAAATGAATTCAGACGGAAAAATGGACTGGAGCTGACCATGTCACGGTACGTCTTGACCGTGTCACGGGAACTGTTCCCGTCTAACGGTGGGACTTCCCGTGACAGGGGAGGTCTGCCGTGACACGGGAAGTTCCGTGTCCTTTCCGCGTAAACCCTTAACGCGTTTTCCGTCCCGTTTTCTGAAAATTTCCCGCGTCACTCCAAAACTGACCGTGTCACGGGAACTTGTACCATCTGACGGTACAGTCTAACCGTGTCACGGTACAGTGTGACCGTGTCACGAGATACTTTTTTAGGGTTTTTATCATTTTAGGGTTCCGTGTGCTCCCTCAGCACATTTCCCTATAAATACCCCCTCATTTCTGATGTACGGGGCAACGAGAATTCGATTATTCTTATTTTTCTCTCTCCTATGCTATTAACCTAAACACTAGCCTACCCTTTTCACTTCAAAATTCCTTCTTCAAGCACTCAAAGGAGTCCATATTTTACTCGAGGTTCTGTCCTTAAGCCAAGGCGTGAAAGGTAGAATCGTTTGAGGGTTTGGCCCCAAAATCAACCTTATTTTATTTAATTTAATTTAATTATTGTTTTATCATTTCCTTGAAGTTACTAACTCGTTTATTATTTATTAGTTGCAAACAAACAGATTCAAAGTAAGGATCATGCTCCTTTTATTATTATTATTATTATTCTAACGATTTTATGTTGTTGGAATTGTGATTAAATTGGTTTTAATATTAATGTTGTTCTATTATTTATTGATCACCATATTGCATGTTTAAAGGGAATATGTAATTGAAAATCACGCCTAATAAGATAATTTGGACAACCGGTTTAGAATCCTTTTTAATCTTATTGTTTAATCAAGTGATCACCAAATTTTTAGAATTATGTGTGCATTAATTTTAAACCAATTTAGTTAAATAATAGTTTAGAGCGAATTGAATTATTGTTTGTATGCCTTTGAGATCACAGGAATGCTTTTCACTATAAGAATCGAGTAGAGGCCAATACGGGCGAATGTGACTCCACGACTCACTTCGTACCATCATCCCCGATCCTCCTTTCGTGGTTCCGAACCATATGGAGTTAGTAATCTCATGGATTATGAATGGGGTGTAACCTTCACGGGTCAATCGTTGTTGCCTTCGTTGTCCCTTATTCGTGGTTGCCTTTTTATGATCCGTGAACGGTTTACAAGTTCCTAAAAAAACTTGTTGGCGGCTCCCTACTTTATTTGTCCCTAATCGTTGTCCCTAATCGTAATGTCAATTCCCACTTCCTATGAGTGCCAAGCATATTCACACATGCTTTAACGTAGGCGCACTTCAAACGACGCCTACAATTTGGCGACTCCACTGGGGAGGATTCTTAATTATTTATCGATTTGAGTGATCAGTATTTAATTAAGATGAGTGGATGAGACTTGAAAGATTCTTGAAAAAAATATTCCTATGATCAATTTGGCATTTTTGCATCTGCATAGACGTTTTAACGTCGCATTCAGGTCTGTCCCGTAGGAAAAATTGGATAACTTGATTGCGCGCGAAGGAAAACAGGGCACCAGTCAGATTTTCTGACTGCCGTGTCACGACAGAGTCTGCCGTGTCACGACAGTCCTAAAATCAGTCCGGTGGCCTATTTTCTTTTCTCACAGTCGACTTCCTTCGATTTTTCTAAAAAAAAAACATATGTGTTCTACATGCGTCTTAGCCCCGGGGGATTTAAGCTCTATCAACCCAAAAACGCTCATGGCAATAAGGGTTCATCCGAGTCATTAAATCCACCCAAACCATGGAGTCGAGTTCGATTTCATCACGAACTCGCGGAGCCGCCCGTTGGCATACACCCTCAAGGGAGGCTGCCTTGCTAACGCGTCCAAACTCTTAACCATGGTACCCTTTTGACACCCAAAGCTTGACCAATAGTTGAACATAGATCTTGACTTTAGGTTGCGAACTTTTTTTCACATCATCGTGCCTAAATGCTATGTGTTTGTTTGGTGCTAACCCTCATGTGTTTGCTCTTTTTGTTTAACCCATGACCGAGGGTTTTTATTCTCACATAGTAATTAGTACGGACTTAAAATCGATTAAAATCTGAAAAATCACAAAACTGACCTGGAACTGCGCACCGTGTCACGGCAGGTTCTGCCGTATCACGGTGAACAGTGCCGTGACACGGGAAAGTCTACCATCTGACGGTAGACTGTACCGTGTCACGCCAGTCTGCACCGTGACACGGTGCCCAGGAATGTGTCCCGTCAGTCTTTTTTCTCGATTTTTGCGTCCAGTATTGAGTTGTGTCTAGCTATACGGTCAAAACACGCGTCTATAACCTCACCTAATCACTCACATATTATGTCCACACACTTTTTTTTTTCGTCATGCACCACTTTTGACCGTATTTTAGGGAAGTTTCGCTTTTTTTTTGTGTCGTTTTTTTTCGGAGTAAGTCGAATGGTATCCTCCCATGTTTTCTTTTTTAATAAGTAGAGCTTCAATAATAAATTTTTTTTTCTTTTTTTAATCCGGATAGGTTAAGGTCAAGTTTGGGTCATTAAAGGTGTGTTTGTTTCGATGTCACAGCACTTGGGTAAGAAGCAAGGGTAGATTGTTACGGTTCGAGTCCATACCTCAACAACCTCTTATACCAAAGAGGCATACAAGGAAACCACCTCAGTCATCTCCACAAGATCCGTCTCCAATCTACTTTCAACCAATGGCCACTAAGGAAGACATCGAGAACCTCAACAGGACAATCGAAAGATTGTCTGACATGATGCAGATACTCACTACTAGAGTCAGCACTGTAGAGCAAGACAAGCAAAACAGTGTCACTACTGCTGCGATGGACAAGATCAAGGAACAAATGAGCAAGATTTCCGAAGAGTTCACTTATGTGGAACAGCCTATCACCTCCTCGTCTATAAGAGAGAAGCTTCCTGAGAAGTTTCCCGCTGCTGATATTCCCAAGTTCAAGCCTACTGATAATCCACTTTTCCATTTGAAGGCTTTTTCTGCAACTATGGCTCTTAAGGGAGTAGATGTGACACTCTTCCCTACGGTGTTTCCTTTTTCCTTAGAACATGCCTGTCAACAGTGGTTCTATTCTCTAGAATCCAAGCATGTCGCGACCTGGGAGGATGTTACTGAAAGTTTTATGAATCGGTACAAGTGTAACATCCAGGCCAAGACTTCTGAACATGAACTCTCCATTCTCAAACAGAAAGAGAATGAAGGCTTCACCACTTACTTACCTAAGCAGGTGGAGAGAAACAGCTGCGCTCTTGGTGGATCCTCCCAAGGAGAAGGAAATGGTTCGCTTGTTCATTGCCAACCTGACTCATAAGTACAAGCAACACCTGAAGTTTCTACCCCTAAGTACCTTTGATGCTGTATACGATATTGGAATCAATATCGAAGACGAACTGATGAAGTCTGTTGGTAGCAACAATAACAACAGCACTTGGAATAACAAGAAGAACGACACTCCTTCTTCTTCGTCTTCTAAGCCCAATAATGTTACCAACAATATCAACATCAATGATGTGCTGGCCCTTAATGCTCCTCCTCAAAGATTCCAAAGGCAAAGGAGGGTTTATACGCCTTTGGGAATGACTTATGATGCTGCTTATGACCGTCTTCATGGTCAGGGACTGATTATGCCAATTGGACCATTTCCAGAACCTCGACCTGAGAATAGGACCGCCAACTATGACCCCAATGCTTATTGCAAGTATCATCAAGGCAAGGGTCATAACACTGAGAAGTGTTGGAGGCTGAAAGACGCAATCCAAGACCTGATAGATGCTAACCAACTTCCCGTCCCTCCAGGGGGCAAGAAGCCTAACATTCAAACAGGTCCTCTTTCTGATGCTTTGGCTATCATGGGAGATGAAGTCTCCTTTGATCCGTCAATACTCATTCAACCTGTGAATGAACCTCTGCCGGAAGTTGTATTTATCTCAAGCACTGAAGAAGTGAATGGGATTTGGGATAGTGATGATGAAGATGTCTATCTCAAAGATATAGCCTGTTCATCTCTCGGCACCAGTAAAGATGTTTGGGGGGACCTTGAGGTCAAGGTTCTCACTAGAAGTGGACGGTTGCAACAACCTAACCCACCTCCACCACAATCAAACCCGATAGTTGATCCCATCGACCCGGTGAATAGCGATGTGGTCAAACAGCTACAAAAGACCAAGGTGGAGATGAATGTATGGAAGCTTTTGGCCACTTCCCACGAGCATCGAAAGGCTGTAATGAATGCTCTGGTGAAGATAGGAGTCGATGACGACATGACTCCCCAAGGACTGGTCAACTTTCTCACTACTGAGCTGCCGAGTACCAGCAATCTGATTTCCTTTTCTGATAAGGATCTACCCCCGGAAGGGGACCAACATAATAAGGCCTTACACCTCACTGTGGTGTGTAGGCAGATGAATGTTCCTATGAGCCTGGTTGATAATGGCTCTGCAATCAATGTGTGCCCACTCCGTACTGCAAAGAAGTTGGGTATAAAGAATGAAGAGTTAACTCCCTCCACTCAAGGGATTCGAGCTTACGATAATACTCGCCGTCAAGTCGTGGGTACTATCATATTGAATATAACTACTGGGGCCGTTGAGCGTCGCACCAAATTTCAGGTGGTGGACATTAAGGCCTCTTTCAATCTGTTGTTAGGACGCCCTTGGCTTCATGAGCTAAAGGAGATTCCGTCGTCGCTTCATCAGAAAGTGAAAGCCATAGTTGGAGGGGTTCCGATTACCATCGATGCTTCTCCTATGCGCATTCAAGTTATTGATACTCCCATCGTCCATGTTGAACACGACGAGGAAGATGAAGATCTTTGGGGGTTTTCACTAGATGATGTTCTTGCAATCGAAGAAGAGGAAAAGTGTCATCTCGACTTCGATCCTTATTCAAACACCAGTATCAACGCCATTCTGAAGAAGCAAGGTCACTTTCCTGGAATGACCCTTGGGCTCAAGAAGGAAATGGCTAAATCTTGGGGCTATCCTGGTGCAGTCAAGAAGGACACTTTCGGCTTAGGATTCGAGCCGACAAAGGAAGATTTGAAATAGGCTGCATTGAAAATGAAGGCTCGCAACAGTGCTCGAATCACGAAGACAGAAATGGCCATGGATCCATATCCGTTCACTCTCAACGGCCAGTACATCAAAGAAGGGGAAGACTTCCCATGCTATGAATTCCCCGAACCATTTGTCCATGATGGGATCCGTGAACCAGGATTTGAGGTGTTCCTCGATTATGACTTCATCGATGAAGAACTCTCTACAGTCGAGAAGACAGCCAGCCTGAACTCTGATGATCTGGGAATTAATCTTCTTTTTGGAATGGAGAAAAATGACTCCAAGCCGGTCTGCAATGATAACTCTGAGCTCATTCAAGCGGTCATAGAGAACAAGGAGTTTGATCCCTCCGAGTTAATCGTCCAAGCTGACAACATTTCAAGGGGATGGCGCAAGACATTAAGGATCACTACGCCGAGTGGAGAGAAGTTGGAAATAACCGCTGGCGAGGGTCCTATGTTTGATGAGTCTGAATCGTCTGGGTTCGAGTCCGAGTCTGAGTCTAAGTCTGTAGATGAGTCCTTAGAGTCTGAGGCTGACCCTCTTTCTGCTATAGAGTTCAACCCTGAGTCTCTTGTTGAGCCCTATCCTTCTAGTCCTAATAATTCTGGTGAGGTCGCTGCTGACCTTGCCTCTCTTGATGTATTAGCCAGTGGTTTCAATAAAATGAGTACCTTTGATTACAACGCGTGCCATTCCCCTAGCCCTGATTAATATTGCTTTGCTAATGATAAAAATGACAAAGAGATAATAAAAGCAATGGAAGAACACGAAAATAAAATAGCAGTTATTGAAGATACAAAAACAGTTAACATTTCCAATGATACGACTGTTAAAGAAGTAAAAATTGGATTAACACTAAGTCAAGATGAACGCAAAGAGCTAATTAACTTGCTTAGTGAATTTGTTGATGTATTTGCTTGGTCATACCAAGATATGCCAGGAATTGACAGGGATATAGCTCAGCATACGATACCACTCATTCCAGGTATGAAGCCTGTCAAACAAAAGCTGCGCCGAATGAAACCAGATGTGGCTCTCAAAATCAAAGAAGAAATCAGAAAGCAATTGGCCGCAGGTTTCATCAAAGTATCCAAGTATCCGGAATGGATAGCAAATGTGGTTCCAGTTCCAAAGAAGGATGGAAGGGTCAGAATGTGTGTTGATTACAGGGATCTCAATAAAGCAAGCCCAAAAGATGGGTTCCCTCTACCTCACATTGACATTCTGGTCGATAATACAGCAAACCATGCACTCCTGTCATTCATGGATGGTTACGCCGGATATAATCAGGTATTGATGGCCGAAGAAGACATGGAAAAAACCACATTCATCACACAGTGGGGTACATATTGCTATACGGTAATGCCATTCGGGTTGAAAAACGCGGGTGCCACATACCAAAGAGCAGCTACAACATTGTTACATGATATGATGCACAAAGAAGTGGGGGTCTATGTCGATGATATGATTATCAAGTCTAAGGATCGCCCAGGCCATATCGTCGCACTTCACAAGTTTTTTGAAAGACTCCGTAAGTACAACATGAGATTAAATCCAGCAAAATGTGCATTCGGAGTCACGTCAGGCAAATTACTTGGATATGTGATCATTTCTCGAGGGATTAAAATAGATCCTTCAAAAGTAAAAGCGATCATGGCCATGCCTCCACCCAAAAATGAGAAGGAGATTCGAGGCTTCATTGGAAGGTTGCAGTATATAAGTAGGTTCATATCAAAGCTCACAGCGATATGTGAACCTATATTCAAGAAGCTTAAGAAGAATGTCCCAGTCACATGGGATGATGACTGCCAAAAGGCTTTCGAAAAAATCAAAGAGTATTTGGAAAACCCACCCGTGCTAGCGCCAGCAATACCTGACTTTCCTCTTCGACTCTACCTTACGGTCACAAGAGAAATGATGGGGGCAATGCTAGCACAAGAGATCGAAAGCAAGGAGAATGCAATTTATTACCTGAGAAAGAAACTCCAAGGATATGTACGCGATACACGCCTCTCGAGAAGTTGTGTCTCGCACTCGTATGGGCCGCACAGAACCTAAGACATTACATGCTAACTCATACGGTGCATGTCGTGTCTAAGATGGATCCTCTCAAATACCTGTTCGAGAAAGCAACACTCAACGGCAGATTATCAAGGTGGATAGTCAATCTGGCCCAATTTGACTTGAGATTTTTGCCACAAAAGGCCATCAAAGTTTCTGCAGTTTCTGACTTCTTAGCAGACTTTCCGCTAGAAGAAGCTGAAAAAGAAGAAGATGAGTACGATTTCCCTGACGAAGATTTACTCATGACCGAAGACGATAGTTGGACGCTCTATTTCGATGGAGCTTCAAACCAAAAAGGATGTGGCGTGGGAGTCTTGCTCGTATCGCCCAATGAAGAACACATCCCAATTTCCATGAAGCTCGACTTTGATGTCACCAACAATGCCGCAGAATATGAAGCATGCATTTTGGGATTAGAAACAGCTGTCGCCTTGGGAATCAAGAAACTCAGAATCTACGGTGACTCTTCACTAATCATTAACTAAATCTCTAAGAGATGGAAAGTGAGGAGTGAAAGTCTTGCTACGTATCAAGCTCGTTTAGAAACTCTCACGGAGCGACTAGATGAAGTGGAATATACGTATTTGCCAAGAGAAGAAAACCAGTTCGCCGACGCACTAGCTAAGTTAGCATCAATGGTGCGAATTCCAACTGACACGATCAGAATGCCACTGACCATAGAGAGACGATATGAACCAGCTTATGTTCATGCACTTGATGATGAACAAGAACCACAGGAGGAAGATGATGAGCCATGGTATACAGACATCCTTAATTATGTGACAAAAGTAGAGTACCCTCCTAATACTGATAAAAGAGCAAGCCGTGCTTTGAGGCTCCTGGCCTCACAGTATGTGCTCATCAGGGGAGAACTCCACAAGAGAACCGCAACAGGAAGGAATCTCTTATGTATAGCCAAGAAAGAAGCACATAAAACCATGGAAAACCTTCATGCTGGTATATGTGGAACTCACATGAATGCAAAGATGTTAGTCCAAAAGATTCAACGACAAGGTTACTATTGGACTACTATGGAGCGAGATTGTCATGAGTACGTCAAGAAATGTACGAAGTGTCAAATCTATGCAAACTTACAGCATGTTCCACCTTCACTTCTCTACACGTATACTTCTCCATGGCCTTTCTCCACTTGGGGCATTGACATCATTGGAAAAATCACACCACCAGGACAAGGAGGGAATGGATTCATTCTCGTAGCAATCGACTACTTCACCAAATGGGTCGAGGCAGCCTCATATGCCAAGCTGACGGTAAAACATGTAGCTCAATTCATTGAGAAAAATATTATATGCCGTTATGGGGTACCACATGAGATGATCAGTGACAATGGAACACATTTCCAAGCCGAATGCGCGGAATTGTTGCAGAAATATCATATCAAACATCATCGATCATCACCTTACATACCACAATCGAACGGAGCAGTTGAATCGGCCAACAAAAATGTGAAGACCATCATCGAGAAGATGACGGAAAATTATAAGGATTGGCCAAGTAAGCTACATTTCGCCCTTTAGGGTTATCGAACCTCTGTTCGTACGTCGACAGGGGCTACCCCTTTCTCTTCAGTCTATGGCGTCGAAGCTGTACAACCAATCGAGCTTGAGATACCTTCTTTCGAATCGCATTGGAAAGCCAACTAGATGAAGTCAACTGGATTAGAGCAAGATACGACGAACTGGTCCTGCTTGATGAAAAACGCTTGGCAGCTTTGCATCATGTCCAAACCTACCAACAGCGTATGGCACGACATTTTAATAAAAAAGTCAAGACCAGGAACATCAAAGAGGGTGACCTAGTGCTTAAGGCACTTCGCAAAAATGTGTTAGATCCAAGAGGAAAATTCAGACCGAACTGGTCAGGACCGTACATTGTTAAAGCCATCCTGTCTGGCGGAGCGGCACAATTGGTAGACATGGACGGTAACGGCTTCCATAATTTAACCAACTTGGATCAACTCAAGAAATTCTACGCCTAGTCGCATGGGTTCATGACCCAATAGAGCTACGTCTGGCCTGATTCCTTTTTTGAGGATACGTAGGCAACCCCTCAAGGGGGCCCGACCACTTTAAAATAAAAAAAATCCTCCCTCTATTGATCTAATATGCGCGTCGGTTCAGCATTGCGTCACGGCAAAAAAAAATAAAATAAAAAAAGGGGTAAATATGCCGCGACACGGGAGATATTCCCGTCTGACGGGAGAAAATCCCGTGTCACGGCAAACTCTGAACGGCAAAAAAGGACAGAGTGCCTCCCGTGACACAGGATTTGTTTCCGTCTGACGGGAGAACTGTTCCGTGCCACGTCACCCTGTCTGCCAAAAAAAAAATAAAATTTTGCCGTGACGCGGGAATTTGAACTGTGTCACGGGACCCTCTGACCGTGACACGGCAGATTTTCAGTTTCCCGTTTTATTTATTGGCGCATTCGTTGCGAATTTATTGTTCGAGTTTTTGTTTTCATTCTTCCATTGCGTCCGACTCCTTGACTCGGATGATTATTAAAAGTCATTGTAATTTTTAACGGCTGAAATAAATATGCTATTATTAAAATAAATGCGACTACAAATATTGGCATCAAATGCCTTATTTTAAATAAAAATTATAAATTATAAAATGCAAAGCACTATTGATCTAATCCCTCTTCTCTTTAGGAACATCCTTTCCTTGCTCAATTAGGTCGGCCTTCACCATTAGTGTGTCTTTTGTAGCCCGAACCGTCACACCCCTAGTCGAACTCTCACCCCTTTCACCTTTCTTGAACTTTTTCGGTTGTTTCTCCCTATACACCATCTTTTCTTTACCCTTTCCTTTCACGTAGGTCTTCTTTCTTGGCATCTTAGGAGTCTTAAACTCAATTCCTTGTGTTCTCGGACCTAAGCGATCTTTAAGAGGAGCTTTCTTATCTCCAAGACGTTTCTTTACATCAGACTTGCGCGATCCGAATCGTTCCCTCCTACTTCTAGGATTCAACCACGCCTTGTATGCACTAGATAATGGAGGAGGAGCTTGGTCACTTGCAGAAACGGTCCACAAAGGTCTTCCAATCCAATAAGCCTCGTACTTGTGAACGTTACTTTCATGCAACGATACTTCACGAGGACTATCGTTATAGCGTGGAATTACTTGTTCCAGTCCATACTGCCACATTAGTCGAGAGGGACAGTAAAAAGTCAGTTTGGAGATACTAGGAACACAGCAATATGGAGTTTCATTCGTGCCAACCATCCTAGTAAGCCTCCACCAAGGCACCACCCAACGAATGGAAAATTCACTCTTTGCAAAGAAATTTTTCCAATCTTCATACGACATGTTCGCAGAATAATTCTTTTTCCTACGGACTAAGTCGTTAGGGCCATATTTGTCAATATCGTCGGGGGCTTCAAATAATTCCAAACGCTCCATCAACCAAATCTGCAAAACAAGAAAAAAAAATAATATTAATTAAAAAAAAAATTAGTCAAAAATTAAAAAAAAAAACAGCAGATTCCCGTGACACGGCAGGTTTAACCGTGTCACAGCAGATCCCAACCGTGACACGGTGCCTGTCTTGTGTCACGGGGGCTATTCGGAGCGTATTTTTACCTGTAATAGTACCAGAGAACCCTTCCTGATGGCTTTCCGGTCAGCTTTTGCCTCGTCAAGGCCACGAAATGTTTCTCCAAGGCACGTTGGCATAGGAGATCTTCCGGATTCTACATGCTCAAGTACAGACGCTAGACAAGCATGTCCTACCCTACCATTTGCAAATAGTAGCTTGCTAAACATGCAAAAAATATATGCCCTTCTACGATACACATGATAAGACTCGGAGATAGGGCGATTAAAATATAAATTAGCAAGTTTTTCTAAGTCTACTTCATTACCACAAACAATTCTATTTAAATCTGGATCTGTTAGATTCAGATGGCGTTCAAAGTCTTGGTAATAATATTCACGTAAGGTAGGCATGTCAATAAGATTTCTAGCAGGAAATCCAAAGATTGCACCAAATTCCTCCGGCAGAGGACATATTTCATCATAATCAAATTTGAAACAGTGTGTTTCTGGACTCCAATAATCTAATGCTGCTTTAAGAAAATTATGTTCAATAGCTACATGTCGTAGGGCTAGCAAACCCCTGACATGAAATAATTCTAACTCTCTTTTTTCAGCATTGGTCAAAGAATAAGACCAGTCGCGCAACGTATTATCAAAATTCTGAAACATGATTATTGAATTATGAAATTCTAAATTATTTTATGTTTCGTAATTATGCATATCATGAATAATCTAGTCTTATTTTATAGCAAAAGCGCTCAAAACTGCCCAGAATTTATCTTTTCACACGCGTAAAACAAACCGCGGAATAATATGCGTCCCGTGACACGGGAAATTCCACCGTGTCACGGGAATCTTTGCCGTGACACGGCAGGTTTTGCCATGACACGGTGAACAGTGCCGTGACACGGCACCTTGCGCGCTATATTTTTTCATCTTTTCCGTATCTATTCGGATTTTTTGTATTTTCTTATCTTTAACGTTTATTTTTTCAGTCTTTGCTGAGAGTTTTATTTCTAATAAAATTCTCACCTTTTTTTTATTTTTATCTTTATTTTATTTTACGATTTTATTTCTTTTGTTTTTTATTTTATTTTTATTTTGGGGAAGATATTTTTTATATTTATTTATTCATCATTTTATTTTTATTTCTCTTCTTTTCTTTTCTTTTGGGGAAGGTAATTTTATTTTGAGTGTTTTTTTATTTCTTTTCTTTTGGGGAAGGTCGGTACCCTCCATTACTCTACTTATGTTTTTTCGTCGTGTCATTAATAAGTACACAATCACACACAAAGAGTCTCAAACACACACTAACACACACAATAGTAGATATATAAACTTTAAGTAATGTACAAAGAGTCGTAATACATAAATGTGTCAAGTGTCATCACAGTATGCACAAAAACCCTCGGTCAAAAATCTTTAGAATCAGAATCAGTCTCATCTTGACCCTGTGCATGTGGACCTCTCTGTGTGTATGGGAACGGCGAACTGAAGAGTCCCTCGACCATCCGAGTACAGGGAGTAGCGTCCCTACTAGTCCCAGTAGGCCCAGTAGTAGCCAAGCTCAAAGCAGGACCCATCCAGCCGGAGAATGGAGACTGGCCCAAAGATATTGGAATCGTCGGCGAAGGCATCGTCCCATACAGCGGAACCGAGAACAAGCCCGACAGTGGTGGAGGAATCCCGGATAATGGGGCCGAGAATGAACCAGGATCCAAAGGAGACCCAAACTCAGGAACTGGAGGCTGTGAAAATGACGGACGCTGAGAAGACTGACCCTGCTGCCACTGAGCCTCCTGGAACGGCTGAGTAGTCTTCGGCTCTCGCTGAGAACGCCGGTGAGCCTCAGGAGATCGTCTACCACGACCAAGCTCCTCCTCGTCCGAGCCTCTGGGCCTCGAGCGCGAGCGGGACCTCCGTCGCTCCTGAAAAACACAAAATCAAAAGGTGTCAACGATGCAAAATAAAACAAATGGTAGAAATAAAAAAATAATAAGTGATACCTCAAGGACGTCGCTAGAGCTCCAACAACTCGCACCACGCCGAAGCTTGATGATGCAATACTTCAGCGCGTCCACCAGCTTCATAATTCCCATCACCTCCGGGCGGTTAGGCTGAGGATAAAACAAAGAAAAATCAGTAATAAGCAGCATTAAAAGAGTGGATAATGCGTCGAAGAAAACTCACCGGCTCAAAAACCTCGGGCACTGACTCCTGCGCCTGTCTATAACCCTCCGGCGCGTCAGCAATATGGTCCTCTGTGATACCGATCGGCCCAGGGTAGCGGACAGACTGAGGAGGAATCTGAATCCTCCCCATAGGGTGGATGGTCGTCTACAAATATGATCGAATAATCAAGTTATTCGACTATTTAAAACAGAGACTAGCAAAGAAGACTCTCGAAAGAAATTATACCTCGGGAAGACGGGGTGGAGGAGCCAGAGAGGGAAGCAGATCCCGCGCATAGTCGCTCTCCATGTGAACGAGCTCCTGCCACGGAAGAGTGTAGCGCTCTCCCCTGTTGATCAACCCTCTGATCAAGCGGGAGTCCAGCATCGACTCTGGCGTGGATGAAGGCACCACGAAACGATCGCCGCTATGCTGACGGACGACTCGCTCCCCCAAATACCAGACGAAGCGCCCAGTACCAACCAAAATGGTACGGTACACTGAAAGACGTAGGGCCTCGGGTAAATCAGTCATCCCGGCCCAAGGACGATACTGGACATCGATGGGAACATGGAAACCATAAAAAGTTAGGCGTGAAACAACAGAAACAACATCAGAAGGAAAAAACGCAACAAAGCTAATCCTTACGCCAACGGAAGAGGTGCCTCGGCGTAGTAGCCCACGAAGCGCCGAAACAGACTCCACCCGTGACTCTCCTCGGTCACGCCAGCTGGCTCCGACGGGGAAGTCATGGACCACTCCCCGACGCCGGCGAGGAGCCAAGCCTGGGAAGTACTCGTAGAACCATAACTGCAACAAAAGTAACATTCAGCACACGAATCGAACAAGCCGAAATGAAACAAGAAGGGAAAAGATCATCACCTCTACGACTCTCCACAGGCCGTAAACGGTGATAGGGGACTCGTCATTCAGCTGACGGCAGCCATAACGTAGAGAGAGAAGAAGATCCGTTTATCCAAGACTGGCCCAGCTGTAGGATCCTATCTCGGGAATCCTGGCCAAAGAAGGGAGGTAGCAGAGGAGAACGCGTGAACTCCTGTCGGGAGAGAGGGTCATAGAGATCAGAATAAAGATGAAGATCCGCACCCGCTGCTCGGCCGTCGTATCCTCCATATCGAAGCCGCGAGCAAGAACTGAAGCCGACTCCGATCGTCCACTCCTAGGACCACCTCGAGACACTGGTCGGGTCCTGATGTGCTGAACGACCGGACCCAACAAATCAGCTACCTCAGCCGATGTCCAAGATAGATCAAACATCTGGCCTACTGCCCGGTCAGTAAAGCGCAGCCCGCTGATCATGCTGAAGTCTAGGGGGGTCACCGTCATCTCCCCCCAAGCAAAGTGAAACGTGTTGGTAGTATCCCAGAAATACTCCAACAATGCGCGAACGACCGTCGCGCCGCAACCCCGGGGGCTGCGTAACCCTACAACCGCCGCGTAGAAATCGACCAAGCCAGACGACTCCCATAGGGCGCTCGTAGCAGGATCCCCCGTAATGACCTGGTAAAGTCGAGGGATCAAATCACCGGCCCCAGAGCCATGCTGGCGAAGTGTGCCATCGACTATGACGGAGAGTGCGCGGTGAGAGATGTGGTTTTCACGGCAGAAAACCAACTAGTCTAGGGTCCACGGAGGTGGAACCCACCTACCCCTTCTCGTAGAAGTCCGAGGCTCGGACTCCAAGACGTCGTCGTCCACGCCCTCAGGGACAGTGGGAGTGTCCTCCCGAAAAGCCCGACGTCGGCCGCGGGTAGAAAGGTCGCAATCTCGTCGTCTAGGCATGCTATTATAAAAATCTAAATGTTTAGCATCATTTCCTAAACATTTTTTAAGGTGCATATTTATAATAAAAAAATAAATATCTAAATACTTAGCATCATTTCCTAAGCTATTTAGTTGTTTATTGAATTATATGCTAAATTTTATCTAAATGTTTAGCATCATTTCCTAAACATTTAATTAAAGTCGTATATTTACAATAACAATCTGAATACTTAGCATCATTTCCTAAGTTATTTAGTTGTTTATTGAATTATATGCTAAATTTTTACCTCAAGGCTTAAAATTGGCAAAATTATGGTTTTTAGTTTCTCCATGACAAACTAATACTACAGTTCTCCTAACCACATGATACTATGTTCTCCATGGCAATATAGTACATATGCAAAATATGAATCAACACATCATTTCACAAGGTTCACCACCATCTTTTTTCACCATTTCAAAGCATGATCATTATTTCACAAAGTAGCACCCAAGAATGGAGATTTGCTCAATTATCCATCATATCATGCAAATTTTGTCTCAAATTTCTCACAAACATACATGTACACATATACAAGTAAAATCATGGCAAGAATTTCAACATAAAGCTTCAAAATCAAAAACCCCCAAATTGATTTTTTTTAGGGTTTGTCATGAAATTGTTAATATGAAGCAAATTCAAAGCAAAAATCAAAGGGAGCTTACATGAATGTTTGTAAAAGGTCAAAAATGAGGAGAAGATCGAGAAATTACAACAAAATTGGTGAAATTCGAACTCCAAAACTTAAAAATGTGTTGCGACCACCAGAGCAACTGCCGCGACACGGGCAAGACTAACCGTGTCACGGTCAAGAGTAACCGTGTCACGGCAACCATCAAGCCTGACGGAGCTCCGACAATCTGGGCGGCAGCCCCGGGACAAAAGCAGAAGCAGCAACGGAAACAGCAGTAGCGCAGTACAGTGCAGCAAAACAAAAAAGAAAGGAGAAGAAAAAAAAAAGAGAGAGAGACTAACCGTGTCACGATCTCCGTTACCGTGTCACGGCGAGTTTCGAACGGCCGATGGTTAACCTCAGGCGTGGCGCGGCAGCTTTTGGGGGGAGAGAAGCTAAAGTGGTGAATGGTGAAAGCAAGTGTGAAAGCAAGAAGAAATGTGAAATGAAAAAATGTTGCACGTGGATTTAAAGGCAGAAAAGGACAAAAAAGATCCGTTGTTTACTGATTCAAACAGCGAAAAAGAAAAAAAAGAAAAAAAAAATAGGTGTCCCGTGACACGGGATACTAGTCCCGTCAAACGGGAATCCCTGACCGTGTCACGGGAATCTGATGACGTGGCGCGGCAAACCTGAGCCTGGTCAGGGAATATTCTTAGCTTTTTGACCAGTTTGGCTGACTTTCCGAGTTTATTGGGCGATTATTTTTCGCTACAGTTACGCGGAAAATCCCAACTGATATTTAAGGGGGGCTAAAATTTGCCATTTTACCCCTGGCAAGCGTCAAAGCCTATTTTTCGGCATTTTAAGCATTTAATATGGTCGGATAATTGGCTTAAAATTGTGACTTATCTGCGGCCCGCGTTTGGGGATAATCGAACCATCATACACTTATCAATTTTCAGCAATCGTCGGCTTTCCTCAGGCTTGGAAAGCGTTATCGGTGGATTTTTCTTCAAATATAGAAAACCGCCAAGTCGGCTTTCCTCAGGCTTGGAAAGCGCTATAAGTGGATCTTTCTTCAAGTATAGAAAACCGCCAAGTCGGCTTTCCTCAGGCATGGAAGGCATCATCAGTGGGTTTTTCTTCAAGTATAGAAAACCACGAAATTCCTTTGTCGGCTTTCCTCAAGTAAGGAAGGCATTAGCGGTGGATTTCTTCAAGTATAGAATGACACCAAATTTGTTCGTCGACTTTCCTCAGGCATGGAAAGTATTATCCGGTAGCTTTCTTCAGGCTTAGAAAGGTACCAAACTCTTCAGTCGGCTTTCCTCAAGCATGGGAAGCATTTCAACAAATGTCACTCGGTGGGTTCCTTCAAGCTTAGGAAGCTGCCAAACTCATTTGTCACCGACACACTGGTGCCAGATACGTTTCTATGCCTTTACTCTCTTATCTGTGGAATTAACAATTTTCTGCAGGTATCGGCGTATGCAGAGTGATTTAGGATCGCAGAACGTCTTAAATCATTCTCAGTCCCTATCGACTACTTTGACTATCGTTTTCGAAACTAATGTTTCTACAAACTCAGTCAAAGTGGGGGCTTCTGTAGACACCTAAAAATGTCTCCCCAAAACCAAACCCGATGATAAATAACCTTTCACCGCCACTGTTTGTCGGGTTTAGTATTTAATCCCGAGAGTGCTTGAAAAATCGTATTTTATTAAATTCATACCTTTGAAAGGTCCAAGGATTAGTCTTGATGTTTGGTAAAAGCATAGTTTTAATTTTAGCCTAAGCTTGTTAATTAATTTTAAGCCCAAACCTTTTTATTTTATTATTTATTATTTGTGGCCCAAATATTTTATTTATTTTTATTTTATTATTTTCTTATTTTAGCCCGAATAATAAAAGTCAGAAGAAAGCCCAAAATTATCAATCGGCACTTAAAAAGCCGAAAGAAATTAGGGTTAAAAATTAATTTAGACGGAAAAATGGACTGGAGCTGACCGTGTCACGGTACGTCTTGACCGTGTCACGGGAACTGTTCCCGTCTGACGGTGGGACTTCCCATGACACGCGAGGTCTGCCGTGACACGGGAAGTTCCGTGTCCTTTCCGTGTAAACCCTTAACGCGTTTTCCGTCCCGTTTTTCTGAAAATTTCCCGCGTCACTCCAAAACTAACCGTGTCACGGGAACTTGTACCGTCTGACAGTACAGTCTAACCGTGTCACGGTACAGTCTGACCGTGTCACGGGATACTTTTTTAGGGTTTTTATCATTTTAGGGTTCCGTGTGCTCCCTCAGCACATTTCCCTATAAATACCCCCTCATTTCTGATGTACGGGGCAACAAGAATTCGATTATTCTTATTTTTCTCTCTCCTATGCTATTAACCTAAACACTAGCCTACCCTTTTCACTTCAAAATTCCTTCTTCAAGCACTCAAAGGAGTCCATATTTTACTCGAGGTTCTGTCCTTAAGCCAAGGCGTGAAAGGTAGAATCGTTTGAGGGTTTGGCCCCAAAATCAACCTTATTTTATTTAATTTAATTTAATTATTGTTTTATCATTTCCTTGAAGTTACTAACTCGTTTATTATTTTGTAGTTGCAAAAAAAACAGATTCAAAGTAAGGATCATGCTCCTTTTATTATTATTATTATTTTTCTAACGATTTTATGTTGTTGGAATTGTGATTAAATTGGTTTTAATATTAATGTTGTTCTATTATTTATTGATCACCATATTGTATGTTTAAAGGGAATATGTAATTGAAAATCACGCCTAATAAGATAATTTGGACAACCGGTTTAGGATCCTTTTTAATCTTATTATTTAATCAAGTGATCACCAAATTTTTAGAATTATGTGTGCATTAATTTTAAACCAATTTAGTTAAATAATAGTTTGGAGCGAATTGAATTATTGTTTGTATGCCTTTGAGATCACAGGAATGCTTTTCACTATAAGAATCGAGTAGAGGCCAATACAGGCGAATGTGACTCCACGACTCACTTCGTACCATCATCCCCGATCCTCCTTTCGTGGTTCCGAACCATATGGAGTTAGTAATCTCATGGATTATGAATGGGGTGTAACCTTCACGGGTCAATTGTTGTTGCCTTAGTTGTCCCTTATTCGTGGTTGCCTTTTTATGATCCGTGAACGGTTTACAAGTTCCTAAAAAAACTTGTTGGCGGCTCCCTACTTTATTTGTCCCTAATCGTTGTCCCTAATCGTAATGTCAATTCCCACTTCCTATGAGTGCCAAGCATATTCACACATGCTTTAACGTAGGCGCACTTCAAACGACGCCTACAGTCCCCAATGAGGGAACCGACTGTTCCATCATCCTTCTCATACTTGAGTAGCATGAGAGCAGGGATGATGACGGCTTTACACTCATTTAGAGTGGGTTGGCCAAAGATGAGGTTGTAAGCTGTGAGCTCTTCAACCACTAGGAAACGGATGGTCATGTGTCGACCGTCTCCCCTGTTCCCCAGGCGGACAGGTAAGTCAATTCGTCCAACTGGGTTCACAAGTCCTCCCCCAAACCCAACAAGGGTGTGGGAGACCTCCATCATGCTATCCAGTTTGTACTTGAGATTGGATAAGCATTTGAGGCTGATGTGGTCAGAGGAGCTTCCTTTGTCAATCAGAATTCGACCAACCAGTTGGTTTGCCACCTTGCATTCAATGACCACAGGGTCATCATGCGGCCGGCGGAATTTGCCTCTGTCCTGCTCGGTGATGACAACTTTAGGAAAGGCGGATGTGCCAGCCGCCTCTCCTTCTTTAACAGATTTGACCATCTTTCTCAGATGGTCCTTGGTGCCCCGAATGGTCAGGCCACCCCCGGCAAATCCGCCTGCTTTGGTATATACCGGATCTTCATCAGTTTCGGCACTCATAGCAGGCAGGGGAGTCTTTTTCTTGGACTGCCTCAGATTTGCCTTTGAAGTCGCTTTGGACTTCAAATAGGATTTCAGCTATCCTTTGTCGGCCAGACGGTCGAGCTCCCGCTTGAGACTGAATTAGTCGTTCGTGTCATGGCCGACATCCTCATGGAAATGGCAATGCTTGTTTTTGTTCCGATTTTCAGCGGAACCTTTCATAGGGGTCGGCTTCTCAAGAGTCACCGATCCTTAATTTCCAAGAGGATGGAGCAGCAGTCGTTGTGGAACTCGTACATTGGGACGTACGGTTTCCACTCTTTTTTCTTCTTCTGGGCCGTTTGATCAGAGTTATCAATGGCCTAGATTCGTTTTTTCTTTTTGCTCTCTTCTGGCTTAGGAGCCGGCTGAGCGGGCCGACTCTCCTTCTGTCGGTCGGACTTCTTAGGGTCCGACTGCTTATTGGAGGAGCAGAGTTCGGTCGCTTGTATATAGGCTTCCGCCTCTCGTAAGGCTCCTTGCAGAGTGAAAATTTGTTTGCGGACGAGTTCATACTTAAAAGTAGACCCGTCCTTCAGACCCTTAAAGAAGTCTACAAAGGCGACCTCATCAGACATTCCATGAATCTGGATTCGTACTAGATTGAATCGCCTGACATAGGAACGCAGACCTTCTCTATCTCCCTGTTGTATATTGCCCAAATCAAGGCTTGTCTTTTTTGCAGGGATGTTCATAGAGAAGTTTGAAGCGAACAAGAACGCAAGCGCCTTGAAGCTATTAATACAACCAGCCAGCAGATTGCCGAACCACTGTTGGGCTATGCCCTTCAGGGTAGCTGGAAAACAACGACACCATGCGGCATCATCCAAACCCTGTAAATACATGAGGTGGGTGTATGCTAGCAGGTGGTATTCTGGGTTAGAGGTCCCGTCATAGGTTCCAACTAGAACATTTTTTACCTTGGCCGGCTGTTCGACTTCGGTTATTTCCCTGGAGAAGGCAGAGGGTTGATCTCCAAGGTGTTGCAGCCTGAGCTGCCAGTCCATCGGCTGATAGCCGTATGCCGCCTGTCCTCCAAAGAGGACAGGCTGCATGTAAGGTAAAGTCGGCGTCTGGTACAATGACAGAGCCATGTACTGGGCCGACTGGATCATATGAGGGCCAGACTGAACCCGTGGGCTGCTTGCTAGGGTCTCATGTACAGACTGGGAATACCTCACAGAGGTATTCCGAAAGCTATCATGGTAGGTCGACGTTGAAGCCGACTCTGATAGCTAGGTCTTCTTCTGCTCAATGTATTGTCGAGCATCAGAGAATGTTTTCTTGCTACCATCCGGCTGTATGTGCCGGATGGCCTTTCTTGTGCCCGTTTTTGGAAAACGGAGCCTGGTGAGGTCCAATTAGGGCCGAGCCTTCTCCGTAGGGGCAAGATGAGGAGTCGGCTGACGGTCCCTGACCGACTTCTGTTTGCCAGCTTGGGCTGGCTTCTTCGCCAACTGCTCCTTTCTAGGAGTAGGCGACTTCTTGGAGGCGAGTTGTTTGATTTCACCCCTGAGACTGCTCAGGAGTTTCATGAGTTCATCTCGAGTGACGGGAATCGATCCTGCCGCCTGGGAAGGATCACCCGTCTGTACCGAGATCTTTTTTGGCTGACCAGCAGTTTTGCTTGGCCCCGCCTGATCAGTGTGACGCTCCCGCTTTTCCCTACTGCGGATGCGTTTTGAGATGAGGGACCCGTTAGAATCCACACAGGTTTCGACGTCGGCGTCGTCCCCTGAGTCATGGTCCGTCTGGACCACTATGTCTTCTGGAGGCCGATTGGTCTCAGGATTAGGTATAGGGACTTGTGAAGTCATCTCAGAGGTACTCTCCCCACAGATGGCGCCAAATGTTTTGGAGGTTTTTGTCCCTTGGGAGAGTTACAACACTGAGACTGGATTCAGCAAAGGGCGCCTGTACCTGCAAAGTAAACGGACCTCCGAATGGTCGGTGGTCCGCCTCCGAAGATTAAGTTAGTAAGTATTCAGAGTAAAACGTGCGGAAATAAAGTTATCTGCTCGAATTCAAAGCTTAGGTAAGGTGTTGTCTATTTCTTGAAAACGACAGCTCTATAATAAATGTGAAAGTGACTTGTTGTCTCATATTGCGTGTGTTCCTGTCATAAATGTAGGAACTATCCCTATTTATAGGGTCTTTTTGTAAAGTGTGCCCTCCCTAAGATCTGGTGACCTAGGGATTTGGTCACGCCGTAAAACGGCGCCTCAAGGTTTGGGCCCTTGAAGGCCGCCATTCCATAAGCAATGCATGAGTGACGCGTGTCACTGAGCCCAAAAGGCTTTTGGGCATCTCTTAGGGTGACACATGTCGCCCTCTTAATGGTCCATGCTGGATCATCAATCATCTCAGAACGGGGGAATGTCTGCCTACCACGTGTCACCATCTCAAAGGTCCAGATGGCACCCCTTCTAATGACACGTGGCGGCTTCAGATTGGGCCACCTGGCCGGGTATAAAAATACCCAAAACATATGCTATGCATCTTTGTATATTCATTTCCATGTTCTATACTTTGCAAAAAAAAAAAAAAAACTCCAAAAAGATTTTTGTTTCTATAAAGGCAAATTTGCAATGTGTTTAGTTTTGTTCTTGCTTTAGAAATAATACTTTTGGCTTGTATAGTTGAATGCTTTGCTTCTTAAATGGTAACGGTGTGCACAGTTTTAGTGTATATTTGGTTGATTCTAGGATAAAGTATGTTAAGGTAGTCGTTTAGAACTATTGGGACCTTGAAGCCGGATTCTTTTTGTTTTTAAAAATTTATAATTGCTCCCTTTTGGTGAATTCAAAGCTTTTAGTGAGTTTTTGCCACAACCTTGTGAGGTTTCATGGTTTTCTAGCCTTCTCCATATCTTGCATGAGCGTCATGGATCCTTGACTATTGCGGACCTAATCTTGACTCATAATTCTCAAACACGAGACCGAACCATCTAGGGAGGACAAAGGCATCTTTCGGTGGTATTTTTCTTTTCAAGGTTTAATCTTCTTAATTTCTAGTTATTGGGTTCACATTTGCCTACTTTCTAACCATTTGAGCCTTTTCCCTTCTTTTCAAGCCACATCTTTAGAACTTTGCGCCTTTTGTTTCTCTTTTTTCCATTTTTGGTTTTTGTGAAGCAAATGATCATGTTCTTGGAGTTTGTGGTATATGAGTTTGGATATTGGTTCTTTTTATAAGCAAGCTTGTGTTTTGTGTATATTTTGTGAATAATGGCAAATGAATGATGGAAAAAGCCGTCCAAAGTTAACAAAGGCAAGGACATAATAAATGCAAAGTTGTAAGAGCCTTCCATAGTTAAAAAAAAGGCAAAGAAAACAGCTTTGAAAATATGAAAACAACAAAAAAAAAAGTAAAAATTAGAAAATTAAAAAAAAAAAAATTGATGTGAATTATTCTCCCTTTCTAAGCATTGAGGACAATGCTTCATTTAAACTTGGGGGAGAAGCGTTTACGCTTTTTGTATATATGTTTGTGAGTATAGCTTTGAATAAGCTTGGGGGTGTTAGTTTGTTTTTGTTTCGTGACTACTTGATTGTGATTCTAAGAAAGGGCCCATTCTTTGCTTCACTATTAGGAATACCACCAAATTTGTAAATTTTAAGTCTACCCTTGCCCTTTTTCCCTTACGTTAAAACCATTGGGAAAGACCTTTTGACCTAGAGGTTGAGTCACATATCGGGGGAAGGCATTATGATTTACATCCTAAGGAGAGGAGATGCAAAGTCAAGATGTCAAGAAACCTCAAATCTATTTGTTTTTTCGGTTCCTTCAAAAAACTTTAGAGAAGCTCACTAAAAAGTAGATTTGAAGCTAATTAGGAGAATGTGCTAAAATGTTTTGAGATGAAAGTGAATTGTGTTTCTTTAGTTCTCTATGCTTAGCATATCTTATGTTTCAATCAACCTTAGATATCTTAGAACGTGCACTCCCTAACTTGTTTAGAAAGTTTTGCATTCATTTATGCTTGTACATTTGCAAAAAGTCCTTTCATGAACATTTGTTTGCTTTTCTTGTATTTTGGTTTCTTTTTCGTGCTTTGGCTTGTTTATATTATTACGAGAGTTATAGGTTAATCTCTTAAGAAACCTTTACGAGAGAATCACTCGTCCTCTAGGGCGATCTAGGGGTTTAAATGGCTTGTCTTTAGTTGCTAAAATTGACCGTGATTCCTACGAAAGTGAGTTAGTGTATATTCTTGTCTCCTCTATTCTTTTTGTTTGTTTGAATAAGCTCATCATTTCTCCCTTGGTTTTGTTTTGCTCGAGGACGAGCAAAAGGTAAGCTTGGAAGTATTTGATGGGTGACATAAATGGCACCCATTTTATGAGAATTTAGGTTGTTTTCACCCTTCTTTTCATGGCTTTCATGATTAATAAATGCTTAGTTTTATGAATTTGGTCTTAGTTTTACCTTTCCTCTCTTATTTTGTAGCTTTTGTGCATTTTGTTGCTTTTTCTACTCTTTTCTCCTTTATTTGCTCTATTTCGTGGTTGTAGGTATTGTACGAGGTCTAGGTCATGATATTGGTGATTTACTAAGATGGAAGATGCTTTTGGAGCGAGCTCATAGCAATTGGAAAGCTCAAGATGCAAGGAAGTGGATTCTCCAAGTACTAACTCTTGCGCTCTCAAGTCGTGCTCTCACGAAGATGGGGTGTTGAACCCACAATCAAGTGCTTTTGGGACTGTCTCTCTTAGTGTTCATCATTATCATATTTCGAGTTCATTCGAAGACCTTAGCGAGTGCACGAAGCCGCGTGAAAGATCGAAGAAACCCACATCAGCGTGAGCGCGCAGCCCTCGGGCGCGGGCGTGCAGCCCTTACACACGGGCTGCGCGGTAGCGCCTTCTTGCCCGCGCGGCCACGCCTCTCTCGGTATTCATCTTGCTCAGTTTTTGTTTGCGCCTTCTATATATATCTTTGTAACCCAATTTTTGGGGCAAGTTTCAGAGCAAGTTTCATTTAGATTTTAGATAATATTCTTCGCTTAATTGAGGGGTTCTCTCTCTAGTTTTTAGGGTTAGTTTAGGAGTATATTTTAGAGAGACAAATTGAGGAATTTCAATGGTGATTCACAGATTGAAGATTCAATGGTGACAATTGTGTTGAAGATCTTCTCTATTATCAATGAGCATTTCTAACTCTATCTCATTTTAATGCTTTGTTTAATATTCTTATTTGTTTGATTTGATTTTGATGTTTGATCTTTGATTAGTGTATTTGTTCTTCATAGATTGTTAATTCTTGTTTTCTTTAGTTGTTTGTGATTAGAAGATGATGTTGTTAGAGTAGTTGTTTGCTAGGGATTGGGTGAAGCTTGTATGATTGATTGATTGTGCTTCATTTGGGGATTGTGTTGAATAATTGTTGAGATTAAAGTGACTAATGGAAGTTTGCATGTGTGTAATTCGATTAGGCCTTGAGAATTATGCTAGATTGCATTGTAGTTTCTAATGACACGGACCATTGATTTTAGAATTGCAATTGTCGATTAAGCTTGATTAGTGATGCTCCTAGTTAGAGTCTCTCGTAGTTGGCGCTAGTTTGACCTCTAGGAGATAGCTTGTTGACTCTTTTGATTGAGCTTGCCATTTTTCTTTACAACCATTGATTTGCATATTGCTCCCGAGTTGCTACAATTGTCATGATTACTTGTTGATCCCCGTTCCTAGTGCTTTATTTGTTTGGTTCTTCGTCTTGTTAGTTGGTTAGTGTTTACCTTTAATCCTTAGACTTCGACCTAGCTTAGGCGCATAATTGAGAGCGCTTGAACATTACCGTTCCTTTGGGTTCCACCCTTAGCTTGCCTCTATACTAGTATTTAGGTTGGTTAAGTGTTTATAAATTTAGTTTGACAGAGGGAGGATTAGTCTCAACGACCTATTTCCACCCCTCGTCAAGCATACATTGACGACATGATAGTCACGAAGGAGCCGGTTGAACATCTAAAAGATCTTCGAGAAACATTTAACGAACTTAGGCGACGTAAGATGATGCTGAATCCAAAGAAGTGTGCCTTTGGTGTTGAGTCCGGAAAATTTCTCTGATTTCTGATTAATTAACGAAGAATTTAGGCCAACAATGAGAAAATTTAAGCCATCTTGGACATGAAGTCGCCAAGGAAAATCAAGGAAGTGCCAAGATTGATGGGCTGTTTAATCGCCCTTGGTCGATTCTTATCAAGATCAAGGGATAAGTGCCGATACTTTTTTCAGACTATCAAGAAGAAAGAAAAGTTTGAGTGGACTGAAGAAGCCGAGGAAGCCTTCGTCCAGCTGAAAATCCATTTGCATACATTGCTTCGGCTCGTCAGTCCACTCAAGAATGAGAAGTTATACATGTACCTTGCCATTTCAGAACACTCTTTAAGTGTCGTCCTAATTGTCGAAAGGGACAACCATCAGATTCCAGTATATTTCATCAGCCATGTTTTACATAATGCCGAGCTTAGAAACCCCCCAATAGAAAAGTTGTGTCCTGCATTGTATATGGCATCAAAGAAGCTACGACCGTATTTTCTAACGCATTCAATTGTGGTCTATACGGACCAGCAACTCAAGAAGCCATTTGCAACTTTGGAAGCCAGCGATCGTATGCTTAAATGGGCGATCAAGGGGAAAGCCTTTGCCGATTTCTTGGCTGAAATGACTCGGCTGGGGCAACAAAAGTTGACGCAAGCTTGGACTCTCAGCTGATAGTCAACCAAGTGAATGGTGACTATAAAGGCAAGGAGCCAGCCATGATGAAATATTTGCAGATGGTTAAAGAAGAGGCTTAGAGCCTAGATCACTTTACCCTACAGCAAGTCCCCCGTTCATAAAATCATCAAGCGGACGCGCTCAGTAAATTAGCATCCTCGGCATCATGTGATACTCCCAGATCAGTGTTTTGGGAAGTAAAAGAAAAGAGGAGTATTGATGCCGAGCCAGTATAGGTCATTGACAGAAGCTCCTATTGGATGGATGGAGTCGTCTCATACTTAAGGGACGGGATACTCCCGGCCGACCCAAAAGAGAGATGGCTGATGAAGAAGAGAGCAACCTGGTTTGAAATGAAGAGAGGGGAATTGTTCAAGATAGATTATGTGAAACCATATCCAAAGTGTATCACCCCGAAAAGAGGGCATGATATTTTGGACGACCTCCACTAAGGGCATTGTGGATCCCATATAGGCGGATGTGCCTTAGCAGAATAGGGTACCCATCTGGGGTATTATTGGCCGAGCATTAATACGGACGCTATGAAAATGGTGAAAAATGTGATAAGTGCCAGAGGTTTGAAACCCTAATTCATTATCCGGCCAATAGCTTGTCGGCAATAAGCAGTCCCCCTCCCTTTTGCAAAATGGGGAATGGACATCTTAGGGCCATATACTCTAAAGTCTGGTCAAAGGCGGTATGTGCTTGTAGCTGTCGACTACTTCCAAAATGGGTTGAGCCCGAGGCCGTCCGTGGGATTAAGAGGACGACGTATCAACCTTCATTTAGAAAAATATTATTACTCATTACGGAGTGCCTCAGTCCATTGTATTTGATAACAGACCTCCGTTTGAAATGCGCTAACTCAAGGAATGGCTAAGTGACCGGGGCATCACTCACTGTTTTGCCTCGGTCGGCCGTCCCCAAGCCAACGACCAAGTTGAGGCCTACAACAAGTTGATCTCCAACCACATCAAGCGGAAGCTTGAGAAAGTAGGTGGCCTGTAGGCAGATGATTTGGTTAACATCTTGTGGTCCATACGTACTACAGCAAAGAGTTTAAGTAGAGAAACCCCATTTTTCTTAGTTTATGGTGTTGAGGCAGTGCTCCCAATTGAGATGTACAAGACCACTCTTTGAGTGATGTTGTATGATGAAAATCCCAATTGGGAAGAAATAAAGACCGCTTTGGATTTTCTTCCAGAGGCAAGGGGCAAAGCGACACTTAGACATGAAATATACTGTCTAAGAATGACCAAAGCTTACAACCGCCGAGTGTCTAAGAGGCCGCTAAAGATGGGTGATTTAATCCTAAGGAAAATGGAAGTGGTCAGCCGGGAAAATGGGGGATGGAAAGCTAACCCCAAACTGGGAAGGGCTATACCGAATTAGAGAGGAATTCCGAGATGGCACTTACCGACTTAAAGATTAGACGGTCATCTGATTCCCCAAACCTGGAACACGAACAATTTGAAGAAATACTATGTTTATGTTTTCTTTTACTTAGCCAAAAGTTGTATATACAGCAAGGTCTTGATGACTGGGCAATGTAATTAAGGTCGTATGGCCCCAACAATGTAATTTTGACAAATTAATGAGAAAAGTCAAACATTGTTACCTTATTTTGTTTGATTAATTATGTCTTTCCATTGTTTAGCAGAAATGCCGAGTAAAAATGATAACGATGCTGCTTGCAACATAGCAGCTCAACCTCAAACAGACTAAACAAAAATCCCGAATAAAAACAGTCACAAGGGTGCTGACAACATAACTGCTCAGCCGGGAAAAGTATAACCTAGCGGCCGCATAATTGCCTAATCAAGGGCATCCCAAAGAAAATGATCGTCTGACTATAACCAAGACGGACCCTCCAGCACAAAGGTAGCCTAAACTTTTCTAAGGCATTTTATGCTTAAAAAGGGAGCAAGGGCATACAAAGGTGTCCTAGCCCGGCCAACTTAGAAACTTTCAGGTTGAGATATTACTTGAACTTTTTCTGGGCATGTCCGAGCGATAATTTCAACGGACGGCTCCTACAAAGCCAATTAAACAGCCGTATACTTAATATTGATTCGGCTCTCACCTAGTCCAAAGGCTATCATGATATATGATTTGATTAACTTGTTAAGTATTCATACCCTTTAAGGCATAAATCTACCATGTTAATCATACCATTTAAAATTTGGACTAGGAGATTGCCGAATAAAGGGGCATACTACCCCTCAATGCTCGTACGAAAGCAATAAAAAGCATAGTAAAGTGCGCAAAAATTGCTAAGTATTGAAAAAGCATAGAAAGCCGCTCAGAAGGCGGAAAAAATTAAATAAAACCGCTTAAAAGGCGGCAAAATATCTTATACAAACTGCTCAAAACAAGCGGCAATGAAATCTTAAAATTGTTCAAAAACCAGAAAAATAAACTCAGTACTAAAGAGCTAAAGTTTGGTAGCGGCTGTTGGAGGACCTGCGCTCTACTTAGCCAACTTGTCATCTTTGGCAGGCTTCTCCACGGCGAGGGTGGACGGATCCTCAGCTGGCTTCTCCTCCCCAGTCGGTCCCACCACCTTCTCTTCCTCGCCCTCTGTAAACACCCACATGTGTCTCCCCAAAACCAAACCCAGTGATGAATACCTTTCATGTCATTTGATTATCGAACAAAGCGAAAGTGTGAAAAGTGATGAGGATGTTTTTGTTAAAATATCTCTTCTTTCTGTTTTTGAAAATATTTCTTTTCTTACCCTATTTATGAAAAACGTGCATTCCAGTTTAGTTTGGTGCATTATATAGGTTCAATAATGGTGTATTTGGATGGGATTTGAAAATACCATTCCAAGGATATATTATAAGCCCAATTCCGATGAATAATGAGGAAGTTATGGCTGTTTTGGGTGTTTTTGTCCCTCGGGAGAGTTACGTCACGAAGTCTGATCCGGCTGAGTTGTACCTGCAAAACAACGGAGACTCCGGGTGGTAGGAGCTCCGCCTCCGACGATCAAGTTAGTAACTTGAAAGGGAATAAAGAGTACGGAAATTTAGGTGGGGATCTGCTTGGATTCCAATCTCAGGTGCTTCTCTGATGTGAGAGAATGTAGGTGTAATAAATGATTGAATGTGTCCCCAAAATGGGGAAATATCTCCCTATTTATAGGGTCCTTGGAGAACGTGCCCCTATCTAGGTCACTTGACCTAAATTTTAGTGGGTTGCGCCGTCAAACAGCGCTTCTTGGGATTTGGGCCCTTGAAGGCCGCCATTTCAGAGATATATCTGAGGGCGCCAAGTGTCAAGAGGATATTAAGCCACATGGGCCATCCTGAGCTCGACACGTGGCCTCCTCTCCTTGGTCCACGTGTCTAGGGTATTTTTATCCTAAACATTTGCCCCTCACAGGTCGCACGTGCATATCACGTGGGGCCTGTGACACGTGTCCACCTCTCAAAGGTGAGCAGTAACAGGTAAAAATTTGAATTTCAAACCAAAGTTTTTCCCCCCGCTTTCACCTTCTATAAATAGAAAGTTACCCCCCCCCCCCTTTTCTCTCACCTTACATTCATTTGACTTTTTAGAGAGAGAAAGAGAGAGCTTTTTAGAGAGAGATTCTCTGCCTCCATCTGCATCAAAACAAGTTCAAGCTTCCGTGTGCTAGCAGTTTAACACCCGGTTTACCGGCTGTAGCGGTTTTCAGATTTTTCAGAGTAAAGCAAGGTAACCGCCGTACCATTTTAGCTTTTCTCCCTTTCAACTTGTATACCATTTTTTCTCCGCCTGTATACCTAGTTTTTTAGAAAATATAAATGAGTTCTCAATCTACTCACTCGGCACTGCCTAGGACACTGAGTCGGTCCCCTAGAACGACTGAGTCTAGAACAGGGGGTGCCTTTTCTGAACTGTCGGAACCGATATGCTCATCTCCGAATTCCTCCCTCTTTGTGTCTGTGCAGGACACAATGGCCAGAACGAAACAAATGGCCAGACGGTCTAGGAGCCGGCGCACTATGGAAGTGCCAGCCGATAAGGTTTTTCCAGACGGGGAACAGAGGGATTTGGAGGAGAGCAGGTCTGACGAAGAGGCTCCCTCTACTTCCGGGAGCTCTGGGGTACGAGAGGTAGGCGGCGAGGAAACTGCCTCCTCTAATGAAGTCGGCGATACTGAGGCCGGCGAAGGGTCAAGGGCCGAATCTTCCGGCTCTAACCAACACAATTTTGCGGCTGACTATCAGCAGCCGCCTAAGGTCGCTGAGAACCCCAACCCTAAACGGACCCGGATGCTTCCAGGTAACATCGCCCTCCTCAAGAGCGGATTTAGGGCCTTCAAAGAAAAGCACCCCTTTGGAAGGGGCTGGGACATCATCGTTCATCCAGCTGACGCTGTAATGGCCTGGAACGGTGATAGTGACAATGCAGACCACTACTTCGTCTGCTACGAGGCGGTTATCGAAGCCGGCCTCCGGTTCCCCCTCCACCCCGGGATTAGGAAAATCCTTAAGGGGTACGATGTAGGGGTTTGGCAGCTCACCCCCAATTCGTGGGTGAACATTCTTAGCTACATCGCCTTTGCTCACATGCACTACTTGAGCAAGGCCCCAGGCGGCCATGGGGCATGGTATACTCTGACTACCTTGCCCCAATATTTGATGACTTTGGACAAAGTGTACAAATGGTCCGGGTGGAAGGACAAGTTTTACTTGATTTCTTCCCCAACTTTAAGACATAACCGGACACTGCGCCGGTACAACACTGAGCCGGCTCTTCTAGGCCGGAAATGCCCTCTCCTAGTGCTATCTACTAAGGCCCGAGAGCAAATAATAGAGCCGAGATTTTTTGAAACAACAACTGAGCCCATGGGGGATGGGACTCACATCATATTTCCCAAGAACTGGATCCCCCATCCGGACTTCTTCAAGGACGAGTGCTTCTTGTCCGACTGCGGGCTGAGTACCATGTTTCCCAAGGGTAGAATACTTTTCATCCGGAATGATTGTTATTTTATTTTTATTGCAAACTTGCCATAATTTTTTCTAACCATGAATTTTGTTCTTGCAGCCGACGCCTTGAGAATGGTCGACCTGGTGAAGACTCCGGCTAAGTCTGCGGCGCTGCTGCGCAAAGAGGCTGCACTTGCCAAGAAGGCAGCCGTCGAGGCCAAAGACTCCAAGAAAGGCGGGGTAAGACCGCCTGACTTTATGTGTTTGCATATATATTTATTTATTTTTTTTTTTTTTACTTGTCAGTTGAGTATAATTACCCTTGTTTGTTTCTCAGGACTCCGCCAAGAAAATTCCACGATCCTTCTCCAAGCTGCTCAAAAGGCAAGGAGACGATCTGGAGAAAAATCCAGCTGCGAAGGCCGCCAGGAAGGACCCTCCTCCCCAGAAACAATCTTCTGCCCAATCCGGTCGTCCAACAACCGAGGGAAAATCGCCTGATGCGATGAAAATTCTGAGCGAAAGCTCAGAACGCTCACAGAAGAAAGCTCAGACGTTTCCCGCCTGGGGGTTGAACTTGTCAATCTGCGAAACAAGCAGTCGGACGAGCTAGCCCAAGAGCAAAAACGGCTAACGGAGGAGAATGAGCGCGATAACTTGGCCCGGCTGAAGATCACTTGGAGCCTGCTCTACCCAGATATAGACTTTGAGGTCTATAAGCTGAGGTGTGATTACGCCACTGAGGTGTATGATGCCCAGCTACTGGGTGATGCTCCACCGCCTCGCTTCAAAGATTGGGCTGCTAAGCAGGGATATGAAGTCTTTGACAGCGAGGAGCCGGCGGCGGACGAGCATGACGAAGGCCAAACCAGCCAAACTCAACCGGAGCAGCAGCAGCCACCTCAGCCTTAGGCAGGCCTCCCCAACTTCTGCGGCAGTATGCCAATTATTTTCTCTACCGGCTTGTATGCCGTGTAATCTTGTATTTTTACCAACCATGGGGTTGGGTCAACAATTAATTTTTGGTTTCTTTGCCGGATGTGATTCCGGCTAACACTTATTCTGGCCTTTGTGCCATTAACAATATTTATGAAGTATTTCGACTCAGTCGGTGTTTATATATGCTTGTGTTTGAATTTTTCAATTTGAATTTTACGTATGTTTGCAATTCTTTAATATTTTGCCTAACTTAAAAAAGCATGCGGTAATTTGCAATCCGGGTGCTCTTGCCCCTGGGCGGCTGTGTGGTTGGTTTTATTTCAATTTGATTGATTGGCTTGGAAACACTTGATACTAGGAGAAGTATGGAGTGTTTTTAGGCCAATCAATCACAATGGTGATTGCCCCAAACCAAGTGCACAGCCGGCCATTAGAGCATGTGCTTTGAGCTTCTTACCCAAGCGGTTATATCCCGTCTGAGGTTAACACATAGCCATTACACAAAATCTTTTGCCCCAATAGGGAGAGTGAGTGCAACTTTGGAATAAATAACCTAAGTGAGAACTTCAGCCGATGACCGACTGATGCCTCAGGGCATCCGGTATCCGGTAACTTAATCGTTATTCATAGATTATTCTGGTCAGACGGCTATGAGTTGACCAATTTGATCGTTCAATTTTCGCCATCTGCATAGGTACGTAGAACCGACGAATAGTCCGTTCTCTGCGACGATTGCACCCGGAGGGGTGTCGCCGGACACCTTTGTCCATGTTGGGACAGGTGGTTTTATAAAATAGGCAACCATCCGGCCATTTTGGCCTTTGGTCTTGTTTGAGACCGGTTGTATAGCCACTAAGAGTTATTGTGCTTAGTTTTTAATCGGACCATTGGACGAGCGTTATTACAAAAGTGAATTTACGCTAAGTATCGAACTTAGTTAGTTAAAGAAACAGTCCACCTGAGCGTTACCCAGACGGACAAGCAATTATTGGATTACACTAAGTATCAAACTTAGTTAATTAAACGAAGAGTCCGTCTGGGTATTACCCAGGCGAACAGACAATTATTATACCAAATGTCAAACTTGTTAGATAAACAAAGGATCCGTCTGAATATTACCCAGGCAGTAAAACAATTATAACCTTTACTAAGTATCAAACTTAGTTAGTTAAATGAAGAATCCGTCTGAGTATTACCCAGGCGGATGATCAAAAACAACAACACAATTTTGCAAACAAAGTCTGAATTCTCATTAATTGACTCACTTTTTAAAAAAAATTTACATTCTCAGAAGTAGTACTTTTTTAAGTTATCTAAATTCCAAGTTGTAGGCAGGCGGCGGCCGTCTGGGGTTTCCAGACGGTAGGTGCTATTCCTGACTTCTTCATAGATCCGGTAGGGGCCTTCCCAATTAGGGGTTAGCTTTCCAGCCTCATTGGCCCTACTGGTTGCCTCCATTTTTCGCAACACAAAGTCATCAACTTTCAAAGGACGCTTGTGCACTTTCTTGTTGTAGGCTCTGGTCATTCTCAGACGGTATATCTCATGGCATAGGGCAGCGTTGCCCCTGCTTTCCGGGAGGGAGTCCAATGCCAGCTGCATGGCCTCCCAATTTGTCTCTTCATCATAGAGCATGACTCTAAGAGTCGGCTCGTAGAGCTCAATGGGCAAGACGGCTTCAGCACCGTATACCATAAGAAATGGGGTTTCTCCGGTTTCCCCTTTAGCGGTAGTCCGGATGGCCCATAGGACATGAATTAACTCCTCTGCCCATAAACCACCGGCTCTTTCAATTTTCTTTTTTATGTCGTATGAGATGAGTTTGTTGAAGGTTTCAACCTGGTCGTTTGCTTGGGGTCGGCCGACTGATGTAAAACAATGTGAGATACCCTGATCTCCCAACCAAGTCTTAAGTTGGGGGGTCTCAAACTGAGGGCCATTATCAAACACCATAGACATATGTACCCCAAACCGGGTGATGATGTTCTTCCAGGTGAAAGAGATGACATCCTTTGTCTTGATGTTCTTAACCGGCTCAGCTTCTACCCACTTGGTGAAATAATCCACAGCCACCAAAATGTAGCGCTTTCCGCCTGGAGCAGGCGTATAAGGACCCAAGATATCCATGCCCCATTTAGCGAATGGGACTGGGCTGTGGATTGCCGTCAAATCAGTAGCCGGGCGGTGAATAAGTTGGCCAAACCTCTGGCATTTGTCACATCTTTTCACCAACTCTTTTTAGCGTCTGCTTTAAGAGTAGGCCAAAAGTAATGCCGCCTGGCTCTGACGGCTAGGGACCTGCCGCCTATATCAGAGGCACAGTACCCCGCATGCAATTCTTCGAGAACTTCTTTCCCCTTTTCTGGGGTAACACACTTCAATAAAGGTTTAAGGAACCCCGCTTTAAAGAGCTCTCCGTTTCTTAACTCGAAGTTTACTGCTCGTTTTTTTCATGACGGCTGCCTCTTATGGTGAATCAGGAAGTTTGTCGTCTGCTAGGTATGCCCGGATGTCATTCATCCAGGTAGAGCTTTAGTCTAAGATTCCAATGGGCTCTTCATGTATGCTTCTTTTTTCAAGAACTTCCCAAAAGACCAACCGAGGCGTATCACAGCAGGCGGATGAAGCCAATTTGGATAATGCATCCGCCTGGTTATTATCTGACCTAGGCACTTGATTCAGACGGAATTCCTCAAGTGCCCCAGTCTCTTCTTTGACTGCCTGAAGATATTTGATCATAGCCGGATGAGTTGCCTCATATTTTCCCTCATACTGGCTAACGACCAATTGTGAATCAGAATAGGCGTCAATTTTAGCTGCCCCTACTGCCTTACACATGCGGATTCCGGCTAGTAGGGCTTCATACTCTGCCTTTTTATTTGAGGCCTGAAATTTAAACCGCAGTGCATATTCAAATCTGTCCCCCTCATGAGATTCATATATAATTCCTGCACCACAGCCGTTCTTCGTTGAGCTTCCGTCTACATACACTTTCTAAACCTGGTCAAAGTTATCCGGTTGCACCGGTCGTGTAATTTCAACAATGAAGTCGGAAAACGCCTGACCTTTCACTGCCTTTCTAGGTTTAAAAGTGATTTCAAGACTTTGCATTTCAATAGCCCATTTCAAAATTTCTCCGGATGACTCCAAAGTAGACATTGGCCGCTTGAGGGGCTGGTCGGTGTAGATTACCACCGGATGAGCCAGAAAATACGGTTTCAATTTCTTGAAAGCCATATATAGGGCAAGGCCAAATTTTTCTACCATGGGGTACCAGAGCTCAACATTTTTTAAAACATGGCTAATGAAATAGACCGGAAGCTGAATACCGTCTCTCTCAGCAAGGAGAACGGCACTAAGGGCATGATTTGAGACGGCTAGGTACATGTATAACACCTCTCTAGGTAGTGGAATAACAAGCCTTGGCAAAGAGTGCAAGTGTTCTTTCAGTCGTTGAAAGGCCGCCTCAGCATCATCCCCCCATTCAAATCTGATCTTCTTCCTGATTGCTTGGAAGAAGTAAAGGCATTTGTCACCTGACCGGCTGAGGAATCTCCCCAAGGCTGCCAGGCAACCGGTTAGTCTCTGTGCTTCCTTGACAGTGCGGGGTGACTTCATGTCAATTACCGCCTGTATCTTCTCAGGGTTAGCCTCTATCCTCCTTTGATCAATCAGGAATCCGAGAAACTTCCTAGACTCAACACCAAAGACGCATTTCTTAGGATTTAACATACCTTATGCCGCCTAAGTGTGGTGAAGGTTTCTCAGAGATCAGCAAGGTGATTCGCCTGCTGCTTGGATTTGACTATCATGTCATCAATGTACGCCTCTACATTCCTCCCAATTTGATTAATAAAGACCGTATTAATAATCTGTTGGAACGTAGCCGGCGCATTTTTCAAGCCAAACGGCATCACAGTGTAACAGAATAACCCCTGATAAGTGACAAAGGCCGTCTTTTCTTGATCTTTCTTCCACAGGGGTATTTGATGGAAGCCGGAGTAGGCATCCATAAAACTCATCAAGGCATGCCCGGCTGTCGAATCGACCAGACTGTCGATCTTAGGAAGCGGATAATTGTCCTTGGGACATGCCTTGTTGAGATCTGTGTAGTCAACACACATACGCCGGGAACCATTCGACTTCTTTACAAACACAACATTCGCCACCCAGTCGGGGAAATTACATGGCCGAATTAACACAACATCCAACAGCTTTTTCACTTCGGCAGCTACCGCCTGACTTCTTTCCTCACCGTGATTTCTTTTCTTTTGCCGGATGGGCTTCTTTTTAGGATCCACGGCGAGTTTGTGGATAGCAAGATCCGGGCTGACGCCTGACATCTCTTCCACTTCAAAGGCAAAAATGTCTTTGAATTCTTTCAGTAGAAGGTGCAAGTCCGCACCCAACTTAGCAAAAGCAATCTTGCCAACCTTCACGGTACGCTCCAGACGGATGTCATCCAGAGGTATATCAATATGTTCACCAGCCGGTTGGGGACGGAGCTCATCAGACCGTTCGCCGGTCAGTGATTGTTATTTTTTCTCTTTCTTCACCTCCACCAGCAGAGGTGCCTTTCTTTTCTTGCCGGCTGCTGGTGGGGCTGGTACTTGGTCGGCATCCTTGACATTGTCAAGGTCTATTGGTTCCTGGCCTTCTGGGGCCACAATATCTTTGACGGCTGAGAGATAGCACTCCCGGGCCGTCTTCTGATCCCCATTCAAGGAACCAACAAAGCCGTCATCCCTATCATACTTGATGAGCATGAGGGAGGGGATGATTACAGCCTTGTCTTCGTTGAGAGTTGGCCGGCCCAAAATAATGTTGTAGGCGGTCAGCTCCTCAACGACCAAGAACTTGAAGACCAGGTGTCGCCCTTTTCCTTTCTCACCCAGCCGGATTGGTAAATCAACCCTTCCGACTGGGTAAACCATTCCACCCCCAAAGCTAACTAAGGGGTGGGTAACTGGATGCAAGCTGTTGTCATTGTATTTCAGCTTTTGCAGGCACCGGAGGCTGATGATGTCTGATGAGCTGCCGGTGTCAATAAGGATCCGTCCAACCAGCTGGTTGGCAACCTTACATTCAATGACGACCGGGTCATCATGCGGACGGCGAACAATGCCCATGTCCTTCTCAGTGATCAGAACGTCTGGGAAGGAGGAGCTTGCAGACGCCTGCCCATCATCATCTTTGTCCATCTTTCGAAGATGGCTCTTGGTGCCCCGGATGGTAGGGCTACCACATGAGAACCCGCCTGCTATTGTGTAGACCGGCTCCTTGTTGGTATCCGAGCTACTAGCAGGCTGGGGGGTAGTCTTGGAGGACTGACCCTTATTCTTCTTCTTTGCCCCGGCTGGGGACTTAGAAATGTAGGACTTTAACATCCCTTTGTCATCCAGACGGTCCAACGCCCGTTGAAGGCTGAAGCAGTCGTTGGTGTCATGGCCAACTTCCTTATGGTATTGGCAGAATTTGTTTTTATTCCTTGATTCAATGGAACTTTTCATTGGATTTGGCTTCTCTAGGGACAGCCGGTCCTTAATTTCCATGAGGATGGAGTTGCAGTCCTTATTAAACTCGTACTTAGGGACGTACGGTTTAAATTCTTTCTTCTTCTTCTAGGACGGCTGGTCAGAATCACTAACCGCCCAGATTTATTTTCTCTTCTTGCTCTCTTCTTTCTTTTTGGCCGGCTGAGCAGGCCGGCTGTCTTTATGTTTGTCAGACTTTTTGGAGTATGACTGATTACCAGGCGTGCAGAGGTCGGTTGCTTGAATATAGCTTTCTGCCTCCCTTAGGGCCGCCTGTAAAGTGAAAACCCTTTTTTTTACTAGGTCGAACTTAAAAGTCGACCCGTCTCTCAGACGTTTGAAAAAGTCTGTAAAAGCTATCTCATCAGACAGTCCTTGAATTTGAATTCTAATCAGATTGAACCGCCTGACATAGGAGCGCAACCCTTCTCTCTCCCCCTACTTAATGGTGCTCAAGTCCAAGCTTGTTTTCTTAGCAAGGATGTTCATTGAGAAGTTGGAAGAAAACAGGAAGGCAAGCTTCCTAAAACTATCAATAGACCCGGCTGGCAAATTGCCAAACCATTGTTGGGAAATGCCCTTCAATGTAGCCGGGAAGCAACGACACCAAGTGGCATCATCCAACCCTTGTAAGTACATGAGGTTGGTGTAAGCCATGAGGTGATCTTCCGGATTGGTGGTACCATCATAGGTACCAACCAATACATTCTTAACCTTCGCCGGCTGTGCCGCCTTGGTTATCTCTCGGGTGAACGCAGAAGGTTGTTCACCCAGGCGGAGCAGACGAAGCTGCCAGTCCAGTGGCTGGACATTGTGGTATGCCGCCTGACCTCCGAAGAGAGCCGGCTGCATATAGTAAGGTGGGTACTGACCGTAGACCTGAGAAGGTACATATGGGGCAGTCCCAATCATCTGAGAGCCAGAGTGGACGGTATTACCGCCTGTCTGACTCTCATGCAAGGAAGGTGCATTCCCTGCAGAAGTATTGTTAAAGCTGTCTGGAAAATTCGACGTAGAAGCCGACTCAGACAACTATTGACTTCTCTTCCAGTTGATAATCTTCCGGTTGATAATCTCCCGGGCATCAAGAGTAGAGTTTTTACTTCCCACCGACTACTGAGTCCGGCGGGTGTTGTTGGTATTCCTCTTAGGAAGAAATTTTTTTTTCCAATCAATGGTCCCGGCTGCCTTCTCCTTTGGATGAGGAGTGGGCTGCCGATTTCTGACTGACTTCCCCTTTTCCAAAGGAGTCTTCTTGGCCGACTGAACTTTACTCGGTCCAGCCCGACTCTTAGTGATCAGTTCTTTAATTTCACCCTTGAAACTTGTCATGAATCTCATCAGTTCGTCTCATGTGACGGGTGCTGATCCAGCTGCCGTATGGGTTTCCCCTTCCGGCTGTCCAGGGGCTCGATTTGTACCCGCCTGGGAGGCACCCCGCTCTAGAGTGTCTCTGAGTCGGATGTGCTTGGTTAAGAGAGAGCCATCGTCGGTTTTATAGGTTTCGACCTGAGGATCTTCATCCTCCTGGTCTGTAAAGACTTCTGGGTCATCGCCCAGACGGTTAGGGGGTGGTACATACTCTTGAACCATCTTCGAGGTACTCTCCCCACAGACGGCGCCAAATGTTTTGGGTGTTTTTGTCCCTCGGGAGAGTTACGTCACGAAGTCTGATCCGGCTGAGTTGTACCTGCAAAACAACGGAGACTCCGGGTGGTAGGAGCTCCGCCTTCGACGATCAAGTTAGTAACTTGAAAGGGAATAAAGAGTACGAAAATTTAGGTGGGGATCTGTTTGGATTCCAAGCTTAGGTGCTTCTATGATGTGAGAGAATGTAGGTGTAATAAATGATTGAATGTGTCCCCAAAATGGGGAAATATCTCCCTATTTATAGGGTCCTTGGAGAACGTGCCCCTATCTAGTCACTTGACCTAAATTTCAGTGGGTTGCGCCGTCAAACAGCGCTTCTTGGGATTTGGGCCCTTGAAGGCCTCCATTTTAGAGATGTATCTGAGGGCGCCAAGTGTCAAGAGGATATTAAGCCACATGGGCCGTCCTGAGCTCGACACGTGGCCTCCTCTCATTGGTCCACGTGTCTAGGGTATTTTTACCCTAAACAATGGCCAAAATACTAAACTGGACCCAAACCGGATTTTACCTACGACCTAATGATCATGTGGAGGGTCCAAAGGTCTAATCCTATTCCTAAAATAATTAGGATTAATTAGAAGCTTCTATAAGGTTTTAAAAGATCTTAATTATCCTTTTTTAAAAGATAAAATGAAAGAATTTGAGTTAAATAAAAACTTTCCTTTTATAAAAACTTTCCTATTTCTTAAATCCTAATTTTATTCGAATTTAAAGATGTTCAAAGATAGTCTGATATTATTTTTGTGCCTCATAATATTTATCCGAATCTTATATAGTTGGTTAGATCTTGAAATTATCTTTCCAATGATATATTATAATATTAAGTCCGAGCTATCACGAAAAAGATATGAATGGAATATGAAACTCTATCCAAAACTAACACCGTCCTACTATTTCGGCCATATCTTTTTATCTACAAAAGATTTTTATATGATTCTAATTGGGTTAGAAATTAGACTTCAAGAGCTTTCCAAAGAAATATTATATGTCTTATTTGAACTTCTGGATCAAAAGATATGATAAAAACAAAATCCGCAAAAACTGTTGTCCATCGAGTTTTATTTCGATTCAATTTCGGATTCTTTTCTTATTCTTCGACCCTCTTTTTTCTCTTTAAATAGAGGTTATATCTCCCCTTTTTCAAATAAACTCTAACCAAATCTCATCAAGAAATTCTTGATACTCTCTCTCTCTTTTTCTAAACTAACTTTTCACAAACAAAATTCCGCATTCACAAGATCTAGACACACCTAACCCAATTTGAAGTTGCCTTCGCCCTAGACGTGAAAGGTTTGATATTTTGAGGGTTTGTTCCTAAATCCCTATTTCAATTATTTAATTAAATTCTTTGATTTATTTATTTTCCTTGAAGTTATAACGTGTGTATTTTGTTATTAGAAAGAGATACGAGGCATCCAAGTAAGTGCTTTAATTGTTTAATTGATATTTTGATATAGAAATCATGTTTAGGTTCCTATTTTTATCCCTAGTATCATGTTAGGATGTTTTCCTTAGTATGATGTTTAGGGTAAAGAATATAGTGTCAATTATGATTTCTATGATGCTTCCTATTTCTTTCTTAATATCATGTTAATATCATATTAATATCATGTTAGTGTTAAAGCTTTGATTTTTATTGTTTAGTGACATGTTACGGTTTGTTATTAATCTTGTTATGATTACGGGTCATGACGTGCATCTCGCAGAAAACCGGAAAGTCTGGCTAGAAGCCTTTCTGGATGCACGTCACCAAGTACCTGAAAATATTTACCCAGCTGTTCGGCATCAACTGGAAAAGAGCAATGTTGTACTCGTCTAGGATTGTACAAATAAAGGGATGAAGGGGGAAGCGAAGTCCAACATCTAGAGCGGCACAGTAGGCGCTGAAGGATCTGCGGCGCGGCCGCTCGTCTTCCCATGCGGCCACCGAAAGAGATCTTTTGGGGGGCCACCAGCTCAAACCCTTCCCCTAGTTGGAGGAATGCCTTGTACTCCTCTAGACCCTCATTCAGGTAGCCTAAGGTCGTGCTACCCACCGTACAGGCGTACAGGTCCTTGAAAGTATCAATGTTGGCGACGACTTCCTCTTCTTCCGCCTCACCCTCAGCCTCGTTCTCTACTCCCTCTTCGCTAAGGTGAGAGAAACTCTAAATTTAGAGGACAGAACTCTGTCCAAGTCAGTAGCCTCGGCCGAGCTCCTTCTTCTGGAGCTCTGGCCACCCCCAGAGATTGCCGCGTCTTTAACTGCCATGGGACCCTTGCCCTTATCTTTTGCAGCGGCCGCACGATTTCCAGAAGAAGGGGCACTACGAGGTGGCAGGTCAGACGGTTCAGTAATAACAATGCCTGTCCTGGGTCTGTCTGACCTACTATGTTGGAGATGAATTGAGACGGACTAGCTATGTTCGCCCCAGAAGAGGAAGGAGGTCTTTTTTAAGATAGCAACTCGGCCGGGTCCAAGACCGAGTTGGCATGATGAGGGAACCTTAGCTCCGGGGTTTGCCCGTATGCACCCCTAGAGGAAGATATGCCTTGTGTTCTTTGGCATTCTTCAAACGATGCGGTCACTTCAAACACCGAACACCCAATACTACCAGTAGAGGCCGTGTTAGTGGTAGATTCGGTATACGTGTTCACATTGTTTGGGTCGTAAGGGACCCTAGGATGTACCAAACTGTCGTTTGGGTTTCTTGCTGCATCTTTATTGTACATTTGCATCGTACGGGCCATTTTCGATGCAGGGACAGAGAAGAATAGGTGGATGAGATTTGGTACTCAGTAGAAATGGACCCACTCCATGAAAGAGACAACTTGTCTCCGTCCACTATAGACTCCTCGGTCACAGGCGAACGGCCGACCTCATGAGGAGAAACGACGAAGCCGAGTGTAGAGCCAGTTTAAAAAAAAGGGGAAGTAAAAAGAAAAATGAAGAACAGTCGGCCTACCTCTGTACGTGTAGAAAACTCTGGAAGGTGGTCAAAAACCTCAAATTTGACCGGAAAACTCAATTGAACGGTGGAGCTCTTGAAGATTCAAGGGAAAAACACTTTCTCTCTCTAGAAGCACTGACTTCTCTCTAATATGCTTAAAGTTCCAAAGTGCCAAAATGAGGTCAAACCTCTTCTATTTATAGGAAAATTTATAGGGGCAAACTGGTAAATCCAGCTTTTCCCGCCTAAGAATTCAAACATTTACTTTTTGAAAAAGTCAACCTAGAATTCAAAAAGGTTAAAAAGGATCCCTTGTCATTTTGGACGAAAAAAAAGACGGACGGATAACGACACGTCCAAATAGACGGCCATGTCAGCAGAATAAAATCTGCCACCCTAAAAGGCCGGGCGTCCGAGGTCTCCCTTAAAAAGATAATGTGTTGGGTTCCGTCTGCCTAATTCTCAGACTCATCCGTCCATTAGAGGGATTACAGGCGGAAGAGATATGCCATTTAGCCCAAGGCAGTCATCTGTTAAATAGGCGAACAGATCCGTACGAATGTTCTACCATATGCCCTATTCCATCTTACTCGGACACAATAGGAAGAGTAGAAGATTAGAGGAGGCGGCCCGTAGCGTACGAGTCACCCCCTCTTGTCATCCAATCCCGTAGTGACACGTGACCCAATTAGAGGGCTACATGTGTCCCTATGGGAAGATGACGCACGTCAAGCTCTTAAAGAGCACCCGAAATAATAGAAAATGGAATTCTTACATCAGAAGACCCAAATCCCGAGAAAGCCGCAAAACGACGCTAACCCCTAGACAAGTGGCATTACTTTATTGCGCTGCCAATCAAATCACGTCATTCTAGGGCAATAACACAGTTTCCCACCCCTATAAATACCCCAATCATTTATGATGGGAGGGGTGGATTGTGACATAATATTAAATAGAGCACTAAATAGTTCCAGCTTCTCTCTACTTTCTGTCTCTAGCTTTCCTGTTTTCCGATTACTAACTTAACCGTCAGAGGCGAATATTCCAGCACCGGAATATTCGTGTTTTACAGGTGTCCGAGTCTTGCTGCCAGCCGAAGCGTAACTAGTGTCCCGAGGGATTCCAAAAAACCACGAAACAATTGATGTCGGGTGATTGTGGGGTTGTTGATGTCTGTGATTGTGGGGTTGTTGGTGATTGTCGAAAAAGGGGGAAGAAGAGGAAAGAAAGAGAATATGAAAGACAAGAGAAGGAGTAGGAGAGAGAGGAGAAGGAGCAGAAATGTAGAGAGAGAAGGAGAAGAGTAGGGGAGAGAAGGAGAATAGGAGAGAGAAGGTGAAGAGGAGGGGAGAAATACAAGTGGGTAAGGAATAAGGACAGCATTTTAGGTTTATAAAAAAATGGGTCACTTTTATACGAAAAGGATCACTTTTTGCAAAATATTCGATGTACAATAAAATTATTTTAAAGTGTGGCATGCAAAACGACTTCATTTAGTTATTATATAAATTTTTCCTTGCTAAAGTTAAAAAATCAATATAAACCATGCGCCTGGAAACACAAAAATTCAACCCCCTCTTCGAAATCGTTAACTCGAACATAAATAAATAAAGAAGAAAAACAAGGGGGAAAAAAAAAAGTAAATAGAAGTTGCTTCTTCATAGTCGAAATTTGAAATTAGAGCGACAAGAACAAATCAAAAATTCAAACTGGTTTCCCGGCATCGCAGCAAGGAACAATCCCCATCTTCCCACAAACTTCGTTAATCGAATTTCTTCCTCTTTTAATTTTAGGGTTTTTGATTTCACCTCCAATTTTACAATTCAATCAAGATTATTATTTATTTGGTTTTGAATTCATTCGATTAAGTTTGCAGTAATCAAGAATAATGAAGCGAAAACGTGGGCATAAGAAGGGGAAGAGCAAGAAACGAAAGTCGCAATCGCCTATTGTTCCGACAACCACTGAAGAATCCCCAAATAATGACATTGAAAGTGTAAATTCCGAGGAAAATAATTCTGGGTCTGAGGAGGAAGACAACAATAAGGTGCAAGAAGTGTCGAAACCGATATCAGAACCGGTTATGGTATCGGCACCAGCGATGCCGGTTAAGGCAGTGGAAACAATGCCTGTACTTCCGAAAGTGTTTCAAAGACCTACTCCAACTGCTGTTTATGGGCGTGTTAAATTGAAGCTGAAAACAACGCCTAAACCACCTCCACCCGTTGAGCCTCAGGTTGTTGGTTCATCTGTTGGTCAAGTTCAAGGTGACGGGGTAAAAAATAGTGAAGTTGGTAGTGTAGTGGAGAAGAAAGATGATAAAGAAGTTATCAGTGGCGAGAAGGTTGATGGGAGTAGTAAAAAATCTGGGGTTATTAAGATTGTATCTTCGAAAAGTTCGAGTCCCCCGGCCTTGGGTGGTGTTGAGAGTGGTAAGGTTGTGAATTTAAAAAGTTCGAGTCCTCTGGCCTCGGTTGAGAATGAGAGCGGTAAGGCTGTGGCGAAAAGTTCAAGTCCTCTAGCCTCAGCTGAGAATGAGAATGAGAGTGGTAAGATTGTGTCTTTGAAAAGTTCAAGTCTTCTGGCCTCGGCTGAGAATGAAAATGAGAGTGGTAAGGTTGTGTCTTTGAAAAGTTCAAGTCCTCTAGCCTCGGCTGAGAATGAGAGTGGTAAGCTTGTGTCTTTAAAAAGTTCAAGTCCTATGGCCTCGGCTGAGAATGAGAGTGGTAAGATTGTGTCTTTGAAAATCTCGAGTTCCCTGGCCTCAGGTTGTAATGAGAGTGATAAGATTGTGTCTCCGAGTTCCACAGCTGTAGATGGTAATGGTAATGAGAGTGGTAAGGCTGTGTTTATGAAAAATTCAAGCCCCCCAGTTTCAGTTAGTATTGAGAGTGGTAATGCTGTGTCTTTAAAAAGTTCAAGTATCCCGGCTTCTGGTGGTAAAGAGAGTGGTAAGATCGTGTTTTCGAAAAATTCAAGTCCTCCATCCTCTGGTGGTAAAGAGAGTGGTAAGATTGTTATTCGGAAAAGTTCAAGTCCCCCTACCTCAAGTGGTGGTAAGATTGTTATTAGGAAAAGTTCAAGTCCCCCTACCTCGGGTGGTGGTAAGATTATTGTTTCAAAAAGTTCAAGTGCTCCAGCCCTGGATGGTAAAGAGAGTGGTGTTAATGACTTGTCACAAAACGAGGAGAAGGTTGATGAATACAAAGCAAGGTTTCCTCAACAAGAAGCTAAATGTAACAAGGAAGAGTTGGAGGCTTCTTTAGAGGTATGAGATGGAGAGTTATTTTTATTATTTTGTAATAACATTCGATTTTTGAGATGTACTAGTAGAATGTAGAGTTTTGGGATGTTATTTACTTGTATTAATGTAATTTAACTGGTTGTTGATTTTATTAGGTGATCCAGAAGATTATGAAAATGGATGCTGCTGAACCCTTTAATGTACCTGTTGATCCTATTGGGTTAGGAATACCAGTAAGTATGATGTGATAACTTTATCAATACTGAGAACCTTGTTTCTATAATGCTTAAATTTCAAGGTTAATTGGATGGCATGATACTTAATACGACCAGGTTTGGTTTTGACTGGTGCACTCGAGAAATATACTTATTAGGTATCTTTTCTGTCTAATGAGACATTCTTGGCTTTAGTCGAGTTAGACAGAAACATTTTTAGGCTTATTTTCTTGCTGCATACATTTCTGATTTTGGTGGTGGTTATAGCGTTAATGATGGGTTAGTACAATTATATAATTTATACATCCCCTCTATCAATTTAGTTTCGTTGACTTAGGAGGCTTAGAAAATCATTATTGTGTGGCATTAGCTTGTAGTCTGTATTTTTAAAATTAGCTTTTGGACTAAGGCGTTCAAGAAGAAGAAGAAGAAGAGTGTTTAATTTGTTAGTTTGTTACTTATTGTTTACTCATTCAATAAGGGTGTTTTAGGCATACTGTGTTAAAGTGGTCAATCATCTTGGTCACTCAAATTCTAAAAAGGTTCTTAGTTAACAATATGTTGGGTAGAGTGAGCTTGCTTTAAGCGTATTGCAGTTAATGATTGTTTGATACCTTCATACCTTGTTCATCTGAAGAGTGTACTTTGCAACTGGTTATCTTATTCTATTCTTTTGTGATAGGATTACTTTGATGTCATTGATACTCCAATGGATTTTGGCACCATCTGCAGCAATCTTGAAAGTGGAAAAAAGTATATGGATTCTGAGGATGTCTATAAGGATGTACAGTACATATGGGATAATTGCAGCAAGTACAACAATAAGGGTGACTACATTGTTGATCTTATGAAGCGAGTCAAAAAGAACTTTATGAAGTATTGGATGGCAGCTGGGCTGTATACTGAACAAACACAGAAGATGAAAGGTAAGTAAATATATGTTCTCATTTATATGTGGATTTAACTAGAGGCAGGTAATAAGCTGTTAATAGATTGGAGGATGTTTCTTCGCTCATGCCTATACTTTTGTTTATACTACGTATAGAAAACAAAGGGTAACTCATTGGTCACTTGACTGTGGACTAGTTTGCAGGTATTTAAGTGATTATGGTTGCGAAATTTAAAATGTATATAGTATATTAGTATGCGTGTTAATTTTAAATTTTAATCTGTATAAGTAATCAATATAGCTCCTATTGTAGAGTTGTAGGATCTTTAGATTTGGGTCCAAATTTAATGATAGTGGATGTATGTTTTTTTGATATTGTGTAAGCTAGATTCGGTAGTTCTTAGTCATTTGACAATCTCTTTTGCTTATTTATACTTCTGTACAAGCTCTACATCTCCAGCCTCATCCTTGTTCATTCAAATCTCATCTTTCAACACCAACCCTTCCATTGTATTTTAATTTTTTTTTTTTTATTATGGCAATTTTGTAACAAGTTTTATGGCATATTATCTTAAAATGCTAACATTTGAATTTTAGGGTAACAAAGTACCATCTTAGTTTTTCTTATAAAGGTAGTAACTTATAAAATGCGCTAAGGTACAATGGTAAAATATTGGCTTTAGATGTTGAAGAAGATAGGGGATATGTTTGTACCATTGGTGGCTGGGTTAGGAAGTCATTCTTAACCATGATATGGGAATGCATCTGCCGTGAAATATAGAATATAGGCATATACTCATAGACTTTCTAGCACCTTTGCCCAGATGATTTTTTATTTTCCCCCTTTTCCAATTAATTTATTTAATCTTTCCTAAACTTTGCAAAGGTGATCTTATCTTGAACTTCACATATACTCCCTCCGTTTTTAAATACCTGCTCCATTTCTATTTTTTACACTATTCATTTGTTCTACTTTGACTAGTGTTTGTGATTTATATATAAGAAAAAATATAGTCTTGTGGGTACTTGTTGGAATCGTCTTAATGAATAAATTATTGATTTTTAGTTGTTAGAATTTATACTTATTGATAATTAAAGATACTATTGATAAAAGATTAGCATCGGCATATGTGCCCAAGAGAAATGGAGCAAGTATTTAAAAACGGAGGGAGTATATGCTAGCTTAATGAGTTTATTTATTTGTTTTTAATGGACAAAGGATTTGTGGTACCCATGAGTCAATCAAGCATATAAATGCCAATTTACACTCATAGATGTTATTTATTGAGGTATGGAAGGTAAAAATTCATTTGAATTCTAATATCAAGGTCGGTTATAAGGTGAAGAACAAGTAAAGTGTTTCCTTCACATTTAATGTGAGAAGGTCCAAAGGCTGAAATTTGATTTGTACCACTGTTAGAGATCTTCTATTTGAACAGATACATGTATATCAATTTTGTATATGCAAAATTGATATACATGTGTATAATGCACATTATGAATCTTGTAGATGAGTTGAGAGATCCTTCTTAATGATTAAAGTTAAATCGTATGAGTAAGGCAATGATTTTTAGATTAAATTTGAAGATTTGTGGTTCAGCATTCTATTCTGCCTAGTCCAATAATTTTTCTCTCATCAATTAATCTCACTCCTAAGGGTTCAATTACTATTTCATTTTAAAGAGATGTCATTTGCTAGACCTTTAGTTTTTATAAACTTAATTAATATTGCAACAACTATTTGTGGAAAAACGTTTGCAATATGGGTATTATTTGCTCTTGCTTGGGCTCCCCACAACTTTAAGTTATTTTGGTGATAGGAAAAACAGGAGAATTGTTGCTCGCCTTGTGGACCAGGCAAGTGTGCCCTGTGCAACTTATTTGTCTTTTGACATTAAACGTGATGGTCTTGGTGACTACTCAAAAAACTATTATACTTCATAACCAATGTAGCAAGGTGGAAAGTGGACATGGTTCTGAAATATACTAGTTTCTGAGAGTAGTTTTCATATCTTTGTATGATTTCTAAATAGGTGGAATTTGTAATTGGCTTAAGATTGTTGTCACTTTATATTTCGGTCCAGTCTCGATAAGTTCCATGTCCTTCACATTGTATTTGTGACGTGTTGATGTGGCTGAGATTTAATACCATGAGCACGAGTACTTACTGTCCCACATACTCGACATGTCCTCGTACCAAGGACGATACAAGTACTTAACACAACTCTTTCTTTATATAGTCCCTGTCAACTGTCCCATCCCCTCTTGTGTATAGATTATTTACAAAGCCAAAAGGGTAAAATTGTACATGGACGTGATTATAACAAGTATTTGACACAAGATTTTTAATTACTTCTTCCGTTCTTTTTTAGTTTACACTTTCTTTTATGACGTTTGGCAATGCACAAGTTCAACTATTAATGTCTCTAATTATCAACTAGCAAAACTTATACGTAGTAAAAAGTTGATTTATTTTTTTATTTTTTTTATTTTTTTGAGAAATATAAAAAGTTGATATTTTGGAAACACATATTGAGACGATTTTAACAAAATCCCACAACCCACTTGACTATTTCAGTTTAGGGTTTGTGGATAGTGTCAAAAGTCAAAATGTGTTAATTATAATAAGCAGAGGAAATATGGGAGAGATGAGAAGAACATTACTGAGGGTCAGACTAGGATGTTTCAGGGTAAGATTTGCTCTGTCAGAACCCTGTTGAGACACAAGAACCATTGCAAACCAAACATAAAAGTTTTATATGTATTGAAAAGATAGTGGAAGTTAGCCATGAGTTCCAAACTTCCAATGTCCAGTTACCATGAGTCGCCAGGTTGATTCAACATCATTGTATTAGTGACTAAGTAGATTAGATCAGTGTTGATAATAATTCATTAAGGGTATTATTGGCTTGGTCTCTACACTATGATAATCACTCTCTGTGGGCTAAAGCTGCAGGACCCTTTAATAGTTATTCAGCGGGAGAAATTCAAACAACCTGGGCTAATTTGTATTCTGTTATTGCTGTTATATGGGCTACTTTTGTATTCTGTTTTTTTCTTTTGTTTTGTTTTGTTTAATTTTTTTTTTTTTTTTTTTTTTTTTTTCTGTTGGTAATCCTTTTCTTGTTTCTGTTGATCATAACTTCATGTATAAAAAAAAATTTCGTGATAAAACCTAAAAAATTATCTTAGTTTCCTTGCAATTATTAAATTGGTGTCTGATATATGTAATAGAAGTTTATGAGGCCCTCTTTTCTTTGTTTTTAACCTTCTCTCTACTAGGGTGGCCTACGCGCGCGATGCGCGCAAAGGAGCTAGCTCTTGTAGAGAATTTATATTGGCATATATTTACCCTTTTGGTTTGAGTGGTAGACCTGCTAGTTTTAATACGTACTATTTGGTTTATGTGCCTATGTGATGACTTTGTAAAAGTATAAAAGCCACCAAAATCTGTTATGACAATTATTTTTTGAAACCCTCAAAAGTTTAATTGATTTGCATGATTCAATAATACCTAGCGTATTTTTCTTCAAATGATTTTTTTTTTTTTTGAGCTTTGATCATATGGAGTACGTAATATTATCTGAAATGTTCGTCTTAGCTAAAAACTCAATAATCTAAGTTTTTTTTTATTGTTCTACAACCATCTAATATCTAATATCTAAATCTATATCTAATATTAAATTAATAACCACTTAGTTATATTTTTCCCCGTAAAATCTCTCCATAATTAATACTTCGTACCATTTTTTTTCCCATCGATTTCCCCTGATTTTAGGATTTTTAAGTTCTTTACACCTCTTGATAATATTTGCTTAAATATCACTATTTCATATGAATCCTATTCAAAATCCATAATGTTATTTATGTGTCATCAAACAACGTACAATTCAAAAGCTAATAAACCTTAACAATAGTGTTGCAATTAAAGGACGACAAGACTGTAAAATAAGAAGAGCAACCACGAAGGAGTAAAAATAAATAGTCTCTTTGTAATAAACAATCTCTTCGTAACTACAATTTTTTATTTTTTTTTATTTTTTTTTTATGTTTTTGAATAATAATAATAACATATGAAGTATAATTTTAATATTTTAAAATAGGCATTACAATATTTTGTTAAAAAAAAATTGAATAAATTGATGATGTGTTTGATGAAAAAAAAAACATTAAATATATTAATGAGAGCAAACATATTAATGAGGGTAAAAAAGTAAATACACATTTTTCTACACATTTTTGTACATATTTTTGAGGGTATAGTTGGTAGCACACTATTCCTAAGAGTTATTTTCTACCTTTTATAAGGTAGGGATACATTTTCGTTGTGGTTGGTTAGAAATAAATCAATCTTTAGGTCAAGTGATTTTCAAATCTTTGTATGATTTGTAATTATTTCTTGCTTTTCTCTTTTTATACTCCTTTCTCCTTTTTTTTTTTTTTACCTAAATTTCATTTTTCTTTTTCTCTTTATTTGGTTATCAAAAACCAAAGAACGAATAATGCAAGTTTGATGCCTGATTTTAGTTGAAAAGAATCCCAATTTAAAATGTAATAATGTCAATTTTGTTTTATTTCGCATCCCTTCATACCTTCTCAATTTCAATCTTACTGTAAGCACGTTTTTCCTTTTTTTTTTTTTAAAATTCTTTGTTTACTTCTGCTTCCATTCTGCTTGCGATTACTTTCATGACTTTGCTTTAGAGGATTATTTTTTATATGCGTTTGTTAGTTAGCCACTCTCTCTCTTGGGTGTTTGTGTCTTATAACAGCATATGAATGATGAGTGTCATGGTCTCCTATTATTTAGGTGAAGAAGGCAGTCCCCTGGATGAACCAACAACTTCAGGTCATGGAAAGAAGCTTAAAAAAGGAAAAGGGTATGTTTCTAGGGTCTGGGATGGGGAATTTCTGAAGTTGCAGCTATCTTATATTTGCTTATAGTTATTAACTTATATGTATTTTCAGTGAAGTTAGCAATTAACCTATTCTATATTTTTTTTTTATTATTGTTTTTTTGAAGAAAACAATCAACATATTCTTAGTTTATGTATCATATCTAAAGTTACCAATACAGCTATGTTATTAAATTAACTGGTGATAAATTGACCTAAAAATGATAAGGTTACGTTATAATACTGGTGAATTATTTATACAGTTATTGCCTGGCGCAAAGAGTGTGTGGGTTTGGGCTGCTCCAAAACGCGGTTTTAGGCTACAACATGAGTCCATCCCGAAATACTCTTTTTATTCCAAAAATTCCAATATGATTTTGCAGATTTGAACAAGAGATATTGTACAAAGCTCGTCCTGGTCCTTTATCTCCTGAACATCAAACTTAATTATTACATATGCTTTCGTGTATACAGGGATTTTGTTTTTATTTTTATTTTTTTGGCTCGGTTTTAATGTTAGTTTTGATTTAGATGTTTTACTTGCTTTGAATCTAAAGTAGCCCCTTATCTTGTTGAAACCTACAGAGTTAAGCGTCACAAAGATGACTGTCTTTGTGCTATATGCATTATGAAGCGTCGTAGACGGGAGCGTGAGGCTTGTGAGGCACAACTGGCACGTGAAATGGGAGGTCAAGTTGCTTCACCTCAAATTAAAGTCCCCAAGACTGGGCTACACGAAGAATACAGGCAAGAGGTGGGTTACATATTTTTTTATTATATTATATAAGTAGAATACGGTCCTGTTTTGCATTAGGCTATTAACTGAATAAATTTAAAATCTAGACTGTTCATTTTAAAAAACTGGTCAAGCTTTCAACGATTGGGTTGAAAATAACCTTTTTCAAAAAAATAAATTCTTTATTATTTTTATTACCTGAGGATATATATATTCTATTTGGAAGGATGACATTTTCCAGGCCTTTTGGTATCTCATTTGTTTTTCCTATCTTTTTAGCTTTTCAGTAATTTCGTATTTTGCTAGGAAATTTTCACGCTCTTGTGAGATATTAAGTTTGAGTATATTCCTACTTACTAGGTAGGTAACTAATTGTTTTTCTTTAAGAGAGTAAGTTTTTGGGGCAATATTCCCAAAGGATAATTATTACGCTATTTTATGAGTGTAAAATCTGTTCTAGGTATAACATGTAGGAACAGATTTTAATTTGATATGTCGAGAATCAGTTGAAACTTGCATTATTTTGTTGATTTCGTGTTACCTTTTTTTTTTATTTTTTAAAATTATATTGTTATTTTTTTTAATGACAAAAAACTGAATTAATTATGATTAGAGTATCATAAAATTTATTGAATTTACTTAAGCGATCATTGCTATTTGTTGGAGACTTGATATTTGTAATTGATGCCATGTTTGTGAATTGTGGCACATATCCTTAGCTGCATATGGAGCCATCTTATTGTGATAGTAAGAAGCATAGAACATTTCATAAATTAATGTTCAGGCCACTATGCCAGACAGCATCTAATTCAAATGTTAAATATTGGCTTTGGAACCTGTGAATAGGGTTGATATTGCATGTAAACTGAATATCTAACAAAGCAAAGCATTTGACACATTGCTCTTTGCCATGATTACTTTAGGATATTTCACACGCCGAAAGTCCTGTTGAGACCTCATCTTATATGGAGACTTCCCATGATGGGGATGCAGATGCTGAAATGGAAGATGTGGAGATGAAGCCTGATGCAGTTGCATCTCAGTACAACAATGAGAAGTCGGAGATTGATAGAGCCTACTTACATGATAAATCTGATAGATCTGGAGATATTTCGGAGAAATCATTACATAGTGATAAAGGTGATGCTGAATTATATTCTCATGATGAAGTAAATGTTCAGGATGAATTCGGGAGTAGATTTAACAATATTGCCCGGCATCAACCATTGCTTCAGCAAGAAGGACAAAAAGCTGGATATCTGCAACATAGACAAGAGGTATTGGCTGTTATTATTTCAGCCCTGCATTCCTCATCTGCTAGTTGCTTATTTTATACTGGAAGTTGATCACAGTTATTGAATCATAAAATTCTACTAAGCTATCTACTATTTGCTGGTTTGTTTAACCTATATTATGATTGCAAGCCAATGTGTTGTTATAAACTGTCTAGTAGTAAAGATTGCAAAGTATTTGTAATGTTTACCAAGGTAAACAAATCATCTCAAGTCTCAACATTGCTCAAGATAAATGAGTTCATAATTTGATAGAAATATTGGGTTTCTTTTAAGGTTCCAGACAGCTATGTATTGATGGCCTTTCTGAACTTTCATCAGATGTTAAATGCACCTCTTTAGATGTATACTAAGCATGTGAATTTGTCTCTAGATGCTAAAAATTCTATTTCTAAAGTTGAGGGAACATTTGATTACTGTTATCTAAATTAACATCATTAATGGTATTGGTGCAGCTATTGGAAATGGAGAAAAAACGTCAGAAGCTAAGAATGCTGGAGACTTTTCGTGATCTTGAAAACCCTAAGCTCTTAGGGTTATGTGAAACACTCTTTCCGAACAATGTAAAAACTGTTTGGAATGGAGCCAACTCTCTGCTGCGATGTGAAAGAACATGCCACAGAAGAGACATTCATGAGGCTGTTGCGTCATTCATGAATCCTCCCTGCAAATCTGCCTCCTTTCTGAAGTAATTGTCTGGTGGATATACAAATTAAGCAATCATCTCCAGTATGAGATATTCAATCCAGCATTTCATCTGTATGACTACACAAGCACCTCGTATTTCATGCTCGCTGCAATGCCATAACATAGAAATAAAGGTTGAAGATACACGGGAGATTCTTGAATGTCAATTCTGCTGAGTAATTTTAACTAGGATTACTGATTTGTTTTTTCTTGGAGAGCTAGATTTGTCTAGATTGCATTAAATTCTGTCAATAATTAGTGATCAAGACAGAACAAATTGACACCATGATTTGTAAGTAACAAAATTGTATGCAATATATGGGCAGTCTCTCATTGTCCTGAACCTCTGTTCTCGAGAAGCCATTTATCAACTAAGCATAAAACAAAAGAAATCCGGTTTATGAAGCTAGCTTTAGACTATAGCATAACATTTTTCTAATAATTATCAAGGGAATTACTCAGGTTCTAGCAACTAGAGTCCTTGAGGCCTCCTCTAGTAATTGGCAGTTTTTGTTGGTAATTTTTGTGACTTTTTGGGTCTACCAACTAACTCTCAAGTATAAGGAATAAAAACACATTAACAGAGAGAAAGTCTTTAGTGAGAGAAAGTCTCAAATATTTTCTTTTCGCGTTTCGCTTCCTTTTCTGCAACTAGTTCTTTCTAAGTTCTTCTTGTCTCATCATCTAAACTCCAATACACTTTTCTATCCTTATATTATGGGTGAGGAAACAACTACTCCTCTTCTTCTTGATGAGGAGAATATTGACTGGGATTGCTGTGTCATAGGACGGTTCTGGGATGAGCGTGATTTCTCAATTTCTTTGGTTCAGCGTTTGGTTGTACGTTTTTGGCACCTTCGAGCTCTAGTTCGGGTCATTCCTTATGGAAAGGATTTTATTTTTTGCTGCGGAACTTCTGAGGACGCGGAGGAGCTGGATTCCAGGGGTTGGGTACACTTTAAAGGAAGTTTCATGGTTATTCAAAGGCTTAGAGGCTGGTCGGTTCCTTTACATATGAATTTACATCTTGTGGATATGTGGGTTCGTGTAGGTCTTCCTTTTCGATATTCAACTCCGGCAGTTGCAGCGACGATTCTCGCTCGAGTTGGTGAAATCACTATGGTTGACAACGAGAATGGTCAGTTTCCTACTCCATATCCTCGTGTCAAATTATTAGTTAATATGTCATTACCTTTGATTGTGGGTTGTTATTTTCCCATGACGGATAATCGTGTTACGTGGGTGCGTTTTAAATACGAAGGTATTATTAGATTCTGTAAAAAGTGTGGTTTTATCGGACACGGTCGTGAGACTTGTCCAAATTCTGATGAGTATGTTAAGTTTCATTTTGCAACTCGTTTTCGAAAGCTACACGAGTCTGAAGCACGGGTACTATTTGGACCTATTGATTCTTCTCTTTATACGGGTGCTATTCGTGGTATTTTTCCTTCAACCCAAGTCTGGACTACGGAACTCTGGTTCGAATCCCATGATAATGAGGGTCCATCTAAATTTCCAAAACAATCAGAAGTTCATGTAGAAGCTGATAGACATGCCCCATGTGTTTCTCATACTATAGATAATGATAACCACTGCCAAAAATTTGGAAGGTGGTCTAATGATGTGACATGTGGTCAGCATTCATGTTTTGCATTTTTCTGATGGCCCACCACGAGATCACCATCCAAATGCTAAGTCATGTTCTCTTAATCCGATGGGCCATAATCTTTTGGGCCGAAACTCAACCACTTGTGTTTTGCACTCTTGTATTAATTCTTCTCAGATCATTTCTCCGACCCATGTTCCATTTAATCAGTATGATTCAGCCCAAACCACTGGATTGGGCCGAAATGTCGCTCCTGTTACCAATAAGCATGTTCAGCGAGACTCGTCGTTACATGCGTTTGAATTCTCGCCATCGTATGAGGCTCATACTCCTGTTGTGACTCCGAAATTAACAAACAATCAACAAGATGATTTTCCAATTGTTTCACGGGTTCAAAAAGAAGAGGTTGTTCATATAGACTGCACACCGCCTCAATCACCATAAACTCTTGATATTCTGATGGATGAATCTCAAAATCGAGATGTTAAGTCACCTATTGCCACCATGAGACCAAGGGGTCGGAGCAGGTCCACTTAATATATTCACAAGGGTCGGGAAAAATTGCAGAAGTGGGTTCCCAACAAATGCCCTGCGAAGCGTTCGGGTGGTGTGCTGGAACCATCATCACCCCCTATCTCGGTGTTGCAACGCGACTCTGGTTGTTTTCCCTGTTTGTTACCTTGCAAGAAGCGCAAGGGCAGTTTAGATTCGGTTTCTACATCTTCTTCTTCATCGGGTTCGGTGACCTCCCGTAATGGGTCACCCAAATCGAGATGAAACCTGGTGCTTGGAACTGTAGGGGTCTTGGACCAGCGGACTCCCCTAAAGTTCCGTATCTAAGCTCTTTAGTCCGCTCTCATCACTTGGATGTGGTGTTTTTGATGGAAACCATGGTTTCTATGAATAATGTTATGCATAGTTTAGCCTCTATTCCTTTTTTGGGTTGTTGTGGTATAGATGCTGTAGGTTTAAGTGGTGGTTTGTTCATCTTTTGGTTTGCTCCTTTTTCTGTAGTTCCGTTGTTTAAATCTCCAAACTTTGTAGTTTGTAAAATAGAGGCGGGTGATGTGATAAAATTTGTGATCTTTGTGTACGGAGCGCCTCATGTAGTGGATAGATCAGAAGTGTGGTCATTTATAACTAGATTTGTCCAAACTTACCCGAACATTTTGTTGATTGGTGATTTTAATCAAGTAGAGTATCTATCTGATAAACTAGGAGGCTCTTCAATTATTCTAGGACGATTGAATTTTATTCAATGGCGGTTGGATTTGGGGTTAGTGGATGTTCCTTTTTCTGGACCTTCTTACACTTGGACAAATAATAGAATAGAGGTGGACCCGACTTTTGAAAGATTGGATAGGGCATATGCATCTCAAGATTGGTTTATTGACTATCTGGACTCCATTGTTCTTCATCAGCCAATTTTATTTTCGGATCATGTGGCTATTATCTTTTCGGACTCGATACCTCGGGATACTGTTCGGAGGCCTTACATAACTGAAAATTGGTGCTTATCGGCTCAGGATATTTCCAGGATTGTTAAGGACGGATGTCATTTAGAGTTCACAGGCTCTCCATGTTTTACTTTATCTCGTAGGCTTGCTGTTATTCGCGGGCGTCTTAAAGACTGGTGCCTTAGTCACAGGAAATCTTGGGGTATTAATTGGAAGGCATTATGCTCGAAGTTATCTTCTTGTTCTACTCAGTTACAAAATCCAGTGGCGCGAGTTCTTTTTCTTAATACTAGGGAGGAGAAGATTGCCGAAGCAACTGCTTCTTTTCTCTACTGGAAACAGCGTGCTAAAATTAAATGGGACGCCGGAGGGGAGTCACACTCCAAATTATTGTTTTCGGTTGTCCAAACTCATCGTCGTTGTAATCTGATTGTTAGTTTGAAGAATGATGCAGGTGTTTGGGTTTCTGATTCTCTTGGGCTCCGTTCTTTGATCCAGGCTTTTTACTCAGATTTGTATTCTCCTGTTTCTCCTTCCAGTAGTGACTCTCCTTTTTCTTTGGATCACCTTGGCCTCCCGATGTTGTCTCTGTCTCAAAAGGACATGATAATGGCCCCATTCTCGGCTTCAGAGATTAAAGTTGCAATGTTTCATATTGCTAACGACAAAACTCCTGGGCCTGATGGCTTTACCTCGACTTTTTTCAAGACTCATTGGGAGGATACTGGCCATTTTTTTATCTCGGCGGTTCAGTACTTTTTTGCTCATGGTTATATGCTGAAGGACTGGAATAGAACCTTCTTAGTCCTGCTGCCAAAGGTTTCTCAACCGGAATTGGTGTCTCAGTTTCGACCGATTGGGTTGTGTAATGTCCTGTATAAATGCATTGCGAAGTGCATTACTGGTCGTCTGCGACGGGTTTTCCCCTCTCTTATTTCAGGGTTCCAGAATGCCTTTGTGCCTGGTCGCCTAATTTCTGATAATGCTCTAGTAGCTCATGAGCTACTGTCCTTTATGAATGCTTCCAAAGCACGAAAACGGTTTTATGCGGCTCTAAAATTGGATATGAATAAAGCTTATGATAGAGTTCGCTAGGATTTTTAAGTCAAGTTTTACGGGCTTTTGGTTTTCCGCCTTATTGGGTTCACATTATTGAACAATGTGTTACAACTGTGTCGTACCAGGTTCTTGTGAATGGGAGTCTTACGCCCTCCTTTCGACCACAATGTGGTCTTAGACAGGGTGATCCCTTGTCGCCGTATCTTTTTGTGTTGTGGATGGAGGTATTGTCGGCCTCTCTTAGGCGGGCGGAAGAACAAGCTTTGTTTTCTGGTATTTGTGTTTCTAGGGGCGGACCTTCGATTTCTCATCTTTTCTTTGCAGATGATTCGCTGTTATTTTTCCAGGTTTCGCCCCAGGCGTGTGACAATGTCATGGCCATTCTTTCGGCCTTTTGCTCTGCTTCAGGTCAGATGCTCAATCTTCAGAAGTCCTTTGTCAAGTTCAGCCCGAATACGCCTGACGACTACCGTGATTTTTTGGCTCGCAGTCTTCGTCTACAATCAAAAGCTTCTTTGGGTACCTATCTGGGCCTTCCTGTTGACCTTGGTAGGAGTAAAGTTTTGGAATTCAGGTTTTTAATTGACAAGGTTGTTAGCCGGTTGTCTGCCTTTGCTTCTCTTCGTTTGTCGGCTGCAGCAAAATTGATTATCATAAATTCGGTGTTGGTCGCATCGTTTAATCATATCATGTCAATTTTACAGATATCGTCTTCTATAGCTTCTCAACTTGACAATATGCTTGCCAGCTTCTGGTGGAGATCGTCTGGTTCTCGGAAGGGTTTAGCGTTGCGCTTAGCTTCTCTACTTCACTTACCCAAAGGTTTGGGGGGTTTGGGTTTGCGCAACATTTCTTGCTTTAATTCAGCCCTCCTTGCTTGTATAGGGTGGAGGATGTTTCGAAATCCTCAACTTTTGGTTTCTAAGTTCATGTTTTCGAAGTACCCCTCTCTACCTGTCACCCCGGAAGCTCGTATTTCTCGACCCTCTTGGGGTTGTTGTGGGTTACAGATGGCTCTTTCGGCTGTTTCTTCTAGCGTACGTTGGAAAGTGGGTAGAGGTAATAGGGTTCGCATTACAGCCGACGACTGGGCTCCTGGGGGCCCAGTGTTATTCAAGGATGGTTTATCTCAGTCGGATCTTCCGACTCATGTGTCTGATATAATTGATCCGCGTTCTAACGCGTGGGACTCCTTGAGAGTCCATCGATTTTTTGATGGCCCAACGGCCGTTAGGATCCTTGTTCTAGATTGTCCGCAGGAACTTATGGATGATTTTATGTACTGGAAATTCTCTAAGGATGGCTCCTTTTCTACAAAGTCAGCCTATGCTCTCTTATTGCAGCAGACTATCAGGCGTCCTCCTTTGGAGTCTTTACCTGCTCCCTGGTGGAGGAAATTTTGGGCACTTCCCCTTCTTCCAAAATGAATGATCTTTGGCTGGAAAATAATTCAGGGTGGTATTCCGGTAGCCTCCATTCTAGCTATTCGTGGCATTTCTGTGGATTTGGTTTGCTGCTTCAGCCGGAGAAAGCAGGAGACAGTCGACCATTTGTTTCGAGACTGTGATTTTGTTGCTCCCTTGTGGGTTCGCAGCTCGTTTCATTTCAACAGCCAAGGTCTTCTTCATCGACCCTTCCTCCAATGGTTTTCTGTTATGGTCTCGTTATTAGCAGCTGCTAAGGACTGGGAGAACCTGGTGCAGTTTTTCTCCCTTCTTTGGGCTATTTGGTTGTCCCGTAATAATGTACGTTTCCGGCAACAGATTGTCTCTCCCGATGATGTTTTACTTATTGCTTCTCAGTGGAAGGTGCGGGGGATGCAAGCTCAGGATTCTCACCTTTCCTCCTCTAATTTGGGTCCTAGTCCTAGGCCGGCTAGTTTGGGGTTTGCTGCCACGCTTGCTGGGGACCCTACATCGGGGTTTGATATCTGTTTGATCAGTGATGGGTCTTGGTCTTCCTCCGACAACTCGGCAGGTGCTGGTTGGGTCTTTCGTGATTGTGACTCTCCTTTAATCCGTGGGGGAGGGGCTCGTGCCTCTCTCTCTTCTTCAGCCTTACAGTCTAAGTTACAAGCTTGTTTCTGGGGGTTACGCAGTGCCTTTTCTCGTGGTTTTTGTAGGATTCTTATTTACTCGGACTGTGAACCTCTGTGTCTGATGTTAACCCATCAATAGCGGGACGAGGTTTCTTTATACTGGTTAATTCGGGATATCCGGGTTCTTCTGTCTACTACTACGGCTTGTAAAATTCTTAAGATTCCTCAAAATGGGTTTCTCCTGCACACTGGTTGGCTGGAAAGGCTCGTACTTTGGAGTGTCTTTTTTGGTCTTTTTAATTTTTTGCTTGTGCTTTTATTTCTTTGCTCTCACTGTCTAAAAAAAAAAAAACAATACACAATTTAAAACAAGTGCAAACTTCTTCTTTCTCCTTTTTTTGTTGTTGTTGTTGTTGTTGTTGTTGTTGTTGTTGTGTGTGTGTGTGTGGGTGTGTTTTGACAATGGTCCAAAAAGGAGGCTAGTTACCATCTGACTTGACACTACTTGTAGAACAAGGAGAGGATTAGTTCTCTTAGCTATATTAACACAAGACCTAAACTGGGGATTGGGGAGACAACATTGATGGTCTGCTTGACAATACAAAACAGGAAAATAACAAATATAATTACGGACATGAGTCATAAGATGCTCCGAACTTGATCCTTTACGCTTCTTTGACCTGCAAAAATGGAAATTGGGATATGTTTTACCTTTCTTTTTCTTCACCCTGGCTTGTGCGACCTTCCTTGCTTTCTTGTCGTGACAAAGAACATGAATGAGGATGGTGGAGGGAAAGATAGTGTTTTTGCCGGGTTTGTTTTGGGGGTTTTTGTCCCTTGGGAGAGTTACGTCACAAAGATTGGTCCGGCTGAGTTGTACCTGCAAAACAACGGAGATTTCGGGTGGTTAGAGCTCCGCCTCCGAAGATCAAGTTAGTAACTTGAATGAGAATAAAGAATGCGGAAATTTAGGTGGGGATCTGCTGGGATTCCAAGCTCAGGTGTTTCTCTGTTGAGAGAGAATATAGGTGTAATAAATGATTGAATGTGGCCCCAAAATGGGGAAATATCTCCCTATTTATAGGGACATTGGAGAATGTGCCCCTATCTAGGTCACTTGACCTAGATTGTGGTGGGCTGCGCCGAATTACGACGTTCTCTTGGGATTTGGGCCTTTGAAGGCCGCCATTTCAGAACCTATCTGAAGGAGCCACGTGTCAAATGGCTAGAGGGCCACTTGAGTCAGTCTGATCTTGTCACGTGGCCTTCTCTAATTGGGACACCTGTCTAGGGTAATTTTTACCCTAAACATTTTCCCCTCACATGGGTCACGTGGGGAATGTGACACGTGTCCACCTATCAAAGTGAACAGTAACAACGGATAGTAAAATTCAAATTTCAAACGGGGATGCCCCCGTTTTCACCTTCTATAAATAGAAGTTTACCCCCCTTTTTCTCTCACTTCATTTTCATTTGAATTTCTAGAGAGAGAAAGAGAGTTTTTTAGAGAGAGATTCTCTACTTCCGTCCGCGTCAAAGTTTTTTGGATTTCCGCGTGCTGACGTTGCAACACCCGGCTCACCGTCTGCAGCTGTTTTCAGAATTTTCAGAGCTAAAGTAAGGTAACTGCCTGTACCATCTTTAGCTTTTCTCTTTTTCAACTTGTATACATTTCCGCCTGTATACATAGTTTAGAAATAAAAATGAGTTCTCAATCCACACACTCGGCACTGCCTAGGACACTCAGCCGGTCCCCCGAAACGGCTGAGTCTAGAATAGGGGTGCCTTTTTTGGATTGTCAGAATCGATGTGCTCATCTCTGGATTCCTCCTTCTCTGTGTCTGTGCAGGACACAATGGCCAGAGTCAAACAGATGGCCAGAAAGTCTAGGAGCCGGCGCACTATGGCAGTGCCAGCCAATGGGATTGTTCCGGATGGGGAACAGGAGGATTTGGAGGAGAGCGGTTCTGATGAAGAGGCTCCCTCTACTCCCGGGAGCTCAGGCATACGGGAGGAAGGCGGTGAGGAAGCCGCCTCCTCTAATGGATCCGGCGATGACGAGGCCGGTGAAAGGTCAAGGGCCAAAACTTCTGGCTTCGACAAGGATAACTTTGCGGCTGACTATCCGCAGCCGCCTAAAGTCGATGACAACCCCAACCCTAAAAGGATTAGAATGCTGCCGGGTGACATTGCCCTGTTAAAGAGCGGTTTTAGGGCTTTCAAAGAGAAGCACCCCTTTTGAAAGGGGTGGGATATTATCGTCCCGCCTGCTGACGTAGTAATGGCATGGGACGATGACATTGATAATGCAGACCACTACTTTGTCTGCTACGAGGTGGTCATAGAAGCCGGCCTTCGGTTCCCCCTCCATACCGAGATTAGGAAAATCCTAAAGGGGTATGATATGGGAGTTTGGCAGCTCACCCCCAATTCGTGGGTGAACATTTTGAGTTACATCGCCGCCTGCGAGCTCCAGAACATAGCTCCCAGCTTCTCCGCCTTCGCTCATATGCATTACTTGAGCAAGGCACCAGGCGGTCATGGAGCATGGTGCACTCTTTCCACCTTGCCCCAATATTTTATGAGTTTGAACAAGGTTTCCAAGTGGTCGGGTGGAAAGATAAGTTTTATTTGATTTCTTCTCCAACTCTGAGACACAACCGGACACTCCGCCGGTACAACACGGAACCGGTTCTTCTGGGCAGGAAATGCCCGCTCCCGGAGCTATCTACTAAGGCTTGGGAGCAAATAATGGAGCCGGGTTTCTTTGAAACCACTACTGAGCCCATGGGGGAGAAGACTCATATTATAGTTCCAAAGAACTGGATCCACCACCTGGACTACTTCAAGGACGAATGCTTCTTGTCCGCCTGTGGGTTAAGTCCCATGTTTCCCAAGGGTAGATCCACTTGCATCCGGAATGTTTGTGATTTTATTTTTACATTACAAACTTTCCATAATTTCTTCTAACTTTTACTTTATTCATGCAGCCAACGCCTTGAAGATGGTTGACCTGGCCAAAACTCCGGCTAAGTCAGCAGCGCTACTGCGTAAGGAGGCTGCTATTGCCAAGAAAGCAGCCGTTGAAGCCAAAGAGTCCAAGAAAGGCGGGGGAAGACCGCCTGACTTAGTATTAATATTTTATAATTTTTTTTACAAAGGCAGTTTACCGGTTTGGTATACTTAACTTTTTCAATTTGCAGGACTCTGCAAAACGTGTGCCACGATCCTTCTCCAAGCTTTTCAAAAGGCAAGGAGAAGATCTTGAAAAGGCTCCGGCAGCTAAGGCCGCTAGAAAGGACCCTCCCCGGTCAAACTCTTCTGCCAAAACCGATCGACCCACGACCGGTGGCAAATCGCCTGCTGCAATGAAGATTCTGAGCGAAGGCTCAGAGCGTTCGCAGCAGAAAGCGCCGGATGCCTCCACGACATCGAAGGGTGGCCCGCCACGTAATGTTGCATCCGGTGCGGCAACAACAGGGGAGGAGGAGGTTCATAGGCCCCATCCGGAAACTCAAGGTAAGGGAAAGATTGAAATACCTTGGCCACTTGACTTTGTGAGAGTCAAGACTAAGGTAGACCCCTCTGGGGGTTCAGTCAGCAGCCGGCAACAGATGAATGCCAACTATGCTGCTTCTTTCTCATAGAGTACTTCTACTATTGGTGCAGATCTTACATCCGACGAGCCGGATCCTGCTGGTTTTGCAAAACGGATGGTGAGGACCCTCACCCGGTCAAAGAAGAATTCAATACCTGATCTTCAGGTAGTGGACTTCGACCGGATAATGGGCAAGATGGCTGAGGTAAAGAATCCCCACCTTAACCCTGATATCTTTTCTTTATTTTAACTAAGTATGTCATAATCCGGCTGTTCTTTTCTCAGGTAATGCTGAGAGTGGACGGACTCCGAGGCCCCTTCAGGCGGAAACAGGAAGAGGTAAATGACGCCAAACAGAGGGCCCTTGAAAACCTCAACTCTGCTGAATATGCTAATTATATGTGTGATTTAGAGATTAAAGCAGTAGAGTTGAAACAGGAGGAGCTGATCCGGAGCTTGACGGCTGCAAATGATGTAGCCACCAGCCGGGCTAATGACCTTGAGCAAAAACTGAAGGATGCTCAATCTGAACTCAAGGCATTAGAAGATGCTGACAAAGAAAACACCAAACTCCGGGCAGATGTCTGCCGACTGGGGGTCGAGATCGTCAATCTGCGGAACAAGCAATCGGACGAGATCGCTCAGGAGCAAAAACGACTGATGGAGGAAAATGAGCGGGACAATGCAACCCGCCTGAAGATCACTTAGGTATGATTACGCCACTGAGGTGTATGATGCCTAAGTGCTGGGTGAGGCTCCTCCGCCTCGCTTCCAAGATTGGGATGCCGAGCAGGGATATGAAGTCTCGGACACCGAGGAGCCGGCCGAGGAAGAACAAAATGAAGGCCCAACTGGCCAAGACCAGCCGGAGCAGCAGCCTCCCCCTCAGCCTTGAGTCCGCCTCCCCAATTTCAGAGGCAGTATGCCAAGTTTCCTTTTTTCTCGGCTTGTAAGCCGAGTATGTTGTATTTTTACCAACCGTAGAATTGGTTAACAATCATTTTCTTTTGCTTCTTCTCCGGGTTTTATTCCAGCTAACAATTATTCTGGCCTTTGTGCCATTTTTAATATGAAGTATTCCGACTCAGTCGGTTATTTATATATATTTGTGTTTGAATTTTTCAAGTTGAATTTTGCGTATATACTGCAGTTCTTTAATACTTTTCCTAACTTAAAAAAGCATGCGACAATTTGCAATCCGGGTTCTCTTGCCCCTAGACGGCTGTGTGGTTGGTTTCATTTCAAATTGATTGATTGAATTAAAAACACTTGATACTTTGAGAAGTATGAGGTGTTTTAAGGCCAATCAATCACAATGGTGATTGCCTCAAACCAAGTGCACAACCGGCCATTAGACGGGTGCTTCGAGTCTCTTACCCAGACGATAATATTCCGTCTAGGATTATTACATAGCCATTACACAAAATCTTTTGCCCCAGTTGGGAAAGAGAGTGCAACTTTGGAATAAGTAATCTAAGTGGAAACTTCTGCCGACAACCGATTGATGCCTCAGGGCATCCGGTGTTCGGAAACTTAATCGTTCTTGTAGATTACTCTTGTCAGACGGCTATGAGTTGACCAATTTGGTCGTTCAATCTTTGCCGTCTGCATAGGTACGTAGAACTGACGAAGATTCTGTTCTCTGCAACGATTGAACTAGGAGGGGTGTCGCCGAACGCCATTGTCCATGTTGGGACATGCGATTTTATAAATTAAGCAACCATCCGGCCATTTTGGTCTTGTTTGAGACCGGTTATATAGCCACTAAGCGTTTTTGTACTTAGTTTTTTCAAGCTGGCCATTGGCCACGCGATATCATATTTGCACTAAATGTCAATTTTAGTTGATTAAGCAATTAGGCCGTCTGGGTATTACCCAGGCGGAATTGTAATTAAAACATTAAATTACACCAAGTATCAAACTTAGTTGGTTAAAAGTAGTTCGTCTAAGGATTACCCAGGCGGTTAAGTAATTATATCATTTAATCTACACCAAGTGTCAAACTTAGATAGCTAGGCAAAAGTTCCGTCTGAGAATAACCCAGGCGGATAAGAAATTATAAAGATAGCAAAACAATTTTGCAAACAAAGCCTGATTTCTCATTGATGGTCTCATTGTTTACAAAAATTTACATTTCTCTGAAGCAGTACTTTTTAAAGTTATCTACATTCCAAGTTCTAGGTAGACACCGGCCGTCTGGAGTTTCCAGACGGTAAGTGCCATCCTTGACTTCTTCATAAATCCGGTAGGAGCCTTCCCAATCAGGAGTTAGCTTTCCAGCTTCATTGGCTCTAACGGTTGCCTCCATTTTTCGTAACACAAAGTCATCAACTTTCAAAGCATGCTTGCGTATTTTCTTGTTGTAGGCTCTGGTCATTCTCAGACGGTATATCTCATGGCGCAGGGCAGCATTGCCCCTGCGTTCCGGGAGGGAGTCCAATGCTAGCCGCATGGCATCCCAATTTTCCTCTTCATCATAAAGCATGACTCTGCGAGTCGGCTCGTAGTGTTCAATGGGCAAGACGGCTTCAACACCGTATACCACCGGTTGCCCCTTTGGCAATCGTACGGATGGCCCATAGAACATGAATTAGATCTTCTGCCCATAAGCCACCGGTTCTTTCAATTTTCTTTTTTATGCCATCTGAGATGAGCTTGTTGAAGGCTTCAACTTGGCCGTTTGCTTGGGGTCGGCCGACTGATGCAAAACAATGTGAGATACCCTGATCTCCCAACCAAGTCTTAAGGTGAGGTGTTTTAAACTGAGGGCCATTATCAAACACCATAGACATAGGTACCTTAAACCGGGTGATGATATTTTTCCAAATGACTGAGATGACATCCTTTGTCTTGATGTTCTTGACCGGCTCAGCTTCTACCCATTTGGTAAAATAATCCACAACCACCAAAATATAGCGCTTTCCGCCTGGAGCAGGCGTATAAGGACCCAGGATATCCATGTCCCATTTGGCAAACGGGACTTGGCTGTGGATTGTCGTCAGATCAGTTGCCGTCGGTGAATAAGCTTGCCAAACCTCTGGCGTTTGTCACATCTCATTACCAACTCTTTAGCGTCTGCTTCAAGAGTAGGCCAAAAGTAATGCCGCCTGGCTCTAACGGCTAGAGACCTGCCGCCTATATGAGAGACATAGTATCCGGCATGCAATTCTTCAAGAACTTCTTTCCCCTTTTCTGGGGTAACACACTTCAATAGAGGTTTAAGGAAACCCGCCTTGAAGAGCTCTCCGTTTCTCAACTCGAAGTTTGCTGCTCACTTCTTCATGACGGCTGCTTCCTGTGGTGAATCAGGAAAAATGCCGTCTGCTAAATATGCCCGGATGCCATCAATCCAGGTAGAGCTTCGGTCCAGGATTCCAATGGGCTCTTCATATATACTTCTCTTTTCAAGAACTTCCCAAAAGACTGACCGAGGCGTATCACAGCAGGCGGATGAAGCCATTTGGACAACGCATCCGCCTGGTTGTTATCTGACCTGGGCACTTTAATCAGACGGAATTTCTTAAGTGCCCCGGCCTCTTCTTTGACTGCCTGAAGGTATTTGATCATAGCCGGATGAGTTGCCTCATATTTTCCCTCATACTGGCTAACGACCAACTGTGAATCAGAGTAGGCATCAATTTTAGTTGCCCCTGCTGCTTTACACATGCGAATTCCGGCTAGCAAGGCTTCATATTCCGCCTCGTTATTTGAGGCTTGAAACTTAAACCGCAGTGTATATTCAAATCTGTCCCCCTCAGGGGACTCATATATAATTCCTGCACCGCAGCCGCTCTTCGTCGAGCTCCCGTCTACATACACTTTCTAAACCTGATCAATGTTATCCGGTTGAACCGGTCGTGTCATTTCAACAATGAAGTCGGCAAACGCCTGACCTTTCACTGCCTTTCTAGGTTCAAAAGTGGTTTCAAGACTTTGCATTTCAATAGCCCATTTCAACATTTTGCCGGATGATTCCAAGGTGGACATTGGCCGCTTGAGGGGCTGATCGGTGTAAATTACCACCGGATGGGCCAGAAAATACGGCTTTAATTTCTTGAAGGCCATATATAAAGCAAGGCCAAAATTTTCAACCATGGGATACCGAAGCTCAGCATTTTTTAGAACATGGCTAATGAAATAGACTGGGAGCTGAATGTCGTCTCTCTCTCAGCAAGGAGAACAATACTGAGAGCATGATCCGAGACGGCTAGGTACATATATAACGACTCTTTGGGCAGAGGGCTAACAAGCCTTGGCAAAGAGTGCAAGTTCTCTTTCAGATTTTGAAAGGCCGCCTCAGCATCATCCCCCCATTCAAATCTGGTCTTCTTCCTGATTGCTTGGAAGAAGTAAAGGCATTTGTCACCTGACCGACTGAGGAACCTCCCCAAAGCCGCCCGACAACCGGTTAGTCTTTGTGCTTCCTTGACAGTGCGGGGTGACTTCATGTCAATTAGCGCCTGTATCTTCTCAGGGTTAGCCGATATCCCCCTTTGATCAATTAGGAATCCGATAAACTTCCCAGACCCAACACCAAAGACGCATTTCTTAAGATTTAACATAACCTTATGCCGCCTGAGTGTGGTGAAGGTTTCTAGAAGATTAGCAAGGTGATCCGCCTGCTGCTTGGATTTGACTATCATGTCATCAATGTACGCCTCCACATTCCTCCCAATTTGATTTATGAAGACCGTATTAATCATCCGTTGGAATGTAGCCGGTGCATTTTTCAAGCCAAACGACATCACAGTGTAACAGAATAACCCCTGATCAGTGACGAAGGCCGTCTTCTCTTGATCTTTTTTCCACAAGGGTATTTGATGGAAGTCGGAGTAGGCATCCATGAAACTCATCAAGGCATGCCCGGCTGTCGAATCGACCAGACTGTCGATCTTTGGAAGTGGGTAACTGTCCTTAGGACATGCCTTGTTGAGGTCTGTGTAATCAACACACATACGCCAGGTACAATTCGGCTTCTTTACAAGCACAACATTCGCCACCCAGTCGGGAAAATTACATGGCCGAATGAACCCAGCGTCCAACAACTTCATCTCCTCCACTTCAAAGGCAAAAATGTCTTTGAATTCTTTCACCAGGAGGTGTAGATCTGCACCCAATTTAGCATGAGTAGCCATCCTAACCTTAAAAGTAAGCTCTGGACGGCTGTCGTCTAGAGGTAAATCAATATGGTCTCCAGCCGGCTGGGGACGGAGCTCAGCTGACCGCTCCCCGGTCAGTGATTGCTATTTTTTCTCTTTCTTTACCTCCACCAGCAGCGGGGCCTTTCTTTTCTTCCCGACTGCTGGTGGGGCTAGGGCGGCATCGACATCCTTGACATTGTCAAGGTCTATTGGTTCTTGGCCTTGGTCGCCTAGGGTCACACTATCTTTGACGGCTTAGAGGTAGCACTCCCGGGCCGTCTTTTGATCCCCATTTAAGGAACCAACAGAGCCGTAATCCCTCTCATAGTTAATGAGCATGAGGGAGGGGATGATTACAGCCTTGGCTTTGTTCCTAGAATAATGTTGTAGGCGGTCAGTTCCTCAACGACCAAGAACTTGACGACCAGGTGCCGTCCTTTTCCTTTTTCACCCACCCGGATTGGTAAATCAACCCTTCCGACTGGGTAAACCATTCCACCCCCAAAGCCAACCAGGGGGTGTGTAATCGGATGCATGCTGCTGACATTGTATTTCAGCTTTTGCAGGCACCGGAGACTGATGATGTCCGACAAGCTGCAGGTGTCAATAAGGATTCGCCCAACCAGCTGGTTGGCGACCTTACATTCAATGACGACCGGGTCGTCATGCGGACGGCGAATGCTGCCCTGGTCCTTCTCAGTTATTAGAACGTCTGGGAAGGAGGAGCTAGCAGACGTTTGCTCATCATCATCATTTTCCATCTTTCGAAGATGGCTCTTGGTGCCCCAGATGGTAGGGCCACCGCATGAGGACCTACCTGCTATGGTGTAGACCGACTCCTTATCAGTGTCCGAACTACTAGCAGGATGGGTTGTCTTAGACGACTGCCCAAGGTTCTTCTTATTAGTCCCTTTGGACTTAGAGATATAAGACTTTAACATCCCCTTGTAAGCTAGACGGTCCAACGCCCGTTAAAGGCTGAAGCAGTCTTTGGTGTCATGGCCAACTTCCTCATGGTATTGGCAGAATTTATTTTTGTTCCTTGGTTAAATGGAACTTTTCATTGGATTCGGCTTCTCTAGGGACATCTGGTCCTTGATCTCCATGAGGATGGAATTGCAGTCCTTGTTAAACTCGTACTTAGGAACGTACGGTTTAAATTCTTTCATCTTCTTTTGAGACGGCTTGTTAGAATCACTAACCGCCCATACTTCTTTTCTTTTCTTGCTCTCTTCTTTCTTCTTGGTCGGCTGAGTAGATCGCTTGTCTTTCTGTTTGTCAGAGTTCTTAGAGTCCGATTGGTTACCAGGCGAGCAGAGGTCGGTTTCTTGAATATAGCTTTTCGCCTCCCTCAGGGCCGTTTGTAAAGTGAAAGCCCCTTTTCTGACTAGGTCGAACTTAAAAGTCGACCCGTCTCTCAAACCCTTGAAAAAGTCTGTAAAAGCTACCTCATCAAACAGTCCTTGAATATGAATTCTGATCAGATTGAACCGCCTGACATAGGAGCGCAATCCTTCTCTATCCCCCTACTTAATGGTGCTTAAGTCAAGACTTGTTTTCTTCGCAGGGATGTCCATCGAGAAGTTGGAAGCAAACATGAAGGCAAGCTTCCTAAAACTATCAATGGACCCAGTTGGCAGGTTGCCAAACCATTGTTGGGCGATGCCCTTTAATGTAGCCGGGAAGCATCGACACCATGTGGCATCATCCAACCCTTGTAAGTACACGAGGTTGGTGTAAGCTATGAGGTGATCTTCTGGGTTGGAGGTACCATCATAGGTGCCTACCAACACATTTTTAACCTTGGATGGCTGTGCCGTCTCGGTTATCTCCCGGGTGAACGTAGAAGGTTGTTCAGCTAGGCGGAGCAGACGAAGCTGCCAGTCCAGAGGCTGGATATTGTTGTATGCCGCCTGACCTCCAAAGAGGGCCGACTGCATGAAATAGGGAGAATACTGACCGTAGACCTGAGAAGGTACATACGGTGCAGTCCTAATCATCTGAGGACCAGAATGGACGGTATTACCGCTTGTTTGGCTCTCATGCAAGGAAGGTACATTCCCTGCAGAAGTGTTGTTGAAGCTGTCTGGAAAGTTCGACGTAGAAGTCGACTTAGAAAATTGCTTATTTCTCTTGCGGGTGATGATCTCCCTGGCGTCAAGAGTTGATTTTTTGCTTCCCAACGGTTGTTAAGTACGGCGGGGATTGTTGGCATTCCTCTTAGGCAGAAGAATTTTGGACCAATCAATGGTCCCGGCTGCCTTCTCCTTTGGATGAGGAGTTGGCTGCCGGTCTCTGACTGACTTCCCCTTCTTCAGAGGAGTCTTTTTTGCCGACTGACCCCTACTTGGGCCAGCCTGGCTCTTAGAGATCAGATCTTTAATTTCACCCTTGAAACTTGTCATGAACTTCATGAGTTCGTCTCGAGTGACGGGAGATGATCCACTGGCCGTATGGGTTTCCCCTTCCGGCTGCCTAGGGGGTCGATTTGTACCCGCCTAGTTGGCACCCCGCTCCAGAGTAACTCTGGGCCGAATGCGCTTGGTTATCAAGGAGCCATCCTCGGCTATATAAGTTTCGACCCGAGGATCTTCGTCGACCGGACGTTTAGGAGGTGGTATAGACTCTTGAATCATCCCTGAGGTACTCTCCCCACAGACGGCCCCAAATTTTTTGGGGGGTTTTTGTCCCTCGGGAGAGTTACGTCACAAAGATTGGTCCGGCTGAGTTGTACCTGCAAAACAACGAAGACTCCGGGTGGTTGGAGCTCCGCCTCTGAAGATCAAGTTAGTAACTTGAAAGAGAATAAAGAGTGCGGAAATTTAGGTGGGGATCTGCTTGGATTCCAAGCTCAGGTGTTTCAATGTTGAGAGAGAATGTAGGTGTAATAAATGATTGAATGTGTCACCAAAATGGGGAAATATCTCTCTATTTATAGGGTCATTGGAGAATGTGCCCCTATCTAGGTCACTTGACCTAGATTGTGGTGGGCTGCGCCGAATTACGACGTTCTCTTGGGATTTGGGCCTTTGAAGGCCGCCATTTCATATCCTATCTGGAGGAGCCACGTGTCAAATGGCAAGAAGGCCACTTGAGTCAGTCTGATCTTGTCATGTGGCCTTCTCTAATTGGGACACCTGTCTAGGGTAATTTTTACCCTAAACAGGGTTCAAGATTCATGGGATAATCTTCAATAGATACTACGAATTTCACTTCATCAAAATTAGGTAAATTTGTCTCTGGCAAGAACTTCATTTCCTTTTGTAATACATGAACCTTCATTGCTGTTATCTAGGGATGGCAATCCAGTCCCGATTCGATCCTACTCTACTTCGATTCGAGATAAAAAATCCGCTCTAAGTCAGACAAAAAAGTAATCTGAGTTCGATTCCGTTAAAATCATCCGACTCCGAGTCGGAGGAGGGTCAGAGTCGGATCTTACGAAAAATTGGAGAAATAAATATGACTTCGACAAATGTTCGACTATGACGGATTATCTGACGTCGACTATGATAGATCGTGGATTTTGGTGTGGGTCTGGTGGCATTGGGTGTGGGTTGTAAAGGCCCAAATAGCCCAATTTCTAAAAGTATATTGAATAGCGAAAAACAACTCGGAGTCGGGTCGGATGAGAGTCGGAGGTCGGAGTCTGGAGTCGGAGTCGGATTTAGCCTCCGACTTCCTGTAGGGTTGGAGTCGGATTTAGCGTAATCCGCTCCGAGTCTGATCCGTTTCCATCCCTACTATTATCAGTCTAATATGGAGAAATAACTTCATCTCCTTCTCAACGGCCATAGTGCTAGGCTTACCAAACTCAACACGGTTGACTACATTAGAATCAGGAGAGATTATGACCAACTAACTCAATATTATTACACAAAAAATGGAATTTTTATGACATTAAAATTTTCTTGTTTCTTAATTAATTATTATTAGTGGTTGATAAGTAGGTGAGGGTTAGGTCGTTGACTAACCTCCTAATATCAAACAATATTTATAAATTCCTAACTAACTACTAAGGAAGCGTAGAGGCGAGTCCGGAGTCGAACCACGAGGACTAAATGTATTCATTTGAGCTAATTAAACTAGTGGGAAAGGTTGTGAGATAGAGAGAGGAACACTAAAACATTACTTAAAGCAATTAACAAAATGCTAGCTTAGGGAAGATGGAATCTAATTACATTAATGAATTCAACAACAAATTGCAATTAGATAGTTATGATCACAATTAGGAACAATTAACGCATTCAACTCACTCCCGCGCAATTAAGCATGCTCATTATCCTACTAGGTTAATTTATTCCCGTGCAACTAGCCTAGCATAGGCATGGAAAAATCTAGACTCTCAACCAACTCACTTCCGAATACAATTGATTTAAAGCACAATTAAGAACCTAGAATCAATTAGCTAAAAAAATTCTAATCCATGTAAGCATCATCATATCCATACACAATAATTAAGAATAAATTGCATACTAATCACAATCAACCATTCAATTCATAAACATAACCTTCATTCATTTCCCTAGAACAAAATCTAAGCAATCATAATGAAAAAGAAGATGGAAAACAAGAATTAAATCAAGAATAAAACAAGTAAACTAATCAACTACTTAAATAAAAAAGAATTAAGCAAAAACAAGAATTAAAAAAAGTATTAAAGGTGAGAGAAAGTTAGAAAAACTCATTAAATAATTGAGAAGAGAATCCACAAAGTTGCTTCTTCAAACTTTCAAATCTCCATTGAAATCCAAGCTTTCTTCTCTTCAAAACTAATCATAAACTAGAGATAGAAAATCCTAATCTAAACCTAATTAATCCTTACAAAAAAGAGAGAAAATGTAAAAACTTGCTTAATGAAGTCTAAAGCAGTCATCCTATTTATATTACAAGAAGAAAAAGGAGGAAAATCGTAGTTTAATTGGTGTGAAAAACACAGAACACCGGACCTGCGGCGGCCACATCCGTGCTCGCAGAGAGGTATCTCTGGGAATCTATTGGTCGAAGTAAAAATCTTGAAAATCGAAGCACCGTGCCCGCGGTGGACAAAACTAAGATGCCGCACAAAGGCAGGTACCACGAAAGGGACCATCATGTAACAGTACGACTGTTCCCACCGTTTCACGGCAACTGCCATCATATCACAGTAGATTCCACCACAGTGGCTGCTTTCTTGCTTTGTTCTTTGCTCCTTTTGCTGTTGCTTGGTTCTTTGCTCCTTCTAATGTAATTTTTTGGCCTTCCCTCGGGTCATCATTCAAAATCGAGGAACGTGTTAAGTACCTATACAAATAGACCAAGAGAGAAAAGAGTTAAAGATCACATAGAAAAGCACGCAAATAAAGCTAGAAATCGAGCAAAAAGTGCATTATTCACAACTAAGGCCTAAAAATATAAACCAAGCCAATATTAATCAAAACAAGACTAAAAGGACTAGAAATAACAAAGAAAGACCAAAATAAACCTAAAACAAAGGGAGAAAAACACCCTAAAATGTTTCATAAATGACACTTATCAGTGATACTAGTTATTACTACTCTACTAGTTACATATCAAAATAAATTAACATTAAAGTTTTTTTTTTTGGTAAGTAAGAAAGTATATTACTATCAACAAAAAAACTGTACAAATGTACAAATTTTACAAGCTTAAAAAAGGCAACTCCAAAACTACAAAAGACCTAAAACAAAGGCCACCCCAACCTCAAGCTTTAAACTCCTTAGTTGCCACCTTCTAGGAAGGGTTCAACTAAAAGAGATTAAAGCAAAACCTGATCAGAAGCAGTCTGCTGCCTTCTAGGAAGGACACAGACCACAACTGAAAAGGACTAAAACATAAAACAAGAAAACAACAAAAACACAGATGCACTCAAAACAGAAACTAGTTTGGGATGCTGTTGCACAACTCCTGAATCCACTTGCACTGCAATCTACTCCACTTCTTGTTTATAAGCTGCTTGACTCTATCCATGCTCACCCTACCAATACCCTTACACAGGTTTGAAGGGTGAATAACATCTTTCTGCCAGAAAGCAGCATTCCTAGCAAACCAAATATGATAGACAACACAAGCAAGAACTGCCAGAACCACCTTCTGCTGCACCTTACTTTCACTGCTCTGAGCCAATTAATCCAAACCTCATCAATGCAGAAGTTTTGAATTGGAATATGGAGACAATGAGAAATTCTCTGCATACACTCTTGACTGTATCTACAATTAAAGAACAGATGCTGTCTGTCCTCAATACTAGCACCACACAACAAACAACTATCTTCAGCACATACATCATATTTCCAGAGCTTCTCTCTTGTTCTGAGTCTATCATGCATAGCAAGCCATAGTATAAACGAATGCTTGGGAATATTGAACTTATTCCATACCCATTTACACCAATCCACCTTAGTTCCAGTTCCCTGCAGCCACTTATAGCACTCAGATATTCTATAAGTACCATTCAACCAACTATTTTGCTCAAAACCTTCTTTTAACTATTCCTTGACTTCACATAATCTCCTCCAAGCCCAACCTGCAGATCTCTTAGGACTATAAGTCCACCAGTCTTGTTCTTTAATGTACACAGCATGAACCCATTTCACCCAAAGAGAATCTTCTTTCTTAGCTATTTTCCACACATACTTCCCCAAAGCTGCCCCGTTCCACATCCCACAGTCTCTAATTCCTAAGCCACCCTCAGCTTTGCTTTTGCAAACCCAATCCCAAGCAATTGGGGGGGCCTTAGACAAAACAACATCTCCACACCAAAGAAAAGCTCTGCACAGCTGAGTAATCCTCAAGATGACTGACGTAGGTAACAACACACACTGAACCCAATAAGTGTGCAAACTAATCAGAACAGAGTTCACCAGCACAACTCTTGCAATATAAGACATGTTTCTGCTTAGAGGTGGCCAGTGGGCCGGGTTGGACCCAGCCCACCCTAACTCGCACGGCTGGTGGGTCACGTGGGTCCGACCCGGTTTCAATCCGGCACAGCCCGGCACAGCTCGGATTTAATCCGGGTTGTGTCGTGGGTCCAAAATTTTCGACACAACCCATTTCAACCCAGCTCAGTTTAACCCGTTTGATTCGACCCAAATCGCACAACCCGTTTTGACTCATTTAATTCGACACACCTAGCCCGTGAACCCACCTAACCCGACCCACCTGGCACAACCTAGCCCGCACGGCCCACCCGCACGAATGACCCACCCAACCCGCACGAGCCAACCCACCTAACCCGCACGCATGACCCACCCAACCCGCACGCATGACCCACCCAACCCGCACGGCCGGCACAACCCGCACGGCCCGCACAACCCGCACGGCCCGCACAGCCCGCACAATTCGCACGACCCGCACGGCCCGCACGGCCTAACATCCATTTTTAAAAAAAAACGGCTAGTTTTTTGTATCTAACGGCTAGTTTTTTGTATCTAACGGCTAGTTTTTTAAGTGTATGATCATCCATTCTATTTTTCCTATAAATACCAATTCCATTTCACTCAAATTTCCACACAAATTCAAGCTTTCTTTCTCTCTTACTTAAAAATTCTTATTGTTCTCAAATTCTCAAGTGTTATATAGAGTTATATTTTTGTTAAAAAAAATCTCCTTAATATTATTATTAGTATTCTTAAGATTCTAAAAAAAAAAGTTCTTCTCCATATTATAATTAGTAATCATACAAAAAAAAAATGAGCTCAAGAGGAGGAATGGGAAGGAGTCAAAGTGGTGGTCGAAGTGGTAGCCAAAGGAGTGGTGGTGCAAATTTTTCGTATGAAATTAATACGGAAAATTTAAACCAATTTGTCAATGAATATGGAGATTATGGTTTAGGAGATAGGCAAAATATTCAAACGTCTCCACCACAACATTTCTCCCACGAGTCCCACCAATCATCAAGTTCAACTATGCCACCTCCATCGCAACCAACATCTCAACCTTCATCTCAAGGTAATTTCTAATTAAATTTTTATTGTTATGAATATTTAAAAAAACTATTATTAATGATTATAAAGTTAGTTTAGTTTCCAATTTTCTATGATTTACAATTAGTTAATTACCATGAAAAATGCGTTTAAATAAGTATAATTAAAATATTTAAAATTTAAAAGCTTATTTTCATGAATAGCATTTAAAAATTAATTTTAATAATTTGATTTATGAAAGGTGGTGGCGGTGAAAGTAGAGGTCGAGCACATTTTTCTTGGGTGTGGAAACATTTTGAACGAGTTGAGGTCACACCCCCGGGATGGCAACCTGGTCAACCAAAGAGGTTCACGTGTACATGCCTAGTTTGCAAGGTGCTAGGTGCAAATGTCAAGTCATATAATTGGAAAACGGGAGATGGAACCGGAACCTTGAGTCGGCATTTGCAAAATAAACACGACTTGTTCGAAAATGGCCCCCGTCCTTCGGGGGGTGGCGTCCAAACACAATTGGGTGGATACATGAACCAACCCGGCGGAGGTACACCTTTCATTTATAATAAAGATAGAATGATTGATGAAATGAGTACTTTAGTTATTGCTAATGAATACCCTTTTAGTTACGGTGAAAATGCAAACGTTGAGCATTTTAATAAAGTTGCATTACAACCTGCATTTACTCGTGTCCCCCGAAATACCCTAAGACGTTATACACAAACTTCTTATTATAAGTATAGGAGTGGTTTGATTGAATTATTTCGTACTTTTGATGGTCGTGTTAGTTTTACAAGTGATACATGGACTTCTAGTTTTGGCGAACCTTTTCTTTGCATTACTGCTCATTGGGTGGATGATGATTGGTTTATTCAAAAACGTATACTATGTTTTCAAGCTATGGAAGAAAGGCATACCGGTTTTAACATCAAAGTTCGTATTTTGGATTGTTTAAAAGAATTTCACTTGAATAATAAAGTTTTTTCTTTGTCTCTTGATAATGCAACTGCAAACACAAAGTGTATTGACTATTTGAAAAATGACTCCGAGTTGAATTTGTTGTTGGGTGGTAGTCTCTTGCATGTTAGATGTTGTGCTCATATTTTGAATTTGTCTGTTCAAGAGGGTCTCGCTGAGTTGCAACCATTGCTAAACCCAATTAGAACAGTTATAAAATGGATTAGGATTACTCAGTCAGTTAGAAGAAAGTACATAGCTATGTGTAAAGAGAGAGGTCTTAAGAAAAGACAATGGTCTATTGATACCCCTACCCGTTGGAATTCTACTTTCAAGTTGTTGAGTGATGCTATAAAGTATCGTGATATTTTGACCCAACTTTACAATGAGACTCGTGTTGATCCTACTGAGTTAATAACCGAAAGTCATTGGACTAATGCTTCTTTTGTTCGTGATGTTTTAAATGCTTTTGATAGTGCAACTCATATTTTCTCTTATATTTATGAGCCTAACGTTCATTTAGTCATAATTGAGTGTGTTAAAGTTGTTCACACCATCGAAGAGCATATGAGGATTGATGGACTTCGTCCCGTTCTTGATAGCATGAAACGTAAGTGGCATACTTATTTTAGTGAATTTCCAATCATTTATGGAATTGCTGCTATTCTTGACCCCGGTGTCAAAGCTGAAGGTTTGGAAAATCTTTTAGAATTTTATTATACAAGTTTAAGTATCGATTATGATGTTAGTGAATATATTAACAAATGCAAATCTGTTTTGGGAGACCTTTATGATCATTATGCATCTATTTATGGTTTTGATTTGGCAACACCAACTACTACTAGCACTTCCGATTCTAGATTTGGTTTTCTTGATAAAGTTATGAAAAAAAAAACACAAAGCATCTACATCATTCTCATCATCATCTTCTTCAACACTTGCTATTAATGATTATTTGTCATATCAACATGAGACCAACAACAACTTTCAAATTATAAAATGGTGGCAAGAACATAAAAAAAGTTTTCCTATATTGGCGAGAATTGCAAAAGATATACTTGCAGTTCCCGCTTCATCTGTTGCTTCCGAGTCTGCTTTTAGTGCAGGTAGAAGAGTGTTAGATGAAAAAAGATCTCGCTTAACTCCGGAAAGCATTCAAATTTGTGTTTGTAAGAAAGATTGGGATCAAGCTGAAAGAAGAACTCAAGGTTTAAAGGAAGACGAAGACGATGAAGATGATCTTGTGATGATATTGGAGTCGTCAACGGATGATGCAGCTTCCGGGGATGATGATGCAACAAACATGGGTGGCTAGAAAAGTCTAAATCAGGTACGCTAAGAACTACGTGGGCTTTGATTCTTTCGGGATACGTAGGCAACTTATTTTTCGAAAATTACAATTTAATTGCAAAATTAAATTTTAGTTTTCTAAAGATAGGTCCAAGCCCCCCCCCCCAAATTTCAAAAGAAGTACAATATAAGAACTACGCTGGCTTTGATTCCTTATTTTATAATATAAGGATACGTAGGCATCTTAATTAAGAGCAAGCCATCAAATTGTTAATTTTGTAAAAATTAAAACACCACACAACCCACCCGACCCTAACCCACGAACCCACCCAACCCTAACCCACAAACCCACCCGACCCTAACCCACCTAACCCAGAAACCCACCCGACCCTAACCCACTAACCCACCCGACCCTAACCCACCTAACCCACAAACCCACCCGACCCTAACCCACTAACCCACCCTTCGACCCACCCTAACTCACTAACCCACCTTGACCCGTCTAACCCACGAACCTAGCTCGACCCACCCATGACCCGTCTAACCCACAAACCCAGCTCGACCCACCCACGATCCGTCTAACCCACAAACCCAGCTCGACCCACCCACGACTCGTCTAACCCACGAACCTAACCCTGGTGTGTCCAACTTCTCCGACCCAACCCACGACCCGGCCCACCCTACCCTACGTGTGTCGTGCCGTGTGTCATGAAACCCCAACCCGCGACCCACCTAACCCTAACCCAGCTCGCACGACTCGCACGGTGGACACCTCTATTTCTGCTAGACCAACAGGTTATTCTAGTCAGCATCTTATAAACTATAACATCAAATTCTGAGACTCTCAAATATTTAGCATTCAAAGGGATGCTAAGATATTTGAAAGGAGTTTCTCCTATTACCAAACCAGACTCAGTCACAATTCCTTGCTGCACTTCAGGCTGCACACTCCCAAAATAGATAGCAGATTTATCAACATTAGCCTGTAGACCAGAGCAACCCTCAAAAGCTTTAAGAGCCCTTACTAGAAAAGAGACAAATTTCTTATCAGCATAGGAAAATAACATCAAATCATCAGCAAAAATTAAGTGTTTTAACCTTAAAGACTTGCATCTTTGATGGAATCTAAAGCCTCTCTTTGCCCCCACTTTTTTAAGCAATCTTGATAGGTACTCTATCACAATGACAAACACCAATGGTGACATAGGATCACCTTGCCTGATCCTTCTCTTGCCCTTAAAAAAGCCATTCAGACCACCATTAATCATAATAGAGAAAGAAGGGGAAGTAACACACTCCATGACCCAAGATATGAATTTACTTGGGAAGTTCAAAGCCTGCAGCATATCATGAATAAAAGACCAGTGCACAGAACCATAAGCTTTCCTCAAATCCACCTTAATAGTACATCTAGGAGACTTTCTCTTATTATTGTACTCTTTTAACATATCCTGGCACACTAAGATGTTGTCCAAAATAGATCTTCTAGCAATAAAAGCACTTTGATTCTCACTAATCAAACCAGGCATCACCTCTTTGAACCTTTCACACAACATCTTAGAAATGATCTTGTACAACACATTACAACATGCAATTGGCCTAAACAAAGTAACTCTAGTAGCATTATCTAATTTAGGTACCAGAGTCATAGTAGTTGCATTCACCTGTTTCAGCAGCTGACCATGCTCAAAGAATCCCAAAACTGTCTTACACACCTCATTCTTCACCACTCCCCAAGGATTCTTAAAAAATTTGCTGGAGAACCTATCAGGTTCAGGTGCCTTGTCATCCTCAATACTCCACACAGCATTTCTCACATCTTCCTTAGTAAACTCTCTGCAAATACTCAGATGTTTCTCATTATTCACAATAGGGCCTGCATCTATAACAGCTTGATGGACTTGTGTAGAAGGGATCCCACCAGTGCCTAATAATTCTTTATAGAAACCAATAAAAGCTTCTGCTATTTTATTAGGGTCCTGAATGAAATCACCATTCTCAAGCTGGATGCTGTACACATTATTATGCTATCTTCTCTTCCTAATACAGGCATTAAAGTAGGAAGAGTTAATATCACCTTCTTTCATCCAATGCAACTTGGCTTTCTGATTCAAAAACTTCAATTTTGCAGTATGAGCAGCTAAGAACCTTTACCTGGCATCACTTTCCATTTGAATCAACTCCGAATTCTGAGGATCATTGTTCAGATGACACTGCACCCTTGCTAACTCAGCATCAGCACTGGCATCTGCACTCTCCACTGAGGAGAAATTAGTCAATTTTAACACCTTGAGAGCTTCTTTCACCTTTTGCAGCCTTTTCACCATAATAAACATATCAGTTCCTCTCACATCACTATTCCAAGCCTGTTGTACAGCTTCTGATAGCCTGGAGCATCAATCCACATATTAAAAAACTTGAAAGGTTTCTTAACATTCCCATTACTCCCAAACAATCTCATAATACAAGGACAATGATCCATTAATCCCTCAGGCAAGAAATCAGCTCCAAACTCCCTGCAGTTTTCATTCCACAGCTCATTAACCAAGATCCTATCAATCTTTGTGCACACTCTATCACTCCCTTGCTGCTTATTATTCCAAGTATAGAATAAACCCCCAGCTTTAAAATCAATTAGCACATTTTGCCTAACATTAAAGTTTAATATTTCACCATGCATGCTTCGAAATTTTAATTCGAAATAGAGAGTTTTGACCAATAGATGAACTTAGTTGACAATGAAACCTCTAGGTTTTTGAGCTTCCAGCTTTACCATGTTAGCTAACCCCATCCCCGTCTTCCTTAGATAAGGCACATCACATATCTAATTCGTTTCCTACCTTAGACAATAGTCTCTAATTAAACAATCTCTATTGTGTTTATGATGAAGCTTTAATTTTTAATAGAAAAATAACTCATTTTACATATAACATTTAAGAGGATAATGTTCCTTCTTGAAAGAAACTCTCTAAATGAAAGCTTAAATAGATGATAAGAACTAGAGGTTTTCTCTAGTTTAAGAGAGATGAAAAACCGATCGTTCTCTTAACTCTTAAGGTGAGACTTTTCTCTAGAGGAATCTATGATGAAACAGTCTTCAAACTCAGGGGCAAATCTAGAAAAATTTTATTTAGGGGGGCAAAAGAGTGTAATCAACTAGCGGTAAAGCCAACAACTCGCAGATAGGGAAGATCGTCTGAGCCAAAAGGGGAAGAAGCCTTACTTCAAGCATACCAGGTCGGCCAAAAGCGCAAGCTCTCCATGGTCAACGAAGCATAACAGTTAATGATCGTCGGTCGGCTGGAAGACTTGAGACCCCAGCCGACCGGTGATCATCAAGATGTAGGGATAAACCCCGATCAACCTGATCGGATAGTCAAAGTTGGCACTATAGCTGCGAGTTTGCTTGGAGATGACTTAATCAAGTTGTTGAGAGAATTCAAGGATGTAATTGCATTTGAAGTAAGCAAAATTTTAGGTATCAGCCAAGACCTGGCCATGCACAAGCTAGCTGAAAATCCACTTATTAAGCTCATCCGACAGAAAAAGAGAAATCACAGGGAAGAGAAAAATCAGGCGTCCGTAGCCGACGTAAGAAATCTTCTGGACGCCGGTTTCATTCGTCAATGTTACTATCCAGATTTGGTAGCCAATGTTGTACTAATAAAGAAGCCAAATGGAACTTTGAGAATGTGTGTAGATTACACTGATCTCAACAAGGCGTGTCCGAAGGATAGCTTTCCTTTACCTAAGATTGATCGATTGGTTGACTCTACGACCGGACATGCTCCTATAAGCTTTATGGATGCATACTCCGGATTTCACCAGATCCTATTGTGGGAAGAAAATCAAGAGAAAACAGCGTTTGTAACCAAGAAAGGGTTGTATTGTTATAATGTCATGCTATTTGGCCCCAAGGATGCCCCTACTACCTTTCAAAGACTTGTGAATACGGCCTTTAGAGATCAGATCGGCCGTAATATAGAAGCATTGATAATATGGGTGTCATAAATGGCACCTATTTGATGAGAATTTGAGTTGTTTTCATCTTCTTTTCATGCCTTTCATGCTTAATAAATGCTTAGTTTTATGCATTGGGTCTTAGTTTTACCTTTCCTATCTTATTTTGTAGCTTTTGTGCATTTTGTTGGTTTTTCTACTCTTTTCTCCTATATTTGCTCTATTTTCGTGGTTGTAGGTATTGGACCAGGTTCGAGTCTTGATATTGGTGATTTACTAAGATGGAAGATGCTTTTGGAGCGAACTCATGGCAATTGGAAAGCTCAAGATGCAAGGAAATGGATTCTCCAAGTTTTAGCTCTTGCGCTCTCAAGCCATGCTCTCATGAAGATGGGGTGTTTAACCCACAATCAAGTGCTTTTTTGACTGCCTCACTTAGTGCTCATCGTCATCATATTGCGCGTTCATTCGAAGACCTTAGCGAACGCATGAAGCAGCGTGAAAGATCGAAGAAACCCAGATCAGTGGGCGCGCCTCCTTGCCCGCGCGGCCGCGCCTCTCTGGGTATTCATCTTGCTCGGTTTTTGTTTGCGCCTCCTATATATATATCTTTGTAACCCGATTTTTGGGGAAAGTTTCAGAGCAAGTTTCATTTAGATTTTAGATAATATTCTTCGCTTAGTTGAGGGGTTCTCTCTCTAGTTTTTAGGGTTAATTTAGGAGTAGATTTTAGAGAGAGAAAGTGAGGAATTTCAATGGTGATTGAGAGATTGAAGATTCAATGGTGACAATTGTGTTGAAGATCTTCTTTATTATCAATGAGAATTTCTAACTCTATCTCATTTTAATGCTTTGTTTAATATTCTTATTTATTTGATTTGATTTTGATGTTTGATCTTTGATTAGTGTATTTGTTCTTCATAGATTGTTAATTCTTGTTTTCTTTAGTTGTTTATGATTAGATGATGTTGTTAGAGTAGTTGTTTGCTAGGGATTGGGTGAAGCTTGTATGATTGATTGATTGTGCTTCATTTGGGGATTATGTTAAATAATTGTTGAGATTAAAGTGATTAATGGAAGTTTGCATGTGTGTAATTCGATTAGGCCTTGAGAATTATGCTAGATTGCATTGTAGTTTCTAATGATACGAACCATTGATTTTGGAATTGCAATTGTCGATTAAGCTTGATTAGTGATGCTCCTAGTTAGAGTCTCTCGTAGTTGGCGCTAGTTTGACCTCTAGGAGATAGCTTGTTGACTCTTTTGATTGAGCTTGCCATTTTTCTTTACAACCATTGATTTGCATATTGCTCCCGAGTTGCTACAATTGTCATGATTACTTGTTGATCCCCGTTCCTAGTGCTTTATTTGTTTGGTTCTTGGTCTTGTTATTTGGTTACTGTTTACCTTTAATCCTTAGACTTCGACCTAGCTTAGGCGCATAATTGAGAGCGCTTGAACATTACCGTTCCTTTGGGTTCCACCCTTAGCTTGCCTCTATACTAGTATTTAGGTTGGTTAAGTGTTTATAAATTTAGTTTGACAGAGGGAGGATTAGTCTCAATGACCTATTTCCACAACTCGTCAAGCATACATTGACGACATGATAGTCAAGTCGAAGGAGCCGGTTGAACATCTAAAAGATCTTCGAGAAACATTTAGCGAACATAGGTGACGTAAGATGATGCTGAATCCAAAGAAGTGTGCCTTAGGTGTTGAGTCCGGCAAATTTCTCGGATTTCTGATTAATTAACGAAGAATTTAGGCCAACAATGAGAAAATTTAAGCCATCTTGGACATGAAGTCGCCAAGGACAATCAAGGAAGTGCCAAGATTGATGGGATGTTTAATCGCCCTTGGTCGATTCTTATCAAGATCAGGGGATAAGTGCCGATACCTTTTCCAGACTATCAAGAAGAAATAAAAGTTTGAGTGGACTGAAAAAGCCGAGGAAGCCTTCGTCTAGCTGAAAATCCATTTGCATACATTGCTTCGGCTCGTCAGTCCACTCAAGAATGAGAAGTTATACATGTACCTTGCGATTTCAGAACACTCTTTAAGTGTCGTCCTACTTGTCGAAAGGGACAACCATCAGATTCCAGTATATTTCATCAGCCATGTTTTACATAATGCCGAGCTTAGGTACCCCCAATAGAAAAGTTGTGTCTTGCATTGTATATGGCGTCAAAGAAGCTACGACCGTATTTTATAACGCATTCAATTGTGGTATATACGGACCAGCAACTCAAGAAGCCGTTTGCAACTTTGGAAGCCAGCGATCGTATGCTTAAATGGGCGATCAAGTGGCAAGACTTTGCCGATTTCTTGGCTGAAATGACTCGGCCGTGGCAACAAAAGTTGACGCAAGCTCGGACTCTCAGCTAATAGTCAACCAAGTGAATGGTGACTATGAAGGCAAGGAGCCATTCATGATGAAATATTTGCAGATGGTTAAAGAAGAGGCTTAGAGCCTAGATCACTTTACCCTACAGGAAGTCCCCCGTTCATAAAATTATCAAGCGGACGCGCTCCGTAAATTAGCATCCTCGGCATCATGTGATACTCCCAGATCAGTGTTTTAGGAAGTAAAAGAAAAGAGGAGTATTGATGCCGAGCCAGTATAGGTCATTGACAGAAGCTCCTCTTGGATGGATGGAGTCGTCTCATACTTAAGGGACGGGATACTCTCGGCCGACCCAAAAGAGAGATGGCTGATGAAGAAGAGACCAACCTGGTTTGAAATGAAGAGAGGGGAATTGTTCAAGAAAGATTATGTGAAACCATATCTGAAGTGTATCACCCCGGAAAGAGGGCATGATATTTTGGACGACCTCCACTAAGGGCATTGTGGATCCCATATAGGAGGATGTGCCTTAGCAGAATAGGGTACCCATCTGGGGTATAATTGGCCGAGCATGAATACGGACGCCATGAAAATGGTGAAAAATGTGATAAGTGTTAGAGGTTTGCAACCCTAATTCATTATCCGGCCAATAGCTTGTCGGCCACAAGCAGTCCCCCTCCCTTTTGCAAAATGGGGCATGGACATCTTAGGGCCATATACTCTAACGTCCGGTCAAAGGTGGTATGTGCTTGTAGCTGTCGACTACTTCCAAAATGGGTTGAGGCCGAGGCCGTCCGTGGGATTAAGAGGACGGACGTATCAGCCTTCATTTAGAAGAATATTATTACTCATTACGAAGTGCCTCAGTCCATTGTATTTGATAACATACCTCAGTTTGAAATGCGTCAACTCAAGGAATGGCTAAGTGACCAGGGCATCACTCACTGTTTTGCCTCGGTCGGCCGTCCCCAAGCCAACGACCAAGTTGAGGCCTGCAACAAGTTGATCTCCAACGGCATCAAGCGGAAGCTTGAGAAAGTAGGTGGCCTGTAGGAAGATGAGTTGGTTAACATCTTGTGGTCCATACGTACTACAACAAAGAGTTCAACTAGAGAAACCCCATTTTTCTTAGTTTATGGTGTTGAGGCAGTGCTCCCAATTGAGATGTACAAGACCATTCTTTGAGTGATGTTGTATGATGAAAATGCCAATTGGGAAGAAATGAAGACCGCTTTGGATTTTCTTCCAGAGGCAAGGGGCAACGCGACACTTAGACATGAAATATACCGTCTAAGAATGACAAGAGCTTACAACTGCCGAGTGTCTAAGAGGCCGTTAAAGATGGGTGATTTGGTCCTAAGGAAAATGGAAGTGGTCAGCCGGGAAAATGGGGGATGGAAAGCTAACCCCAAACTAGGAAGGGCTATACCGAATTAGAGAGGAATTCCGAGATGGCACTTGCCGACTTAAAGATTAGACGGTCATCTGATTCCCCAAGCCTGGAACACGAACAATTTGAAGAAATACTATGTTTAAGTTTTCTTTTACTTAGCCAAAAGTTGTATATACAGCAAGGTCTTGATGAATGGGCAATGTAATTAAGGCCGTATGGCCCCAACAATGTAATTTTTACAAATTAATGAGAAAAGTCAAACATTGTTACCTTATTTTGTTTGATTAATTATGTCTTTCCATTGTTTAGCAGAAATGCTGAATAAAAATGATAACAATGCTCTTGCAACATAGCAGCTCGACCTCAAACAGACTAAACAAAAATCTCGAATAAAAACTGTCACAAGGGTGCTGACAACATAACTGCTCGGCCGGGAGAAGTATAACCTAGCGGCCGCATAATTGCCTAATCAAGGGCATCCCAATGAAAATGATCGTCTGACTATAACCAAGACGGACGCTCCAGCACAAAGGTAGCCTAAACTTTTCTAAGGCATTTTATGCTTAGAAAGGGAGCAAGGGCATACAAAGGTGTCCTAGCCCAACCAACTTAGAAACTTTCAGGTTGAGATATTACTTGAACTTTTTCTGGGCATGTCCGAGCGATAATTTCAACGAACGACTCCTACAAATCCAATTAAACAGCCGTATACTTAATATTGATTCGGCTCTCACCTAGTCAAAAGGCTATCATGATATATGATTTGATTAACTTGTTAAGTACTCATACCCTTTAAGACATAAATCTACCATGTTAATCATACCATTTAAAATTTAGACTAGGAGATCGCCGAATAAAGGGGCATAATACCCCTCAATGCTCGTACAAAAGCAATAAAAATCATAGTAAAGTGCGCAAAAATTGCTAAGTATTGAAAAAGCATAGAAAGCCGCTCAGAAGGCGGCAAAAATTAAATAACGCCGCTTAAAAGGCGGCAAAATATCTTATACAAACTGCTCAAAACAAGCGGCAATGGAATCTTAAAATTGTTCAAAAACCAGAAAAATAAACTCAGTACTAAAGAGATAAAGTTTGGTAGCGGCTGTTGGAGGACCTGCGCTCTACTTAGCCAAGTTGTCATCTTTGGCAGGCTTATCCACGGCGAGGGTGGACGGATCCTCAACTGGCTTCTCCTCCCCAGTCGGCCCCACCTCCTTCTCTTCCTCGCCCTCTGTACACACCCACATGTGTCTCCCCAAAACCAAACCCAGTGATAATACCTTTCATGTCATTTAATTATCGAACAAAGCGAAAGTGTGAAAAGTCTAGTGATAAGGATGTTTTTGTTAAAATATCTCTTCTTTCTGTTTTTGAAAATATTTCTTTTCTTACCCTATTTATGAAAAACGTGCATTCCAGTTTAGTTTGGTCCATTATATGGGTTCAATAATGGTGTATTTGGATGGGGTTTGAAAATACCTTTCCAAGGATATATTATAAGCCCAATTCCGATGAATAATGAGGAAGTTATGGCCAAAATACTAAACCGGACCCAAACCGGATTTTACCTACGACCCAATGATCATGAGGAGGGTCCAAAGGTCTAATCCTATTCCTAAACTAATTAGAATTAATTGGAAGAATCTATAAGGTTTTAAAATATCTTAATTATCCTTTTTGAAAAGATTAAATAAAAGAATTTGAGTTAAATAAAAACTTTCCTTTTTATAAAAACTTTCCTTTTTCTTAAATCCTAATTTTATTCGAATTTAAAGATGTTCAAAGACAGTCTGATATTATTTTTGTGCCTCATAATATTTATCCTAATCTTATGTGGTTGGATAGATCTTGAAATTATCTTTCCAATGATATATTATAATATTAAGTTTGAGCTATAACGAAAAAGATATGAATGGAATATGAAACTCTATCCAAAACTGACACCGTCCTACTATTTCGGCCATAAATTTTTATCTACAAAATATTTTTATCTGATTCTAATTGGGTTAGAAAGTAGGACTTCAAGAGCTTTCCAAAGAAATATTATATGTCTTATTTGGACTTCTAGATCAAAAGATATGATAAAAACAAAATCCGCAAAAACTGTTGTCCATCGATTTTTATTTCGATTCAATTTCGGATTATTTTCTTATTCTTCGACCCTCTTTTTTCTCTTTAAATAGAGGTTATATCTCCCCTTTTTCAAATAAACTCTAACCAACTCTCATCAAGAAATTCTTGATAGTCTCTCTATTTTTCTAAACTAACTTTTCGCAAACAAAATTCCGCATTCACAAGATCTAGACACACCTAGCCCAATTTGAAGTTGCCTTTGCCCTAGACGTGAAAGGTTTGATATTTTTGAGGGTTTGGTCCTAAATCTCTATTTCAATTATTTATTAAAATCTTTGATTTAATTATTTTCCTTGAAGTTACTAACGTGTGTATTTTGTTATTAGAAAGAGATACGAGGCATCCAAGTAAGTGCTTTAATTGTTTAATTGATATTTTGATATAGAAATCATGTTTAGGTTCCTATTTTGATGCCTAGTATCATGTTAGGATGCTTTCCATAGTATGATGTTTAGGGTAAAGAATATAATGTCAATTATGATTTCTATGATGCTTCCTATTTCTTTCTTAATATCATGTTAATATCATGTTAGGGTTAAAGCTTTGATTTTTATTGTTTAGTGACATGTTAGGGTTTGTTATTAATCTTGTTATGATTACGGGTCATGACGTGAATCTCGCAGAAAACCGGAAAGTCCGGCTTGAAGCCTTTCTGGATGCACGTCACCAAGTACCTGAAAATATTTACCCAGCTGTTTGGCATCAACTGGAAAAGAGAAATGTTGTACTCGTCTAGGATGGTAAGAATAAAGGGATGAAGGGGGAAGCGAAGTCCAACATCTAGAGCGACACAGTAGGCGCTGAAGGATCTGCGGCGCGACCGCTCGTCTTCTTAGGCGGCCACCGAAAGAGATCTTTTGGGGGGCCACCAGCTCAAACCCTTCCCCTTGTTGGAGGAATGCCTTGTACTCCTCTAGACCCTCATTCAGGTAGCCTAAGGTCGTGCTTCCCACCGTACAGGCGTACGGGTCCGTGAAAGTATCAATGTTGGCGACGATCTCCTCTTCTGCCGCCTCACCCTCAGCCTTGTTCTCTACTCCCTCTTCGCTAAGGTGAGAGCAGCTCTAAATTTAGAGGACAGAACTCTGTCCAAGTCAGCAGCCTCGACCGAGCTCCTTCTTCTGGAGCCCTGGCTACCCCCCAGAGATTGTCGCGTCTTCAGCTGCCGTGGGACCCTTGCCCTTATCTTTTGCAGCGGCCACACGATTTCCAGAAGAAGGGGCACTGCGAGGTGGAAGGTCGGACGGTTCAGTAATAACAATGCCTGTCCTGGGCCTGTTTGACCTACTATGTTGGAGATGAATTGAGACGGATTAGCTCTGTTCTCCCCAGAAGAGGAAGGAGGTATTTTATGAGATAGCAACTCGGCCGGGTCCAAGACCGAGTTGGCATAATGGGGGAACCTTAGCTCCGGGGTTTGCCCGGACGCACCCCTAGAGGAAGATATGCCTTGTGTTCTTTGGCATTCTTCAAACAATGCGGTCACTTCAAACGCCGAACACCCAATACCACTAGTAGAGGCCGTGTTAGTGGTAGATTCGGTATACGTGTTCACATTGTTTGGGTCGTAAGGGACCCTAGGATGTACCAAATTGTCGTTTGGGTTTCTTGCTGCATCTCTATTGCACATTTGCATCGTACGGGCCATTTTCGATGCAGGGACAGAGAAGAATAGGTGGATGAGATTTGGTACTCACTAGAAATGGACCCACTCCATGAAAGAGACAACTTATCTCCGTCCACTATAGACTCCTCAGTCACAGGCGAACGACCAACCTCATGAGGAGAAACGACGAAGCCGAGTGTAGAGCCAGTTTAAAAAATAGGGGAAGTAAAAAGAAAAATGAAGAACAGTCGGCCTACCTCTGTACGTGTAGAAAACTCTGGAAGGTGGTCAAAAACCTCAAATTTGACCGGAAAACTCAATCGAATGGTGGAGCTCTTGAAGATTCAAGGGAAAAGACACTTTCTCTCTCTAGAAGCACTGACTTCTCTCTAATATGCTTAAAGTTCCAAAGTGCCAAAATGAAGTCAAACCTCTTCTATTTATAGGAAAATTTGTAGGGGCAAACTGGTAAATCCAGCTTTTCCCGCCTAAGAATTCAAACATTTACTTTTTGAAAAAGTCAACCTAGAATTCAAAAAGGTTAAAAAGGATCCCTTGTTATTTTGGACGGAAAAAAAGACGGACAGATAACGACACGTCCAAATAGACGGCCATGTCAGCAGTATAAAATCTGCCACCCTAAAAGGCCGGGCGTCCTAGGTCTCCCTTAAAAAGATAATGCGTTGGGTTCCGTCTGTCTAATTCTCAGACTCACCCGTCCATTAAAGGGATTACAGGCGGAAGAGATATACCATTTAGTCCAAGGCAGTCATCTGTTAAATAGGCGAACAGATCCGTACGAATTTTCTACCATATGGCATATTCCATCTTACTCGGACACAATAGGAAGAGTAGAAGATTAGAGGAGGCGGCCCATAGCGTACGAGTCACTCCCTCTTGTCGTCCAATCCCGTATTAACACGTGGCCCAATTAGAGGGCTGCATGTGTCCCTATGGGAAGATGACGCGTGTCAAGCTCTTAAAGAGCACCCGAAATAATAGAAAATGGAATTCTTACATCAGATGACCCAAATCCCGAGAAATCCGCAAAACGACGCTAACTCTTAGACAAGTGGCATTACTTTATTGCGCTACCTATTAAATCACGTCATTCTAGGGCAATAACACAGTTTCCCACCCCTATAAATACCCCAATCATTTATGATGAGAGGGGTGGATTGTGACATAATATTAAATAGAGCACTAAATAGTTCCAGCTTCTCTCTACTTTTTGTCTCTAGCTTTCCTGTTTTCTGATTACTAACTTAACCGTCAGAGGCGAATATTCTAGCACCGAAATATTTGTGTTTTACAGGTGTCCGAGTCTTGCTGCCAGCTAAAGCGTAACTAGTGTCCCGAGGGATTCCAAAAAACCCCGAAACAATTGATGTCGGGTGATTGTGGGGTTGTTGATGTCGGTGATTGTGGGGTTGTTGGTGATTGTCGAAAAAGGGGAAAGAAAAGGAAAGAAAGAGAATATGAAAGACAAGAGAAGGAGTAGGAGAGAGAGGAGAAGGAGCAGAAATGTAGAGAGAGAAGGAGAAGAGTAGGGGAGAGAAGGAGAATAGGAGAGAGAAGGTGAAGAGGAGGGGAGAAATACAAGTGGGTAAGGAATAAGGGCAACGTTTTAGGTTTATAAAAAAAAAGGGTCACTTTTATATGAAAAGGATCACTTTTCGCAAAATATTCGATGTACAATAAAATTATTGTAAACCGGGGGCATGCAAAACGACTTCATTTAGTTATTATATAAATTTTTCCTTGCTAAAGTTAAAAAATCAATACAGACCATGCGCCTGGAAACACAAAAATTCAATCCCCTCTTCGAAATCGTTAACTCGAACATAAATAAATAAAGAAGAAAAACAAGGGGAAAAAAAAAGTAAATAGAAGTTGCTTCTTCATAGTCGAAATTTGAAATTAGAGCGACAAGAACAAATCAAAAATTCAAACTGGTTTCCCGACATCGCAGCAAGGAACAATCCCCATCTTCCCACAAACTTCGTTAATCGAATTTCTTCCTCTTTTAATTTTAGGGTTTTTGATTTCACCTCCAATTTTACAATTCAATCAAGATTATTATTTATTTGATTTTGAATTCATTCGATTAAGTTTGCAGTAATCAAGAATAATGAAGCGAAAACGTGGGCATAAGAAGGGGAAGATCAAGAAAGAAGTCGCAATCGCCCATTGTTCCGACAACCACTGGAGAATCCCCAAATAATGACATTGAAAGTGTAAATTCCGAGGAAAATAAATATGGGTCTGAGGAGGAAGACAACAATAAGGTGCAAGAAGTGTCGAAACCGATATCATAACCGGCAAGGAGAAGATCTAGAAAAGGCTCCGGTCGCTAGAAAGGACCCTCCCCGGTCAAACTCTTTCGCCAAAACCGATCGTTCCACGACCGGTGGCAAATCCCCTGCTGCAATGAAGATTCTGAGCGAAGGCTTAGAGCGTTCACAGTAGAAAGCGCCGGATGCCTCCAAGGCATCGAAGGGTGGCCCGCCACCTAAAGTTGCAGCCGGTGCGGCAACAACCGGGGAGGAGGAGGCGCATAGGCCCCATCCGGAAACCTAAGGTAAGGGAAAGATTGAAATACCTTGGCCACTTAACTTCATGAGAGTCAAGACTAAGGTAGACCTCTCCGGCGGTTCAGTCAGCAACCGGCAACGGATGAATGCCAACTATGCTGCTTCTTTCTCATAGAGTACTTCTACATTTGGTGCAGATCTTACATCCGACGAGCCAGATCTTGCTGGTTTTGCAAAACGGATGGTGAGGACCTTCATCTGGTCAGAGAAGAATTCAATACCTGATCTTCAGGTAGTGGACTTCGATCGGATAATGGGCCAGCTGGCTGAGGTAAAGAATCCCCTCCTTAACCCTGATATCTTTTCTTTATTTTAACTAAGTATGTCATAATCCGGCTATTCTTTTCTCAGGTAATGCTGAGAGTGGACGGACTCCGAGGCCTCTTCAGATGGAAACAGGAAGAGGTAAATGACGCCAAACGGAGGGCCCTTGAAAACCTCAACTCTGCTGAATATGCTAATTATATGTGTGACTTAGAGATTAAAGCAGTAGAGTTGAAACAGGAGGAGCTGATCCGGAGCTTGACGGCTGCAAATGATGAAGCCACTAGCCGGGCTAATGACCTTGAGCAAAAACTGAAGGATTCTCAATCTGAACTCAAGGCATTAGAAGATGCTGATAAAGAAAACACCAAACTCCGGGCAGATGTCTCCCGGTTAGGGGTCGAGATCGTCAATCTGCGGAACAAGCAGTCGGACGAGATCGCTCAGGAGCAAAAATGGCTGATGGAGGAAAATGAGCGGGACAATGCAACCCGCCTGAAGATCACTTGGAGACTCCTCTACCCAAATATAGACTTTGAAGTCTATTAACTTAGGTATGATTACGCCACTGAGGTGTGTGATGCCCAAGAGCTGGGTGAGGCTCCTCCCCCTCGCTTCCAAGATTGGGATGCCGAGCAGGGATATGAAGTCTCGGACACCAAGGAGCCGGCACAGGAAGAACAAAATGAAGGCCCAAGTGACCAAGACCAGCCGGAGCAGCAGCCTCCCCCTCAGCCTTGAGTCCGCCTCCCCAATTTTAGCGGCAGTATGCCAAGTTTCCTTCTTTCCCGGCTTGTAAACCGAGTATGTTGCATTTTTACCAAGCGTAGAGATGGTTAACAATTATTTTCTTTTGCTTCTTCTCCGGGTTTTATTCCGACTAACAATTATTTTGGCCTTTGTGCCATTTTTAATATGAAGTATTCCGACTCAGTCGGTTATTTATATATATTTGTGTTTGAATTTTTCAATTTGAATTTTGCGTATATACTGCAGTTCTTTAATATTTTGCCTAACTTAAAAAAGCATGCGACAATTTGCAATCCGGGTGCTCTTGCCCCTGTATTGCTGTGTGGTTGGTTTCATTTCAAATTGATTGATTGGCTTGAAAACACTTGATACTTGGAGAAGTATGAGGTGTTTTAAGGCCAATCAATCACAATGGTGATTGCCTCAAACCAAGTGCACAGCCGGCCATTAGACGGGTGCTTCGAGTCTCTTACCCAGACGGTAATATTCCGTCTAGGATTATTACATAGCCATTACACAAAATCTTTTGCCCCAGTTGGGAGAGAGAGTGTAACTTTGGAATAAGTAATCTAAGTGGAAACTTCTGCCAGCAACCGACTGATGCCTCAGGGCATCTGGTGTTCGGAAACTTAATCGTTCTCGTAGATTACTCTGATCAGACGGCTATGAGTTGACCAATTTGGTCGTTCAATCTTTTTCGTCTGCATTGGTACGTAGAACTGACGAAGAATCTGTTCTCTGCAACGATTGCACCCGGAGGGGTGTCGCCGGACGTCATTGTCCATGTTGGGACAGGCGATTTTATAAATTAAGCAACCATCCGGCCATTTTGAGACCGGTTGGTCTTGTTTGAGACCGGTTGTATAGCCACTAAGCGTTTTTGTACTTAGTTTTTTCAAGCTGGCCATTGGCCATGCGATATCATATTTGCACTAAATGTCAATTTTAGTTGGTTAAGCAATTAGGCCGTCTGGGTATTACCCAGGCGGAATCGTAATTAAAACATTAAATTACACCAAGTATCAAACTTAGTTGGTTAAACAAGTAGTCCGTCTGAGGATTACCCAGGCGGATAAGTAATTACATCATTTAATCTACACTAAGTGTCAAACTTAGATAGTTAGGCAAAAGTTCCGTCTGAGAATAGCCCAGGCAGATAAGAAATTATAAAGATAGCAAAACAATTTTGCAAACAAAGCCTGATTTCTCATTGGTGGTCTCGCTGTTTACAAAAAATTACATTTCTGAGAAGTAATACTTTTTAAAGTTATCTACATTCCAAGTTCTAGGTAGACGACGGCCGTCTGGAGTTTCCAGACGGTAAGTCCCATCCCTGAATTCTTCATAAATCCGGTAGGGGCCTTCCCAAATAGGAGTTAGCTTTCCAGCTTCATTGGCCCTACCGGTTGCCTCCATTTTTCGTAACACAAAGTCATCAACTTTCAAAGGACGCTTGCGTACTTTCTTGTTGTAGGCTCTGGTCATTCTCAGACGGTATATCTCATGGCGCAAGGCAGCATTGCCCCTGCGTTCCGGGAGGGAGTCCAATGCTAGCCGCATGGCATCCCAATTTTCCTCTTCATCATAAAGCATGACTCTGAGAGTCGGCTCGTAGTGTTCAATAGGCAAGACGGCTTCAGCACTGTATACCATAAGAAATGGGGTTTCACCGGTTTCCCCTTTGGCAATCGTCCGGATGGCCCATAGAACATGAATTAGCTCTTCAGCCCATAAGCCACCGGCTCTTTCAATTTTCTTTTTTATGCCGTCTGAGATGAGCTTGTCAAAGGCTTCAACTTGGCCGTTTGCATGGGGTCGGCCGACTGATGCAAAACAATGTGAGATACCCTGATCTCCCAACCAAGTCTTAAGGTGAGGTGTTTCAAACTGAGGGACATTATCAAACACCATAGACATAGGTACCCGTAACCGGGTGATGATATTTTTCCAAATGAACGAGATTACATCCTTTGTCTTGATGTTCTTGACCGGCTCAGCTTCTACCCATTTGGTAAAATAATCCATAGCCACCAAAATATAGCGCTTTCCGCCTAGAGCAGGCGTATAAGGACCTTAGATATCCATGCCCCATTTTGCAAACGGGACTGGCTGTGGATTGTCGTCAGATCAGTAGCCGGCGGTGAATAAGCTTGCCAAACCTCTGGCATTTGTCACATCTCATTACCAACTCTTTAGCGTCTGCTTCAAGAGTAGGCCAAAAGTAATGCCGCCTGGCTCTGACGGGTAGGGACTTGCCGCCTATATGAGAGGCACAGTATCCAGCATGCAATTCTTCAAGAACTTCTTTCCCCTTTTATGGGGTAACACACTTCAATAGAGGTTTAAGGAAACCCGCCTTGAAGAGCTCTCCGTTTCTCAACTCGAAGTTTGCTGCTCGCTTCTTCATGACGGCTTCTTCCTGTGGTGAATCAGGAAGTATGCCGTCTGCTAAATATGCCCGGATGCCATCAATCCAGGTAGATCTTCGGTCCAGGATTCCAATGGGCTCTTCATATATACTTCTCTTTTCAAGAACTTCCTAAAAGACTGACCGAGGCGTATCACAGCAGGCGGATGAAGCCAATTTGGACAACGCATCCGCCTGGTTGTTATCTGACATGGGCACTTGAATCAAACGGAATTTCGCAAGTGCCCCGGCCTCTTCTTTGACTGCCTGAAGGTATTTGATCATAGCCGGATGAGTTGCCTCATATTTTCCCTCATACTGGCTAACGACCAACTGTGAATAAGAGTAGGCGTCAATTTTAGTTGCCCCTGCTGCTTTACACATGCGAATTCCGGCTAGTAGGGCTTCATATTCCGCCTCGTTATTTGAGGCTTGAAACTTAAACCGCAGTGCATATTCAAATCTGTCCCCCTCAGGGAACTCATATATAATTCCTGCACCGCAACCGCTCTTTGTCGAGCTCTCGTATACATACACTTTCTAAACATGATCAATGTTATCCGATTGAACCGGTTGTGTCATTTCAACAATGAAGTCGGCAAAGTCCTGACTTTTCACTGCCTTTCTAGGTTCAAAAGTGATTTCAAGACTTTGCATTTCAATAGCCCATTTCAACATTCTGCCAGATGATTCCAAGGTGGACATTGGCCGCTTGAGGGGCTGATCGGTGTAAATTACCACCGGATGGGCCAGAAAATACGGCTTCAATTTCTTGAAGGCCATATATAGAGCAAGGCCAAAATTTTCAACCATGGGATACCGGAGCTCAGCATTTTTTTAAACATGGCTAATGAAATAGACCGGGAGCTGAATGTCGTCTCTCTCAGCAAGGAGAACAACACTGAGAGCATTATCCGAGACGGCTAGGTACATATATAACGACTCTTTGGGCAGAGGGCTAAAAAGCCTTGGAAAAGAGTGCAAGTGCTCTTTCAGATTTTGAAAGGCCGCCTCAGCATCATCCCCCCATTCAAATCTGGTCTTTTTCCTGATTGCTTGGAAGAAGTAAAGGCATTTGTCACCTGACCGGCTGAGGAACCTCCCCAAAGCCACAAGGCAACCGGTTAGTCTTTGTGCTTCCTTGACATTGCGGGGTGACTTCATGACACTTACCGCCTGTATCTTCTCGGGGTTAGCCTATATCCCCATTTGATCAATTAGGAATCCGAGAAATTTCCCAGACTCAACACCAAAGACGCATTTCTTAGGATTTAACATAACCTTATGCCGCCTGAGTGTGGTTAAGGTTTGTCGGAGATCAGCAAGGTGATCCGCCTCCTGCATGGATTTGACTATCATGTCATCAATGTACGCCTCCACATTCTCCCAATTTAATTAATGAAGACCGTATTAATCATCCGTTGGAATGTAGCCGGCGCATTTTTCAAGCCAAACGACATCACAGTGTAACAGAATAACCCCTGATCAGTGACGAAAGCCGTCTTCTCTTGATCTTTTTTCCACAAGGGTATCTGATGGAAGCCGGAGTAGGCATCCATGAAACTCATCAAGGCATGCCCGGCTGTCGAATCGACCAGACTGTCGATCTTTGGAAGTGGGTAACTGTCCTTAGGACATGCCTTGTTGTGGTCTGTGTAATCAACACAAATACGCCAGGTACCATTCGGCTTCTTTACAAGCACAACATTCGCCACCCAGTCGGGAAAATTACATGGCCGAATGAACCCAACGTCCAATAGCTTTAGATACTTCAGCAGCTGCCGCCTGACTTCTCTCCCCGCCGTGATTTCTTTTCTTTTGCCGGATGGGCTTCTTTTTAGGATCCACGACGAGTTTGTGGACAGCAAGATCCGGGCTAACGCTTGGCATCTCCTCCACTTCAAAGGCAAAAATTTCTTTGAATTCTTTCACCAGTAGGTGCAGATCTGCACCAAATTTATCATGAGCAGCCGTCCCAACCTTAATTGTACGCTCTGGACGGCTGTCATCCAGAGGTAAATCAATATGGTCTCCAGCCAGCTGGGGACGGAGCTCAGCTGACCACTCCCCGGTCAGTGATTGCTATTTTTTCTCTTTCTTAACCTCCACTATCAGCGGGGCCTTTCTTTTCTTCTTGACTTCTGGTGGGGCTACGGCGGCATCGGCATCCTTGACATTGTCAAGGTCTATTGGTTCTTGGCCTTGGTCGCCTGGGGTCACAATATCTTTGACGACTGAGAGGTAGCATTCCCGGGCCGTCTTTCGATCGCCATTCAAGGAACCAACAGAGCCGTCATCCCTCTCATACTTGATGAGCATGAGGGAGGGGATGATTACAGCCTTGGCTTCGTTCCTAGAATAATGTTGTAGGCGGTCAGTTCCTCAACGACCAAGAACTTGACGACCAGGTGCCGTCCTTTTCCTTTTTCACCCAGCCGGATTGATAAATCAACCCTTCCGACTGGGTAAACCATTCCACCCCCAAAGCCAACCAGGGGGTGTGTAACCGGATGCATGATGCTGACATTGTATTTCAGCTTTTGTAGGCACCGGAGACTGATGATGTCCGACGAGCTTCCGGTGTCAATAAGGATTCGCCCAACCAGCTGGTTGGCGACCTTACATTCAATGACGACCGGGTTGTCATGCGGACGACGAATGCTGCCCCGGTCCTTCTCAGTTATTAGAACGTTTGGGAAGGAGGAGCTAGCAGACGTTTGTTCATCATCGTCATTTTCCATCTTTCGAAAATGGCTCTTGGTGCCCCAAATGGTAGGGCCACCGCATGAGGACCCGCCTGCTATGGTGTAGACTGGTTCCTTATCAGTGTCCAAACTACTTGCCGGATGGGGTGTCTTAGACGACTGCCCCAAGTTCTTCTTATTAGTTTCTTTGGACTTAGAGATATAGGACTTTAATATCCCCTTGTCAGCCAGACGGTCCGTTAAAGGCTGAAGCAGTCTTTGGTGTCATGGCCAACTTCCTCATGGTATTGTTAGAATTTATTTTTGTTCCTTGATTGAATGGAACTTTTCATTGGATTCGACTTCTATAGGGACAGCCGGTCCTTGATCTCCATGAGGATGGAATTGCAGTCCTTTTTAAACTCGTACTTAGGAATGTACGGTTTAAATTCTTTCTTCTTCTTCTAAGACAGTTGGTCAGAATCACTAACCGCCTATACTTCTTTTCTTATCTTTCTCTCTTCTTTCTTCTTGGTCGGCTGAGTAGGTCGGCTGTCTTTCTGTTTGTCAGAGTTCTTAGAGTCCGATTGGTTACCAGGCGAGCAAAGGTCGGTTGCTTGAATATAGCTTTCCGCCTCCTTCAAGGCCGCCTGTAAAGTGAAAGCCCCTTTTCTGACTAGGTCGAACTTAAAAGTCGACCCGTCTCTCAGACCCTTGAAAAAGTCTGTAAAAGCTACCTCGTCAAACAGTCCATGAATATGAATTCTAATCAGATTGAACCCGCATGACATACGAGCGCAATCCTTCTCTATACCCCTACTTAATGGTGCTCAAGTCAAGACTTGTTTTTCTTCGCAGGGATGTTCATCGAGAAGTTGGAAGCAAACAGGAAGGCAAGCTTCCTGAAACTATCAATGGACCCGGTTGGCAGGTTGCCAAACCATTGTTAGGCAATTCCCTTTAATGTAGCCGGGAAGCATTGACACAAAGTGGCATCATCCAACCCTTGTAAGTACACGAGGTTGGTGTAAGCCATGAGGTGATCTTCCGGGTTGGAAGTACCATCATAGATGCCTACCAACACATTTTTAACCTTGGCCGGCTGTGCTGCCTCGGTTATCTCCCGGGTGAACGCAGAAGGTTGTTCACCTAGGCGGAGCAGACGAAGCTGCCAGTCCAGAGGCTGGACGTTGTTGTATGCCGCCTGACCTCCAAAGAGGGCCGGCTGCATGAAATAGGGAGAATACTGACCGTAGTCTTGAGAAGGTACATACGGTGCAGTCCTAATCATCTATGGACCTGAATGGACGGTATTACCGCTTGTTTAGCTCTCATGCAAGGAAGGTACATTCCCTGCAGAAGTGTTGTTGAAGCTGTCTGTTGAGTCCGGCGGGGATTGTTGGCATTCCTATTAGGCAGAAGAATTTTGGACCAATCAATGGTCCCGGCTGCCTTCTCCTTTGGATGAGGAGTTGGCTGCCGATCTTTGACTGACTTCCCCTTTCTCCAGAGGAGTCTGTTTTGCCGACTGACCACTACTTGGGCCAGCCCGGCTCTTAAAGATCAGATCTTTAATTTCACCCTTGAAACTTGTCATGAACTTCATGAGTTCGTCTTGAGTGACGGGAGCTGATCCACTGGCCGTATGGGTTTTCCCTTCTGGCTGCCCAGGGGGTCGATTTGCACCCGCCTGGTTGGCACCCCGCTCCAGAGTATCTCTGGGCCGAATGCACTTGGTTATCAAGGAGCCACCCTCGGCTATAAAAGTTTTGACCCGAGGATCTTCGTCCTCTTGGTCCGTGAAAACTTTCGGGTCGTGGACCGGACGTTTAGGAGGTGGTACAGACTCTTGAACCATCCCTGAGGTACTCTCCCCACAGATGGCGCCAAATATTTTGGGGGTTTTTGTCCCTCGGGAGAGTTACATCACAAAGATTGGTCCGGCTGAGTTGTACCTGCAAAACTACAAAGACTCCGGGTGGTTGGAGCTCCGCCTCCGAAGATCAAGTTAGTAACTTGAAAGAGAATAAAGAGTGCGGAAATTTAGGTGGGGATCTGCTTGGATTCCAAGCTCAGGTGTTTCTATGTTGAGAGAGAATGTAGGTGTAATAAATGATTGAATGTGTCCCCAAAGTAGGAAATATCTCCCTATTTATAGGGTCATTGGAGAATGTGCCCCTATATAGGTCACTTGACCTAGAGCGTATCTGAAGGAGCCACGTGTTAAATGGCTAGAGGGCCACTTGAGTCAGTCTGATCTTGTCAAGTGGCCTTCTCTAATTGGGACACCTGTCTAGGGTAATTTTAACCCTAAACAGGGTTCAAGAGTCATGGGATAATCTTTAATAGAACCTACGAATTTCACTTCATTAGAATTAGGTAAATTTGTCTCTCGCAAGAACTTCATTCCCTTTTGTAATGCATGAACCTTCATTGCTGTTATCTAGGGATGGCAATCCAGTCCCGATTCGACCCTACTACACTTCAATTCGAGGTAAAAAAATCCGCTCCGAGTCAGAGAAAAAAGTAATATGAGTTCGACTCCGTTAATATCATCCGACTCCGAGTCGGAGGAGGGTCGGAGTCGGGTCTTACAAAAAATCGGAGAAATAAATCTGACTTCGACAAATGTTCGACTATGACGGATTATCCGACTTCGACTATGATAGATCGTGGATTTTGGTGTGGGTCTGGTGGCATTGGGTGTGGGTTGTAAAGGCCCAAATAGCCCAATTTCTAAAAGTATATTAAATAGCGAAAAACAACTCGGAGTCGGGTCGGATGAGAGTCGGAGGTCGGAGTCTCGGAGTCGGAGTCAGATTTAGCCTCCGACTTCCTGTAGGGTTGGAGTCGGATTTAGCGTAATCCGCTTCGAGTTTGATTCGTTTCCATCCCTACTGTTATCAGTTAGATATGGAGAAATAGCTTCATCTCCTTCTCAACGGCCACAGTGCTAGGCTTACCAAACTCAACACGGTTGACTACATCAGAATCAGGAGAGATTATGACCAACTAACTCAATATTATTACACAAAAAATGGAATTTTTATGACATTACAATTTGCTTGTTTCTTAATTAATTATTATTAGTGGTTGATACGTAGGTGAGGGTTAGGTCGTTGACTAACCTCCTAATATCAAACAATATTTATAAATTCCTAACTAACTACTAAGCAAGCGTAGAGGCAAGTCCGGAGTCAAACCACAAGGACTAAATGTATTCATTTGAGCTAATTAAACTAGTGGGAAAGGTTGTGAGATAGAGAGAGGAACAACTAAAACATTACTTAAAGCAATTAACAAAATGCTAGCTTAGGGAAGATGGAATCTAATTACATTAACGAATTCAACAACAAATTGCAATTAGATGGTTATGATCTCAATTAGGAACAATTAACGCATTCAACTCACTCCCGCGCAATTAAGCATGCTCATATCCTAATAGGATAATTTATTCCCGTGCAACTAGCCTAGCATAGGCATGGAAGAATCTAGACTCTCAACCAACTCACTTCCGCATACAATTGATTGAAAGCACAATTAAGAACCTAGAATCAATTAGCTAAAACAATTCTAATCCATGTAAGCATCATCATATCCATACACAATAATTAAGAATAAATTGCATACTAATCACAATCAACCATTCAATTCATCAACATAACCTTCATTCATTTCCCTAGAACAAATTCTAAGCAATCATAATAAAGAAGAAGATGGAAAACAAGGTAAAATAAGAATTAAATCAAGAATAAAACAATTAAACTAATTAACTACTTAAATAAAAAAGAATTAAGCAAAAAAAAGAATTAAAAAAAGTATTAAAGGTGAGAGAAATTTAGAAAAACTCATTGAATAATTGAGAAGAGAATCCACAAAGTTGCTTCTTCAAACTTTCAAATCTCCATTTAAATCCAAGCTTTCTCTCTCTAAAACTAATCATAAACTAGAGATAGAAAATCCTAATCTAAACCTAATTAATCCTTACAAAAAAAAAAGAGAAAATGTAAAAACTTGCTTAATAAAGTCTAAAGCAGTCATCCTATTTATATTACAAAAAGAAAAAGGAGGAAAATCGTAGTTTAATTGTTGTGAAAAACACAGAACACCGGGCCTGCGGCGGCCACATCCGTGCTCGCAGAGAGGTATCTTTGGGAAATCTATTGGTCGAAGTGAAAATCTGGAAAATCGAAGCACCGTGCCCGCGGTGGAGAAAACTAAGATGCCGCGCAAAGGCAGGTATGTCGCGCCATGGTCGAGCTCGCCGTACAACAAAAGGGACCATCATTTAACAGTACGGCAGTTCCCACCATTTCACGGCAACTGCCATCATATCACAGTAGATTCCACCATAGTGGCTGCTTTCTTGCTTTGTTCTTTGCTCCTTTTGCTCTTGCTTGGTTCTTTGCTCCTTTTTAGCTTCAAGGCTATTTCTAATGTAATTTTCTGGCCTTCCCTCGGGTCATCATTCAAAATCGAGGAAAGTGCCAAGTACCTATACAAATAGACCAAGAGAGAAAAGAGTTAAAGATCACATAGAAAAGCACGCAAATCAAGCTAGAAATCGAGCAAAAAGTGCATTATTCACAACTAAGGCCTAAAAACATAAACTAAGCCAATATTAATAAAAACAAGACTAAAAGGACTAGAAATAACAAAGAAAGACCAAAATAAACCTAAAACAAAGGGAGAAAACACCCTAAAATGTTTCATAAATGACACTTATCAGTGATACTAGTTATTACTACTCTACTAGTTACATATCAAAATAAATTAACATTAAAGTTTAATATTTCACCATACATGCTTCGAAATTTTAATTCGAAATAGAGAGTTTTGACCAATAGATGAACTTATTTGACAATGAAACCTCTATGGTTTTGAGCTTCTAGCTTTACCATTTTAGCTAACCCCATCCCCGTCTTCCTTAGATAAGGCACATCACATATCTAATTCGTTTCCTACCGTAAACCATAGTCTCTAATTAAACAATCTCTATTGTGTTTATTATGAAGCTTTAATTTTTAATAGAAAAATAACTCATTTTACATATAACATTTAAGAGGATAATGTTCCTTCTTGAAAGAAACTCTCTAAATGAAAGCTTAAATATATGACAAGAACTAGAGGTTTTCTCTAGTTTAAGAGAGATGAAAAACCGATCGTTCTCTTAACTCTTAAGGTGAGACTTTTCTCTAGAGAAATCTATGATGAAACCTTCTTCAAACTCAGGGCCAAATCTAGAAAAAAATTATTTAGGGGGGCGAAAAAATTAAAATATTATATTTACAATGTCGTAAACTTAAAAACATCATAAATGTATACTTACAACGTCAAATATGTGTAATTGAAAGTAATTTTTTTTTTCTTTTTAGGACTTTCTTAGAGTTGTTACATTTTATTATCTCTTATAATTTCATTTAAGATACTTAGGTATGTTATATAGTTTGTGAAATAAATTAAATATGACACACTAAAATAGTCTATAAAACTTAACTTAATAGTGTTAAACATGATTGTTCCAGGTATGGATCCAAGGGTTCTGCTAGGTGAGCTGGATCCCGTCAACAACCTACACAAGGCAGCACACTTAAACTGCCCTCGGGGGTGGCTTGAGGAAGCCCCCTCCGAAGCTTAAGTTAGAGAGTGTTTAGAGAGACAAAGTGTACTTAGTGAGATGTAGAAAGTATAATAACTTGAGTGTCTAACCTCTTTTCCGTTGTACTTTACCCTCTATTTATAGGCGTATCATCTCCTTCGTGGAGAGCTGATCAGCCTTGCAGGCTGACTCCACCGGGCTGATGAGCCCTCCTTAATTGCTTTTACGGCAGTGAGTGCGCACCCTGGTGGCTGGGCGATAGTTCAGCGGGAGCTATCCTATACAATGATATTTAGAAAAAGAAAAAAAAATTATGTAGTATAATACTAAAAGAGTAGTATAAACAAAGCTAGATAGGATTAAAAATTTCTTATAACAAAAACAAAGCTACGTAAAATAGTAAATTTCTCATGAAGTATCAAAATAAAAAAAATCGATTGATGTTGTGGGCCCTAATTTTAACCTTAAATTATTGAAATGCCAAAAATTCAAATGAAATAAACAAAAAGTTAAATAAATAAGAAAGATGTCGCCCTTATTCACTAATTATCTGGGCTTGCATATTCTTGTTAACTTTTAAATATGGGCTATTTATTCGACTAAACTGGCCGCGTTTTATCCGACTTTGACTCGGATTTGTCCTTTGACTTTACGGTTAATTCTTTTCAAAGCCTTGTCCAACCTTATTATTGGCAATATTCTTTCAAACACTTATCCCCTATTATAATTTTAAGTTTAATTAATTTGAAGCTTATTTGTAGTCAACCTTAATTTTTTTTTTCTTTTGGGGAGGAAGTCGGATACCCTCCATTAGTAATAAAAATGACGGAATATTTTGCGCAAAAATTAATCACAATTTTCCACACACTTACACGCACATAAAATAAAAAATAAAAATGTAAAAAGATAAATACAGAGATAGTAATCATAGGATGTATATACAACATATCTAAATTAAGTGTCAAATAATATAAAGCAAAGTCCTACAAAGTCAAATAAAAAGTACAGGTACAACTACGACGCCAGAGGACACAAATACGGAGGACCCCTAAATGTATCCAAGAACTGCACAGTCCGCGGTGTCAATCCCTCACCAGCCTCAGGATCACTAGTGGTCGGGAGCAAAAGAGTAGGCTCACCATGCTGAAGTCCCAGTTGCTGGGGCTGGTGCGGCTACTACGAAGACAAGCCAACCTCGTACGTCCCGCCACCCGCGAAAGGAGACGGTGTCACACCTCCCTAGCCAGCCGGCCTCCCCGATGAACCTTTAAAAGAAGAACCGGAACCCTCCACTACCACATTTTGATGTAACTCCGCCCAACCACCCTAGTTCCCGACCGAAATACAAAGACGCCTTAAGCCAGATCCAGATCGCTATCTCCTAACCTCAGGTCTCGTATGAGTACGTGACGGAGGAACGGGCTGAAATAGAAAAATAAACCGAGTCAAAAACAAGAAAAATAAGTAAATCTATAATAAAGTAAAAGTCAAAGAAAACTCCATGCCATCACTCCCACGACGACAGGTAGCTCGGTGATTCAACCTTACGAGCTAATAAAGAAAGGCGTCCATGCCTCTCGCCATCCTCATCATCACCTTGCGGGAAAACTGCCAAGCAATAAAGTCAGGAACAGTAAAAAAAACATGCATGAAATAAAAATAATGATAGATGGTGCACCTAGGTCTAGTGACGAGGTATCGACCTCTCCACATATCGCCACTTCTTAGGGGCTAGAGGAATCATCTACTCAATCGGGCCGAAATATCCCTGATAGGTAGTGGACACTAGTGGAGGAAAAAACTTCGTAGCCGCCGCTGCAGCCTGTAAGAATAAATCTAATCGATGAAAATTTGCTGGGGGCTACCAAAAGAAAAAATAAAAGATGCAAAACATACCTCCGCCTCCTCTGATGGGTAAGGTGGTAGATCCAACCGTGGTAAAAGTCTCTAACACTAACTCCGGTTCGGGTGGCTATGACGGTGCCACTTCATACCAACTGGTGACCTACCCATATAAACTCTAAGGTTTTCCTGATCCGTCATATGCCGTGAAGGACGGGTAGAAACCACAAAAGATTCCGAAGAGTGATGAATCACAACTATCTCGCCTAGGTATACCACAGCGTCATACGTGTCCTTGAAAGTAGCGCCGCTGAGCTGTGTACTGAACAACCCGCGCATGAATGTCAAAATCAGCTCATGGGTGGAAGTGGACCTCAGGTCCCTGCAAAATGAACACTCATGAGTTGGAATCTTTACTCAGAAGAATGAATAAAAATGTTGTGCAATGAATAATGAGAGAAGCAGCTCTCGAATAAGGGTAGTAGTAGTCTTGTCATTATAACAAACACCCCAACTAGCAGCAATAGGGAGACTTCAAGGCGAAGGCTTGGCTGGCGCTTAAGATGACATATACTCATAGAATCACACCTGTAATAACACGGATATGTCGGCAAAAGCTATACGTTTAAAGAAAACTTTTGTCAAGGGGAATAGAATATACCTCTACGATCCTCTAAAAGCTAAAAAGTGTGACCTCCTCGTCAAAGCTCCGATGACGGCAAGCGAGTCGCAATCCCAGCAGGAAGTCAGCATAGGCTAAGATAGGCTAGTTTAAAATCTCGACCGCTCGAAGGTCGCGAAGAGCAGGCAAATAGCAAAGTAGCACTCGACTGCCCTTTTCAGGAGAGAAGGACCATGACAAAAGAATCAAAACGAAGATGCGCAACCGCTGCTTTGAGGTGGTCGCATCATTACGAAAATCCTCTACTAGCAAAGTCCGACAAATGGATCGACTACTCAACTGTAACGATCGAGACTCACCACGGGCCTGAATAATGATAGGACCTAGTAGCTCCTCTACTTCAGGAGAGAAAAGGGTAGTATCGCTACCAAAAGGAAATGCAGCTGACGGGAATTCCAATCCGGTAATGATAGAGAACTCAAGGGGAGTGACAGTCATGTCACCCCAAGGAAAATGAAACATGTTGGTGGTGTCCCTAAAGAATTCCACCAAAGCTCGAACCAAGAAACGACTCAACTTCAAAGAATAGAGAGCCCAAGTAGTCTACAGTAAAGAAGTCAAACCACCAGAATCCCACAGCGCAAGTCTTAGAAATGGCAAGCTCGCGAAGAGGGATTTCGAGCACTCCTGCTGAAGTCTGAGAAATGTCGAGCTTGCGGAGAGGATTTTCGATCACTCCCACTGAAGTCTGAGAAATGACGAGCTTGCGGAGAGGATTTTCAATCACTTCCGCTGAAGTTTGAGAAATGACGAGCTTGCGGAGAGGATTTTCAATCCCTCCCGCTGAAGTCTGAGAAGTGACGAGCTTACGGAGAGGATTTTCAATCACTCCTGCTGAAGTGCGTATTCTTATTATTTTTACTTTTATTATCTTGGTTTTTTTTTTTGCGGGAACAGTGTTTGCATGAGTGGGACACGTGTCAATGATCCAGGCCGTAAGTTTTGCTTTTACTGAAGTGACATGGCAGTTTGGTTTTGCTTTGTGCCCAACCGTCTCTTTACTCCACATTAAATTCACTGTCCCCTTTTACATTCACTTCTTTTACTTGTCCAATTTTTCATCTCCCTTTCTCCATTTTTATCATTTCAAAATTTTTGCTCTTCATTTCACTCCATCAAACGCTTGTGTTCTTCGATTGTTGTGGTAAGTTCTTGTCTCTCTCGCCCTTATTTTGCTTCATTTTCCCTGTTTTTGCTCCTACACTTCACTGATTTGTTTTTCTTTTGCCTTTCTTGGTTGCAGTTTTGAACTTCATCTTGTTCGGGTTCTTGCGATCGCCATTGTTGTTGTATTCTGTTTCTTCTGCAACTTTTTCTCCTAAAGGTACTTACTTTGTACCTTTTGTCATATGTATTTACCCAATTTGGCTTTTTTTAGCCTTTTTCCGTCACAAAATTGTATCTTTTGATTCTTCCCAACAATCGTTCTTCAAATTTTTCTCCTTGTTGTTGTTGTAATTGCATTCTTGATTTTTTCTTCTTATTCCTTCGTTGTTCTTGTTTCCTAAAGTGATCTTTTGATTTTCTGGTGCCCTATTGCCTTTTCTTCTCTTTTTGGGCTTGTATTTCTTTGTAGATTTCATAATGTCTGAACGCTTCTAATAGTCAGAACATGAGTGAACCTTAAACGGCCACTGGATCGGATTCTTCTTCCCGATCCTCTCTTTCAGGTGAGCGCCCTGCGCACACTTCCCCTGTTTCTCCATCTTCTTCTCCTATTCTTGTACAAACTGTTATGCCTTCTGACTTTCCCCCCGCTGCTAGCGGGATAGGTACTGCTGCGACTCCTTCTGCTGCGTTTGGGTCAGGCAGTAGTCATCCCGCTGAGGGTAGTGCTTTTTTCCCTTTCCAGCGCAAACCCCGTCCTGATTTCTACGATCCTTATTGCGAGCAGGTGCTCATGCTTGATGGGATTCCTTTATCCCATCTCACCCGTTTGAGGATGCGCGCAATGCGCCATATAATGTTTGCTGACGCTGTCAAGGCTAATCCCCCTGGCGTGTCTCTTGTTAGCCTCATTCCCCATGTTCAGCCCCATTCCCCATAGAATGTTTGCTGACGCTGTCAAGGCTAATCCCCCTGCTTGGCTTGATGACATGGCTGACGTGCATCGGTTTGATCATTATGTAGTGCGAGGTGGCAACACTAAGACTCCATCACCGTCTCTTTCTCCAGCTGTTCAATCGGGAAGGATGACTGAGTCTCCTGCTGACCACTCCTATAATAACTGTAAGCCCACTTACGTTGTGGAGCCCGTAGAGGAGGGCAGAAGTGAGTTTTTTCTGGATGACAAATGTTATGGGCCCAAAAATTGTGTGTTGAACTCCAGCTGGCGTAAGGATGCTAAGAGGCTGGATCTGGCTGCTGTTGGGCAGAAATTCTATAGTTTCGGGGAAGGTTACGAGCTGGTTCTCCCTACTGACGGTGCGAAGCTATCAGCTCCTCCTGGTGGTCACATTGATGTGTTCGCTTAACGGCTGGATTTGGGCTTGAGGTTCCCCCTGGACCCTACCCTGGAGAAGTTGCTACGTGACTTCAATAGTTGTATATCTCTGGTGCATCCTGCTTCCCTTCACACTTTGATTTGCTTGCTGTGGTTTTTAAGATTTTAAAGGTATCATGAGTCCCTGCACTTGTTCAAGTCTCTGATGAGCCTGAAGAGGTCTTCTTCTGGGACTGAGTCAGGGTGGTATTATGTTTCTCCCAAGGAGAGGAGGGTCTTGTCCTATCAAAAACTTGGCCGCTTCAGGGACTGGACTGGTAAATTTTTCTAGGTGAAGGTGCCTTCCAATTTTGCTGCCCCGCGCAACTTCAGAGAGATCCGCACCAACATGGATGGAATCACAGTCTCCCCTTCTGAGCCTGCCCGTGAGGCAGAAACTTTTGAGGCTCTGTAGGGAGCGGGGACTGGTGATTCTATGTTCCCCAAGGTCTAGCTGCCCAACTCCATCTATATTGTGGGAAACGAGCAGCTCTCTGCTATGCGTTTGTGCCGTACGCATGAGTCTGGTAAGTTTTCCACTTTCCGTCCTTTCTTTTTCTTCCTCGTCTCTCTCTTTGTTTTTTACTTGACTTTTCTGCCCTTTTACTTTTCAGGCTAAGTTAAGTTGGACAAACGTATGCTTGTGCTGGATGATAATTGGAAAGACCCTTTGACTGCTACCCCTGAGAATCCTCCTCATCTTTTTGACACGCTGGAGGTGTTTGCGGACTCTCTGAAGGGTGAAGTGCGTCTAGCTCCTGCTGAGCTGCGGGCTGTCGTTGGCACAGCAGCAACTAGTGAGCGTGTTGGGTCCAGTCGTGCTGAGGCTGAGCCTTCGTCCTCTACTGTTGGGAGTAGGTGTGAGACTCGGCGTACTCCTCGAAGGGTGGCCTTAGAATCTGAGGCGTTAGTGGCGCCTGATGCTTCCCCTGAGAAGCGGTCTATTGCGCCTTCCGGCCTGGTGGCACCTCAGACTTCTTCTGCCAAAAGAAAACGTGATCAAGCTTATGATGATCCAAAAGCTACTGCCGATGATTTTGGTGATAGTGTTCTCCAGTCTCCCTCTGAGGGGGCCGAGACTGCTGTTGTGGGTGAAAAACCCATTTCTTCTGCTGAGCATGTTTTGCTATTTCCTTCTTCTGTTGATGATGCTATTGCTGCGAAGGATAATGATGTCCCTTCTGCTGCAGCCAGTGACTTTTAGCTCCCTGACGAGACTGTCATGGAGCTTCTTAGATTTCCGCCGCATCCCTACGGGCTGAGAGGGCGGCTTCGAAGTGCTTCAAGGGGTGGGCTCTCCCAGGCAGGGGGTTCTCACCAGCAGGATCGTCCAATTATCGACTTGGAGGATGATCCAATGTCCTCTGCCCCTGCTGGAGATGAGCCGAAAGCAAAAAAGGCTCGCACCTCTCCTGGTCTTGATCCTCTTGCATCTACATCCGCCAACACCGGGCTTCCAGGTTGGAATCCTGATGGGGGGATGGACACACAGAATTCCAGTGAACTTAACTATTGTGTTCACCAATTCTTGAGTGATGCTTTTGAGAGTCCTTTGTCTGCTACCTCACTTTCTGCTAGAAGAACTTTCCGCCCTATTGGGGCTATTGAGTTTTCCAAGGTTCCCATTGATGTCCATCTCCGCGCAATACTATTCCCTGCTAGAGCTGAGAATGCTCCCTTTCGGCCCCTGATTAATGTGAGGGCTGATGAGTCTTTGTTTGTGGACGAACCTTAGAAAGGTGGTACCTTGGGGTACCGCTTGACTCAAGGGGTTCGTCTTCCTGCTGATTCTACGCGCAGCTCAGTCAGCCTCCCAGCTACTACGGCCTGCCATGACTTGCGGAAGGTTAGTTTCTGCTTTTGGTCTTTCTCTTTTTCATTTTAGCTTTTCTTTTCTTCTCTGCTTGCTCTGTTGTTATTGTCTTGTTTTACTTTTATTTTTAGTTAACTTTTTCTTTGGCTCACTCCTCCTTCCCTCTTCCTTCCTTGCATCTTGTTATGTATGTGGGAGATTTATCCAATGCTCTACTGTCAGTGGAGAAGGAGTGTCAGAATTAGGGGATAACTCTCTCTCATAAGAATTTGGAGGTTCAGCAAGCTAAGGCTGAAAGGGTGCTATTCCTAGTGAGGTGACTCACTGAGGGAGAGGGCGGACGCCCTGCAGCTCCAGTTGGGAGAATTTCAACTCACTCAGACCAAGTTGAAGAGCTGCGAGGAGCAACTGAAGACCTCTCAAGCCAGGGTGCAAACGTTAAAGGCAGAGGTTGCAGATTTGCAAGCTGCGCACACTTCTGAGCTTGAAGCTGCCAGGAAGGAGGAACTCAAAGCCTTCGTGCTCTCCCCTACTTTTGCTAAGTTGTTGGCTGATCGCCATGATGGTCGATGGGAGGCTGCAGCTCGGTGCGTAAGCAGCTTATATGGTGAGGGTGAGGAGCAACAGGCTTGTTTCAACGCTTTTTGGGCTAAGGTTGAGGTTGCGAGAGAGGCTGACGCATTTGATTTCCCTGCTAATCATCCTCATGTTATTAGCTGCAAGGTTCCTGACCACGCTGTTTTGAACTTGGAGGTTCCTCTCTGCCCTGATGTTGTTGCGGCTATTGGAGTGGAGTCTTTGGCTGGTGACCAATAAAGGCTATGGCAGCTGTCACCCTCCTACTCTAGTGGTTCTTCTGAGTTCCCCTCACCCAGATCTATATTAACCAAGTAGTTTTTGTTGCCATCTTTGGGGTGTATAGCCGCCAAAGATTATATTTCTCTGTGTTTCTGCTGAACATTTTATCTTTTGTTGCTAGACCTTCTAGCTTGACTTAACTTTATATTTTTCCAACTATATTCGCTGAGTGTTTCCTTGTCTTGGTGGACGAGGGCTTAGTGTTGCATATGTTGTAATTAACTTGCTGAATGTTTACTCTGCCTTGGTGGGCAGGGGTTCAGCTTTACCTAGACCCTAGCACAACAGTCTCTTTGTTGTATTCGGTGAAACCTTGTAGGTTGGGCTTCACTGAGTTCTTGATTTGGTTGCTGAGGGCTCTTTTGCTCTCCTTCTCCCTGCTGTGCTTAGCAGGAGCTCTGGTGAGCTTTGCTCTTCCTGTCCTGCTTGCTTTGGATGCTTGTGCACTATGTGCTCTACTTGATTTTTGTAGAGACTGGTTTGCATGCTGATTAGTTTATTCGATAGCGCGTTATTTAATCTGCCTTGCTGAGACTTATTTGTGTCGATCAGCTTTTTTACCTGCTCCCTTTATGTCATTCAGCATGTTTTTCTGTGACTTATTTCGGTCATTCAGCTTTTTTATGATGTGACTTGTTTATGTCGTTCAGCTTGTTTATGCTGCTACTTGTCATTTTGTGCCTGCTTACTTCTTTTCGTAAGGGCTTACTGTATGTTTTTCTCCTCCTTTCCTCTCCCCCTCAAAGAGGTGGGCTAAGTGTGACTAAAAGAACCTTAGTGTTGCCCATGTATCTCATCTTCTTTGTTTCCCCTTTTCTCTCATGCTCAAGCTGAACGTGCTAGGCCTCCCCCCTCAGGCGTCCTTGAGGTGGTGCCCTGTTTTGCTTTGAGCAGGTGAGGTGAGGTTTTAGGGGGGATGCTTTAACTTATTTTTTTAACGGTACTTTGCCACTTTGTGCTAGAGTGTTTCTTGCCTCTAACACTTTATATTTCTCTTTGACTTCTGCATGTTAGCATATGATGCTGGGGCATAAAATATTAAACAGATTTACGCAACATACTCCTCACGCAGAGGCTTGTATTTCATTGAATAAAAATGGCTCAAATGCCTTAATTAACATAACATGAACTGAATAAAGGTTTATCAAACTTGAAATAACTATATTTGTTTTTTTTTCTCAGGCTATTTAAACAAAATATTTCTTTAACACATCAGCATTGAAACTGTTTCTTAAGACTTGACCTTCTTGATCTGGAAGGAGGAATGCTCCTGGTCCAACCTACTCGTGAATGATGAAAGGGCCTTCCTAGTTTGCTTACAACTTTCCATGCTGATTTCCTCTTCCCACTGATGATGTCCTTCTAAGGACTAAATCTCTAGGCAGGAGCTCTCTATGCTTGACCCTCTTGTTGAAAGCTTTAGAAATCCTGCTCTTCTTGGCTGCCAGCTTGAGAGCTACTTTTAGCCTTACTTCTGGCAGGTAGTCTAGCTCTTCCAACATGCGCTTTTCGTTTCCTTGTTGCTCATAGTGCTGTATCCTCAGGCTGGGAATTTGCACTTCCACTAGGACGACTACATCAGCCCCATAGGCTAGGGTGAAAGGGCTTTTACCAGTGGACTCCTTCTCAGTGGTTCTGTTTGCCCACAGGATCTCTGGGACTAGGTCTGCCCATAAGCCTTTTAACATGGGGTGAACTAGGTCGTTGGACTAATCCTCCCTAAGCCAAACAAAATTTATAAACACTTAACAAACCTAAATACAAGTTTAGAGGTAAGTCAAGGGTCGAACCCAAAGGAACTGTAATGTCTAAGTGCTTTCAATTATGTGCCTAAACTAGGTCGAAGTCTAAGGATAAAAGGTGACATTAACAACTACTTAAACGAAGAAACCGAACAAATAAAGTGCTAGGGATTAGGATTCACATATAATAGCAATGAACATAGCAAATTGGGATAGGAAGTTGACTAAGTCGAGTGATGCGAGGGAAAACCAATTATGCAACCAAAAGAGCATATCAAGCTATTTTCCTAAAGGTCTAATTAGCGTCAACTACGATAAAATCTAGCTAGGAACGTCACAAGATACCTCAATTGTTAAATGCAAGCCACAAATCATTGGTCCGTATCAATGTAAACCTACAATGCAATCTAGTGTGAACAACTAGGGTGATCAAGCCTAAATCTAACACACACATGCACATAATCAATCAACCAATTTAATCACATCATCAACTCCATCAATTATCCTCCAATTTACATCAATCCATCACATCATGTAAGCTTCACCATCACCCTAGCAAGAAAACTACTCTAGCAACATCATCAAATTAACAAACAACTATAGAAAACAAGAATCAACTCTCAAAGAAGAATAATTACCCTAATCAAAGATTAAAGATCAAAATCCAATCAAAACAAATCAAACAAACATGAATATTAAACAAAACAATAAATGAGATAGAGTTTAGAAATGCTCATTGATAATAGAGAAGATTTCCAATACAATTGTCACCATTGAATCTTCAATCTCTCAATCACCATTGAAATTCCTCACTTTCTCTCTCTAAAATCTACTCCTAAAACTAACCCTAAAACTAGAGAGAGAAGCTCTCAACTAAGCTAAGAATATGATCAAAATCTAATATGAAACTTATTCAAAAATTGCCCCAAAAATCAGGTTACAAAGATATTTATAGAGGCGCGAAAACACCAAAAACCAAGCAACAAATACCCAGGGTTGCGCGCCCGCACCATGGGGAGGTGCACCCGCGCCACCCAGTGGTGCGCCCGCGCCAAGGGGTGGTGCGCCCGCACCCGAGCTCTGCGCGCCCGCGCTTCTCCGGGTTTCTTCGAAATTCTCACGGCTTCGTGCGTTCGCTAAGGTTGCGCGACTATGATGATGATGAACACTAGGAGTGGCAGTAACTTAAGCTCTAGATTAGTGGGTTCACCAATTCTTCATGGTAGCACGGCATGAGAGCGCAAGAGCTAAGACTTGGAATTTCAATTTTGTTGCATCTTGAGCTTTCAAAATGACGTGAGCTTGCTCCAAAGGCTTTCTCCACCTTAGTAGATCAACAATATCAAGACCTAAACCTCGTACAATACCTACAACCACGGAAATAGAGCAAATAAAGTAGAAAAGGCTAGAAAACCAACGAAATGCACAAAAGCTACAAAATAAGAGTGGAAAGGTAAAACTAAGCAACAAAGTATAAAACTAAGCATTTATTAAGAAAGAAAGCTATGAAAAGAGGATAAAAACAACCTAAATTCTCATCAAATGGGTGCCATTTATGACACCCATCACCTTTGTATTCCTCCAGCTTCATTTGCAAGGTTGTTAGGATCAGCTTGTTTGCTGCTTCTGCCTGGCCATTATTCTACGGATGGCAGACTGAGGCACTTGCATACTTGGTTCCCATGTCCTCCTGGTAGTCCTTGATGGTGTCACAGTCGAACTGACATCCATGATCAAAGACTATGCAATGTGCCACACAGAATCTGGTGATGATGTTTTTCCATATGAATGTCCTTACTTGGACTGCCTTTATGTACTTAGTGGGTTCAACTTCTATCAACTTTGTAAAGTAATCTACTACCACGATGAGATACTTCCTACCCACAGACCCAATTGTTAAAGGTCCCAATATGTGCATTCCCCATTGAGTAAACGGGATCGGGCTGAGGATTGGAGTTAGATCATTTGCTGGTTGGTTTATAACTGGTGAATACTTTTGACACTTGTCGCATTTTTTTTACATATGCTAGCGCGTCTTGAGTGAGAGTTGGCCAGTATGCCCCCCTTCTGAGGACTTCTACTCCCAATGCCTTTCCCCCAATGTGGTTAGCGCATATTCCCGAGTGGGCTTCTTCCATAATGCCTTCCTGCTCCCACTCTAGAATGCACCTCAGCAGTGGTTTTGAGAAGCCTTTCTTGTTGAGCTCCCCATTCATCACCACATACCAATTGGCGTCCTTCTTCACCTACTTAGCTTGTACTTCGTCATCGGGCAGCGAGCCATGAACTTTGTACGCCAGAATGTCTAAAAACCAAGCCCTCTACTGTCCAATGCAGTTTACCTGCTCCTTTTCGGTAATACTGCTTTCCTCTAGGACTTCAACCATCACTGTCCTTGTGAGGCTTTGTAATATGGAACTCGCTAACTTAGATAAAGCGTCAGCTTGGGTATTTCCTGCTCTAGGAACTAAGTCTATCTGAAAGTGGACTAGCTAAGCTGCCAGCTCCTTTACTTTAGTTACATATTTCAACATGGGGCTTCTCTAATCTCGTACGCTCCCTACAATGGGCTGGCGACGAGCTGAGAATCAATTTGCAGATGTACTTTGCAGGCTCCCTTTGCGATGCTCATACGCAAGCTTGACAGCGCTGCTTCGTACTCTGCTTCGTTGTTTGATGCTTTAAACTTGAACTTTATGGCGTACTCGAATACATTTCCCTCTGGAGATTTTATTATGACTCCTGCTCCACTTCCCGTTTAGACTGAGGATCCATCTACTTCCACCTTCCAGACCCCAATATCATCCTCTTTCTCCTCATAGGAGGCTTCCACTATGAAGTCCGCTAAGGCTTGTGCCTTGATGGCTGCCCTAGGTTTGACCTCGAATTTGTACTCAGAAAGTTCAATTGTCCACTTTAGGAGTCTGCCTGATACATCCATTTTTAGTAACGCTTTTTACAGTGGGTGATTTGTGAGGATTTTTATTACATGCGCGTCAAAATATGGTTTTAGTTTCCTTGCTGTGGTGACCACTGCGAAGGCCAGCTTCTCTACCAATAGGTACCTTTGTTCTGCCTTAGTCAGTACATGGCTCACGAAGTATATTAGCCTCTGCTGCTTTTGTCTTTCCACCAGCAGAATGGCTGCGATTGTCTGTATTGACGTAGAGATGTACTATTGCAACTTTTCCCTCATCTCCGGGCTGATTATTGTTGGGAGCTTAGTCAAATGCTCCTTTATACCCTCAAAGGTTGCTTTTTCTTTGGCTCCCCACTTAAATTCTTTGTTCCCTTTTTGTATCTGATAGAACGGCAGAGCCTTATCCGCTGACTTGCTGATGAACCTGGTCAGCGCGGCCATTCTGCCCGTCAACCGCATGATATCCTTGACGCACTTAGGCTCAGGCAGGCTTAGGACTGCTTCGACCTTTTCTGGATTTGCGTCTATCCCTCTCTCGCTAATCAGAAAACCCAAGAACTTTCCTAAGCTCACTCCAAAGACACTTTTCTTCGGGTTGAGTTTTATTTTATACTTGTTCAGGGTGGAAAATGTTTCTTCCTAATCCATGATATGCCCTGCCTGCGTGACGTTCTTAACAATTGAGTTGTCAATGTATACTTCAACATTTCTACCCTTCAAGTGTAGGAATACTCTATCCATTGCCTTCTAAAAGGTTGCCCCAGCATTCTTCAGCCCGAAGGGCATAACTATGTAATAGTACACTCCCCCTTCGCTGATGAATGCGGTTTTCTGCTGGTCTGGTTCATATAGGATGATTTGATGGTACCCTGAGAAGGAGTCCATGAAGCTTAGCAAGGCGTGCCCGCTGGTTGAGTCTACCAGCTGATCGATCCGTGGCTGCGGGTAACAGTCTTTTGGGCATGCCTTATTTAGATTTGTGAAATCAACACACATTCTCCACTTAACATTTTCTTTCTTCACCATGACCACGTTGGCTAACCACTCTGGGTAGTCACAAGGTTCAATGAATCCTGCCTCTAAGAGTTTCTCCACCTCCTCCTGGATTGCATGATTTTTCTCCGTGGAGAAGCTTCGCTTTTTATGCCTAACTTGCTTAATATCCTCCTTCACATTTAGCCTGTGTACCATGACTGCAGGGTCAATTCCGGGCATCTCATCTGCGGGAAATGCAAAAATATCCTTGTTCTTCCTTAGCAGCTCTACGAGGTGTACCCCTACTCCTGGATCAATGTCTTTCCCAATTTTCACCGTTCTCGATGGGTCACCTTCTTTGAGCTCGACTGTGACATGATCCCCACTGGGAAGTGGTCTAGCCATCTCCTCTTTTGCAGGCTCGAAGTTTTCCATTGCTAAATTCTGTTTATCCTTTTCCTTGTGATATTCTTCACGCTTCCTTTTCCTTGACTTCATCTCAGGCTGCTCAGGGGGCCTTCTCTCTGAGCCAGGCTGTTGTCTAGTTTTTGCGGGCTGCTTTAGGGCAGTTATGTAACATTATTGAGCTGTCTTCTGACTTCCTCTGAGCTTTGTTGACCGTCCCTCATTAGTTGTGTAGGCCATGGAAAGGTGATAGGTGGATACCACTCCGCCTATCTTGTGGATGAGTGGTCTTCCCATGATCACATTGTAGGGTGAAGGAGAGTTTATCACAAGGAATTCTGGTCGAACATCATGCCTTCTTGATTTCTCACCCACCCGGACTAAAAGCTCGATTATGCCTTCCGGAGTTAGCCCTGATCCATTAAACCCGGTGACTTCGTAACTCACCCTTTTCAGATCCTTCTTGTCCAACTTTAGCTCGTTGAACGCGCTGATGTATATGATGTTGGTTGAGCTGCCTCCATCTATCAATATCCTATCCACTTCCCAGTTTGCAATTCTCATTGTCACTACCAGTGGATCATAATGAGGGTAAATTATGCCCTTCTAGTCATACTCGTCAAACGTGGCTCGTGGCTGTGGGGGAAAAGGTGGCCATCTACGCCTCACATTGTCGTTTATTTGATGTATCATCGCCCGCAGGTCAGCCCGTGCTCTATTAACTGTTCCTCCATGCACTAGACCCCCACTGATCACATATACCCTGCCTTGTGGCTTGCCATCTCTGTCTCCGTCTCTAGCGGGACCCCTATGAACTCCTCTGCGGTCAACGCGACCTGTTCTATCCTCGTCCCTCCTTCTGGGAGGGTCATCGCGCTGCTTAAACTGATTCAGGTACCCTCTCCTAACTAAATTTTCTATGTTATCCTTTAAGTGTGTGCATTCCTAAGTGGTGTGGCCATGGTCTTTGTGGAAGTCACACCACTTGCTGATGTCACGGTTCCTATTAACCATCCTTGGGGGTCTCTGCCACTTATAATCAGCTTTATTCATGCTGAATATATGAGACCTTGAATGGGTTAGCGGGGTATATTGGTTGAACCTCCCAGGCCTTGGCCCTCTCTTTGGATCTGACCTTCTCACCCCTACTGCTCTGTTCGCTTCTCTACGACTTTGCTCGGCCCTTCTCGGCTAGTCTACCCTGGGTGTGTTCTCTGACCGGGTGACCTCTGCCCGCTTAACTGAGTCACCTGGTGCCTTCCTACTCAGCATTGCTCTATCAGTCTTGTCTGCTTTGATGAACTCGTGTGTTTTACCTAGCGCTTCAGCAAGTGTTTTGAGGCTCTTACGCCCCATATACGCTCTGAATGGTGAGCCTGGTAGTAAGCCACTTTGCATTGCTAGTAGTGCTACCTCTTGACTCATATATAGGATGGTTGTTGCCTCTTTGTTGAATCTGGTGATAAACTCCCTCAAGGGCTCGTCTTTCCCTTGAACTAATGATATCAGCTCGGTTGTCATTTAAGTTCGGTCTACTAGGGTTATGAAATGCTCCATGAACATTCTCTTTAGCTGGTTATACGAGTATACGGAACATTTGGGAATAGCTCCATACCACTCCGCCGCTAGCCCCTCCAGGGTCGGCGGGAACGCCTTACACCAGACTGAGTCCGTCCTAGTATAAAGTACCATGTTGTTCTCAAAAGCTGATATGTGGCTTTTGGGTGTTGTGGTTCCGTTTTACCTGCAGCTCGGCATCTGTATCTTTTCCATTGGTTCTTCCAGAATCTCCCGGAAAAATGGGGAATCATTTGAAACAACCTGGATTCACGCTCGTTTGTCTCTCTCCGGGCTGGGTCCCCACTCTAAGGCTGGCGACCTGCTGCGGGGGACCCGCTTCTCAGGGCTGACCTGAGCCGGAGTTATTTCCTCCACGCTCCATTCTCGATTCAGATTACGAGCTTCCAACTCCAATACCGTCTTCCCCAGCTGAATGAGCTCCTTTTGCTCAGGGGTGAGGGCTGAGGAAGCCGACTTCTTTGTTGCGGGCTCCGCAATTGTCGTTGTCGGTGACGGATTCGCCCCCTTACCCATATTGGTAAGGACCGCCGTCATTGCTGCCAGCTGCTCCTTACTGCACTTAGAGAGGTTCTGCAGGATGGCTGGCATATTTACGGGCTGCGGTTTCTGGGTTACAGATGCTGAAACAATGAGCTCATTGTTCACACCTATTAACGGCATTCCGTATTTGAAAATGGAACTGGATCCTGCCGGATCGACTGGTTTCGACGCTGCTTTAACTGTAGCCGATGTCGATCCGATCGGGTTGGATTTCTGAGAGATGGTCGATTTGGGATTTCCACTGGATCCTTTTGGATCGAGGGTTACTGAGGGTGTTTTTTGTGGTGTTTGGTTGGTATCATTAGCTTTGGACATGGGTGTCGGTATAGTTTCTTCTCCTGCCATGGTGGTTAGCTAACTAGTCCCTAGCTCAGTTGGTGAACCTCAAGTTAGATGATCCTACCCCCCATTCTAGCGCCAATTGTTCCAGGTATGGATCCAAGGGTTCTGCTGGGTGAGCTGGGTCCCGTCAACAACCTACACAAGGCAGCACACGTAAACTGCCCTCGGGGGTGGCTCGAGGAACCCCCCTCCGAAACTTAAGTTAGAGAGTGTTTAGAGAGAGAAAGTGTACTTAGAGAGATGTAGAAAGTATAATAACTTGAGTGTCTAACCTCTTTTCCGTTGTACTTTACCCTCTATTTATAGGCGTACTATCTCTTTTGTGGAGAGTTCAGCCTGGTCAGCCCTGCGGGCTGACTCCACTGGGCTGATGAGCCCTCCTTAATTGCTTTTTCGGCAGTGAGTGCGCACCCTGGGGGCTGGGCGATAGTTCAACAGGAGCTATCCTATACAATGATATATATTTAGAAAAAAAAAAAATATGTAGTACAATACTAAAAGAGTAGTATAAGTAAATCTAGATAGGATTAAAAATTTCTTATAACAAAAACAAAGCTACGTAAAATAGTAAATTTCTTCTTGAAGTTTCAAAATAAAAAAAAATCGATTGATGTTGTGGGCCCTAATATTAACCTTGAATTAGCCAAAAATTCAAATGAAAGAAACAAAAAGTTAAATAAATAAGAAAGATGTCGCCCTTATTCATTAATTATCTGGGCTTGCATATTCTTGTTAACTTTTAGATATGGGCTATTTATTCGACTAAGCTGGCCGCGTTTTATCCAACTTTGACTCGGATTTTTCCTTTAACTTTACGGTTAATTCTTTTCAAAGCCTTGTCCAACCTTATTATTGGCAATATTCTTTCAAACACTTATCCCCTATTGATAATTTTAAGTTTAATTAATTTGAAGCTTATTTTTACTCAACCTTAATTTTTTTTTCTTTTGGGGGAGGAAGTCGAATACCCTCCATTAGTAATAAAAATGACGGAATATTATGCACAAAAATTAATCACAATTTTGCACACACTTACACGCACATAAAATGAAAAATAAAAATGTAAAAAGATAAATACAGAGATAGTAATCATAGGATGTATATACAACATATGAAATATAAGTGTCAAATAATATAAAGCAAAGTCTTACAAAGTCAAATAAAAAGTACAGGTACAACTACGGCGCCGGAGGACTCAAATGCGGAGGACCCCTAAATGTATCCAAGAACTGCACAGTCCGCGGCGTCAATCCCTCACCAGCCTCAGGATCACTAGTGGTCGGGAGCAAAAGAGTAGACTCACCCTGCTGAAGTCCCAGTTGCTGGGGCTGCTGCGGCTACTACGAAGACGAGCTAACTTTGTAAGTCCTATCACCCGCGAAAAGAGACGGTGTCACGCCTCCCTGGCCAGTCGGCCTCCCCGATGAACCTTCAGAAGAAGAACCGGAACCCTCCACTACCACATTTTGATGTAACTCCGCCCAACCACACTAGTTCCCGACCGAAGTAAAAAGACGCCTCAAGCCAGATCCGGTTCGCTATCTCGTAGCCTCGGGTCTCTTATGAGTACGTGACGGAGGAACGGGCTGAAATAGAAAAATAAACCGAGTTAAAAACAAGAAAAATAAGTGAAGCTATAATAAAGTAAAAGTCAAAGAAAACTCCATGCCATCACTCCCACGACGACAGGTACCTCGGTGACTCAACCTCACGAGCTGATAACGAAAGGCGTCCATGCCTCTCGCCATCCTCGTCATCACCTTGCGGGAAGTTTGCCAAGCAATAAAGTAAGGAATAGTAAAAAAACATGCATGTAAACAAAATAATGATAGATGGTGCACCTAGGTCTGGTGACGAGGTATCGACCTCTCCACATATCACCACTCCTTAGGGGCTAGAGGAATCATCTCCTCAATCGGGCTGAAAGATCCCTGATAGGTAGTGGACACCGGTGGAGAAACAAACTCCATAGCCGCTTTTGCAGCCTGTAAGAATAAATCTAATCGATTAAAATTTGCTGGGGGCTACCAAAAGAAAAAATAAAAGATGCAAAACATACCTCGGCCTCCTCTGACGGGTAAGGTGGTGGAGCCAAATGTGGTAAAAGTCTCTAACCATAACTCCGGTTCGGGTGGCTATGACGGTGCCACTTCGTACCAACTGGCGACCTACATATATAAACTCTAAGGTTTGCCTGATCCGTCATATGTCGTGGAGGACGGGTAGGAACTACAAAAGATTCCGAAGAGTGATGAATCGCAACTCTCTCGCCCAGGTATACCACAGCGTCATACGTGCCCTGGAAGTAGCGCCGCTGAGCTGTGTACTGAACAACCCGCACAGGAACGTCAAAATTAACTCATGTGTTGGAATCTCTACTCAGAAGAATGAATAAAAATGATGAGCAATGAATAATGAGAGAAGCAGCTCTCGAATAAGGGCAGTAGTAGTCTTGTCAGTATAACAAACACCCCAACGAGCAGCAATAGGGAGACTTTAAGGCGAAGGCTTGGCTGGCGCTAAAGATGGCATATACTCATAGAATCACACCTATAATAACACATAAATGTCTGCAAAAGCTATACGTTGAAAGAAAACTTTTGTCGAGGAGAATAGAATAAACCTCTACTATCCTACAAAAGCTCAAAAGTGTGACCTCCTCGTCAAAGCTCCGATGACGACAAGCGAGTCGCAATCCCAGCAGGAAGTCAACATAGGCTATGCTAGCCAAGTTAAAAGTCCTGACCGCTCGAAGGTCGCGAAGTGCAGGCAAATAGAAAAGTGGCACTCGACTGCCCTTTCTAGGAGAGAAGGACCATGAATAGCTGACAAAAACATGAAGAACGAGTCACATTGTTCTAACAAACTCAAGGTGCCCAACAATGGCAAAATGTTCGTTTCTTCTTCAAATTGAGTCAAACAAGTCTCAAAACACTCCTAAGAATAAACAAGCAATTTCGTGGCAAGAAATTTGATACACAAGCAAGAAAATTTTCGATTTTTTCGAAAATCCGCATATAAACATGCACAAAATTCTCCCAAATCGAGAAGAGTTTGAGCAAATCTACATAGATTGGCAAACTAGAGATCGAGAGCTTTGATTTGCAAAAAATTTGAGCATATTGTATTGAGAAACGAGCAAGAACGACCAAGGCTCTCCTTTCTTCAACATGCAATCCTTAGGCCCCATAAATGGTTATGTGGACCTTATTCAACAAATTGGGTTTCTTGGTACGCTAGTTAGCCCTATAAGCAGATTGACATGATTAGTAGTCAGCTAGATTACAATCGCAATAAGTGATCGGCCCGACAACAACGATCATATCACTTTACTTAAGCGCCTAAGTATTGGCTCCTCACAAGCACCGAGGTATTGGTTCACAAGCAAGCAAAAGCACCAAAGTATCGGCTTATCACAAATGCGCCGAGGAACTAGCATAGAAAGCAATCATAACAAAATAACAACAAGTATTCAAGCAAAACACTAGCAAACTGTGGAGCAACCAACGATGGTCTTCGATAATCTTCCCTAGGAAGATTGTCACGACAAAACTGAAGATGACTACAAGCAGCATTCTTTGACGATATCCCGAAGATAGACGAGATTGTATATACCGGTGAGGTACTATAGTGGCGAGGTACTGCCACATCACTCGAGATGACAAGGTATAGTCACCTTCAACGATGTTCCCGAGGTATCGTGGAAGATTGTCACAAACAAATGAAGATAGCGAGACAATGTTACCTTCAGATGGCGTTCACGAGGCACTGTGGAGGTCGTCACAAGTGTGCAACAACAAAATTCGATTACTCCAGAGACGTGTACTAGATGGTGCAAGATACGTTTTTCTTAACTCTTTTATCCGTTCAATTTACTCTAGTTGGCAGGTATCGACGTTACAAGAATGATTTAGGATCGTAGAACGTCTGAATCATTCTACGTCTCTATCGCTACTTTGAATTTTATTTTCGAAACTTATGTTTCTCCAAACACAGTCAAAGTGGGGGCTTCTGTAGACACCTGATCGTGTCTCCCAAAAAAACCAAACCGATAAATGTCTTTCACGTCATTGATTATTAGACGAGATGAAATGTGAAAATTCTTGTGATGTGGTTGTTTTAATAAAAATACTTATTTTTTTGTTTTTGAAGATATTTCTTTTCACTCCTATTTATTGAAAATGTCAAGTCTAGTTTAGTTTGGTCCATGATAAGGGTCCAATAATAGTGTTGTTGGATTGGGCTCGAAAAGAGTTTTCGAACAATATATTATAAGCCCAATTCCGATGAATAATGAGGAAGTTATGGCAAAAATACTAAATTTTTTCTGAAATGAGTTTTATATACGGCCTAATGATCAAGTGGAGGACCCATTAATTAATATTCCTCAAATCGTTAGGATTAATTTTGTTCTTCTATAATAATATAGAAGGTTATTAGTGGGATTAGGATTAATAATTATTGTTTGGGTGTTTTTGTCCCTCGAGAGAGTTACAGCTCAAAGATTGGTCCGGTGGCGCCTGTACCAGCAAAATAACGGAGACTCCGGGTGGTGGGAGCTCCACCTTCGATGATTAAGTTAGAACGGGATGCTGCTATGCACTTAGACGATCTTTTTCCAGTATATGCCTAGCCACACCCTAGAAGAGGTCTCTCCTCCATTACTCGCGGGCGCGACACTGTAGGCTGCTGGAGCGACATTTTGGGGCTGACTTTCCCTTGCTCCCAAGCCGCGGCCTCTTCGCAGCAGAAGAGGCCTTTCCTCCTAGGTAGGCCAAAGTCATACCTCGTTTGTAGAGGGCGCGACAACTCAATAGAGGGCTCTCCTTGGTGTTTTATTTACGACTTTTTAGATGCATATAAATAGCCTTCTTATTCAATTTTGTAATCATCATATATTCAATCAACATTTAGACCTAGTATTTTAGAGAGAGAAAGTAGCTTATTATTCAAATTTATTCATTGTGTTCAACATTTGGTCAAGTTTTTTTCAATTAAAGTCTAAGTTCCAAGTTTTCATCTCTAATCAAGTTGCTCTTTTGTAATCTCTAATCCCTTCGTTTAGGTAGATTTATTTGCTTTGTTATTGCTTATTTTCATTACATCACTTTAGTTGAACTTGTTGATATTATTTTTATTTGTTTTCAATCATGATTAGTTTTGTGTTTATTGAATCCTTATTTGGTACTGCTATGATGGTTAGTTTCTCCTTCCTAGGCTAAGTTTTTAGCTAGGGGAAGGGGGTTGAAAACATGTATTAATATTGATGATTGAAGATGACTTGATTGAAATCATGCCATAAATTGATGAAAGATAAGATTTTTAATAGCTTAAGTTTATTAGTAGCACATTATTTGATGTTCCCTAATTTAAATGCATGAGAATGATTTGTTTAGACTAAGATCACCTTTACATTGATGATTGCATGAAAATGAATTGTTTAAGTAGAGTTTTATGTATTGTGCACTCTTAATCTATTGCCCTGATTAGTGACTAATTGGATGCATGAAAGTGATTCAATTAGAAAGAGACTTAGTTTATTGATTTGCTTAAGCAATTGCATTAAAGTGAGTTGTTTGAGTAGAACTTAGCATTCTATGGCATGCTACTTATAATATTCATCATTGTCCATCTATGTTTGATCATGCTTAACACCCCCATACCCCTAGCAACTTGAATAGTTCATCTTATGATAAATAGTTTTTCCAAATGTTTTAAGAGTATCACTCTTTATAAAACATCTATAGAAATCACACCCATATCTAATATGCTTGATTTCTTTTGTGTAATTGTGAATGTTGTCATTCACTTATTGCATAGGTTTAGTTATAATTACTTTGTTAATCTTAGCATCTTCATCACTGATCACTTTCATAATAAGATGATGAATTTGAGAGTGCCATGGATTATATGTGATTTAGGATTATTGTCCAAGTGATGGCTCCCACTCATTTTCATGATTGAGATCTTCAACTTGACAACCTACAATCATTAACGTTCAACAACGAACTTTCCATAGAACATCTTCTTTATTATTTCCTTTAAGGAAACAATATTCTCATCATATATTTTATTAGACTTCTTGATGATGCTTTGCCTGGGTTTTACACCAAACGACTCACAATGATTTGGGATACCCTAATTTACTTGTGATCATGGAAATTTACTATAAATTCTCGCACATTACACATGGATGCACATCCATGTTACCATTCTCAAGCTACGACCCATTGTTAGCTCGTGCTTATAAACGACTTCCTTGTTAAGGATGTAATCCTGGTTAAGGTTTGTTCTTGCAACATCAATTCTCAAATTGTATTTGTTTTCGCAAGTCAATTCAAGAACTAATCCTGATACTTATCCAAGTACTTTGGATGTTCTTGGCCATAATCTAACAATCTATTACATAGATTTAGGTTGATTGGTACTACATACATACTTCACATGCTCTAAGAAAGTAAGTCGTGTGGCTATTCCATATCGTAGCGTACATGATGGATTTAATTGTAGAATAATTCTCAATCTTTTTTCCACCCACGTTACATTTTAGCTCATCCAGTTTCACCGAGTCTTGCTAAACTGTTTTCCGTGTTATATGGTTGAAAGTCTCTACTAGAGTCTTTCTTTTATGACTTAATATTTAGCCTAACTCATACTTAGGTAAAACATTTACTTAGTTTTATACATACGGGTCGAAAGTCTTTCAAAGTCCTTTAATTCATGTTTAACACGGAGTTGCTTTCAAATCTAGCATTATTTAGATTTTCAAATCCCTTAGACTATTTTCATAGTAACTTCCAAAATTCTACTTTTGGAAGGTGCTTTTGGTATCTTTTTTCCATATTTCATATGTGAAATTTTGCTAGAATAACCATGAAAAGACTTGAGCATTCCGATTGGTAAGTAGGTTAAAATCAACTCCGTGAATTTAATTATATCCTTTTCAACCAAATTAGCTATGTATGTAAATACATTTCCACATTTGTTAGTTTTCTCCTTGAAAACGTATTTGCTATTGATGGGTCTTTCACCCCTTATGCAAATTAATCAAGTTTTAAACATGATTTTCAAACATGAAGTCTATTTCGGATCTTATGGCATCTAACCATTATTTGGAATTTTGATTTGTCGTTGCTATCTTACAAAGCATTATTTCTTTACAATCTAATAGTAAATAGTATGCCTGTAAGTCTTAGAATTATTTCTAACTTAATAGAAAATTTATAGGATTCAATCCAAGCCTTTGGTCAGTTCTATACCTATCCGGGGTTATTGCATCAAACACTTAGTTTCAAGGCGCTTCTAAAGCCCTTTGATTTTACTTTTCAAAAGTTCTGTGAGTAATGAATTCTCTTTTAAGGCACCTGTAAAATCCTTTAGAGTATTTTTGATAATGTATTCTTATGAAGCCCTTTTAAGGTCTTTTGAGATTCTCAGTTTTAGTTTGTTGATAATTAATCTCGATGGTTATCGATTTCATTTTCCTCCCACTTGTCATTTTGGAAACGTGTTACTTTCCAGAAAGACACCACTTAGAGAAACAAACATTATGTTCTCATTTAGGTTGTGGAGGTAGTGTCCGTAGTCTCACTTGAAAGCTTACAAATAGACATGTATATTATCTTTGGGTAAAATTCGTTGTGAAACAAACAGTTAGCTCCCACTTGAGATATCTTAGCCTTTAATGAGCCATTAATCTCCTACTAAACCACCTAGCTCTTGTTAATTAAGCCGGTGAGCTCCCACTGAGTCACTTAGCTCTCACTGAGCAAGTGAACTCCCACTGAGGCTATGAGTTTTAGACATATACTTGAAAAGAAATTTAGAAGTTAATTCTATCCATAATTGAATATGGTGTCCTTTCGTAGCTCCGACATTTTATTAATGTATCATTTGCCCTTTGTGCAAATCTTTAAGAACTTTATAGGAAGGGATGTGATCCATCATTGTTCGAGTCATTTTTAAATGGCATCGAGGTCTCCGTGAAGACACACTATGTTCTTTGTGGAGTTACTTATGAAAATTTCAATTTCATAACTTTGTGATGGTCACGCTTGGCTCAAGAAAACATCGCTCGATCTAATCTAGACGTTTTGATATCTTGCCAAGTGGATTCTGTACTTCATTGAACTCTTGAATTATTCATGGTCAAGTTTATTTACATTTGATGAATATAACCATATTCTTTCAAATTCCTCGTGAAACATTTGAAGTAATAGAATCCTCTTTAGCTTTCGCACTACTAGAAATCTATTAAATTGCAACCGTTTTTCTACGACCGTCAATGAAACGGTCGCAAAATATGAAATCTGCGATCGATTTTTATGCGTTCGCAATATTACTACCGTTTCTTGAGCGGGCGCATATTTTCGACCGTTTTTGGGCAATCTAACAGTCGCATAAGATTTTTTTAATTATTTTTTTAATAATATACTTGTCTAAAATAATTCAAAATAAAAATTATCCGATTGCGGCCGCTTATAGCGGTAAAAAATTGTACAAATTGCGACCAGTAGTTGGAATGGTCGCAGTTTTGCAACTGCTTACAACCGTCGCAGCATGGATATTTTTAATTTAAAACATTTGGGTATATAAGAGGTAGTCCAACTGTACTCACCCATACCCTTATAACTTCCCGCCGCTCCTCTATCCTTTCTCTCTCCTCCTTACTTCCTTCCCCTTTCTCTCTCTTCTTTTCTCACGCTTCTCTTCTTCTCTTTTCTTTCTCTTTCCTTTCTCAAACCCCAATTTTACATTGCATTTTCATCTTCCCTCTTTTCTCTAACACAAGAGAAGCAGTAGAAGTCCAATTTCTCTCTCCAATCGTTTCAGATCTGCAACAAATGGAGCAATTTTACTTTTTCTCTTTCTTTACGCCTCTTCCTCCTCCCTCTGTTCTATGAAGGACGAGCTCTCTTCTCGGCACTCGCCTTCGACCTGCTTTTGGTTTACGCGTTTGAGAAACAAGTGAATTTGGTGTTCATCATGGTCAAATTCAACCATAAAAATTCCAGATTTGGAGTTTTCATGGTCAATTTTTACCATATAAACACAAAGAGGAAGAATTACATGGAAAGGTATGTTGAGTTTTCTGAATTTTTTTTGTTTTCTTTATTTTCGATTTTCTTGTTTTATTTGGTTTTTTATTCGAATATGCATGTTTATTTTTATACAAATTTTTTGAGTTTTTTTTCAAATTTTGTTGGTGTTGTGTTCGAATTTTGTTGATTTTTTGTTTGAATTATCTTGATTTTGTATTCTAATTTCAAGATCTTTGGTTTGAATTTTCTTGATTTTTGTTTGAATTTTATTTTCATGATATTGTTTATTTTTTATTTCATTAATAGTTTTGTGGGTTGTTACGGGTCTAGGGTTGTTTTCGGTGGGCGGGTGTTGGTGGGTAGTAGTTTTTTTGGGATTCTTTTGTATGGGTGGCGATGGTTGGTAGAAGTTTTTTAGGGTTGTGTTTCGGTGGGCGGTATAGGTGGGTATAGGGCGGTGGTTGTGGGATAAGGTTGTTTTGGGTAAGTGGTGGTGGGCAAAGGGTGGGGATGGGTTTGGCCTTTTGGGTACGACAATTTTCATTTTATTTTATTTTATTTATAAATTTTAACGACCGTCTAAAGTTGTCGCTATTCTTAAAATTGCGACCGTTATTAGCCCAGTCGCCATTATTTAAATGTGCGACCGTTTTTCCACACGATCGTTGAAAATAGGAAAACAGTCGTAATTAAATTTGTGACCGTCAATCGGTCAAAATTATGCATTTTTGCGACCAAGTGAATAACGACCACCTCGTTACGACCGTTGGCAGTTGCAATTGATAGTAGCGACCATTTTTGCTATTTTTTGCGACTGCTTATGGCGGTCACAAAAACCCTAATTTTTAGTAGTGTCGGAGTCAATTGTCTATACCAAGATCAATAGCTCTTTACTTTGTCGGTTTTTAACAAATAAGAATTGTTTGTCTTAGAACGATTCCGAATCAATCAACTGTCAAGAGCCTATATAGCCTTAAGTATGTTCTTGTCAATGTGACATTGCTAAAGATGTTTAGAACACAAATCATGCCTATGATTTGAACTTTTGTGAGTTTTCATGTTAGAGAAATGTTTGTTATAATCAAGTATTCTTGACTCATGGTTTAGACAACCATGCCATTTAAATAAATTTGCACTATTGCTCTTTATTTAGAATGTGAGTCTTTCCGTGTGTTAACGGATTGTTTGCTGATTATGGAACACAATAAACATTTATTTGTTCCAGCCTTAGCTTAAAAGGTCTTTAAACAAAGCATAAGACCTTACAACTGATATAGAACCACTTGCTTCATTCGAAGCTTGTAAGCCGATAACTTAGCTTATCTTCAATAGTTTGAGGTCACTTTCAAAGTGGAACACTCAAGCAGTATCTGATACTTGTGAAGATAATAACTTGCTAAGTTAATTAGAATGACATGAACTCTTTAGTAGAAATGGAAACTTATTCCTTTTCTTTGTTCTTCGTCTCCAATAATTTTTATCATACTTTATCTCATAATATTTCAGAATCATTTCTTTAAGAGTTTTTGACTTTTATACTTTGTTAGGCATAATTAAGCATCTAATGTTCCTTATAACAAAGTTTCATCTTTTCGTTTAATTCGTACTTGAATTAATAAATCAATGAGTTGTACTAACCGGCATATAAAGCGAAAAGATATGTTGGTTGTCAAGCATTGACAATTTTGAGTTTCCAACTCAATACTTCATGTTTATCAAAACTACCTAGTATTTTGAATACATGATGTCCAACCGTTCTTTCGTACTTATAAAAGTCATTTATGAGAATTGTATTTTAGATTTGACTTTCCTTTCTTTGAGAACCATTCTCAAATATTTCCTTTACCAATCATGGAAAACAATATAGTTTGTTTTCAAAAAAAAAAAAAAATTAGTTTGATTCAGAATTCTACAAATATAAGTGCAAAGTATAACCATTTATCAAGTAAATAACATAACAAGTTTAAAAATTACAAGGTATTCATGCAAATCTTAAATCTTATTAAACGTCTTATCCACACATTAAATTTGACCCCATTTGGCACGAATAAGTCGATTCCAAGATCTAAAGAAATAAAGAGTGGTTAAGAATGCTTTGGCTTTGTCTTAACACTCAATCTCCCAAGGTAAGAAACTCTTTGCTAATGGATCCAAGCCACTATTGGTTGAATAAATCTTCTTATCTAATGCGCTCTCAACAATTTATTCACTTTTCCAAGACATGTTAGAACTCCATCACTCATATTATTGAGTACAACCAAAACCAACTTGTATGCGATGTCTTGCTTGGAAAACCCATCCACATACATTACGTATCCTAAGAATAATAGTGATGCCTCGCTTTGGCGTAGCCCATCACTACTTTCAATAGGTCGACAAGTGTTGTTTTAATGGCAAGTTTTACACAATATTTTAGGGACCTAGGGTTTCTATGTTTGTTGATTTAAGTGAACTTAATTAATCATCACAACATTCAAAATCCTAAACATGTATCTAACATAAAATTCATATATAAACCATCATAAATATATATCGAAAACATAAATAAAGTTGCGTTTGGCAACTAGCATGAACCCTTAAGTCTTCAAGGGACGACTTTTGCAACTTCATGCCTTCGTCTTCCAAGAACCTCCGTCTTCAAGACATGACCATAATTATGCAAACACTAGTATCTACGATTAGGACTAATCTAAATATTAAGGTACAAAAATACTCAACGGTTCGCAGACCGTATTTAGATTTACAAAAATACATCACAGATCGCATTCCTTATTTTCTATCCTAATCGGGCCCCACTAGTTGCCATTTTATAAAACCTGTGAGAGAATATACATTCCATTCATCCATTCACTATTTGTGAATGGCCCATGCATTTTACAACGATAAAACAAGTAACAATGCAAAAACACGTGATAACTAGTAACTTATCTAGCTGGTTAATCCGATTAACACGCCAAATTAAAACTAGTCAAAGTTGTTTTAACCGATTATGTAAATAAGCGCAATTAATAATTGGAGATCCCACTAAATTCCACATCCATCTTAATTAATCCAATTAATTAAGTCGGTAAACCCAATTATTTTCCAAAATTGAATTTATGAAATTGCCTCTCATAAACCGAGACCTAGCCTCCAAAAATTTATTAAAATAATTAAAATCAAATTAAATTAATAAAAATAATTAAAATGGCAAAATCCGCAAAATAGCATTGCCTTAAAACCCGGGGCTAATGTGCCAAGTGTGGGGTTGTGCACATCATGCTGCAAGCATGTAGCACACCCACACGCACTCCCTGGAACATCACCAAGCACACACACGCAGTCCCTGCCCAAGCTGCACGCACCTCTGGCCACGCTCGCACAGCAGCAGCAGTTGTTGTGCTTGGCTGCGGCTTGCTGGCTGGCCATGGTGCGCCATGCTGCTAGTCAGTAGGCAGCAGCCACGCCTTGAGGTGTGTGGCGTGCACCAAGTACACTAACCCTTGGCAGCCACATGTGGGCTGCTAAGCAGCCCGGCTGGCCCGAGGGTGATGTATCTTCGTTTGCGTGCCACTCTCGGGAATAAACCCGGATTTTGTGTGACTTTAATTAATTAATTCCAAATTTATTTTAGAATGAATATAATGACCAAAAATTTAAAATTAAACAAGTCTAACTTAAATAAAATTCAACCAAGTGCACTTAACCAAAATTATTTCCAAGAACTTTTCTTTAATAAAATTGGTTTAATTTGGTGCGCCAAAATAAAAGGATAATTACTCACTATTAATTTAATCAAGTTAAATTAATCTTCATATTTTCATAAAATAAGAGGGAGTTGGAAAAATGAACACAAGTTCAATAAAAATTCCAACTTTGATACTTGTGAATCCTTGATAAATTATATCTTCCAATATGAAGATAAAACAAATTTATATCACAAGTTTCAAACATCATGATTCCAATCAACTTAAAAATGATTAAATCAATAAAGTTCAACAAAAATTCATGGAATTTAGTAACTCAAATTTTTAATCACTTAACATAATTAAAGATTGAATCTTTAGTAATTAGAAGCAACAAAGAACAAACATTTCACATTTAATGCAATTAATTTGCAATTATGTGAAAAATAAAACCAAACTTTCAAACACAAATTACTACCAAGTAATCATATCTAAAGAGGTTTAAAATTTCATATAAAATAAGGATTGAACCAATTACATAACCACCATAAATATGCAATGACTTTTCAAGTTAGAAAGACTTCAAAATTTTCGTCAAAATAAAAAAATCCCTCGAAAAGTGCATTTCTGGTCGTTTGTCAGGTAAAAACACAATCCTAAAAAGAATAAAACCATTTTCAGAACGCCTTTTATACCAAAAAGTCACTATTTATGGGCGAAAATCAGGGTTCGGGAGCTGAAGTCAGCTATAATACGGGATTAAAATTAATAAACCGAGCTACTAATCTAATTAGCAACTTAAACCAAGAAAAATTAAGCCATAAAAACACTTTGAAAAAAATATATGATTTTAGAAATAAACGAGCGAGGCTCCGATTCCGCTGCTGGGGTTAGGTGAGTTCGACGCACCGTGGAAGGAAACCCAAACCAAGACTGTACTCGCAATAAATAAAACCACAAAGCATAATTAACTTAATGACAAGATTAGCATAGTAATTATACCTTTGATGTGTGCTTCGCCCGACCACAAGGGGCTCTTACTTTGAAAGCAAGTCTCAAAATTACGACGACCTCAACGGAAGTCCACCCACAACCCGACCACCGACAAGGGTCTAATGCCTTGGAGTTAGCAAGGCCTGACCAAAATTCGAGTAATAAATGTGTTCAAAGGTTTCCACAATGGTGATTCCTTTTTCTACACTTACTCAAGTGCTTTTCCCAATACCCCAAGTTGGGTATTTATAGGGAAGAGCAAGAGTGTAAAAAGCTCTCCCATCAATGTGGGATAATTTGATTTTCCCATTTTATATTAAAGCTAAAATAAAATTAATAATCAAACTAGTAACAGATCAACAAGTAGCAAGCTCACATGAGGGAGTAGGTGAGGACCATTTGGAGAAGGGGGGACCAAACTTGCTCCCCACTCTCTCTCCCAAAAACGGCCAACTCAATATCCCAACTCCTAATTATTTCACGCCACGTGGCACCAACACTTGGGCACCAAGGCACCCAAGGTAGGCTGCCATGTGCTACAGCCCAGCAGGCCACGCACCAAGTGCGGGCTGCTAGGCCGAGCCTAGCTGCCATCACGCCGCGTAAAATGTGCGGGCTGCTAGCTGCCTGCTAGCATGCCTCGCACATTGGTGCGGGTTGCTAGCTGTTGCAGCTAGCCAATCCCTCTACTTGGTGCGGAAAGCTAGCATGGTCGCGCCCCTAGCACCCACTATTCCACTACTAGGGGTATTTTGGTCATTATTGATTTTGAAGGATTTATGTTTTCGCTGTGTGCAATTACTAGATATATAAATAGATCAAATTTTGGAGATAATTAAGTTCGACATTTGGGTCGTCGTTTTATCATAGCTAGAGGTACAAACAATCTTTGGGCTAGTAAAATAACCCAAATCCCAATTGGAAGGATCTTATAAAGTCACACAAAGGGTCTAGATCGACGAGAGGACGAGGCCCATGATTGGCCTCGTCCTCTAGTATGGCCGGCCATATGGATTAAGGTTGAGGGTTTTGGGCTTCCTAATCCTAGTCTAATTATAATGTGATTATAAATAGACTTGGTGTCTAGGATTTGATGTATGCAATTAATTGATCAGTGTGATCAAAACCCTAATTAGCAAACACGAGACCAACCTCTCTCAAAATCTCCTCTCTCTCACGGGTCTCTCTCTTCCTTGGCGCCATGGTGGTGGTTCGTGGTGGTGGAGGATCTTGGTGGTCGGCTAAGTCTATTAAAGGTGGTGATCGCGATTTTGCTCAATCACTCGACCAATCTAGTATTGGTGGACGCTTGTTCGAAGCTTGTGGACTAAGTAGAGGAGCAACGATTGGGGCTCAATTCTCTATTAGATTTGTCAATCAATTGCTACGTGGAATTCACGCTTCAAAGGTATGATTATGTGTCTTGTATGTTATGCATGTGATATTGGGATTAGGTACTTGATTGAATATGCTTGATGTTTTTCCGCTGCGTAGTACCTATAAACTACTACGGTGGTATCAGTCCATGTTAATTTTATAATTAATTAAGAGGGATAAATTAAATTAATTATGGTTCAATTGTTATATTTAATGTGATTAAACTTTGGAATTGATTATACTTCCTCCGTTTTTATTTTATTGCACCATTTGGACTTTGACAATATTCACTTAATATTCTTTGACCATCATTTGTAATTTATCCATTAGGAAAAATATAGTCATGAGAGATCTAGTTAGATTCATCTCAAAATCTTCTTTTCAAATATCAATTTTTTTATAATTTTTACAAAATTATAATAGAAGATATTAACAGTTAAAGTAATGCATTGGCAAGCGTGAAATCCCTCATGGTGCAATAAAAAAAGAATGGAGGAAGTATGTGATTTAATTATGCTCAAAATAGCCATGAAGAGGACCGAAATAAGCCTTGAGTTTTTAAAATTTTCGAACCCTAGAACCCTAGTTTTGAATTTTTTAAATACCCTAACCCTAATTCGAATTATTTTGAAAATTCATAGCCCTAAATATATGATTTTTGTGCTTGATTATAATTTAATTCAATTTGTTTTATGTTTCATATTTTTAATCGGATTGATTTATGCATAAAAATGTTTTGTGTATGATCATCGATTTAATTTTAAGAGTTAGAATTAAATTGGGATTAATTTTATGATGAACCCAAATTTTAAAATTTAACGTTGATTTAATTTTAACTTTTGGATGGATTTCATTTAATTTTAATAAAAGTTATTTTAATTAAATGAAAAACAAAAAAAAAAATAGTTTTGAGGTCGGCAACCGTGGCTGGGTGGCGCAGCCACGACTGCTGCTGACCGGGTTGCAGTCAAAGAGGGAGGGGAAAGGAGGGCGGCAGTCCAGGGTGGCTGGGACAGCATTTGTGCAAGCGTTGCACGCTATTGCCGTGGTTGCCACAACTGCTGCCTTGCGGCACTGGCTGCTGCAAAGCAGCCAGCCATCGTGGCTAGCCTCGGCTAGCCACCTACGGTGGCCAGCAACCGTGCAGTCACGGTTATCAAAAATAAAAAAAAAAATCTATTTTTGAAAAAATATTTCAACATAATTACAAAATTTTTTTGGGATAAAATTGGTTTTATTTGGATAAAATCTTTTGATTTAGGATAAAATCAAATATTCAAAAGTTGTTATATTTGATATTATATCCGTATTTAAAGTGGTTAATTTTGGATAATATTGATTCGGATAATCTGAGTATATTCCAAAAGGATAATAATTGATTTCAATAATGTGATTATCACATAATTTGATTAGGATATAATTTATTTTAAAATTATTTTATTGGATAATAATTAGCATAGAATCTCCTAAGTTTGTTAAGATAATCATGGAAGATTAAATATGATTTATCTTTCTAGAATAAAATAAGATTTGATCTCATGCCTGTATTAAAATATATTATATTTTATGATTGGTCATGAATAATATGTGATATTATCTAATTATGATTTAAAACATAAGATATTTAAGGAAATGCGTTGACTTAATTATGAACATTTGATGTTGTAGTTGAGACAAGCATGTTAAGTGATTTATTTTATAGCACTTTTATAATATATGACATTATATTGTTGTATATATAGACTAGTATGCCCTATAGATTCTAATATACGATCTACGCATCGTGATATATTTTTGTAATCTGAATACAGGCTGCGTATCGTTAAGTATTTTGTAACCTTTATTTAAAGTAAATAAACTAGTTATTTAAGTAGTGTTAGTTCATAGAATCCCATGAAGTGAAGGCCCAAAGGAGCAAGGTGGATGGAGATCCATGATGATTCAAGTTAGAGCTTTGCATTTCTTGTTTTCTTAGGACTAAGGGGCCATAATATGTCATATTTTATTGCATTAGTATATTATGCATGTTAGATTTTATTTATGTTGATGGATGATGCGCTAGAGTTCGTTAAATAATCATAACATAAATGAATCTAGGTCCCAGTAATATTGAGATTGCAAAATAATAAGGGTTTTGTTTCTAGAGAGAGAATCTCTAGCTTCTCTCTAGCCCTTTGAAGTAGGGTCTGGTGGTTGCCTTCATCGGATTCCTTCTTTAAAGGGCTAGATTAGGGAAGCAGGATTTTTGTTTTTTAATTTCTTCAAAATACAAACCCTAAGAGATCTTGGAACTCTCGAGTCCTTTCTCCGTCCTTCACGATTGAAGAAGGGTTCTTTGTTCCGGTGATTGTATTGTATGAATCGGTTGCTGGGCGGTGGTTCGAGTCGTATCCTTTTCCCAGTAGCTGGAATTTGCTGAAAGTGTTGGTCTTTTCATTCGTGTGGCTGGTTCTGGGTTTTAGGGGCTTAGATTTTTCAAATCAAACCCTCGATTTTTTGGGTTCTCTCTCAAAGGATGATGTCGATTTCTGGGCTAGTTCGCCGGTGATTGGGTTTCGTTGTTTCTGATCTTTTTCGTTGGTGACGGGTCTAGTTTAGTGGGTTTGGGGTGCGCTTCAAAGTGGTCGTCGAGTGCAGATTCGACGGTTGTTTTCAATCGTTGTTTGGTGTTCTATTGTCGGGGCTGTGCTCTGTTCTCAATCGGCTGCTAGGCGGTGTTTCGGGTTTGGTATTTTTCCCAGCAGCCGGAAATCGCTGAAATTGGTGTTTGTTGGGCTAATTCCAGGCTTTTGGGGCTGCGATTAAGCCCTCAATTTTCTGGGTTTCGCTCAAGGTTGATGATGTGTTCTGGTCTTGTTTGCGGGTGGCTGGGTTTCCTCCCTGGCCAGGGTGTTGTTGTTAGGGCTGCTATGTATCCTGGGTTCGTCTTTCTCAGGGGATTTTGCGGGGTTCTTTTTGGAGGTTGAACTCGAGGGTTCGTGGCAGCTTCCTTGAATTGTAGATTTATAGAGGTTGAGGTATTCCCTGTTATTCTTCATCTGTAAAAGGAAGGTTGATTTTGTTTTCTGATTTTGTTTTATTATCTTTATGTAATTTGGGAATTGCTTCTTTGGTTGTAACTACTATCTAGGCGTTTTGCATTACTTTTTCAGCTTAGGCTTCCTAGTGATCAGTGTTGTTGGTTGATGATTCATGGTAGCGATCCTTTGTCCTGTTTTGTATTGTATGCTTGCCATGCCGTTGTCATAGCAAACTGGTTTCTGGGTTGTTATTTAGTTGTGATATTATGATTATGCCTATTGATGGGGGATTGGCTGTGATAGTTGAGTTTTTGGTTTGTTAGTCTGCATGAGTGTAGTGGGATGAGGCCCTATTTTTTCTGCTATCCTAGTATTAGGTGCTAGCTGATGGCCTGGGTTGTATTGTGGGTGGTTTCCTATTACTACCTTATTGCTTGCTTCTACCTGGACTCCTTTTCATGCCTCTTCCTTTATGGTAGTTGTTGATCTATTTCTGTCTTGGCATCCTATGCTTCCCTGCTTTTCTTGAGCCTCCTTGTGGTTGTATTGCTGGTTGATGGTTCTTGACTGTGATCCTTTGGCTTGGTTTGTACTGCATGTATGCTATTGTTCTGTCCTGGCAGGCTGTCTACGGGGTTGTTATCAAGCGGATTTTATGGTGATGCTAGTGGAAGGCGTTTTTCCTTTATTTTTTTTAGTGGAGGTTGGTTGTCATGGTTGAGTCTTGGTCATTTTAGCTTGCCTGGTGTTTGGTGGGTTGAGGCCCCATTTTTAGTGCTGTCTCCTAGAATGAGGTGCTAGTTGATGGCTTGGATTGTATGGTGGGTAGTATCCTTCTTTCTACCTTGTCTCTTGCTTTTGTCCGGACTCCTTTTTATGCCTCTTCTGTTGTGGTGGTTGTTGTTCTACCTCTATCTATGCATCTTATGCTATTCTGTCTTTCTTGAGCCTCCTTGGGTTTGTGTTGCTAGCTGATAATTTATGGCTACGATCCTTTGTTCTGGTTTGTACTGCATGTATGCTATAGTTCTGTCCTGACAGGCTGACTTCGGGGCTGGTTTCAAGATGTTTTTATGGTGATGTTGGTGGATGGTGTATGCTTTGGTATTGTTTTTGCGTAGTGGAGGTTGGTTGTCATGGGTGAGTCTTGGTTATTCTAGCATGCTTGGTCTGTAGTGGGTTGAGGCCCTATTTTAGTGTTGTCTTCTAGCATGAGGTGCTAGTTGATGGCCTGGATTGTATGGTGGGTGGTATTCCTATTACTACCTTATTTGTTGCTTCTACCAGGACTCTTTCTTATGCCTCTTCTGTTGTGGTAATTGTTGCTCTACCTTTGTTGTGGCATCTTATGCTTCTCTGCCTTGCTTGGGCCTCCTTATGTTTGTGCTGCTGGATGATGGTTCATAGCTGCGATCTTTTGTCATGGTTTGTACTGCATGCATGCTGTTGTTCTGTCCTGGCAGACTGACTGTGGGATTGTTATCAAGTTGCTTTTTATGATGATGCTGGCCGATGGTGTATGCTTCAAGCTAAGCTGATGCTTTTTTATACTCACCTTTTTTGTTATCTTTGGATGTTTGGGTTTATTACCCACTTTTGGTTGTAGCTTCGGTTTCCTCTCCCTTTGTTAGTTAGAGGTTCCGTAGTTGTTGTCTTTGTATTGCCTTCGGGCTTTGGTTTTGTTGCTTCTTTGGCCCAGAGGGCTTGTACTGAAATTTCATTTCTTGAAGTTGCTACTTTTTTGGGTAGTAACTCTTTACTTTTGGTAATAAAATTCTTTATTTACCAAAAAAAAAATATTGATATTGCTTTTCCAATTAAAAACCGACCCGACAAACCCTTGATATTTATGATAGGTCATGCCAAACCTGGGTGTCATTTTATATCTTGGGAGACTTCGGGTAAATCAAGTTTTACAATTTTAATTGGTTATGCTCAACAAGGTTACCTAAAGTGTTTAGAACCTTGAAGCAAAGGGAAATAATTAAACATGTGATGGTTAATTATTCAACCAAGAGTTACAAGAGTTGTAATTAGTAAAGAGTTTACTCAGCTTGAAAATGTAATGGTTGATGGTAGGGCCAAAGTCCGGTCAATTATTGCACTAATAAAGGGTCTTGGAATCACTTAAAATTCAACTGGGATCATTTAATTATTGAATAAAGTGTTTTAAATTTACCTATATTATTCGTTTATGGTACTTTAAATTTTAATTAAACATAATTATTAAACTTTGCCTTATTTTGACTTAGATGGGAAGCCGTAATCATAATGACAACAACATTTACAATATTCGACCATTCCTTGAGAAGGATAGGTTGGTAGGAGAAAACTTGTCCACTTGGAGAAGAATGCTAAGGCTCGTTCTGAAATCTGAAGGTAGAGAGGATGTCATTGACATCCCATTGCCAGAACCTCTGCCGGAAACTACAACTGTGGCAGAAGTCAAGACGCATAAGGAAGCTCATGATAGAGCTGTGACTATCACTTGCTTGATGATTGCTACCATGGAACCTAGTCTTCAAAAATGTTTTGAGGATCAGGATGCATACACAATCATGCAAGAACTCAAAGCTTTGTTTAAGAAACAAGCTAAAGTTGAAAGGTACGAGCTCCATCGTGAGATTCTGGATTGTAGGATGAAGAAGGGTGCCACAATTTATGTTCATGTTTTCAAAATGAACGACCTTATTCAAAATATGGAGAAACTAGGGCACCCATACAGTGATGAGATGGCAACTGATATCATTCTCCACTCACTTCGAGAAAGTTTCAACAAGTTTATTATGAACTTTAACACGACTGCGACTACAAAGACTATGAATCAATTGCACGCAATGCTGGTTAGTTCTCAAAAGCAAATCCCTAAGGAACCTAAGAAGGAAGTTCTTATGATTCAAAAGGGAAAGGGGTTTAAGAAGAAGGGGCAAAAGGCTAGTTCCAAAATCAAGGGCAAGCAAGTTGCCAAGGCTCCGGAGAAGACTAAGGCGAGTCCAAAACCCAAGGCTACAAGTGAAAGTGAATGCTTTTACTGCAAGAAGAAGGGGCATTGGAAACACAATTTCCAGAAATACCTTGACTTCCTTAAGAAGAATGGAGCATCAACCTTAGGTATTATGTTATAAACATTTTTACTTTCACTTAGGTATATGATACCAAGTTGCAGTGCTTAACATTATGAATGTTGCGCAAGAACTGCGAACAAGTGAGGCTAACATGGAAATGGAGCTTAAAGGTGCACTAGAAGTGTTTGAGTGGCCAGGATTAGCTTCATAGTTTTATTTTCTGATCGGTTTATCATGATTTTAGAACAATTTCCAGTTTTTGATGAGAGAATTTTCAGTGTTAGTTTGAATACTGAATTGTTTTTACTTGGCTTGGAAAAGTGTTGATCCATGACCAAGGTAATAAATTATGTTCATTTTTCTAGATATGATTTATTTTGTTTTATGACATTGATATAAGTACACACCAAAATAATATTAGATGATTGAAAGATAAACTTACTTACAACAAAGTAAGGTTAGGTTACATAACCAATTTGCACATCCAAAGTAACAATTGGATGGACTCTTATTCTTATATGATTATGAATCACTTGAGAATTAGAAGTCATGCTTGATATGGTAAGATGACCAAGTTGCCTTTTAGTTGAAAGGGTAAAAGTGATAAAATGACCTTTTGGAACACAAACATATGATGTGTATGAACCAATAAGTTCAAGAATGAGCAAAGAGATTTAACTATTTCATTGCTTTTACTAACGATTTAAGTAACTATATTGATAAATACTTAATGAAGTAAAGCTTGGAATCATTGAAATGTTCAAGAATTCCAAAATGAAATGTAAAATCAATTTGAGAATAACAATTTAACACTACAATGTGATTGTTGTGATAAATATTTAACTCAAAATGTAAATGATCATTAAAAAGGGAATTGTTGAATTAGTTCACAATCCAAAAACATTACAATTAAAATTTTTGTTTAAAGGAAGGAACCAAACTTTGCTTGTCATGGTTCGATCCTAGATTAACTTTAATGATTTACAAATATAGTTTTGAGGACATATATTACAACAACAATTGCGAATATACTAAACAGGAAACTTAACCAAAGCAATAGAAAAGATGTCATAAGAGTTATGAAATGGAAATGTTCCAAAGTTATCTTTTCAAAATCAGGATTAAGGGTTATGAAATCAATGTAAAATGTTAACAAAGATGAAATAATAGACCCTAAATCAGACAAATAGATCTTCATGGATTATCCCATGGAAACTAAAAGTATTATTCCTATCGCAAAGAATACAAAATGTTTGTTGCTCCCGATAATGTCTTTATAGAAAGAAATATCTTCCTACAAAGCCAAGTGGGAGTAAATTTAAGATCTCGATGAGATTCAAGACGAGCAACAAATGGATGTGGATAATACTACATTAGATCAGAGATGAAGGCATATGAAATCAGCTAGTTTGATAAACCATGTGCCGAAGCAAGCTTATTCCACTAGCGAGGCTTCTATCGTCCCACTTGAATGAAATGCTTTAAAGAGTTGAAGAGAATAATTCTATTGTTTCTCATACCTATTGTAGGTTACTTGGGATCTAAACAAACAATTTGTTGAAATTCTGAGAAAAGGTGGACTCTAAAATTTTCTTGTTGAAATGGTTAGAATCCATGCCCTACAAGCAAGCTTTAGATACTCAGAAAATGGCTTAAATCCAAGAAATCTAGTATGGACTCCATGTTTGTAAATATGTGTTAGTCCATGATAGTCTTACAAATAGGGTCAAACCTATAAGTTGGGTAAGCGTTTTCAGATTCTCCTAGTGATCGCTGATTTCGACTATGAAGTTTACCATTGGATATCAAAATCACCTTCATGAAATGTTCTTAATCGATGATATGTATATGATACAACCTAAGAATTTTGAAGTCAAGATATATTTCGAAAGTTATGCAAACTTCAGAAATTCATTTAATGGATTGAAGTAAGCATCAGGGAGTTGAAACATTCGTTTCGACTAGGCAAGCAAAACTATTTAATTTCCTTAAAGAACAAAAAGGAATCTTGTAAAGACAAGAAGTATAGTGGGAGCAATTGGTCTTCTTGGTCATGTATGTAGATGACATAAAGTTCATATGAAATGACATATCAAAGCTTGAATAAGTCGAGCAATGGTTAGAGAGTTGTTTCTATATGATAGACTTAAGAGATGTTAAGTACATATTGGGAATCCAGATCCATGAAGTGAATCTTGAAGAATGACTGGACAACATCGAGAGACTTATGTTGATAAGGTTCTTGACAAGTTCATGAAGCAAGACTCTAAGAAAGGAAATTTTCCCATGTTTCACGGTATTACACTCAGTAAAACTCAGTGCCTTCAAAAGCTAATAGAGTTGAGTCGTATGGATAATGTTCCCTATGCTTTTGCAAAAGGGTCTGTTATATGTGCCATGATATGTATATAGTAAGATGTTACATATGACTTGTGCATGTGTAGCAAGGTTTCAAGTAAATTCAAAATAAGCATACTAAAAGTTGCAAAGAGCAAATCCATGAGTAATTGAGAAGCAATAAAGGAATGTCTCTAGTTTGTGGTGTTAAGAATGAATAAGTTGTCAAAAGTTATACGGATGCAAGTTTTCCAAACAAGCAAGATGGTTCTAGATGTTGATCTAAATGCATATTTGTGTCTAGATGGTGAAGGACACTGAGCTTGAAGAATACTATCACATACTCAATGTCAGAATATGTTTGTTTAGCTACAGTAAGAGTATTTAAGGAGGAAATTTGAATCAAATTGTCTTGTGACTAAAGGATACCTTTCCCAAATCAAAGGAGTCAAGGTCACATCACAAATCCAAACAAATAGATATGAGATATCACCTCATTTATGAGATCAATGACAAGCGGGATGTCATGATCTGCAAAGTTTTATTACGAGTGAGAAATCACTAAACCCCTTCCATAGACTAAGATATGAGAGTCATATTAAAGACTTGGATTGAAGCAAGTTATGTAACTCAAGTTGTATATGTTTTGAGAAAACATATTACATAAGGAATGTATCAATTTGCAAAATTATGTTTAAAATAGAAATTTTATTCCTCTTATTAATTATGGTTTTGGAAATTAAATAAAATGTCCAAAATAATTATGAATTGATGGGATCATTAGGTTGATGACCTGGTGAATGAAACCCCACAGGTGAACAAAATTCATATATTACATAAGTTCCTAGTTCGAAATCATTAAAGTTGACATATATGATTTTAATAAAATGGACTAGCATGTAAGATTATGACCGTGGTACACTCAAACGTCTTCCCGTAACTGGAGATTATAAAGGGTGTTTCCCGGTTATTTCAAAAGTTGAGTGGGATCCTTGTTGTCATAAGATTGGATTGAGTCTACCTATTAAATTAGAAAATGTGTCATGGCCGCTTGAAGAGGGAGAATTCAGAAAATACGTGGCTGCATTTAAATGCATTACTCAGTAATCATTTGGTTTTGTAATTCTAACTCAGATTTCAAGAAATAATTTGTAGATTAATATGATCTCGACATGTGAGGCAATAATATTATCAAATCGACACATATTGACTTAAGGAATTTGAATATTGCACACTTGTCTCAGACAAGTGGGAGATTGAACGATTTATGTCTTCGTTGTGTGCAATAACTAGATATTTAAATGGATCAAATTTTGGAGATAATTAAGTTCGGACATTTGGGTCGTCCTTTTATCATATGTAGAGGTATAACGATCTTTGGGCTAGTAAAATAACCCAAAGCCCAATTGGACGGATCCTAAAAGGTCACACTAAGGGTCTAGATCGGGCATGAGAAGACGACGTCCATGATAGGCCTCATCCCCTAGTATGGCCGACCATATGGAGCAAGGTTGAGGGTTTTAGGCATCCTAACCCTAGTCTAATTATAATGTGATTATAAATAGTCAAGGTGACTAGGGTTTGCAGTATGCAATTAACCGATCAGTGTGAGCAAAACCATAATAAGTAAACAGGAGACCAACCCCTCTCAAACTATCCTCTCCCTCACGGGTCTCTCTCTCCTCCTCGGCGCCAGTGTGGTGGTTTGTGGTGGTGGTGGATCGTGGTGGTCGGCTTAGTCCATTAAAGGTGGTGATCGCGCTTTTCCTCAATCACTCGACCAATCTAGTATTGGTGGACGGCTCGTTGTTGATGAGTGTCATTTATGGCACTCATAGGGTAGTCTTTTAGGGTTATTTCTTTCCTTTTTTCATGCTTTCTTCTCTTATTTTTGGTCCTTTTTCCTTTAGTTTCTCTTTCTCCTCTTTTCTTTATGGTTCTCGTGTTTTCCTTTTATTTGGCTCTTTTTCCCCTTTATTTCCTTTCTTTGTTTGCTTGTGTAGGTACTTGGAGAATCACCTTTGCAAAGGAATCAAGTTGGGACCTTAATGACCAAGCATGGAAGAAGCATTTGGCTAGAGAGGGCTTAGAGAGGCCTTGGAGAGGCCTCGGAGAGGTCTCCAAGGTATTGCCAGCAGGCCGCGGGCGCGGGTCAGTGAAGCCGCGGGCGCGGGCTCAAGAAGCACAAATGGCCAGATTTTGGCAGGAACTTCCTGCGGTTGCCCGCTGGCACTCACTTGAAGAGGGCACTCCATCTCAGAGAGACCGCGGCCCCCTGATTGAGCTTTGGGAGCAGGGGATTAGCCGAGGGCGCGACATCTTTGGCCGCGGGCGCGGGTTTACACTACCGCGGGCGCGGGTGTTGCCCTGATAGCCCGCGGAGGGTTCCGTACCCATTTCTCCGCGGCCGCGGGTTCATCGTGAGAGGGCGCGGGCTTCTGGCTCTTTTTACGATTTTAAGTTTATTTATTCCTTTTGTTTATAGATTGTTTTTGGGGGTTTTTATTATGATTCATTCACATAATTCTTAGTCTGAGAATAGTTTTCTCTCTTAGGTTGAGAGCTTCTCTCTCTAGATTAAGTTAGATTAGGAGTAGTTTTAGAGAGAGGAAGTGAAGGATTTCAATGGTTATTGAGAGATTGAAGATACAAGGGTGACAATTGTCAAGATCTTCTCTATTATCAATGAGCATTATTAACTCTATCTCACATTAATGCTTTGTTTAATTTCATGTTTGTTTGGATTGATTTTGATGTTTGATGCTTGATTAGTGTAGTTATTCTTGATATATTGTTGATTCTTGATTTCCATAGTTGTTAGTTGATAGATGATGATTCTTGAATAGTTGTTTTGCTAGGAATTGGGTGAAACTTGTATGATTGATTAATTGTAATTAATTTGGGAATTGTGTTGATTGATTATTGAGATTGAAGTGATTAATGAACGTTTGCATGTGTGTAATTCGATTAGGCCTCGAGAATTATGCTAGATTGCATTATAATTGCTAATGACATGAACAATGGATTTAGGAATTGCAATTATCGATTGGTTTTGGTTGTGATTCTCTTAAGTTGTTATTCATAGTGAACCCTAGCTTAACAATTAGGAGATATCTCTTTGATTCCTATTGATTTCTCTTATCATTAGTCCTCACAACCTTTGATTGACATGCTCTTCCCAAGTTGTTGCAATTGACATGATTACTTGGTTATCGTCGTTCCTAGTGTTTTATTTCCTTGGTTACTTGTTTTGTTAGTTGTTAGTATTCTCTCTTATCTTCGTCTTTGACCTAGCTTAGGCGCATAATTGAAAGTGCTTGAACATTACCGTTCCTTTGGGTTCGACCCTTGACTTCCCTCTATACTCGTATTAGGGTTTGTTAAGTGTTTATAAATTTACTTTGACCGAGGGAAGATTAGATAACGACCTAGTTTTCCCCTCGTCAAAATGGCGTCGTTGCCGGGGAACAGTGTGTATGTTTGAGTGTTTTTGATTGCTTGAGTCTAGGTCTTTGTGTATATTTTTACTTTTATTTGATTTTTGTTTGTTTTGTGAAAAAAATGGCATGTCTATCATTTCCTCAATATAGCAATGAGCCTTTTTGTGAATATTTCATTAGACTTGAGGGATTTTTGGACTATAATTGTTGTAATATTTGGGAGGCTTGTGAGATTTGTATTTTGGTTTGAATGAGCAAACTAGGGATGAAGTTGAATGTATGCATAATGGTGAATTTAAAGCATTGTCAATTGATGATGCTTGGGAATTTTATGTTTGGTTTGCTAGGGATGTTTATGATAGGGGTAATCATGAGTCTAATATTGATATGCAATGTCTTTATTCTTCTAATATTAGCATGAATTTCAATGATTTGTCACATGATCCCTTAAGTGAACCTAGAACACATGATTTCAACTTCATTTCTCCTTTTGTTCATGATGATGAAGTGCATGCTCAAGTGGATGCTAATGGCGTGTTTCAATTTTCTTCATTATTTGCCATGTCTTCTTGTGATGTAGTTCATTCCCTTAATAACGAATCTCATATGCTTAATTGTTCCCCCTCTCCCCTATTTAGCGAAAATGCTCATGATTTTAATGTGCATGGTCCTACCCTTGATTGTGACTCTTCTTATACTATTGATCAACCCTCTTTGTCTTTTCATTCTCCAAACTCTTGTGATGAGTCTCTAGTCCCCTATAGCAAAATTGATGAATCTTGGAGGGAGTTAGAGATGGATCCTAATCTTAGGCCTTTAGAGAGACAAATGATGGAAACTTTAAGGAGCCAATTGGAGATGATTAGAAAGGGTGAGGATCTTTTTAATAAAGAATTGAAAAGAAAAGAATATTTGGAAAATGAATTGTCATCCTTGAAGCTTGAATGTGAAAAATCCCTATCCAATGTGTGTGCTGAGGATGATGATGATGATTTTGAACAACCAAGAGAGGGTGAGGATCCTTTTGGTGAGCGTTAGTGATGGCGAAGGAGTTGAAAACCAAGAGAGTGTTGAATTTGATTATCCTAACCCTCCTTCCCATCTTGATGAGTCTCTTGTGCATGATTGTGATTCTTCTATCCATGAGTATCTAGACTTGTTTGAGGTTATGTCCAATGCGTTCTTTGATAGTCAAAAGAAAACCCATAGCCTTTTAAATGAGTTCATTAAGGATGCTTCATGGGAGAGAGATGATTTTGAAATGAATTAGCATCCATTCATGCATGGTTTTGAGACCTTAGGCTTTAAAGTTGTTGAGGGAGTTGTTGTTCATAGTTGTGATGGAGGGGATTATGTTGTTCCTCTTGGAGGTTGGATGTTTGAGGGTGATGGATATCACAAGTGTTCTTCTTTTGAGGACTCTATGATTGATTTCCATGCTCTTATTGGTGATTTGAGGCATGGTGGTGAGAAAAAGTTCATTTATGAGACCATATCTTCTTTTCTCTTTTCTCATACCCCTTTTTCAAGAAGATTCAACCATATCCCTTACACTCCTATTTCCCTCCCTTCTTTTGTCAATGAGCCTATTGGGGACCCTTTTGTCTATGATGATTTGTATGAAGCTCATTCGTCCCAAATTGAGGAAAAGGGTGATGTTGCCACCCAAAAATATTTTGAGGAGAGTTTGCCTTCTTTTTCTTCTTGTTCTTGTTTTTATTTTTCTTCATATTTTGTTGAATTTTCTTTTGATACTTCCTCTTCCTTTTCTTGGCATCTCTCTCCTCATTTGCGTGCACTATCCTTGTTGCACATACTCTTCACGTCATTTGCCTACCTTCTGTCCTATGAAATGTGTAGTAGTGCAATTGACAAGCTCTTGCGCGCGTTGAATTATTATTTTCTACAGCGGTCAAGCTTGGACCTTAAGAAAGCCTTTCTCGAGAAGTAACCCGTGTTTTATTGCTTTCATTTTCTTTTCTTTTTAGAATAGATTTTATCTCATGGAAATGTTTGTGTTCCTTTTTCTAGGTACATGACTTGATATACTTTGGTGCTTCTATTTGGATCAAGAATCAAGGAAGATTGGCACCACATTTGCTAGCATATAGAAGGCAAGATTCAATATAAGAGGTTGTTAGCTTTGAAAGGTTAAAATTGGGTCATTTGCGTGTATTTTCACCCAGCTAATATCCGGTAATATCCTTCCTTGCTCTTTCTCTAGTGGATGATGACTTGCTCGACATATTTTGGTTTGATTGGATTAATCTCCTTGTTTTTCCCCTCCCGTGGAATATTTGATTTATGTTTGAGCATGTTGTCTCATTCAAGCTTGGGGGAGGGTATTCTATCATGTTTGGTGGAATGTTGATCATATATTTCATGCACCTTTGTATATGCTTTTCCATGTTCTCATATTTTGAAAAACTCCAAAAAGATTTTTGTTTCTATCAAGGCAAAATTGCATTGTGTTTTGTTTTGTTCTTTCTTTGGACATAATAACATTGGGACTTGTAAACTTGAATGCTTTTCTTCCTAAATGGTAGTGGTGTGCACGGTTTGAGATACGTTTGGTTGATTCTAGGATAAAGCATGCTAAGGTAGTTGTCTAGAACTAGGGGGATCATGAAACCAGATTCTATTTGTTTGTGGCATGTTGGTAGTTGCTCCCTATCTTCGATTTGACAACCTTAGTGAGTTTTTTCTACAACCATGTGAGATTCATACTTTTTCGAGCTTATAACATTTTCTTGCATTAGTGGCGTGGATCCTTGACTTTCGCAAACCTAATCTTGAATCTTAACGTATGATTCCTAAGACCGAGACCGAATCATCTAGGGAGGACAAAGGCATCTTTTCGGGGTGGTACTTTTTCTTTTCCAGGATAGTTTTCATTTTCTTCGGTTTTTGGGTTTACATTTGCCTACTTACTAACCCTTTGAGCCTTTTCCCCTTATTTTCAAGCCACGTCTTTAACTCTTGAGCCTTTTGTTTCATTTTCATTTTCATTTTTGGTTTTTGTGAAGCAATGGTCATTGTTGTTTAAGATTGTGGTCTAAAAGTTTGGAACTTGGTTCAAGTTTATGAGCAAGTTTGTGTTGTATATACATTGTGAATATTGGAATATGTCTAGTAAAAAGCCGTCCAAAGTAAAAAAAAAAAAAAAAAGGCAAGGACAAAGCAAGTGCAAAGTTTAAAAAGCCGTTCAAAGTTAAAAGAGGTGAGGACAAAGCACTAATAAAGAATTATTAAAAAAAAAGTGAAAAATGCAAAAATATTTTTATGTGAGTATTCTTCCTTTTTTTTTAGCATTGAGGACAATGCTCCATTTAAGCTTGGGGGAAGCATTCTCACGATTTTTGTGTATATGTTTGTGATCTTAGCTTTGAATAAGCTTGGGGGTGTTGGTATTTTTGTTTGATGATTACATGGTTATGGTGTAAAGAAATGCGCAATCTTTGCTTCACAATTTAGGTTAACCACCAAATTTTAAATTTAGCATACATTAACCCTTTTTGCCTTACGTTACAACCTTTGGGAAGACCTTTTGACCTAGGGGTTGAGTCATTCATCGGTGGAGGGAATCATGGGTTATCGCCTAATGAAAGGGGATGTGAAGTCAAGATGTAGAGTAAGCCAAAAATTTGATCTTCTTCCGGTTCCTTCGTGGAATCTATGAGACGCTCACTAAGGGGAGATATGAGATTAGTAGGGGAAACGCGGTAAGACCGTTTGGGATGAAAGTGGAGTGTGATAACTAGTTCCTATGCTTAGCATATTTATGTTCCAATCAACCTTAGGTATCTTATAACGTGCATACCATAACTCACTTTAGAAAGGTTGTTATTCATTTGAATTATAGTCTCTTTGTAAAGTCCATTTCGTAAAAATTTTGTTTCCTTTTTCCTCTTTCTTTTCCTTTTATGGTTTGCCTCTTGGGGGTTTGGTGGAGAGTTATGGGTAAACTCTTAGGATACCCTTACGAGAGCATAACTCGTCCTCTAGGGCGATCTAGGGGTTTAAATGGCTTGTTGTAGCTAAAAACAACCGTGATTCCTACGACAGTGAGTCTTAGTGTAAATTCTCGACCCTCTTTTTCTTTTTGCTTCGAATAAGCCCTTCTTTTTCCTTTTTAGCCTTTGTTTTGCACGGGACGAGCAAAAGTCTAGCTTGGGGAATTTGATGAGTGTCATTTATGGCACTCATAGGGTAGTCTTTTAGGGTTACTTCTTTCCCTTACTCATGCTTTCTTCTCTTATTTTTGGTCCTTTTTCCTTTAGTTTCTCTTTCTCCTCTTTTCTTTATGGTTCTCGTGTTTTTCTTTTATTTGGCTCTTTTTCCCCTTTATTTCCTTTCTATGTTTGCTTGTGTAGGTACTTGGTGAATCACCTTTGCAAAGGAATCAAGTTGGGACCTTAATGACCAAGCAAGGAAGAAGCATTTGGCTAGAGAGGGCTTAGAGAGGCCTTGGAGAGGCCTCATAGAGGTCTCCAAGGTATTGCCAGCAGGCCGCGGGCGCGGGTCAGTGAAGCCGCGGGCGCGGGTCAGTGAAGCCGCGGGCGCGGGCTCAAGAAGCACAAATGGCCAGATTTTGGCAGGAACTTCCCGCGGTTGCCCCGCGGGCTCTCCACGGGCGCGGGAAACTTGAAGACGGCGCTCCGTCTCAGAGAGACCGCGGCCCCCTGATTGAGCTTTGGGAGCAGGGGATTACCCGCAGGCGCGACGTCTTTGGCCGCGGGCACGGGTTTATACTGCCGCGGGCGTGGGGTTTGCCCAGATAGCCCGCGAAGGATACCGTACATATTTCTCCGCGGCCGCGGGTTCATCGGGAGAGGGCGCTGGCTTCTGGGTCTTTTTACGATTTTAAGTTTCTTTATTCCTTTTGTTTATAGATTGTTTTTTTGGGTTTTTATTATGATTCATTCACGTAATTCTTAGTCTGAGAATAGTTTTCTCTCTTAGGTTGAGAGCTTCTCTCTCTAGATTAGGCTAGATTAGGAGTAGTTTTAGAGAGAGAAAGTGAAGGATTTCAATGGTGATTGAGAGATTGAAGATACAAGGGTGACATTTGTGTTCAAGATCTTCTCTATTATCAATGAGCATTCTTAACTCTATCTCACCTTAATGCTTTTTTTAATTTCATGTTTGTTTGGATTGATTTTGATGTTTGATGCTTGATTAGTGTAGTTATTCTTGATATATTGTTGATTCTTGATTTCCATAGTTGCTAGTTGATAGATGATGATATTTGAATAGTTGTTTGGCTAGGAATTGGGTGAAACTTGTATGATTGATTAATTGTAATTAATTTGGGAATTGTGTTGATTGATTGTTGAGATTAAAGTGATTAATGAAGGTTTGCATGTGTGTAATTCGATTAGGCCTCGAGAATTATGCTAGATTGCATTTTAATTGCTAATGACATGAACAATTTATTTAGGAATTGCAATTATCGATTGGTTTTGATTGTGATTCTCTTAGTTTGTTATTCATAGTGAACCCTAGCTTAACAATTAGGAGATAGCTCTTTGATTCCTATTGATTTCTCTTATCATTAGTCCTCACAACCTTTGATTGGCATGCTCTTCCCAAGTTGTTGCAACTCACATGATTACTTGTTGATCCCCGTTCCTAGTGTTTTATTTCCTTGGTTACTTGTTTTGTTAGTTGTTAGTATTCTCTCATACCTTTGTCTTTGACCTAGCTTAGGCGCATAATTGAAAGTGCTTGAACATTACCGTTCCTTTGGGTTCAACCCTTTACTTCCCTCTATACTCGTATTAGGGTTTGTTAAGAGTTTATAAATTTAGTTTGACCGAGGGAAGATTAGATAATGACCTAGTTTTCTCCTCGTCAGTTATGGACAAAGTAGAGGAGTAATGCTTGGGGCTCTATTCTCTCCTTGATTTGTCAATCAATTTCTACGTGGAATTCACACTTCAAAGGTATGATTATGTGTCTTGTGTATTATGCATGTGATCTTGTGTATTACGTGGAATTTCTACGTGGAATTCACACTTCAAAGGTATGATTCATGTTTTTTCTACTACGTAGTACCTATAAACTCCTACTGATTTATTAGTATTTTCACGTCTCATCTTTTACAGTTTTCGACTCGACTTCCGATGCTCGATTTTGACGCTCCAAGCTTGAATTTTCGAGGTTTAAATATTAATTACTCGGTCGACTCATTAAGTACTTCCGAATTAATTCGTCGCTTCGGCTTGTTAGTTGCTTGGGTGTGACCCGAAGTGATGCGGGAGCATCCTTGAAAAGTATGAGTTGTGTGACTATATGATCCATTTGGTGGCATTTATGGATCTAATCTACTTTTGGATAATTCTCTATGTTATGACATGACTCAGGTGAATAAAAATAATCCTTATGTCTTGATTTTAAAATTGATGGTTGAAGATAAAGAATGGGAACGAGGATGAGAGGGAAGAAGCTTATTAAATGATGCAACTACTTCTTTCATCCATATCTCCTTTGTTACAAGAAATTTTTAGGTGATTCAAGTTGAAGGTGAAAGTAGAGTTCAAGAGCTTTCCAACGACTAGTCACATGCCAAATTTGAGCAAGAAACGAAGAAGTTATGAACGTTTGAAGTTGAGCTGTCCAGGAGCAGGGGAATTCGGCTGAACCTACACTGTGGTTCGCCCGAACCTTAAGGCAGTCTCAGACCTGATTTTTGCATCTTTGCAGGAGTGGCCAAACTCCAAAGGTTCGACCGAACCTACCCACAAGTTCGACCGAACTTATCTAGAGTTCGTCCAAACCTTCTCCCATTTTGCTATCAGTTTGTGCGAACTATTTAAGTTGTTTTAAGACGTTTTTGCATTTTAATTTTTGTTGAACTTTGTACTCAAGAGACTTTCTCTCTCTACCATAATCTTTGTGATTATCTTGCTTTCTTTGTGAATGCATCTCTTGTAGTCTTTGTGGTTATACCTTAATCCTAGCTTTACTTGGTGTTGGCTTTGATTAAGACCCCTATTTCATCTATCTTTGTGAATTTGAGATAGGTTTATCTTTGTTTGTTGGTTTGAACTTGTTGTTACTTGATTTCTCCTTCCTTTTACTTGTCTTTCCTTGGTTATTTCATATCAGGAAGGGTTCAGTCAAGGTCAAACTGTAGTATTAGTTATCAATTAATATTACTGATCGGAAGTGGCCTCCACCCAGGCATTTCGATCACTTGACCTCACTGAATAAATAGCATTAATAATACACTTTTTCAAAGGACACCATTCCTTTCACTTTGGGAGTCGGATTAGCAGACTGGCTCTCCTTTTATTTGTTAGACTTCTTAGAGTTTGACTGTTTGTTAGACGTGTAGAGGTCGATTTCTCGTATAAAGCTCTCCGCCTCTATCAACGCCTCTTGAAGAGTGAAAACCTTCTTTCAAACAACGTGAAACTCAAAAGTTGACCCGTCCTTTAGACCCTTGAAGAATTCTGTATATGCAACTTCATTAGACAGTCCTTGAATCTGGATTCTTACCAAGTTGTACCGCCTTGATGAGTATTTAGGTTATTTTTACCCTCTTTTCATAGCTTTCTTTCTTAATAAATGCTTAGTTTCATGATTTTGCTCTTTGTTTTACCTTTTCTCTCTTATTTTGTGGTTTTTTGCATTTTGATGGTTTTTCTAGTGTTTTCTATTTTATTTGTTCTCTTTTCGTTTTTGTAGGTATTGTACGAGGTTTGGGCCTCGATATTGATTATTTTCTAAGTTGGAAGATGCTTTTGGAGTAAGTTCATAACTTTGAGAAAGCTCAAGATACAAGGAAGTGGATGCTACTAGTTCTATCTCTTGCGCTCTCGAGCCATGCTCCCATAAAAGAGTGGTGTTGAACCCACCAAAATATCTCCTAGCTACTGGCCTTACTATCATGCATCATCCGGAGCGAGTTCACTATCGAGCGCACGAGCGACAAAGAAAGTCGGAAGAAACCCAGATCAGAGCAAGCGTGCAAGCCAGCCGCACGAGCGCGTGTGGCTTAGGCGCAGGCGCGCCTCCTCCCGTGCGGGCGCTCCTCCCCTTCTTTTTGGCTTTAATCGATCTCTTTTCCACGCCTCAGTAACTACCTTTCTTTAACCGATTTTTGTAAGATGTTTTAGACATAATTTTGATCATATTCTTAGCTTAGTTGAAAGATTCTCTCTCTAGATTTAGGGTTAGTTTGGAGTAGATTTTAGACAGAGAGAAAGTGAGGAATTTCAATGGTGATTGAGAGATTGAAGATTCAATGTTGACAATTGTGTTGAACATCTTCTCTATTATCAATGATCATTTCTAACTCTATCTCATTTTATTGCTTTATTTAATATTCAAGTGTGTTTGGATTGATTTTGATGTTTGATGCTTGATTAGTGTAGTTGATGATGATTCTAGAGTAGTTGTTTGGCTAGGAATTGAGTGAAACTTGTATGATTGATTGTTATTAATTTAGGAATTGTGTTGATTAATTGTTGAGATTAAATTGAATAATGGAAATTGTGCATGTGTGTAATTCGATTAGGCCTTGTGATCGCGGGTAAAAGTAGGTCGTTGGGACTACTAACCCTAACCAAATTAGAAATTTATAATACCTAAACTTACACTAAACTAGTTAGTGGCAAGTAAAGGGTCGAACCCAAAAGGAATAAGTGTATCAATTTGTGCCAACTAGACTACTAGGAAAGGTTGTGAGATAGAGAGAGGTTAAAAAACACTACTAAGAGCAAATAACTAAAACTAGGGAAAGTGGAATCCAATCACATCAATGTATTAAACAACACCATACAAATAGATGAAAATGACCTCGATTAGGAACATCAACACATTTAACTCACTCTCGCACAATTAAGCATGTTAATTATCCTACTAAACTAATTCACTCTCGTGCAACTAGCCTAGCAAAGGTATGGAAGAATTTAGGGCTCTCAACCAACTCACTCTCGCACAATTGATTGAAGGCACAATTAAGAGCATAGAATCGATTAGCTAGAAAGATTCTAATCCATAAAAACATCACCCATACACAATAATCAAGAAACAATTTCATACTAATCACAATCAATCATTCAATTCATTAATATAACCTTCATCCAATTCCCTAAAACAAGACCTAAGCTAACATAATGAAGAAAGACATGGAAAACAAGGTAAAATAAGAATAAAAACAAGATAAACAAATAAACTAATTAATCTACTCAAATCAACAAACAAAGAGCAAAAAAACTAAGGATAAAGCAAAGAAATAAAGATGAGAGAAAGTTAGAAAATGCTCATTGAATGGATGAGAAGAAGTTCCACAAAGTTGATTCTTCAACCTCTCAAAAACTCCATGGAAATCCAAGCTTTCTCTCTCTACACCACTCCTAAACTAGAGAGAGAAAATCCTAATCTAACCCTAAGAGAGAGAATAAAATAGACTAAACTAATCTAATACTATCTAAAATAAAATGTTGATTCCATGTTGTGAGAAAATAACCCCAAAGAGGGTATTTATAATACAAGTTAAAATAATATAAAAGAAATTAAAAAGAAATAAAACTAAATAAAACAATTAAAATAACTAAACTAAAAAACAAAAAAAAAAAAAAAAACTACAAAAAAAATAAAATAAAACAAAATGAAATGGAAAAAGAAACCCCCAAAACCCCCACGATTTCCACCAGACCCCTTTCTCCTTCCCTTTCAAACATGGTTGCTCTCATTCTATCATCAACCATCATCCAAACAACCATCATCACCGTTCATCAACATTATCATCATCTAGCATCACCAAATTCTCGGCCTTTGGATTAATTGAAGGAATTGTGGCCGTCCGATTTTCATTAAGAGTCACGCGCGAAGCTCGTGAAATGGTTCGGTCGAACCATGGTTTGGTGCGGCCAAACTACGGGGTTGGTTTGGTCGAACCATGGGTGTGTTCGACCACACCTATTCAAATTACAAAACCTCAAAAGTTTCTGACTCGAACTTCCACCGAACTCCTATCCGGTTTGCTCGAACCCAATTAATTTGTGATTGCTCTAATTTTTGCCATTGCTTATGCAAATTGGTGGTTTCATGGCTGATTGTTGCAGGTGGACGGTGTGGCTGGGTTGTTGTTGATGTGCGTGGTTGATTGTGGTGGAGATGGAGAAGGGGAGATGCGTGAGGTGGATTAAATGGGGGGGTTATTGGTGGTTCAGGTGGTTTGGGTGCACAGAGTTGAGGTGGTGCGAGTAGGGTGAGGTGGCAGGTGGAGTCGAATTGATGGGTGGTTGATGGTGGAGGTTCGCAGGTGGTTGCGTGAGGTGGATTGAGTTGTTGTTGTTGTTATTGACGGATTGGTGGCTGGAGGTGGTTGTGGGCTGGTGTGCGTGGTGTTTTAGTGAATTGAGGGAGCAGCTAAGCTACTCTGGTGGTTGTTTGGTGTATGGAAGTGGTGGAGCAGGGGAGCTTAGTTGTGGCTGTGATAGGTGGGAACTGGTGGCTGTTGTTGTTGTTGTTGTTGTTGTTGGGGGAAAGCAGGGAGCAGGGGATTGGTGTGTGATATTGGTGGGTGGTAGATTACTCAATTCTCGGACCTTGAACCCGATCGACCAAGGACCCGAAAACACCTACAACCAAAAATAACACGAGGGGATTATCAAAAGGTAAAATAAAGTAAAATAAAATAAAATAAGATAAATAAAGTAAAATAAAATAAGATAAATAGAGTAAAATAAAATGCTAAAACTAAATAAATAATTAAATAAAATAAAGAAAACAAACTAGAAACTAAAAGAAAAATAAATAAAAGGAGAGAAACTAGGAATTAATAAAACTAAGTTAATCTAAATTAAACTAAAAACTACAAAATACTCAAATAAAAAGATACAAGACGAGAATAAGCAAAATAATAAAAATAAAGGATAAAATGAGCTTAATTATTGAAATAAGCCGGAAAAGTATTCAATAAATACCCTTAAAAGTGACATAAGAGTCACTTATCACCTTAAGAATTATGCTAGATTGCATTGTAATTGCTAATGACACGAATAATTGATTTAGGAATTGCAATTATCAACTTGTTTGGATTATGAATCTCTTAGTTTTTTATTCGTAGAGACATCTAGCTTAACGATTAGGAGATAGTTCTTTGATTCCAATTGATTTCTCTTATAATTAGTCTTCACAAACTTTAATTGGCATATTTGTCCCAAGTTGTTGCAATTGTCATGAATACTTGTTGATCCCCATTCTTAGTGTTTTATTTGTTTGGTTGTTTGTTTCTTAGTTGTTAGTGTTCTCTCTTTACCTTTGGCTTCGACCTAGCTTAGGCATCCAAATTGAAAGCACTTGAATATTACCGTTCCTTTGGGTTTGACCCTTGACTTGCCTTTTTACTTGTATTTAGGTTTGTTAAGTGTTTATAAATTTAGTTTGACTGAGGGAGGACTAGTCAACGACCTAGGTTCACCCCTCGTCAAAATGGCGTCGTTGCCGGGGGATGGTGTCTATGTTTGAGTGTTTTTGATTGCTTGAGTCTAGGTCTTTGTATGTACTTTTATTTTATTTTATTTTTTCTTGTTTTGAAAGGAAAAAAAAATGAAAAGTACCTTGTTTTCTCAATTTGAGAATGAGCCATTTTGGGTGTAATTTAATAGACTAGAGAACTTCATAAGTTACCATGGTTGTGATCTTAGGGAGGCTTGTGAGATTTATTATCATGATTTGGATTATCAAACTGAGACATTATTGAAAGCATGTTTAATATGGTAGATTTCGAGCATTGTCGATCGATGATACTTGGGACTTTTATGTATGGTTTGCTAGAGATACTTATGATCATGGTTATGGTTATTCAAATGTTTCTATTGATAATTGTAATGTTCCATGTTCCATGTTTGATGAATCTTGCATTCCTAGTTGTGCCCCCATTCCCCATTTTGATGATGCCACTCATATCTCTAATGTTGATCCCCGTATGCTTGTACATAATTCCTTTCCCCATGATGCTTCTCAATGCTCTTCACCTTTCCAATCTATAGAATCTAGCTTTGATTCTCCTCATGAGATGAGATATTTCGAGATTATGAGGATCCAAATGGAAATGTTGAAAAAGTTAGAAGATATTAGTGAGGGCGTTCCTAGGATGAATGAGGAGATGGAGAGTCAATTGTCATCAATGTTGAATGTAATTAAAGTTTCTACCACATTGGTAGATATGGAAGATGATGATGATGATGATGATTGTTTTGAAAGCTCTAAAGCATGTGAAGAGAATTTTAGAGAGCCTATGAGTGAGGAAAAAGGGTGTAGAGATGGATGTTCCTAAAGAGAGTATGCACCTTGAACCTCCTTCCCAATTTGAATTTCGTTCCATTGAGCCAATAGATGGAGTTAAAGAGAAACTAAATTTTTGACTTCTCTTAATGCTGAAGAAATGGTAATTCAAGTTATGAAGGATGGGAAATTGCAATTTTTGAAGAGTAGAGAACTGTGAGGAAAGAGAGAGATGATGAGGAGGATGAAGTAGTTTTCATGGGATATTGGATGTTTGAGGGTGATGAGGAACAAGAGGTTTTGAGTGTTGAAAAACTAATTAGTGACTCAATTCCCCCATCTACCTCCCTTGATTGGGATTTCATTCCTCTATTCCTTAATTTTGAAAACTAATCTTCTTCCACCCCATCTCTTTTGCATGGTTTCTTTGAGGGTGAGGCCTTGAGCTTAAATGATTTTGATGTATATGAGGTTCAATATGAGAGGGAAGAGGAGGTAGAGATTACTTTTGATGATTACGAAGATAAGAGTAAAGTGTTTGGTGCGGTTGAGTCTCCAACTCCTATCTCAAAACTTTAACCATTACCTTCCTATTTCACCTTTGATGACCCTTCTCTTCTACCATTTCCACCATTGAGATGGATGAGGAATTTTTGGAGGGAGATTTCACTTCTCATGTTTATCTTGAGCTACCTCCCAAGTTCGACCCTCAACCCTTTGATGAGCTACCTTTGGCCCTTGATGAGGATTTGAAGCTTTTGAGAGCTTATTTAGGGTGTGAAGTTTATGAGGAGGATGTGATTGAGAATGAAATTAATTTTAATGATGATGAGTTGGAGGAAAGCCTTTTGGATGTGGGTTCATTGGATGAGAGAGCTTGGGTTTCAATGGATAGTGGTGTAAGTGAGAAACCAATTCCTATTTCTTCACCTTACACCTCCATTTTCAAGAAAGTTTGATCTTGTTCCCTCCTATCCCATGTCCCCTCCTTTTGAAGAGCCTTTAGTCCCCCAAGTGCCTCATTTGAGGACTTTTGAGGATGACTGTGGGATTTACAACCAAAAAATTTTTGTTGAGAAGAGTATGACTTCTTCTTTTTCTTTGATTTCTCTTCCTTTTTCTTATATTCATGTTTTTCCTTTCACTCCTTCTTCTTCTTGGCATACCTCTTCTCAACCTTTATAGGTGTGCTTTTTGCTTGTTGCATGCCTTCACGTGATGTGCATACCTTCTATCTTATGAAATGTGTAGTAGTGCATTTGACAAGCTCTTGCGTGCGTTGAATTATTATTTTTTAGAGCGGTCGAGCTTGGACTTTAAGAAAGCCTTTCTCGAAAAGTAACCCATGTTTTATTTCTTTCATTTTCTTTTCTTTTTAAAATAGATTTTCTTTCATAGAAATGTTTGTGTGCCTTTTGCTAGGTACATGACTTGATGATATACTTAGGTGCATTGGTTTGATTCAAGAATCAAGGAAGATTGACTTCTATTTTTCTAGCATATGGAAACAAGATTAAATTCTAAATGAACTTAGCTTTAAAAGGTTTAATTTGGTAATTTGCGGGTATTTACACCCACCTAACATCCGATAATATTTTTCCTTGCTCTTTCTCTAATACTTGAATGCCTTGTTGGACATGTGTTGGTATTGTTGTATTGATCTCTTTGCTTTCCTCTCCCATGGATTATTTGATTTATTTTTGAGCATGTTGCCTCATTCAAGCTTGGGGGAGGGTATTCTATCATGTTTGGTGAGATTTTGATTCAATTATGCCATGCACATTTGTATATGCAATTCCATGTTCTTTTATGTTGAAATACCCTAAAAAAATTTTTGTTTATATCAAGGTAAATTTGCAATGTGTTTTGTTTTGTTTTGTTCTTGCTTTGGACTTAATACTTTTGGACTTGTATAGTTAAATGATTTTCTTCTTAAATGGTAATGGTGTGCACAGTTTGATAGTATCTTTGGTTGATTCAAGGATATAGTATGCTAAGGTAGTCCTTTAGAACTTTTGAGGTCTTGATGCTGGTAATATTGTTCTTGAAAATTTGCAATTGCTCATTTTTGGTGAATTTGAATCTAATAGTGAGTTTTTCCTACAACCATGTGAGGTTTTGTTCTTTTCTAGCCATCTACATATTTTGCATGAGCGGCGCATGGATCCCTGGCTATTATGTACTTTATCTAGAATTTGACTTTCATCTCCTGAGATCGCGACCGAGACGTTTAGGAAGGACAAAGGCATATTTTCGGGGTGGTAATTTTTACTTTTCAAGGATAGTTTTCATTTCTTTATTTTGGGTTTTTATTTGCCTTCTTGCTTACCATTTGAGCCATATACCACATTTTTAGATCTTGAGCCTTTTGTTTCATTCTTTTTCCTATCATTGGTTTTTGTGAAGCATTTGGTCTCTTATGCTGGAGTTTTAGTGGATGAGAATGATTGTTTGGTTCTCATAATGAAATCAAGTTTATGTTGTAAATGTTTTGTGAATAAAAAGAAAATGCAAAGTTGAAAAAAGTCGTTCATAGTTAAAAGAGGCGAGGACAATGAAAGAATGTGAAAAAAATGAAAAAAATGAGAAAAGGCAAAGCAAATTCATAAAGCTTTGGCAAAATTGAAAAAAGTGTAAAATGAGAAAATTCAAAATAATATTTTGATGTAAGTTTCTTTCTCCCTATTTTCAACATTAAGGACAATGCTTTGTTCAAGCTTGGGGGAAGCGTTCTTACGCTTTTTATACATATGTTTGTGATTCTTAGCTTTGAATAAGCTTGGGGAAGTTGTGTTTTTGTTTGGTGCTTACATGGTTTTGGTGCTGAGATTTAGCCAATCTTTGCTTCACGATTTAGGATTACCACCAAATTTCAAATTTTAACCTACCTTCACCCTTCTCTCCCTTACATTACAACCCTTTCCAAGACCTTTTAACCTTTTTGGTTGAGTCACTAGTTGATGGAGGGAGATGTAGGTCAAGTTTATAGAGCAGCATGCAATAGTTGAGATGTCGAGAAACATCAAATCTATTTCCTTTTCCGGTTCCTTTGAGGAACTATAGAAATGCTTGCTAAAAGTAGATTTGAAGCCAATTGGAAGAATGTGCTAAAAATGTTTTGAGATGAAAGTGACTTGAGTCTTGATAAGTTCTTTATGCTTAGCATGTCCTATGTTTCAATCAACCTTAGATATCTTAGAACGTGCACTCCCTTACTTGTTTAGAAAGATTTGCATTCATTTATGCTTGTACATTTGCAAAAGTCCATTCATGAACATTTGTTTTCTTTCCTTTTCCTTATGCTTCTTTTTCATGCTTTGCCTTGTTTGTTTGGTTTGTGCGAGATATGGGTTAATCTCTTAGGAAACCCGTACGAGAGCATCACTCGTCCTCTAGAGAGTTCTAGAGGTTTAAATGGCTTATCAATTGTTGCTAAAATTGATCGTGATTCCTACAAAAGTGAGTTAGTGTATATTCTTGTCCCCTCTTTTATTTTTGTTTGTTTGAATAAGCTCATCATTTTCCATCCCTTGGTTTTGTTTTCCTCGAGGACAAGCAAAAGTTAAGTTTGGGGGCATGTGATGAGTATTTAGGTTTTTTTTACCTTCTTTCCATAGCTTTCTTTCTTAATAAATGGTTAGTGTCATGCTTTTGCTCTTTGTTTTACCTTTTCTCTCTTATTTAGTGGTTTTATGCATTTTGATGATTCTTCTAGTGTTTTCTTCTTTATTTGTTCTCTTTTCGTGGTTGTAGGTATTGTACGAGGTTCGGGCCTCGATATTGTTGATTTTCCAAGTTGGAAGATGCTTTTGGAGTAAGCTCATAGCTTTGAGAAAGCTCAAGATGCAAGGAAGTGGATGCTCCAAGTTCTGGCTCTTGTGCTCTCGAGCCGTGCTCCCATGATGGATTGGTGTTGAACCCACCAAAAGAGCTCCTATCTACTTCCCTTACCATCATGCATTTTCCGGACCCCGCGGGTTCACTATTGAGCGCATGAGCGGCAAAGAAAGTCGGAAGAAACCCAGTTCAGAGCGGGCGCGCGCCTTCTCATGCGCGGGCGCCCCTCCCCTGCTTTCCGGATTCGATCGATCTCTTTTCCGCGCCTCTATAAATACCTTTATTTAACCAATTTATGTAAGAAGTTTTAGACATAATTTTGATCACATTCTTAGCTTAGTTGAGAGCTTCTCTCTCTAGATTGAGGGTTAGTTTAAAAGTAGATTTTTGAGAGAGAAAGTGAGGAATTTCAATGGTGATTGAGAGATTGAAGATTCAATGGTGGCAATTGTTTTGAAGATATTATCTATTATCAATGAGCATTTCTAACTCTATCTCATTTATTGCTTTGTTTAATATTCAAATTTGTTTGGATTGATTTTGATGTTTGATGCTTAATTATTGTAGTTTATTTGTCTATTTTATATAGTATTTTATCCCTGTTCCTTGGTCGTAATTCGTAGTGTTTTTGGCTCTTTTAAGCCATTTTTATTACTAATTTGGTTTTTCTAGTGTTTTCGTAGTTTTGGTTGAGTTTTGTAGGGTATTGCACTTTTGGAGCATTTTCCCGGGATTTTATGGAGCGAATACGAGCATTGGAGGAGCACGACCACTTTTCGAAGCCCAAGCCCGGTTATAATAATAAAACTGGTGATTAAGGGATCGACATACGAGTACCAAGGAATTTGGACCGAGTATTCAAGACCCGAAGAGGAAATCCGGATTGGGCAGAAGAATCGAAGCCCATCAAAGTCCAAGAATTAGCCCAAGTGGTCTTGCCTAGCCAAAGATGGTCTCGCCCGAAGGCGCGCCGGCCGGGCGGGGCGGAAAAAGAAAAGAAGTCCTTCACCCAAGCTCGCGCCCGACCAGGCGCGAGAGAAGACCTTTAATGGAAAAAGGCGGGCCCGATTGAGCGCGTGTCTTAAAGAGCTTGTTTCCGGCGATTTTTACTTAGTTTCTAATTAGGATTTTAGGAGCTTAGTATAAATACGTTTTGGGTTGTTTTTATACGACGACTCTCGATTATTCTCTTTTAACTTCTTTTATCTGTTCTTTTTGACTTTCTCTCTCTACTTAGTTTTATTTCTTCTCTTATTTTCTCTCTCTACAACTTTACACTTTGTTCTTGATTCAACTCATTATTTTCATTTACTTTGGTAACGATTTCTTCTCTATTAATTTCAGTAATTCTATTTCTTTAATTCATCATGTCTTGTTTATTTGCTTTGATTAGTTTAGATTTAATTATGCGTGAGTAGTTTTCTTCTAGGGTTTGTGGGGATCCATAAGTATTATAAAGGGGTAATTTATTGTTGTTGATTGTCAATGCTAAATTAATTTCCTATTGATTGATTTAATGCTATGCAACTAGACTTACGCATGTCTTTTATGTATCAGTTTAGCAATATTGATTCGTGATTCGAGAGTTGAGGATTGATGTTTAGGCTTAGTTTCAAAAGGCAGGTTATTTTATAAATGGTTAAGTTGAGATTCGAGTGATTAGATTTAATACTGGTAGATTAATTATGTGATTGTAATACGTAGCGAAAGCCTTTTATGATCTGATTAATTGATGCATTAATGATTGATTATTATGTTTTACCCTGGAATGTCATTTATTGGTGAACCTATGCCCTAGGCCTTTATTTCTTGATTTTCTCTACCCTAAATTTTAGTACTTTAGTTTCCCGTCCATTTCATAATATTATTTTGTTACTTAATAATTTAGATTGCTTAGATTAATTAGGAATAGAAAGACTTGTTTCCTGTGGTTCGACCCTACTTCCCTATCTACTTTAGTTAGAGGATTAAGGTAATAATTTTGATTAGGTGATACGACTTTAGCCTGTCAAAATTTGGCGTCGTTGCCGGGGAAAAGGTTTTATTTTTATTTCTGATTGTTTTTTTTTTTTTTTTTTTTTTTTGTAGTTCTGATTATTCCCTCTTGTCTCGGAGAACGTCAGTTCTTTAAGGCAAGTCCCATATTTGTCTTTTAGTTCTTTGTTTATGCTCAGGTGTTCCAGATCAGGTTATATTCCATTCGATCCTGAGATCAAGCGCTCTTTCCATAAACAAAAGAATCTTTATAGGAAAATCTTGGCGGGTTCTGGGGATAACGATAATCACATAGACCCCCCAACTGATTTTAGTGATTCAGAAGTTCCTTCAGATTAAGAATCAGAGATGACCACACATAAGAAGCTCAGCGATTATTCACAGCCGTCGCTGACCAATTTTCCACATCTCACTCCCACTCTTGCCCTTAATGGAGTGTAATTCGATATTAATCCCCAATTTATCACGATGATCGAAAGTAAGCAATTCAGACTACTGTCAATATTGCAATACCATCAGGCAAGCGGGGGTCGCACAGGACCAAGTCAGGGATATCCTTTTTCCTTTCTCTTTAAGTGGAAAAGCTAAATTATGGTATAATGGTTTGAATAGAATTGCACTTGGTATTAATAACCGGGAGACTCTTGTTTTAAATTTCTATAATAAATATTACCCTACAAAGAGGACAACTTTGTTAAGGAGCGCAATTCACAACTTTACTAGAGAGCCAGATGAACTTTTATATGAGGCTTGGGAAAGATTCAAGGATCTACAGAGAAGTGTATCCACCATAATATAGCAAAGTGGCAGTTGATCCTAGCCTTCTATAATGGGATTTGAAATTCATCTAGAACGATTTTAGATTTTGTAGCTAGTGGGAGGTTATGAATCTTAATGTTGCTGATGTTGGTCAGGTTATCGAAGATATGGCAATCCACAATTCCCAATATGGGAATCCAAGAGGCTCTGCTAACAAGGGGAAACATAGTGTTGACACCGTTTCCTTTTTGCAAGCTTAATTAACCTCTGTTTGTCATAAATTAGATAATCTTAGCACTACAAATATAGCTAATGTTTCTGATATTAATAATAATTCTAATGAGGCTTTCTGTGAAAATTTTGGAATTGTAGGTCATTGGGAACAAGATTACACGAGTTCCGTGGAGCAAGTTAATGCCTTTGAAGCCTATAGGCAGAATGACCCATACTCCAACACCTACAATCCCGGGCTCCAGAAACATCCATATCTTTCCTACCGGAGCACCAATGTTCAAAACTAGCCACCTCCACAACAATCACAAGCACAACAACAACCACAATAGAAATATTACCATCCCTATGATGGTTAGAAAAACCAACCACAACAACCCTCCTCATCTTCTGACCCTGCTTTAACAGAAATTAGAGCAATGATAGCTAGTATACAAAAGCACATGGAAAGTATAGATGCTCAAATTGATTGAATCATAGCCCATAATAAAATTGTAGATGATCAAATTGCACAGTTTTCCTCTACTCTACAAGCCCGTCAACAGGGAACCCTACCATCGTAGCCAGCAAGACCTACAGATCAAGGTTTTGCAATTACTCTGAGGAGTGGTTCACAATATGATGGCCCCCCTATGCCTAGAGATGATGAACCTGTTTTAATGAAAAATGCTAATCTTAATTCTGTTAAACAAAACAATGTTACTAATAGCCCTATAAGGCTCAAGAGCATTATTAATATTTCTGATAATACATTGTAGGGTACAAGTCTAGGAAAGGTTGAAGCTCAAGACAAGAGAAGTAATGCTTCTCCATTCCACAATTGTCATTTATAAACAAATTTAGATAAGCAGTTTGGTAAGTTCCTAGGGATGGTGAAAGATTAGCATGTAACGGTTCCTTTTACAGAAGTAATTACACCAAATTCCTGCATATGCTAAATTTATCAAGGAAATATCGACTAGGAAAAGGTCTATTAGTGAGGTAGAGACAATCGTTTTTAATTTACTGCAGAATGTAGTGTCGTACTACAAAATAAATCTCCACCTAAACTAAGAGATCTGGGTAGTTTTTCTATCCCATGTCATATTGGCAATCTGATGATTGATAATGCATTATGTGATTTGGGAGCTAACGTTAGTTTCATGCCATTGTCTGTGTGTTCCAAGCTAAATATGGGTAAATTAAAAGCTACTAATATTACTCTACAAATGACCAACCGTTCTTTTAAATACCCCCTAGGTGTTTTAGATGATGTTCCTGTTAGAGTAGGTAAATTTTATATACCTGTTGATTTTGTTTTTCTTGATATGGATGAGGATTTAGAAACTCCAATTATTTTGGGTAGACCGTTCCTTAACACCTTAACACTACAGGAGCAATTATAGATGTGAAATGCGGTAAACTGACACTATAAGTAGGGGATGATAAAATTATTTTCAATTTAAATAATACCCCTAAAAGCCCAATGACAGAGGAGAAGTGTTTTAGTATTGATGTGGTTGATAATTGTTCTAATAATCCCCAAGCTCTTGTTAAAGATCCCTTGGAGTCGGTTGAAAGGAATGGTGTCCTTCGAACAAGTGTATTATTCTAATAGTGGGTTCATAATTATTAGAAAGCTAACATATTCAGTAAGGTCAAATGATCGGAATTCCTGGGTGGAGGCCGCTTCCGATCAGTATTATTAATGCATAATTAATATTATAACTTAATCTTAACAGAACCCTTCGGGTCACACCCAAGCAACTAACGAGCCAAAGCGGCGAATTAATTCGAAAGGAATTAATGAGTCGACCGAGTAATTTATATTTACACGTCAAAAATTCAAGCTTAGAGTGTCGAAATCGATCGTCAGAGAATCTCAAATGTCGAGCCAAAAATTTAGAAATTGGCAAGACGGGAAAATATTTCAAGTAACAAGCAAAAACCCTAGCCACGAAAAAACAAGGGAAGCGCGCCAAATAGGAGCGTGCCACATGGCAGCACCCCATATGGCAGAACACGAGGCAGCGCGGGTAGCATCCACCAAATGGTAGCAGCCACGTTGGCAGCGACCAAGTGGCAGCGTGCCACGTAGCCAGCTTGCCACGTAAGCAGCACGCCACGTGGAGGCATGCCACTTTGGTAGCGCGCCAAGGTGGCAGCAACATGTGGAAAATAGTAGGTCGTGGACCCGGGTGACGGGTCATGGACACGGGCTAAAAGAAAGTGGCCCAACCAAACCCAACTTGGGGCTCAAGGTTGGGTGACACATGGTTAGCTCACAATGCATGTGAGTTGCCTTAGGGACCAAGTGAGAAAGTGGTCCTCACCTAACAATGTGACACTTGTTACTTGTTCCTTGGTTTATTTAACTAAGGGTTGAATTCATCAATCTTTCCATGTGGGATATTTTTTGTGAAAAAGTCCCACATTGAAAGATGAGTGGAATTCACAAGGAATCGTTCCTTATAAATAGCCAAGGCATGGCTTGGGATTACTTGCTTGAGTAAGAGTTGGAAAAGGGATCACTAGTGCTGAAAACCTTTGGACTCAAGAGTTGACAAAGGTATCACCTTTGTGAAAGCCTTTGAACTCAATTACTCGGATTTTTCGGTCGGGTCTTGCTAACCCCAAGACATTAGACCTAGTCGGTGTTCAAGTTGTGGGTGGATCATCGTAGAAGGCTTCGTAATTTTGAAGCTATCTTTCAAGTAAGAGCCCTAGTGGGTGGGCGAAGCACGCTGCAAAGGTAATCTTATTATCTTTATCTTGTCATTAAGTTAATTATGTTTATGGTTTTATTTATTGCGAGTGTGGTCTTGTTTTTTGGTTTGATTATGTGGTGAGTCGGACTCACCAAACCCCAACAACGGTATCGGAGCGTCGCTCGTTTATTTTTAAAATCATTTTATTTTCAAGGTATTTTAATAGCTTAAATTTTCTGGTTTTAAGTTGCTAATTAGATTAGTAGCTCGTTTTATCCATTTAACCTCGTATTAGAGCTGACTTCAGCTCTCGAATCCAGATTTCGACCCAAAATTAATGAATTTTGGGTGGAAAAGGCATTCTGAAAATGGTTTTACCCTTTTAGGACTCGGTTTTTAGCCAAAAAATAACCAGAAATGCACTTTTCGAGGGATTTTTCATTTTGAAGAAAATTTTTAAGTCCTTCTAACCTTGATTAATTGCATATTTATGGTGGTTATGTAATTGGTTTAATCCTTATTTTATATGCAATATTAAACCACTTTTGGCATGATTACTTGGCAGTAATTTGTGTTTGAAAGCTTAGTTTTATTTTTTTTACATAATTGCAAATTAATTGCATTGGGTGTGAAATTGTTATTCTTTGAGGCTTCTAAGTACTAAGATTCAATTTTTAATTATTTTAAGTGATTGAAACTTTGAGTTACTAAATTCCATGAATTTTTGTTGAACTTTGCTGATTTAATCATTTTGTAAGTTGATTGGAATCATAAAGTTTGAAACTTGTGATAGAAACTTGTTTATCTTCATATTGGAAGATATAATTTTTTAAGGATTCACAAGTATTAAAGTTGGAATCTTTGTTGAACTTATGTTCATTTTATAACTCCCTTTTATTTTGTCAAAATCTCAAGATTAATTTAAATTAATTAAATTGATAGTGAGTAATTGCCCTCTTATTTTTGTTGCACCAAGTTAAACCAATTTTATTAAAGAGTGGTTTTTGGAATAATTTTTGGTTTTATGCACTTGGATGAATTTATTTAAGTTGGACTTGTTATATTTTCATTTTCCCTCAAAATTAGTTGATTCTAAAATTAATTTAGAATTGATTAAATATGTCACACAAAGTCAGGATTATTCCCGATGCAAGAGCACCAAATCGAGGTCTACGAGCCCCAAGCATGCTCTCTGGCAGCCGGGTTGCTCACGCAACCCACATCGGGCTGCCGAGGCGGCTGGGCGCCTCGAAGTGGTGCGTGTGTGTGGGGGAGCTGCTGTGCGGCACCATGGCAGCAGCCTTATGGATGGTCGTGGGTAAGCCGTGCGTGGGGCTTGCATTGAGTGTGTATGTGTGCGTAGCTTGGTACAAAATTAAGGGTAATATGCGTAGACATTGCATGTAAAGCAAGGTGGTGCAATGAGATCGTGCGAATTGTGTGCGAGTTGTGGGCACTCCAAGTCTTAGTGCTAGGCACTTGGATATTTTGGACTACGTAAGTTTTGCTTAATTTGTGATTTTAATTATTTTAATTATTTTGTTTTATTTAATTAAAATTTTGGAGGCCAGGCCTCAGGTTTTTGAGCGACATTTGCAAAATTTTTATTTTGGCAAATAATTGGGTTTTACCGGCTTAATTAATTGGATTAATTGAGTTGGATGCGGAATAGTGGGAGCTTCAAATATTAATTGTGCTAGTTTACATAATCGGTTAAAACAACTTTGACTAGTTTTAATTAGGCGTGTTAATTGGATTAACCACCTAGATTAGTTACTAGTTATCGCGTGTTTATGTATGGTTACTTGTTTATCGTTGTAAAATGCATGGGCCATTCACAAATAGTGAATAGATGAATGGAATGTATATTCTCTCACTGGTTTTATAAAGGGCAACTAGTAGGGCCCGATTAGGATAGAAAATATGGACTGCGATCCGTGATGTATTTTTGTAAATCTAAATACGGTCTGCGTACCGTTGAGTATTTTTGTACCTTATTATTTAGATTAGTCCCAATCGTAGATACTAGTAGTTGCATAATTTTGGTCAAGTCTTCAAGACGGGGGTTCTTGGAATACAAAGCTATGAAGTTCTAAAAGAAGACCTTTTGAAGACTTGAAGAATTCAAGGGGTCATGCTAGTTGCCAATATGCATCAAAGTGCTTATGCTCTACATATTCATGATAATTTATATTTGAATTATATGTTAGATGCATGTTTAGGATTTCGAATGTTGTGATGATTAATTGAGTTCACTTAAATCAACCAACATAGAAACCCTAGGTCCCTAAATATTGAGTAAAATTGCCATTCTAAAACAACACTTATCAACCTATTGAGAGTAGTGATGGGCTACGCCAAAGCCAGGCATCACTATTACTCCCTAGACTCATAAGGTATACTGGGTATGCAAGTTGGTTTTGGTTATACTCAACGATATGAGTGATGGAGTCCTAACATGTTGTGGCAAAGTGAATAAATTGTTGAGAGAGAATTAGATGCAACGATTTATTCAACCAAGAGTGGCTTGGAGCCATTAGCAAAGCATTGCTTACCTTGGGAGATTGAGTGCTAAGATAAACCAAAGCATGCTTAGCCACTCTTTGTTTCCTTGGATCTTGGAATCGACTTATTCTCGCCAAATGGGGACAAATTTAATGCGTGGATATGACGTTTAATAAGATTGAAAATTTGCATGAATCGACTTATTCTCGCCAAATGGGGATAAAGTCCGAAAGGATGGTTGGACATCATGTATTCAAAATACTAGGTAGTTGCAAACTCAAATTGTCAATATTGACAACCAACATATCTTTTCTCTTAATACATAGATGAGTAGGACTCATTGATGTAGTAATTCAAGCTTGAATTAAAGGAAAAGATGGAACTTTGTTTTACGGCGCATTAGATGCTTAGTTATGCCTAACAAAGTATAAAAGTAAAAGACTCTTAAAGAAATGGTTCTTACAAATTATGAGATAAAGTATGATAAGAAATATAGGAAATGAGGAACAAAGAAAAGGAATGAGATTCCATTTTACTAAAGAATTCATGTTATTGAAGTTAACTTAGAAACTCATTATCTTCACAAAGTATCGGATACTGCTTGAGTGTTCCACTTTGAAAGTGACCTCAAACTATTGAAGATAAGCTAAGTTATCAACTTACAAGCTTAGAATGAAGCAAGTGGTGCTACATCAGTTGTAAGGTCGTATGCTTTGTTTAAAGACCTTTAAGCTAAGGTTGGAACAAATAAATTGTTATTGTGTTCCACAATCAGCAATTGATCCATTTACACACGGAAAGACTCACATTCAAAGCAATGAGCAATAGTTGCAAATTTATTTTAATGACATGGTTGTCTAAACCATGAGTCAAGAATGCTTGATTATAAACAAACATTTTCTTAACATGATAAACTGGAAAAAGCTCAAAGTCATGGGCATGATTTGTGTTCCAAACATCTTTAGCAATATGGCCAATATCACATTGATAAGAACGTACTCAAGGCTCTATTAGATAGGCTCTTGATAATTGATCGATTCGAAACGTTCTAAAACTAGTAAGTCTTACTTGTTTAAACCAACAAAGTAAAGAGCTATTGTTCTTGGTATAGACGATTAGCTCCGAAAGCTAAAGAGGAGTCATTTACTTCAACGTTTCACAAATAATTTGAAAGAATATGGCTATATTCATTAAATGTGAACAAACTTAACCTTTAATAGTTCAAGAGTTTAGTGAAGTACATAATTGACTTGGCAAGATATCAAAACGTCTAGATTAGATCGAGTAATGTTTGCTAGAGCCAATCATGACTATCACCAAGTTATGAAATTGAAATTTTAATAAATTACTCTACAAAGAACATATTGTGTCTTCACAGAGACCTCGATGCCATTTAACAATGACTCGAACAATGATGGATCACATCCCTTCCTATAAAGGTGATAAAGAGTTGAAAAAAGGACTAATATTACACTAACCAAAATGTCAAAGCTAAGCAAGGATGCCATCTTCAGTTATGGATAGAATTAACTTCTAAATGTCTTTTCAAGTATATGTCTAAAAACTCTTAGCCACGGTGGGAGTTCACTGGCTCAGTGGGAGCTCACCGGCTTAGCAAGAGCTAGGTGGTTGAGTGGGAGCTTAATGGCTCATTAAAGGCTAAGAAAGCTCAAGTGGGAGCTAATTGTTTGTTTTACAACAAACTTTTATCCAAAGACAATATACATGTCTCTTTGTAAGCATTCAATTGAGACCACGGGCACTACCTTTACAACCTAATTGAGAACAATAGTTTATTCTCTAAGTAGTGTTTTTCTGGAAAGTAACACATTTCCAAAACGATAAGTGGGAGGAAAATCAACTTGATGACAGTCGAGCTTAGCAACAAACTAGAACTGAGAATCTCAGAAGACCTTAAAAGGGCTTTGTGAGAATACTTTATCAAAAATACTCAAAAGGATTTTACAAGTGCCTTAAAAGAGAATTCATTTCTCACAAAACTTTTGAAAAGTTAGAGTAAGATCAAGAAAATCAAAGGGCTTTAGAAGCGCCTTGAAACTCAGTGTTTGATGCAATAACCCTGTATAGGTAGAGAATTCACAAAAGGCTTGGATTGAATCTTATAAATTTTATATTAAGTTAGAAATAAACCTAAGACTTTCAAGCATACTATTTACTATTAGGTAGTAAGGGAATAATGTCTTGTAAAATAGCTACTACAAATCTAAAATTTCGAATAATGGTTAGAGGCCATGAAAATCCAAAACAGACCCCATGTTTGAAAATCATGTTGGAAACTTTATTTATTTGCATGAAGGGTGAAAGACCAATCGATTGCAAATAAGTTTTCAAGGAGAAAACTAACAAATACGGAAATGTATATGCATACATAGCCAGATTGGTTGAAAAGGATATAATTAAATTTACGGAGTTGATTTTAATAAAAACCTATTCACCAATCGGAATGCTTATGTCTTTCCGTAATTGATCTAGCAAAATTGCACATATGAAATATGGCAAAATAGATACCAAAACCGCCTTCCTAAAATGGGATTTTGTAAGTGATTAAGAAAATAGTGTAAGGGTTTCTGAAAATCTAAATAATACTAGATTTGAAAGCAAGCTCAAGGAATCCGTCATAGGATTCAAGGAAGCATTCCATATAGGAATTGGAACGTGTTTTCTCATGAAGTTAATAAGAGGATTGGCTTATGGAGAAACATAGAAATTATGATGAATAAGAAGTTTAGTGGGAGCAAAAGTAAAGGTCCAACGAGAAGATTACGAACTCTATTTTGAAATTAATATCAAATGCTAAATGCTTAGATTTGAAAATATTTTCGACACTGGACCAAACAAAAGACGATACTTAGTACATATTGGGTATTAAGATCTATTGTATAGATTTAATAAAATGTTTGAACGTGTAAAGGAATTTACCGTGTTAAACATGAATTTCAGGAATTTGAAAGACTTTCAACCCATAAGCATATAGCTAAGTAAAATTTTGAACTAAAAATAAGCTAGGCTAAATACCAAGTCAAACAAGAAAGACTCTAGTAAGAGACTTTCAACCGTTTCACATAGCAAATAATTTAAGCAACACTTAGTGAAACTGAATGAGCTAAAATGCCACATGGATGGAATAAGATTAAGAAGTACTCTGCAACTTAATCCATCATGTACGCTATGATATGGAATCGTCGCAGGACTTACTTGCTTAGAGTATGTGAAGTATGTATGTAGTACCAATAAACCTGAATCTATGTAATAAATCGTTAGATTATGGCCAAGAACATCCAAGTACTTGGATAAGTAACAGGATGAGTTCTTGACTGGTGGAAACAAATACAATTTGAGAGTTGATGTTGCAAGAACAAACCTTAACAAGGATTAGATCCTTAATAAGGAAGTCGTTTATAAGCACGAGCTAACAATGAGTCGTGGCTTGAGAATGGTAGCATGATTGTGCATCCATGTGTAATGTGCGGGAATTTAAAGTAAATTTCCATGATCACAAGTTATTAGGGTATTCCAAATCATTGTGAGTCGTTTGGTGTGAAACCCAAGCAAAGCATCATCAGGAAGTCTACTAAAATATATGTTGAGAATATTGTTGCCTTAAAGCAATAATAAAGAAGATGTTTTATGGAAAGTTCGTTGTTAAACGTTAATGATTGTAGGTTGTCAAGTTGAAGATCTCAATCATGAAAATGAGTGGGAGCCATTACTTGGACAATAGATCCTAAATCACATATAATCCATGGCATTCTCAAATTTTAACATCTTATAACGAAAGTGATCAGTAATAAAGATGTTAAGATTAGCAAAGTAGTTATTACTAAACCTATGCAATAAGTGAACGACAACATTCACAATTGCATGAAATAAATCAAGCATATTAGATATGGGTGTGATTTCTATAGATGTTTTATAAAGAGTGATACTCTTAAAACATTCGGTAAAACCATTTATCATAAGATGAACCATTCAGGTTTTGGAGTAATTCAAAATTTATGCCATTTTTTATCACTCCGTTTGCTATTTAATTGTGGTTTAGAATTAAATAATGAGTCCACTCGATTCTTGAAATATTCAAATTAGGGTATCAAGACCAGTCTTGGTAAGGAAACACCTATTAAGTGAACATTAAATATTATAATCGAAAATTATCCCTAATGGAGGTCATTTAAACGATGGACGATTAATGACCATTTGAGATTAGTGTGTAGTTTGATTTATAGCACCGTTTCTTGTGCTACAAGGACATGATCATCATTAATCATTTGCACAAGTATTAGTTTAGAACCATACTGGATCGACCTATGAGAATGCTTTAAGAAATTAAAAATCGTCATAAGTATACTTCTCATTATTTCTATCGGAACCTTTTTCCTTGACCATGAGTATTGTGAGCTTTCTTGTTTAAGTACTAGTCCGCTTTGATTATTGTCAAACGTCTGCTGTAATAGGGGATTATAACGGCATCACTCGGTGATGAGTGTCATTTATGGCACTCATAGGGTAGTCTTTTAGGATGATATCATCCCTTTTTCATGCTTTCTTATCTTATTTTTGGTCCTTTTTCCTTTAACTCCTCTCTTTTCTTCGTTTGTTGTGTTTTCCGTGTTTTCCTTTTATTTTGCCCTTTTTCCCTTTTATTCCTTTCCTTTGTTTACTCTTGTAGGTACCTAGGAGTTGTCTTTGCAAAGGGATCAAGATGAGCTATATTGACTAAGCAAGGAAGAAGCAATCTGCTTAGAGAGGGCTAGGAGAGGGATTAGAGAGGGCTTGGAGAGGCCTTGCAGAGGCCTTGGAGAGGGCATGAACTCTTGCCAGGTTGCCGCGGGCGCGGGCTCGATTGTACCAAATTAGCCAAAATCGACCAGGAACTCTCCGTTTGCTCCCCGCGGGCGCGGGTAGATTGGAGAGAGCGCTCCAAATTAGAGAGACCGCGGCCCTCTGATTACTCTTTGGGAGCAGGGGATTTGCTGCGCCCTTGCCGCGGGCGCGAGCTAGAAGCCCCGCGAGCGCGGGTGTTGCCATGACAGGCCGCGGAGTTTGTTATGGGTTCCGTACCAATTTCCCCGCGGGCGCGGGATTTCTTAGTGAGGGCGCGGGAATCCTGTTTTCCTTCGTTGCCTAAAAATACACTTTGTAATTCCTTTTTAAAAACGAACTTTTAGATCATTTTCATTAGCTTAGTTTTAGAGAGAGAACTTAGAGAGAAGTTAGAGAGAAGTTCTTGGTTTTGGATTTGTATTTCAACATTGGTTCAATTGTGCTTGGATTTCTTCATCTTAAATCATTAATATTAGTGAGAATCTCTTCTTTTAGTTCATCTCTTAACTTGTTTGTTTTAGATTCATGTTTGATTGGTTTATTTCCTTGAATTTGATATTGTAGTTGATATTGTTTTCTCTTGATTTAGATTTAGAATGATGACCAATTCAATTTCTAGTGATTTGTTCTTGAGTTACACCATGATTAGTGAGTAGATTAGTTGCTAGGGAGAAGGGGAAGCATGCTTGATTGATAAGTTGTGCTATTTGATGATCATTGATTGATTGAATTATTGCATTTAAATTGGTTGACATAGTTTTGCATGTGATTAATTAGATTAGGAGTGATCAACCTATAAGATTAATCTAGATTGCATTGCAATTCTTAATGACATGAACCATCAATTTGAGAATTGTTTTAATTGATTGAGTTTGATTGTGAATTTCCTTCATTAGCCATTCATAGTGACCCCTAGCTTGGCCTCTAGGAGATAACTCTTGAATTCTTTTGATTGCTACTATTGTTTGTCCTTTGCAATGCTTAAATCAATCTAATGACCTATCAATTAGCATGATTATTGAACTTGCATGTGGAACCTACATCCCTAGTGTTTAGTTTTTTTAATTACTTGATCAATCTAGCTTTGTTACCATAGTACCAATCATTTCTCCCTACAATCTTCGAAGTAGCTTGATTTAGGCTAAACTTATTTCCGACACACTCCTTTGGGTTCTACCCTATACTTGCCTTATACTCGTATTAGGTTTGTTTAGGATGTTATAAATTGTGTTTGATCTAGGGATAGAGAATTGACGACACGTTTATTCCTCTATCAAAATGGCGCCGTTGCCGGGGAGTGATATTGGTGCTTAGCTTTAGTTGTTGAGTCTATTTCACTTTAATTGAAAAATACAAAAAGATTTTTGTAGACAACCATTTGTGTCCCCCCAAAAACCAAACCCGGTGATGAGTACCTTTCGCGTCGAATCATAATCGAATAAAGCGAAAGTGTGGAAAGTTTAGTGTTGCGGATAGTTTTTAATTTCTTTTCTTTTCTCCCTGTTTTTGAAAACTTATTTTAAGAAAACAGCCAATACAGTTTGGTTGGTCCATGATACGGGTCCAATAGTAGCGTAGTTGTATGGGGCTTGACAAGAGCTTTCCAACGATATATTATAAGCCCAATTCCGATGAATATTGAAGAAGTTATGGCCAATTTACTAAACTAGGCCCGGCTTGAGCCTTATGTACGACCCAATGATCTAGGGGAGGGCCTAATATGATTTATCATTCCTAATGCAATTAGGAATGGTTTTAGTCTTCTAGATTCTTCTAGAAGGTTCTTTTCATTCCTAATTCAATTAGCATTGATAAATTGACTTTTGTTGACTTTTCAGAGTTTTAATTAAAATCAAAAAACATTTTTGAGGAAAATATACGATTTTATCCTCCAGTACGGCAAACTTATCTGATTTTCGAAAACGCGTCAAAAACAGGACTAGCGCCTTACGCCAGGCATTGGCGCCTGACACCAGCCATTGGCGCCTGGCACCAGCCATTGGCGCCTAGCGCTAGTGTTGGCGCCTGACGCTAATCAGCTAGGGCTGGCGCCAGCTCTGTTTCACGTGAGCCAGACTCTGTTTTTAATTATTTTATCTTTTTTGCTGATTTTCTCTATAAATAACGTCGTAAAACTCCGTTTTCATTCACCAATTGTCATCAAAAATCCGTTTTAATTTATTCTCACCTACAATCAGTTTTCATTCACTAATTCTCATCAAGATTTCCTTAATTCATCCATCTTTATCACTTCTAAACTCGCTTTTTTATACAAAATTCCGCATTCACAAGATCTAGAAACACCTAGCCATATTCGAAAATGCCTTCGCCCTAGACGTGAAAGGTTTTAATTTCTGAGGGTTTGGTCCCAAATCTCTCTTTCAATTATTTAATTTAATTGTTGTTTATTATTTTCCTTGAAGTTACTAACGCGTGTATTTTGTTATTAGAAAGAGGTACGAGGCGTCAAAGTAAGTACTTTAATGGTTTTTTTTTTATGTTATGATGTAGAAATTATGTTTATATTGTTATTATGATATTCCTAGTATCATATCTAGGGTAGCTTTAATATTAAATATGATTGTTACGATGCTTCCTACGTTCTTCCTAATATTTATGATTGTTAGTATCATGTTAGGGCTAAAGATTTGATTTTTATTGCTTAGTGACATGCTAGGGTTTGTTATTAATCTTGTTAGTATCATGCCTCGGATCTTGCTATTATTATGCTTTAATATTAACATGAACATGATTATGATTATAATGATTATAATTTATGATGATTATAATTATTATTATGATTATATATGTTGCTTGATATTTATTTTTATTGCTTGATCACGCCTTTTATGCATGTTTAAAGGGAATTTTGTACTTGTAATCACGCTTAATAGGATAATTAATAATCTTGATTAGGGTTAATTTGATTATGATTTCAAGTGATCGCCAATAATAGTTTTATTTGCACATTAAATTCAACCAACATAGATAAATAGGTTTAGGGCAATCCTATTGATTGCATGTTAGTTAAAAAGCGCACATGAATACGATCAGAATAAAGTAGAGGCCTATTATTAGGGCAGGTTCAATCTCTTTTAGGTTGGATTTGTACCTTCATCCTCGAACCCTTATTTGGTTCAAGACCTTATGGAGTTGACGATCTCTTGGATCGTTAAGGGGTGTAACCTTCACCTCGTGAACGGTTTACAAGTTCCTAAAACTTGTTGGCAACTCTTTTGCTCTATCTTCTTTCTCTTTGGACGCCACCGTACTTTAGTGTATGATCACAGTGGGGTTCAAGCAAGGGATTAACGCTTGAAAATATTCCCTACAGTTTTTTGGCGACTCCACTGGGGAGGATTTCTATTTTAATTCCTGAATTTGTTTCCGCAATAATTTAGAATGAGTGGATGAGACTAGAAACGTTCTAAGTATTTCATGTGCGTAATTTTGATTAACATTATTGTCATATGCATAAAAAAGATCTCATTGGAAAGACCATCCGTAATGAGTTAAAAACATAGGATTTTACACGTAGGAAATTTGGGAAATATCTTTCACAACTAGGACCGAAATAACACTACGCGAAACTGGAAAATTTTATCGAGCACAGACAGCTGCTGAGGCATGTGGGAAGTAGCGCCAGAGACCAGAGCTTGGCGCCAGACTTTTAGCCGTAGCGCCAGACGCCAGCATTGGCGCCAAGCGCTAGAGTTAAAAACTGGCGCCAGTCTCTGATTGTTGGCGCCAATTTCCCCCAATACCGAGCCAAAAATATGCGTTCTAATTTCGACCGGTTTTTCGTATTGTTTCCTCGATCCTCATTCCTAATTTAATTTTTTCTCACTTTTCTGAAACCCATATGTGTTCTACATATGGACATAACCCTCTGGGAATTCATGATCCATCTACCTGATTGAAAGCTCTGTGCAACAAAGGGTACATCCGAGATGTTAAATTAACCAAACCATGGAAGCGAGTTTTTTCTAAAGCTCACGGTGTCCCATCCACTCGCGCCAACCCTTCACGGTTAGGCTTCCGCGCGGTGCATCCGGAAAATTAACCATGGACCCTCTCTTGACTAAACCATATCCTGAACTTTAGAGAACTAGAGCCATGGTTAGGTTGCAAACTCATTGCATCATATTGTGCCTACTTGACTAATTGTGCATTATTTGTTGTGCATATATTCTATGTTTCTCTTAACCGTTTGTTTGACTTGTGTTGAGATTAAATAAATCAATGACTTAAAGAACTTTTCCTAATTAATTAATTAATTAATTAATTTTAGTCCATAAAGTCTAATATTTTAATCGGAATTGACCTAGTACGACTTTAGGCTCCAATATTGGCGCCAAAGTCTAGACTCTAGCGCCACCCTGTGGAGTGTGGCGCCTGGAGACAGCTCTGTCGTCTGGCGCCAAGCTACACAGTGTGACGCCAGTTCTGTCGTTTGGCCGACAGTTCGGATTATTGGTCGAGTCATCACCTAGTGTCTAATTAATCAATTTGCTAATTAATTCGGTTAAGTTTTGCTGTCAATAATACTTTGTCGAGTCATTAATTGAGTCTAGTCATATAGTCTAGCCACATGGTCATGACACGAGTCTTAACATATCTCCTACAATCACTAGTCTTAGCACACACTTTGAGTACACATCACCATGACCATGTCTTAGGTTCATGCATGAGTCGGTCTTTTCCGTCATTTGAGTTGGGGGGTACACCCTATTCCTAATTCTTCATATCCCTCTATCTAAATCTTCCTCACATTCTATTCCAATCTTTCTTCACTTCCTCCATCCATTGTATGATGAATAGAGTTTGAGTCAGATAATGAACAATAAATACCCCCAATTTCCTTTTCCACAGTACTTGGTCGAGGAGAAAAGGGCGATTAATCAAGGACAACCACTTTATTCAGGTCTCGCTTTTTGATAAACCGATTCGTCAAAAGAGGAAGGATAAAAAGACAATGGCAACCCAAGAAGAAGTCAATGAGCTTAGGAACCAATTGGTTACCGTGACTGAGACACTGAAGCTACTCACACTCAATATCGATGACCCTGTGAAGCAACACCAAATGAACCTCATGCAAGAGAGTCTAAGCAAGCTATCTAGTGACTATAAATTTCAGGGCATGAGTTCACAAGGGGTCTCGCTGGACAAAGAACTTCTTCTGTTCAACGCCACTGACATCCCTAAATTTAAGGCAATAGATAACCCTTACTTCCATCTAAGAGCTTTTGAAACTATAATGAGCATTAAGGGTATCGATAAGAAGGTTTTCCCCTCTCTATTCCCACTATCTGTCGAAACCGTTTGTCAACAATGGTTCTTTTCTCTCGAGAAAGAGAAGACCTCTTCTTGGGAGTCAATAACAAACGCTTTCATAGATAGATATAAGTGCAACATCCAAGACGAAACAGACCACAAACAACTTGAGATGTTAAAACAAAAAGAAAACGAAGGGTTCACATCTTTCTTCAACAAATGGAGGGAAACTTCTGCTAATATGGTCAAGGCTCCCACTGAAAAGGAATCTGTGAGAATGTTTATCAAGAATCTCCAAGGGAAGTATTCAAGGCATTTAAAGTACCAACACAATTTAAATACTTTCAAAGATATCTATAATATAGGCATTGACATTGAAGATGACCTTCTGAAAGATAATGGTGTGAGAGGAAAGAAGAAAGACCATCCTTCTTCTTCCTCTCCCATTAATGAAGTACATGCCACTAACGCCTCTAAACCACGAATCCAAAGATCAAAAAGAGTGTTCACTCCACTTGGTATGAGTTATGAAATGGCTTTCGAGAAGCTACACCATAAAGGACTAGTCATGCCCATAGGGCCTATCAAAGATCCAGTACCAGAAGCAAGGCCACCTAAGTGGGGAACAAGCACTGCAAATATCACCAAGGAAAGGGTCACGACACTGAGGAGTGTTGGAAACTCAAAGAAGCTATTCAAGATCTGATCGATAGCAATGAAACTTCCGAGGTTCTAGCCATCGAAGATGACCAAGCATCCTTCGATCCATCACTTCTTATCACACCTGTAGGAGAACCCACGATCGAGACAGCTTATATAACCTCTCTCGATGAGGTGGCCATGATTGGGGAGGACGAAAGTCTTTTCTTAGATAATACCAAGGAAGACTCGTCAAGTCTAAAAGAGGACGTTCGAAAACTGCAAGATGTCATTGCCATGCTCTTGAATGTGGTAGAATGATTAGCAAATCGGGTAATGACCATTGAACAAAATTCTCGCCAAGAGTTTAATGAAGAACTTAATGCTCCTAAGCCACTAGCAAAATGGACCATTGAAGGATACATACCAATAGGAACGCCTTACAATAAAGCTTTTGACTGTCTACATGATCAAGGTCATATTCGCTCCATTGGTCCTAGTCAAGACCCTCTATCTGAAAAACGTTTTCCCAATTGGGATCCAAATTCCTATTGTCGATACCATAGAGGTCGCGGACACACTACTGAAAAGTGCCTCGCCCTCAAGGATCGTTCTTCAAGACTTCAGTGATTCAAATCTCCTTGATGTTCCTCCGCGCGACAAGAAGGCCAAGATTAGTAACAATAGTAACAGTGGATGTAAAGGGAAAAAGAATGACTATCCTTCTTCTTCCGGAAACACCTACTCTAGTAATAGTGTTGGTACTTTCGACCTTAGTGAGATCCTAGCCATGGGTAATCAAAAGCAACCGAAAAGGGAATTTACCCCTATTGGAATTAGCTACGATGATGCTTTCGATCGACTCCATGCCAAGGGAATAATTTCTCCCATTGTACCTATTCAAGATCCCCCACTTAAGAAAAGGTTGCCTAGTTGGAATCCAAACGAACACTGCAAGTACCATCAAGGTAGGGGTCATGATACTGAGAGCTGTTGGAAGCTAAAGGAGGATATCCAACATTTGATTGACAATAACAAGCTTCCCATACCTCCAGTTAACAAGAAGAGCGAATGATGATAAAGCAAACAATACAAGACAAGAGGCGAGGTTCAACGATAAGATTTCGTGACCTCCTTTTCTATTTCTTTTTCATTTTTTACTTTCCCCAATAAGTCTTGCATAGGCACCTTTTCATTCTCTTTAGATTTATTTTGTAGGATCATTATATTTTTTTTCCAATACATATGATCATCACATTGCATTGCATAAAAAAAAAGATAATAATAAAAAAAAATAATAAAAAAAAATTAAAAAAAAATCATGTCGAACTAAGCACAAGGTATACCAATGATTTAAGGCACCCCTTGTAGCCACATTCTATTACCTTTCACCTTCAATTATACAATCCTTTCTTCATAAACCACTTTGAGCCTCGTCTAATGATAGAAATTTCATTTTTTCAACTTACATCTACCTAACCTTGGGATGGGATGGTGTGTAACTTATGCAATTTCAGAAGAGCTTGAGTGATTTCAAATAATCAAAATAGCAAAAATAATCAAAAGCAAAATAAAAGTGTGCAAAAGGGCAAGTGTTCCAATGTCTTTGATATGAAAATATCTTTGATAAGAACACATCTCAGATTGCGTCTCTTATCGAGTGCTCGGTACCGTGCCTGAGAAACATGAATGTCAAGTGAATGATAGACCGCCTGATCGGGATTGCCCACACTTATAAAGATAAAAAATGCAAAAGCAAAAGATAAAAGTGAGCTAAAAAAGAGTAGAAACTCAAGCATAAAAATATAAAAACTCAAAAGCAATGTAGCACACCTTGGGGGCTTATTTAGGGTCTTGAGCCTTTTATCCCCTTCTTCTATAACCTTTAGCCTAACCACGTTACAACCCTTAAAAAGACCTTTTTGAGGTATACACACACTTGTGCGAGGTTCGGCTAGAGCTATGTTCGGCCTGGTTCCTAACGGATACGTAGGCAACCTCACATCGAGGTGCGGCCGTAATAAAAAGGCATTCATATTCACATTCACATTCACACACTTGCACCATAATCATATCAAGGGATCTCCAACGCTCATCCCTTTTCATTTAGAGCTAGACTTGGGGGCTTGTTCCCTATATCATTAGCTTACCTAGCCTAAGAGTCACCATCATTTGACTCTTCTTGAAATAATATTTTTCCACACACTTAGCTCTTGCGGCCTGACTTTAGAGTCACTTTCACACACATCATAGATACATGACCGAATATATTTCCCTTAGGAACCCTTTGTCATGGAATATTAACATAAAGTTGAAGCATGGCTTGTCACATCACTCATCAATCATATTCATCATTGCATCACGAAGTATGAAGTGCTTAGCCTCCGTGCCTAAGTAACCTAAATGCTTTCATCATTGAGTCAACAGTAGAGATAGCCTAGGATGGATTAATCCTTGCACCTTAAGAGATAGTATTAAACAACATTTGACTATGCTCATTCAACATGCACCTTTAAACTTTCGATTCTTTTTCGCGTCTTTCTTTTTCAGGAGAAAGTCGGTACCCTCCACAAAAAGACGGAAAATTTTTGCTTTTTTGCATTTTCGAGTCGCACGATCACATTACAACGCACACACGAGTCATGATTCACATGTGTCTTTTCACTTCAATCGATTCAACCTCGAGTCAGTCGATCACAGCGAGTCAAGTTTATGCCTTGAGTCGTGTCAAGTCAATGAGTCAAGCAACAATAAACCTTAGGTCAACCCTAAGATAATTAAAGAGATTGGCAAAGTTCTATAGTCACAATAAATACAGGTGCAACAGAATAGGGAGGACCCTACTCCAATTCCTGGCGCCAGAGATATTTCAGCAGCGACAGAGATCAAAGCCTCTCAGAAAGGTGATTTCGACCTCATACAACAATTTCGGGTTCCTTGGTACGCCAGTTAGCCCTTATAAGCAATTTGACATGATTAAGTGTCAGTTTGATTACAATCACAATAAGTGGTCGACCTGATGAAAGATCGTCTCACTTAGCTTAAAGCGCCTAAGAATAGGCTCATCACGGAAACACCGACATACTGGTTTTAGCGGAAGCAAAGTTCAGGCGAGCTTTAGAGATCGACAAACGTTGGTCTTCGAAAATTTTTCTTGAGAATATTATCGCAACAAACGCTCAAGTACCGACGCTCTATTGTTAAGAGACGCGTGAACATCTCTATCAAAGCTCTTTTGTTCAGAGATGCATGGACATTTCCTATTTTTAAGCTCTTTTGCTCAGAGACGCGTGGGCATCCTATTATCAAGGTCATCATTCAGAGATGCGTGGACACATCATTCAGAAGATTATATCAAAAAGAAGCTCTTTGTTCAGAGATGAGTGAACATCGAAACAGCAAGGTGGCGTTCCCTAGATTGTGGAGAGTTGTCACAAACAACTAAGGATTGTTTCAAGAGAAGCAATCTTTGATAGTGTTCCATGGCTTAAGGAATATTATCATGGCGGAATTGGAAGCAGTTACAGGCGTAGCGGTTTTCAAGCGGGATGGCATTCTCTATCTTGCAGGAGGTCATCAAAACATCAAATCGGTTACTTTCAAAGACGTGTGCTCGACGGTACAAGATACGCGTTTCTTAACTCTTTTATCTAGTTAACTAACTCTAGTTTGCAGGTATCGGCGTTACAAGAATGATTTAGGATCGCAGAACGTTCTGAATCATTCTCCGTCCCTATCGATACTTTGACTTTTGTTTTCGAAACTTGCGTTTCTCCAAACTCAGTCAAAGTGGAGGATTATGTAGACACCCATTTGTTTCTCCCCAAAAAACAAACCCGGTGATTAGTACCTTTTGCGTCGAATCATAATCGAATGAAGCAAAAGTGTGGAAAGTTTAGTGTTGCGGATAGTTTTTAATTTCTTTTCTTTTCTCTCTGTTTTTGAAAACTTATTTTAAGAAATCAGCCTATCCAGTTTGGTTTGTCCATGATATGGGTCCAATAGTAGCGTAGTTGGATGGGGCTTAAAAAGAGCTTTCAAACGATATATTATAAGCCCAAGTCTGATGAATATTGAGGAAGTTATGGCCAATTTACTAAACTAGGCCCGTTTTGAGCCTTATGTACGACCCAATGATCCAGGGGAGGGCCTAATATGATTTATCATTCCTAATGCAATTAGGAATGGTTTTAGTCTTCTAGATTCTTCTAGAAGGTTTTTTTCATTCCTAATTCAATTAGCATTGATAAATTGACTTTTGTTGACTTTTCAGAGTTTTAATTAAAATTAAAAATTTTTTTTGAGGAAAATATACGATTTTATCCTCCAGTACGACAAACTTATCTGATTTTCGAAAACGCATCACAAACAGGACTAGCGCCTGACGCTAGGCATTGGCGCCCGGAGCTAGGCCTGGCGCTAGTGTTGGCGCCTGGTGCCAATCAGCTGGTCCTGGCGCCAGCTTTGTTTCACGTGCGCCAAACTCTGTTTTAATTATTTTACCTTTTTGGCTGATTTTCTCTATAAATAACGTCGTAAAACTCCGTTTTCATTCACCAATTCTCATCAACAATCCGTTTTAATTTATTCTCACCTACAATAAGTTTTCATTTGCTAATTCTCATCAAGATTTCCTTAATTCATCCATCTCTCACTCTTCTAAACTCTCTTTTTCATACAAAATTCCGCATTCACAAGATCTAGAAACACCTAGCCATACTCGAAGTTGCCTTCACCCTAGACGTGAAAGGTTTTAATTACTGAGGGTTTGGTCCTAAATCTCTCTGTCAATTATTTAATTTAATTGTTGTTTATTATTTTCCTTGAAGTTACTAACGCGTGTATTTTGTTATTAGAAAGAGGTACGAGGCATCAAAGTAAGTACTTTAATGGTTTTTTTTATGTTATGATGTAGAAATCATGTTTATATTGTTATTATGATATTCCTAGTATCATATCTAGGGTAGCTTTAATATTAAATATGATTGTTACGATGCTTCCTACGTTCTTCCTATTATTTATGATTGTTAGTATCATGTTAGGGCTAAAGATTTGATTTTTATTGCTTAGTGACATGCTAGGGTTTGTTATTAATCTTGTTAGTATCATGCCTCGGATCTTGCTATTATTATGATTTAATATTAACATGAACATGATTATGATTATAATGATTATAATTTATGATGATTATAATTATTATTATGATTATTATATGTTGCTTGATATTTATTTTTATTGCTTGATCACGCCTTTTATGCATGTTTAAAGGGAATTTTGTACTTGTAATCACGCTTAATAGGATAATTAATAATCTTGATTAGGGTTAATTTGATTATGATTTCAAGTGATCGCCAATAATAGTTTTTTTTTGCACATTAAATTCAACCAACATAGATAAATAGGTTTAGGGCAATCCTATTGATTGCATGTTAGTTAAAAAGCGCACATGAATACGATCAGAATAAAGTAGAGGCCTATTATTAGGGCAGGTTCAATCTCTTTTAGGTTGGATTTGTACCATCATCCCCGAACCCTTATTTGGTTCAAGACCTTATGGAGTTGACGATCTCTTGGATCGTTAAGGGGTGTAACCTTCACCTCGTGATCGGTTTACAAGTTCCTAAAATTTGTTGGCGACTCTTTTGCTCAATCTTCTCTCCCTTTGGACGCCACCGTACTTTAGTGTATGATCATAGTGGGGTTCAAGCAAGGGATTAATGCTTGAAAATATTCCCTACAATTTTGTTTCTTAAGGCTACATTTGTAGCTGTGTTAGTAATATTTTCATTGAGTTTTGCATTCATAGAGCTCGTGATCGATCCATTGTGCCTTTTGACCCGGAAATCGAAAGGAATCTTTCAAGGAGAAGAATTTCTAGTCGATCCTTGGAGTTTAGTTCCTCAAGCGAAGGAGGATTTGAAGATGAACTAAGCATGGGAGAACAACCAAGAGTTTCTTTGAAAGAATTGGGAATTCCCGGTGCGTACAAGTTTGAGAGTGGAATTGCTCCACCTACAACACCGACGAATGATTTCGAAATTAGGCCGGCTATGATCGCCTTGATCGAGAGAAGACAATATAGCGGAGCTAATAATGAGAGTCCGTTGAACTATCTCAAGGAGTTCGAAAAGTATTGCAATACTATCAAAGTAAACGATGTTTCTCAAGAGTTCATCCGGCTAAAGATGTTTCCCTTTTCTCTCATAGGCCGGGCCTTGGAGTGGTTGGATAAGGAGGTAAAGCCAAACTCCCTAAGAACATGGGACGAAGACACCAAGGAATTCTTGTCCCGGTTTTACCCACAAAAGAAAACGGCGGAGGCTAGATTTTTGATCCAAGGGTTCAAGCAAAGACTTAATGAAATCCTTTACGAAGCATGGGAGAGGTATAAAGAGTACCAAAGGGAGTGTCCCCACCACGGAATTCCAACGTATCAAGTCATTTAAATTTTCTATGGTGGCCTAAGTCCTTAAGGCAAATCATGTCTTGATGGGGGAGCCGGAGGTCCCATAATGAATAGGACGGAGGAAGAAGTGGTGGACATTATTGAGGATGTGGTGAAGTACTACAGAGATTGGAAAGATGGTGAGTGGGAATTAACTAGAAAGAGTGGCTCTTCGGTGTACTCTATAGACCATCTAAATGCGATCAACAACCTATCCTCACAAATGACAAACTTGGGAAAAGAAATGACCGCAATCAAGGCCAAATTGGAAAGCTCTTCTTCTTTTCAAGCTTCGAATCTTCCCTCCCATTTTAAGGGGAGAGGTACTCTTTCTAACTCTCAACCCCATACCTCCTCAAATAATATGCCTAGTGGTTGCTTGTTTTGTGATGCATGTGGATCTTATGATCATGACTCTTGTAATTGCCCTCATTCTTCTCCGGAATGTGGTGATGATTTTGATAACAATGAGAGTGAGCATGTGAACTATGTGTCAAATAATAATGTGCAAACGTTTGATAATAAAAGAGGTTAATGGAATAGGAATTACCAAAACCAAGGTAATTTTGACAATTATAACCAAGGCAGTGGTTATAGGAACCAAGGTTCTCGTGGTAACTATAACAATCAAGGTTATAGTAGTCAAAATCAAAACCAAAATTATGGTAATCAAAACCAAAGATATGGAAATCATAACCAAGGTAGTGGAAACCATAATCAAGGTTATGGTCAAAACCAAATTAGGGGTAATTGGAACAATCAAGGTAGGGGTGATGGGCGTGAGAACGGTCGTACATTCCACACTCAATCAAACACATTTATTAACAAACACCTTACAAACCAAGCATAATGACAAGTAAGAGTTCGGTCCACAAGGAACGGGATATGATTGCCAAAGATCTTTACACTTAAGCTAACTCGAAGTCAATTGGTGAATTGGGGTTCGTCAAGAAGACAAACAAACTATGGTTCTAAATCAATGAATTAAAGATACTAGGGAATGAGATCCACTCAACCAAGGCAAATAGGCAAACGGGGAGTAAAATAGACAAGATATAGCAAGGACTATATGTAAAATCAACCTCATGCAATTAGAAAACAACTCACACTACTAAACTTAGATTCCTCATTAGTTTAGCAATAGATGATACATAATCAAATTACAATAAGTAATGACGTACTCAATTTACACTTCCATGTCAAATTAGGCATATCATACTATCAAGATCCTTAGTCAAGGGTAGCTAAACCTATCATGAGGAACTAACAAGCAATCTCATATAATCAATTTAATTGCAATACAAACATCAATGCTTCTCCCACATTTGCATAGTTAACCCAAAAGGTCGAGCTTCACCCAACCCCTAGCAAGAAGACTACTCACAACTCATGTTTATCAACATGCAATCAAGAATTAGGGTTCTAAATACTTCAATAATTGGGGAAAAGTGGTTAACAATTGAAATAACTATCATCCAATAACAAATTACCAAGAACTAAGAAGATTTAAATAACATGCAAATACCAAATAAAATCTGAAATTAAAAGGAAGAAGGTTGGAGAAATTACTAATTGAAGCTTCAAATGTTGAATACAAATTGCCAAACTTTGAGAATAATTCTTGAATTTCACTAATACAATGATTTGATTTGATGAAAACTAAGCTAAATTAATCCTAAGGAATGTTTCAAACTAAGAGAGGTTTCTGAAAACTAGGCTACTGTACCCCCTTTCTAAATGAGCTAAAGGGGAAGTATTTATACTCCCCAAAACACATAGGGAAATCCGTCAAAACAAAACGGATTCCCAGCGAGGAGCGCCCGCTCCGCAATGAAGAGCGCCCGCTCCTAAGCTGGGAGCGCCCGCTCCTTTCGGCTGCACGCCCTCTACAGAATGCTTCAATGAAGGATCAGATTTGAAAGTGTCAGGGAGGAGCGCCCGCTCCTCACATGATGCACGCCCGCTCCCCTGTTCCAGCAGCATGGGCAGATTCAGTCTTCAAAGGGAGTAGCGCCCGCTCCTGGTGAGGAGCACGCCCGCTCCTAACAGCACCTGAACTTGGGCAGAATGTGGCTAGAGTCGAGGAGCGCCCGCTCCTAACAGCACCTGAACTTGGGCAGAATGTGGCTAGAGTCGAGGAGCGCCCGCTCCATTAGAGGTGCACGCCCGCTCCCTTGGAGCGCCCTCTCCAATCTTCAATCCTCTTGTCTTAAACACGATTCATGCACCGAAAGCCTGCCTAATTGAGTCCATAGACCTGCAAAACATGGACAAACACAAACCAAGAGGGGGGGAAAGCCGAGACAAAACATTTTCATTCAAAATTGGGTTAGAAAGAGGGGAAATGATCGCAAAATCGGGTTTAAATTTACACAATAAGTGGTCAAATAAACCACTTATCAAATCCCTCCAAGCTAGCCAAATGCTTGTCCTCAAGCAATTCACATTGCCCAAAAACAAACCCAAAGATCAATTTTCTCAAAGAAAAGCACATGCATAGATATGAGAATCCTTAAGCAATAAAACTCGAGCATGAGGTATATGCCTAAGATCAACCACGGTCATGACTAGCCAAGGCCTAGCTAACCTTCCCGAATGTACTCAACTTTGGTCCATTCAACCAATCTTACCGCGTCCCCAACACAAAGTTCAAATTCCCCTTAATGGTAATGTCTCATGACTCCTCGAAGGAGCCGAAAGAAAAATAGACCAAAGAAGGTTTAGAGCACTCGACATCTCAATGATAAATACCCTCTCCATATGCTTGTGAACCAACTCCCTCCACCGTCTATGGCTTCAACTATTCTACTAACATTACAAGACTCAAGGAATACGGCGCAAAGTTAAGGCATAGAGAAAAGTAGAAGTGCTTTGCAATCAAAGTCAAGCTAAGATATATGGCACTAAGAGCAAACCTAAAGAGGTTTCTAACTTTGACCCAAAATACAAACTAAGAATAAACTTTTTTTTTTTTTTTTTTTTTTTCAAACTTGGGCATTTACATCACAAACTATTATTTATAACAACTTAAAGATTGAACTAAGGAAACAAGAATGACATGCCTTAACTTTGTGCGAATGAACAATACATAACAACTTCATATTACTAAGAGTAGTTTAGGCCGCGATCTTGGGAGTCAGGACTCAAGTTCTCGATCTAGGTACTAAATCAAAGAGGATCCTCGCCACTCATTCAAAATGTAGTAGGCTTGAAAAAAAAAAATATTACAACCTCACTTTTGGGAACAATGTGGGATCAATTACTACCTTTCGGGGTTCAAATTCCTTTGATATGGGCGACTCCATCTTACCACAAACCTAGACTTTAAGTTTCGCACATTCGGGAAAGTTATTCTCACACTAGCCTAAACTAACCAATTCTATGTTCCACCAAGGGCATCTAAACCATGCTCGAAGTTTTATTACGAAAAGAAAACAAACATCCACCACATACAATTCAATATCATCATTGCAAACCGATCAAAGGCAAACAAAATCCCTTTTTTTTTTCTTTTTTTTTTTTTTTTTTTTTTGGAAAAAGGTTGAAAATGGGGGAAAGAGAAACTAATTAAAGAATTTGGATATTAGGGATTTGGATATTAGGGAATTTGGATATTAGGGAATCTGGATGTTAGAGAGGTTAGAGGATAAGAAAAAGAAATTTGGATATTAAGGGAAATCATCATCAAAATTCATCATCAAGCAAGACCAAGAACAATGCCAATCAACCATGATACCAACCAACAATCAAACCAACCAAAGCATGATCATATCAAAGCCATAGATAAGATGCTCCAAATAGCACACTCATAAAGAGAAGTGAGACAAAAACATCAATATGCAATAGTTCTAGCCTAGGCATGCCATAAAAAGAAAAGGGTAACAACCAACCTAATATAGGCATGCAAACTAGAACATAGTACCTTATGAATCCTACCACAAGTCCCAAAGGCTAGACTAAGCCTTTCATGCCAAACATTCCACATACAATCTCAAATTTCTCCATACATAGCACAAAAGGCATCACAAGAAAGCACATTTCCTATCAAAACCGAAAACTACCCTAGACACAAAGACCCCAAGACTTCCCCCAAGCTAGACATTTGATTACCGTTCCCACGATAGATGGACACAATGAGAAACATCTCCCCCCCAAGCCAGAACTCGACACCGGCCTCGGTGTTACACATGATGGGAAAAGAAGAGAAGGGAACAGTAAAAACAAATGTCTAAAGGCTACTCCCGATCATCCTCCCTAGGCGGTGATGGCATGTAGTTATAGTTGAGGTTTACATCGCCGGAAAAGGAAGGTTGATCCATGTATGGAGGAAGATCATAGTTGGGGCTACTACGATAGTGACCGTAGTCCGGTGCATTACTAGTGCCCCACCCACCATCATACTCGGGTGGAAACCCGAAGTATCCCCTTAAGGGGTGGTTATCGATTTCCTCGGGAGTCATATTACCACATGTCTCGGGGACGTGGTAATAAGAAGGGTCCCCCCTAAAATCCCAACCCCCGGGTTGTGTATAATCGTAGGGAGGAAAGGATCGTAGCTCCGAAATGGATCTACGAGGTCCTTGCCAATAAGAGTAGGTGGGTTGGTTGTTGTTGCAACCCGCAACCGGCCCCTCTTGAACGGGGCGGTTAGGATAGTTGACATAGGGGAGAAAGTCTCCCCTCTAAACTTGGCTTTGATATGTCATTTGAGACACATAACTTTGATATTCATTTTCTTGGAGGATTCTTTTGTTGGAAAGATTTAGGCGGTGAAAAGCCGATTCAAGGTCGAAGGAGGAAGAAGAAGAAGAAGAGGAGCCGCCGAAAAACCTAGGAGCGGTAGAAATACTATGGCGACGAGGTTGAGATGGTTGGTCAGGGTTGGGAACATTCGCGGGGAGTGGCTCAATTGGCACTTGCCAAGTGTTCCCCACGGTGTTCATTACCGCCGCATTAGGGAGAAAGCAACGGTGCTTACCCTTGACCAACCAAGAGTATGTGGTGACATTGCCACGGATCTCCACAAGCATTTGCATTGAGGCAAGTCCGGCAAGGTCAAGGACATTGGACCCGTTCACCGGGGTTAATTGCTCAACCCAATTAGCGAAACCCAAAGCCTTGGCAATTATTGTGATCATGCCACCACATTTTATCTTCCCTCTAAACTCCGAACTTTTCTTAATCTCAAGGCACCTTTGGATAAACAAGTATCCCATGTTTACATTACCCTCAAGGTCCCCCTCAAATCGGGAAGCTATAAAGAGGCATTTGATCTCCTCTTTTGTTAGCTTCCCGAGATCTTGTTTCGAGAAACAAGCGTACCCCATAATTCTCATGAATATACGGAGTACGGGGTGGAGAATGTGGCTAGCGTGGCTAGACCGGGTGGTGAAATTAGGATACTCCGCGATAGTATTCCACCAATTTTGCTCTTCGTAGCTAGAAAGGTAGAAACTATCGGGGTTGTCTATTTGATTATACACGGGCCACTCAAATATTTCATTAAGGCGAGTTAAGGTTAGAGTCTTTTCTTGATTGAAAAGTCTAAACTTAATTTCGCACTCAAGAGGCTCTCCCTCACCATTGATTCGGCGCATGGTTAAGGTTGAAAGGAACTCGAGAGTGATCGATTCGTAGGTTAGCTCCCTCTTCTTGAGGTAGTTTAACCATCCGAAATTATCGGCCACTCGCCGAATTCCTTCATCTATCCCTAAAAGATGGCAAGTTGATTGGTCGTAAAATCTTGTTGGAAGGATTTTTCGTTTTGAAAGCTCGGAGTGATACTTTTTAAATTTTTCGGGGATTCTAATGGGAGGAGGAGCATTGTCTTGGTTTTCAGTTTGGTTTTGGTTTTGGTTTTCGGATATTTGGATGCTGGAAGTCTTTCTTTTCTTTCCTCCCGCACCTGCAAATAATCCTAGCACCATCTTGACAAAATTTGGAAAAAGGAGTAAAAAGGGTTCACTCAAAACTCCTCACACAAGCACCAAAATTCAACAAACACAACCTCCTTAACTTCAAATCCCCCAAATTAAACCAAGGTACCTGCTCACAATTCAATAATAATTCCACACAACCAACCAACAATCTTAACACAACAATTCTCACACAAAAAATTCACAAATTCACAAATTATAATTAATTTTTCATGCACAAGACATTCCCTTACTCCACAATTATCCACAAAAACCAACAATTTAATAATCAAAGGAAAGAAAATTTGTTTAAATCACCTAATCATGCAACTAATTACACAACAATCATGAAATAAACAAATTGAGAGAAATATTGAAGAAAAACCCTTAGGTTTAAGAGGGAAAGTGAAGTAAGGAAGAAAATTATACCACTTTGAGTATGAAAATACTCTAAAATCCTCCAATTTCCTCAAATTCCTCCTTTAATAACAAGCTTGCCCCTTTCCCTATTGATTTTCTTCAATTCCCACTTGTGGGTCTTCGAAATTTTTGCCCAAATTTTTATGAAATTATTGTTTTTGGAGAGAGAATTTGATGTAGATTAAGAATTTGTGAATTTCGGTTGAAGAAATTTGAGATTTGATAATGAAAATGAAGCGAGAAGTTGGAGAATTTTAGGTTGTTAGAGAGGGAAGTAGATGGGAAGGAGGAGAGAGAGTATGAATGTTTGAATGAGAGGTGAGAAATGATGGGTAAAGTGATTAAAAGAGAGATAAGTTCCTCTTTTTTTTTACCCGGACAGGTAGGAGCGGGCGTGCAGAGATGTTGGAGCGCCTGCTCCTGAAATCAATTTTGGCTACGACATTTGATAGGAGCGGGCGTGCAATGATAGTGGAGCGCCCGCTCTAGTGCTATGTTGGAAACCTGTTTGCTAACCCAGACAGGAGCGGGCGTGTAGTTGAGTTGGAGCGCCCACTCCTGAAATCAATTTTGGCTACGGCATTTGACAGGAGCGGGCGTGTAGTTGAGTTGGAGCGCCCGCTCCTACCAGTCTTGTAGCCTACTGTTTCGTACATTGAGCTTGGAGCGGGCTTGCAGTTGTGTTGGAGCGCCCGCTCCTAGCTGGTGACAGCTTCCTGTTTTGTTTTCTTCGGCTCTTTTTGCTTCAAGTACCTATATCAAAACCACAAGAACAAAATTCAACAATATTGGCCAAAATCAGATATTCCCAACACTCATATTCTTTTCTTCTCTCATTCATTGTTTTATTTTTCACTCCTTTTATTTTCTTGACTCTCTCTTCTCTCTCTTTTTTTTTTTCTTTTTTTTTTACTCGGGTTGCCTCCCAGAAGCGCTTCTTTAACGTCAATAGCTTGACAACCTCCACACTCAGGAGGTAAGATTACATTGAGTTGATTCTAAAACACCCACATGAGCACCCTCGTAGTAAAGCTTGAGGCGATGCCCATTCACCTTGAAAGATCTCTTGCCGTCCATATCCCAAACTTCCACGGCTCCATGAGGAAACAGTTCCTTGACAACAAAGGGTCCACTCCACCTTGATAAAAGTTTCCCGGGAAACAATTTCATCCTAGAATTGTAGAGCAACACCTTATCTCCAACATTGAAGGTCTTCTTTTCAATTTGCCGGTCATGCCACTCCTTTGACCGGGTTTTGTACAAGCTTGCACAATCATAAGCATCCATCCGTAGTTCCTCTAACTCATGCAAGTCTAGCCACCTTTGTTCACCCGCACTCGCCAAATCAAAGTTGATCTTTTTGATAGCCCATTGAGCACGGTGTTCCAGTTCAACCGGAAGGTGACAAGACTTACCATATACAAGCCTGTAGGGGGTAGTGCCGATGGGGGTTTTGAAAGCGGTTCTATAGGCCCAAAGGGCATCATCTAGCTTGTCCGACCAATCTTTCCTATTCCTAGCCACTGTTTTCTCAAGAATTACCTTGATTTGGCGATTGGAAACCTCCGCTTGCCCACTTGTTTGTGGGTGATAAGTCGTGCCAAAGCGTTGATGGACCCCATTCTTTCTCAGCATCTTTTGAAACACATTATGAATAAAATGAGAACCATTATCGCTAACCACTGCTCTAGGGATCCCAAATCTTAGAAATATCACCTTTTTGAACATCTTCATCACTACCTTGTGGTCATTAGTTGGGGAGGCAATGGCTTCAACCCATTTAGAAACATAATCAACCGCCACAAGGATGTATTGATTTCCATTAGATGAGGGAAAAGGTCCCATGAAATCAATGCCCCACACATAAAACACCTCAAGTTCAAGAATCGGTTGTTGAGGCATTTCATTTCTCTTCGAAACATTACCGGTTCTTTGGCAAGAGTCACATGTTTTCACAAAACCCCATGAATCTTTGAAGATATGAGGCCACCATAACCCGCTTTGTAGTACTTTCAAGGCTGTTTTGTTGGCACCCATGTGCCCTCCACAAGGATCGGAGTGGCACATCTTCAAAACACTCTTCACTTCATCATTTGGCACACATCTACGGAGTAAACCATCTACTCCTCTTTTGAAAAGAATCGGATCATCCCATATGTAATGCCTTGCTTCCCTTTTCAACTTCTTCTTCTTCTAGTTCCTTGAAGCATTTGGAGGAAACTCCCCACAAGCCAAATAGTTCACCAAATCCGCAAACCAAGGAAGATCTTTCTCGGCCAACAAGTAAAGCACATCATCTTTTAACTCATCACAAATTGGGACCCCATTGTCATTATCTTGCACGTTCTCTAACCGGGATAGATGATCCGCAACCACATTTTCGGCCCCCTTTTTGTCCCGAATCTCTACATCGAATTGTTGAAGTGATAGCACCCAACGAAGAAGACGAGGCTTGGACTCTTTCTTTGCCACAAGGTACCTAATAGCCGCATGATCAGTGTAGACAATAGTTTTGGAACCAATGAGGTAGTTCCAAAACTTCTCAAAAGCATGAACCACGGCAAGAAATTCTTTCTCCGTTGTGGTGTAGTTCTGTTGAGCTTCATTCAAGGTCTTAGACATGTAGTAAATCACGTGAAGCCTCTTCTCTACCCTTTGCCCCAATACTCCTCCAATCGCAACATCACTTGCATCGCACATAAGTTCAAATGGCAAATCCCATCTTGGCCCTTGCACAATTGGAGTTGAGATTAAAGCCTCCTTTAATTTGTTGAAAGCTTGGAGACACTCTTCATCAAAAATAAAGATGGCATCTTTTTGAAGAAGAGCATTTAGGGGTCTAGCAATTTGTGAGAAATCCTTGATGAATCTCCTATAGAACCCGGCATGCCCCAAAAATGACCTTACTCCTCTCACATTGATTGGTGGGGGAAGCTTTTCTATCACTTCAACTTTGGCCTTGTCAACCTCAATCCCTTTGTTTGAAATCTTGTTACCAAGGACAATTCCCTCTTCCACCATAAAGTGGCATTTCTCCCAATTCAAAACCAAATTGACCTTCTCACATCTTGTCAAGCACTTTCCCAAGTTGGACAAACAATCCTCGAACGAAAGGCCCCCTACCGAGAAATCATCCATGAAAACTTCCATTTCGGCTTCAAGCATGTCCCCAAAAATACTCATCATGCATCTTTGGAAGATTGCCGGTGCGTTGCAAAGCCCGAAGGGCATCCTCCTATATGCAAAAGTTCCATAGGGACAAGTAAAAGTTGTTTTCTCTTGGTCATCCGGGTTTATAGGGATTTGAAAGAAACCCGAATAACCATCAAGAAAGCAATAATACTTGTGCTTGGTTAGTCCTTCAAGCATTTGGTCGATAAAAGGGAGAGGAAAATGATCCTTGTTGGTGGATGCATTTAGACGTCTATAGTCTATGCACATCCTCCAACCGGTCACCGTTCTAGTTGAAATGAGATTACCATTCTCATTTACAACTACGGTCATTCCTCCCTTTTTAGGGACCACATGAACGGGGGAAACCCATCTAAAACTCGAAATGGGGAAGATGATGCCGGCATCAAGGAGTTTGGTGATTTCTTTCTTCACCACCTCCCCCATTTGAGGATTGAGTTTCCTTTGCCTCTCAATGGAAGGCTTAGCACCCTCCTCAAGTGTTATGTGGTGCATACATATAGCGGGGCTAATACCTTTGAGGTTATCTATGGTATAGCCTAAAGCACCTTGGTGATCTCTCAAAACACCACATAACATTTGAGTTTGGCACTCGTTCAAAGAAGAATTCACAATAACCGGAAAAGTTGAATTGGGGCCCAAAAACTCATACCTTAGGTGTGATGGTAGAGGTTTCAACTCTACCATTGGAACACCCTTACCTTCTCTTGAGGTAGCTACTTCTAATGCATCATGTGTTGTGATTCCCATGCACACTTGCTCATTGCTTGATTCCGTACTTCCTTCAAGCATCTCTTCATACAATGCCATCTCTTTGCTTTGGTCACCTATCTTTTCCTTGTTCAAAAGGACATTCTCAAGGGCATCGTTAGTAGTGAGCAAGTGCTCATGCATAGAATTTACAATAGAATCAATAGTATCAATCATCATGCAATTATCAAGACTAGAGCTTGGATATTTCATGCTCTCATTCAAATCAAATTCTATCACCTCATCTCCTACTTTTAGTGAAATTTTAGCACTTTGAACATCTATTAAAGCACTCGAAGTAGCAAGAAAAGGTCTTCCTAGAATTATTGGAATGTTAACATCTTCATCCATCTCTAACACAACAAAATCCACCGGGATTACAAACTTCCCCACCCTTAGAGGAACATCCTCTACCTTACCCTTTGGGAATTTAATAGAGCGATCGGCCAATTGTAGGGTGATGTTGGTGGGTAGAAGTTCCCCCATCCCAAGTCTTTGGTATACCGAGTATGGCATTAGGCTAACACTAGCCCCTAGGTCACACAAAGCATTATCAATTTGCATCTTGTATATTGCACATGGGATAGAAAAGTTACCGGGGTCTTTTAATTTGGGTGGCATCTTGTTCATGATAATTGCACTACAATTCTCGGTGAGACTCACCGTTTCAACCAATTCACACTTTCTCCTTCCACTCAAAATATCTTTCAAAAACCTAGCATAGTTAGGCATTTGCTTGATAGCATCGGTAAAAGGAATTGAAAGGTGAATTTGTTTCAATGTTTCAAGAAATTTTCCGAATTGCACATCTAATTTGTTTCTAACAAATTTGTGAGGATATGGTAGTTTTTGCAATTGTTTTGTTTCTCTCTCTTTTTCTCTTCTCTCTTCACTCTCTTTTTCAAAATCTTTCTCTTTCTCACATTCTTTCTCCTTTACATTCTCATGGTTTTGCTCTCTCAATTGTTCAAAATCACTTTTAAAGGGAGGCTCACTCATGTTCATTCTCTCATTGCTTTTTTTAGGAACACTTTCTTCCAAAACTTTACCACTCCTTGTTGATATAACATTTACGGGCCTCTTAGGATCTAGTCCTTGGGGTGGTAGTTTAGAAGTGCTAGTCCCTTCCTTCAAAGCATTGGCCAATTGTGAAATTTGTGTCTCTAGCATTTTATTATGGGTCATCACTTCACTAAATTTCTTTTCACTTGAGGCCATGAAAGAATTGAACATTTTAGTTTGATTTTCCATCATTTCCTCCAAGCTAGACCTACTATGTGGTGCTTGTGCATAGTGGTTGTCTTGGGAAGCCCTATTACCTCTAACATTCGAATTGGACGTATTTTGATTAGAAGAACCTCTATTATTATTGTTGTTCCAATTGTTCCGATTATAAGAGTTTCCCCCTTGGTGAAATTGCCCTTGATTCCCATAGTTTCCTTGATTATTATGATTATGGTTACCATAACCACCTTGTTGGTTGTAGTTACCTTGGGGATTTCGGTCCCTTTGGTTCCTACTTCCCCATTGATTTTGATTATGGTAATCGTAATCATTTCCTCTTTGGTTATAGGAATTCCCCCCTTGTTCTTTTCTATTTGGTGGTAAGTATCTTTGATTGTCATTCCTATGTCTATTATCATAAGACAAGGCATTGACTTGTTCATTTTCATTTTCATTACCATCTTCGTATTGGGGTTGGGGTTGGAAATCATAATTACAAGAAGAGGTATCATGGTCATAAGACCCACAATTTTCACAAAACAAACATCCATGAGGCATGTTATTAGAAGTAGAGGGAGAAGAGTTAGAATTCATACCTCTCCCCTTAGATTGGGAGGGATGCTCTTGTGTTGAACTAGAGGTCTCTAGTTTTGCCTTAATGGACGTCATCTCCTTTCCAAGGTTGGCGATTTGGGAGGTCAAATTGTTGATGGCATTAAGATGATCAACGGAGTAAACCGCATTTCCTCCCTTGTTTAGAGAATCTCTCTCTCCTTCTTGCCAATCCATGTGGTGCCTCACCACATCCTCAATTATCTCTATGACTTGCTCCTCCGTCTTGTTCATAATCGGGCCACCCGCTCCTGCATCCAAGCTAGTCTTTCCTTGTGGGCTCAAGCCCCCATAGAAAATTTGAAGCACTTGATATGACGGAATGCCATGATGAGGGCACTCCCTTTGATATTCCTTGTATCGTTCCCATGCTTCATAAATGGTTTCACTAGCTTTTTGACGGAAACCTTGGATCAAAGCTCTTGCCTCGGCCGTCTTCTTTTGGGAATAGAATCTTCCTAAGAAAGCCGTGGTGACCTCGTCCCAAGTTCTCAAGGAGTTAGGCCTCACCTCCTTCTCAAGCCATTCAAGAGCTCTTCCTATCAAAGAAAAAGGAAACAACTTTAGTCTCACAAACTCTTGAGTTACCCCATTTACCTTGATCGTGTTACAATATTTTTCGAACTCGTTCAAGTGTGCAAGAGGGCTCTCATGTTTTTCTCCACTATATTGCCTCCTTTAAATCAAATTAATCATTGCGGGCCGAATCTCGAAGTCATTGGCTTGAGTAACGGGTGGAGCAATGCCGCTTGAAGCTCTGTAAGCTCCCGGAGTTCCCAACTCCTTTAAAGGTCTTTGAGGTGGTGGTTCTGCGTCACCCATTTGATCTCGACCCTCCTCGAAATTGGTCTCCCTAGCTGGGGGAGTAGTAAACGTCCTAGAACCGGCTCTTTTTCTCCGTCTATAAGTTTGCTCAATCTCGGGATCCTAAGCTACCAAGATCCTGTTATGAGTTATGCGCATACACTCTCAACAAACGCAATTAGTACCAAGGCTACAAGTGTAGCCAAAAAGAAACAATCTTTTTGAAATTTTTTTTTATGGTGAACTAGACTCAAGTAATCAATTAGCTATCAACAACACCGTTCCCCGGCAACGGCGCCATTTTGATGGGCGTGAGAACGGTCGTACATTCCACACTCAATCAAACACATTTATTAACAAACACCTTACAAACCAAGCATAATGACAAGTAAGAGTTTGGTCCACAAGGAACGGGATATGATTGCCAAAGATCTTTACACTTAAGCTAACTCGAAGTCAATTGGTGAATTGGGGTTCGTCAAGAAGACAAACAAACTATGGTTCTAAATCAATGAATTAAAGATACTAGGAAATGAGATCCACCCAACCAAGGCAAATAGGCAAACGGGGAGTAAAATAGACAAGATATAGCAAGGACTATATGTAAAATCAACCTCATGCAATTAGAAAACAACTCACACTACTAAACTTAGATTCCTCATTAGTTTAGCAATAGATGATACATAATCAAATTACAATAAGTAATGACGTACTCAATTTACACTTCCATGTCAAATTAGGCATATCATACTATCAAGCTCCTTAGTCAAGGGTAGCTAAACCTATCATGAGGAACTAACAAGCAATCTCATATAATCAATTTAATTGCAATACAAACATCAATGCTTCTCCCACATTTGCATAGTTAACCCAAAAGGTCGAGCTTCACCCAACCCCTAGCAAGAAGACTACTCACAACTCATGTTTATCAACATGCAATCAAGAATTAGGGTTCTAAATACTTCAATAATTGGGGAAAAGTGGTTAACAATTGAAATAACTATCATCCAATAACAAATTACCAAGAACTAAGAAGATTTAAATAACATGCAAATACCAAATAAAATCTGAAATTAAAAGGAAGAAGGTTGGAGAAATTACTAATTGAAGCTTCAAATGTTGAATACAAATTGCCAAACTTTGAGAATAATTCTTGAATTTCACTAATACAATGATTTGATTTGATGAAAACTAAGATAAATTAATCCTAAGGAATGTTTCAAACTAAGAGAGGTTTCTGAAAACTAGGCTACTATACCCCCTTTCTAAATGAGCTAAAGGGGAAGTATTTATACTCCCCGAAACACATAGGGAAATCCGTCAAAACAAAACGGATTCCCAGCGAGGAGCGCCCGCTCCGCAATGAAGAGCGCCCGCTCCTAAGCTGGGAGCGCCCGCTCCTTTCGGCTGCACGCCCTCTCCAGAATGCTTCAATGAAGGATCAGATTTGAAAGTGTCAGGGAGGAGCGCCCGCTCCTCACATGATGCACGCCCGCTCCCCTGTTCCAGCAGCATGGGCAGATTCAATCTTCAAAGGGAGTAGCGCCCGCTCCATGAGAGGTGCACGCCCGCTCCTAACAGCACCTGAACTTGGGCAGAATGTGGCTAGAGTCGAGGAGCGCCCGCTCCATTAGAGGTGCACGCCCGCTCCCCTGGAGCGCCCTCTCCAATCTTCAATCCTCTTGTCTTAAACACGATTCATGCACCGAAAGCCTGCCTAATTGAGTCCATAGACCTGCAAAACATGGACAAACACAAACCAAGAGGGGGGGAAAGCCGAGACAAAACATTTTCATTCAAAATTGGGTTAGAAAGAGGGGAAATGATCGCAAAATCGGGTTTAAATTTACACAATAAGTGGTCAAATAAACCACTTATCAAGGGGCATTTTTCAAAATAATTCTCAAAGGAGTCCCCCACCCAGATTTGTTCCAAAGACTCAAGGTGAAAATTCCTATTCACAACCTACTTCTTCTAGGACTAATTTCGAGGAAATAATTGAAAATAAAACCAAGTTATTGAACACATACATGGTCGTTAGTGACAAGAAATTCAATGAGATGATGACCCATAAAAAATGCTCGAAAACAAAATTTCTCAACTTGCTAATACTTTGAAAGACCAAGCAAGCCCTTCTTCTTTACCTTCCCAAGGCCTAGATCCCAAGAAACCCGTGAATGCTATTGTTACAAGGAGTGGTAAGGTTCTTTAGGAGAGATTTCCTTGGAAGAGTAAAGAAAAGGAGGTCCCTAAGGAAGCTTTGGTCGAGAATGAGAGAGATAGAGCATCATTAGATGAGGTTGTGGTTGAGACACCTAGAGAAGTGAGAGTAGAGAAAGAGATTGTGAAACCCAAGCTCCCTTCTCCCAAAAAATTCACGAGACACAAATTGGATGAGAAATTTTGGAGATTTATTGATATGCTCAAACAACTTCACCTTTCTCTACCTTTCATTGATGTGATCAACCAAATGCCTAACTATGAAAAATTCCTCAAAGACATTTTGAGTGGGAACAGGAATTGTCATGTTGTGGAGACTATCAAAATTAACTGAGAATTGTAGCGCGATCATCATGAACAAAATGCCACCCAAGTTGAACGACCCCGGAAACTTCTCTATCCCTTGTGCTATTAACAAGGTGAAAATTGATAATGCCTTATGTGATTTAGGAGCTAGTGTAAGCCTAATGCCATATTTGGTTTATCAAAGACTTAATCTAGGGGAACTCTTACCTTCCAACATTACCTTGCAACTAGTCGATAGGTCAATCAAGTTTCCAAAAGGTAAAGTGGAAGATGTTCCATTGAGGGTTGGAAAGTTTGTGATCCCGGTGGATTTTGTTGTACTTGAAATGGATGAAGATGCTATCATTCCTATCATTCTAGGTAGACCCTTTATTGCTACCTCGGGTGCTTTTGTAGATGTCAAGAGTGCAAAGATTTCTCTTAAGGTAGGAGATGAGGTCATAGAATTTGATTTGAATGAAAGCATGTAATATCCATGTTCTTCTCTAGAAAATTGCATGATGATTGACTCTCTTGATCATGTTGTGTCTTCCACGCATGAGCACTTGCTCACCTCTAATGATGCTCTTGAGAATGTTTTGTTGAACAAAGGTAAAGTAGGTGCACCATGCAAGGAGATGACATTGTATGAGGAATTCCTGAATAGAAGCATGGATGAAGTGGAAGAACAAATGCGCTTGAAAATCTCAAGCCAAGAAGCTATGCAAGTGGCCGCAACAAAAGAAGGTAAAGGTGTGCCTATGGTAGAGCTCAAACCTCTACCATCACACCTTAGGTATGAATTCTTAGGCCCAAATTCCACTTATCCCGTAATTGTTAGTGCATCCTTGAATGAAAGCCAAGCTCAAGCGTTATGTTGTGTCTTGAGAAAGCACCAAGGTGCTTTGGGCTATACTATTGATGATCTTAAGGGTATAAGCCCCGCTTTGTGTACACACCACATAACGCTTGAGGAAGGCACCCTTCCTTCTATTGAACGTTAAAGAAAGCTACATCCTCAATTGGGAGAGGTGGTGAAAAAAGAAATCACCAAGCTTTTGGATGCGGGAATCATATTCCCCATCTCAAGCTCTAGGTGGGTCTCTCCCGTTCATGTCGTTCCTAAGAGAGGGGGTATGACCGTATTCAAGAATGAGAGAGGTGAGCTCATTCCGACTAGGACGGTTACCGGTTGGAGGATGTGTATAGACTATAGACGTCTAAATACATCCACCAAGAAGGATTAATTTCCCCTTCCATTAATTGATCAAATGTTAGAGAGACTAACAAAGCACAAGTTCTATTGCTTCCTTGACGGCTATTCGAGATTTTTCCAAATCTCAATCCACCCCGATGATCAAGAGAAGATAACATTCACATGCCCCTATGGGACCTTTGCTTATAGGAGAATGCCTTTTGGTCTTTTTAATGCCCCCACAACTTTCCAAAGGTGCATGATGAGCATTTTTGGATACATGTTGGAGGAAGAAATGGAGTTTTTTATGGATGACTTCTCCGTAGGTGGGGTTTCATTTGAAGAGTGCCTTGTGAATCTTGGGAAATGTTTGTCAAGGTGTGCGAAGGTTAATCTTGTCTTAAATTAGGAGAAGTTCCACTTCATGGTGGAGGAAGGAATACTGCTTGGACACAAAATCTCTCATAAAGGAATAGAGGTGGATAAGGCCAAGATCGAGGTTATTGAGAAGATTCCACCTCCGGTGAATGTCAAGAGAGTGAGATCATTTTTGGGACATGCGGTCTTCTATAAAAGATTTATCAAGGATTTCTCACTCATTGCCAAGCCCCTTAATGATCATCTTCAAAAAGATGTTGAGTTCGTTTTTTATGGTAAATGCTTGGAGGCATTTAATAGGTTGGAGGAAGCCCTAATCTCTACCCCTATTGTTCATGCCCCAAGATGGGATCTATGCTTTGAGTTGATGTGTGATGCTAGTGATTGGGCAATTGGAGGTGTTTTGGGACAACGTGTGGACAAGAAGCTTCATGTGATTTACTATATGTCCAAGACACTAAATGGGGCTCTAAAGAATTACACAACAACGGAAAAAGAATTATTGTCCATTGTTCACTCTTTTGAGAAATTCCGATGTTATTTATTGGGTTTCAAGACCATTGTCTTAACGGATCATGCCTCTCTCAAGTATCTCTTTATCAAGAAGGAGTCCAAGCCAAGGTTGATTTGTTGGGTGCTTGAACTACAAACTTTTGAAATAGAGATTAGGGATAAGAAGGGTGCACAAAATATTGTGGCGCACCATCTTTCTCGCCTTGACGGTTCTCATTTTGTTCACAATGCCTTCCAAAAGATGTTGAGGAAACATGGGGTTCATCAACGCCCTGGCCTTTCATATCATCCGCAAACGAGTGGCCAAGTCGAGGTCTCTAATTGTCAAATAAAGCTTATTCTTGAGATGACGGTTGCAAGGAATAGAAAGGATTGGTCGGACAAGTTGGATGATGCTCTTTGGGCCTATATAACGGCTTTCAAGACACCTATTGGCACCACTCCATATCGCCTTGTCTATGGAAAATCATGCCATCTCCCGGTGGAGCTTGAACACCATGCTCTGTGGGAAATCAAGAAGATAAACTTTGATTTATAAAGTGCAAGGGAGAAAAGGTGGTTGGATCTTCATGAGCTAGAGGAGCTTAGATTTGATGCTTACGATTGTGCTAGCACCTACAAAGCTCGTTCCAAGGAAGCTCATGATAAGCTTATTGAGAAGAAAGAGTTTTTGTGTTGGTCATAAAGTCCTCCTCTACAATTCAAGAATGAAATTGTTTCCAAGAAAGCTCATGTCAAGATGGAGTGGCCCTTTCTTGGTAAAAGATGTTTTTGCTAATGGTGACGTGGAGATTTCCCCTTTGGATTCCTCATCTTCTTTTAAGGTTAATGGCCATCGGCTCAAGAGATATTTTGATGGAGTGTTTGTTGGTCTTATTCATAAAATGATTCTTTTCAAGCCACCTTGAATGGGTGGTAAACGTCGAGCTAATGACGTTAAACAAAAGCGCTTACGGGAGGCAACCCGGATTCTCACCTCTACTCTCTTTTCTTTCCTTTCTTTTATTTTTCTTTGTTGATTTTTGCTCTTACCTTTCCTTGTGTTTTTGGTTTGTTTTGTAGGTTGCCTTCATTCATCAACTATGGACTTAATGTATTTGATGAGGATGGAAAAAGGAGAATTCGGAGTGTACGGGAGAGGGAACCCCACGGGCTTGGAGAGGCCTCGGGTGCCCTTGCTTTAAAAAAGGGGAAATCCGATCAGGAACTTCCCGCGGTCTCTCCGCGGTCTCCCTGCGGGCGCAGGTGTCTTAGAGAGGTTGCGGGGAGTATTGGAGAGGGCGCAGTGTATTTTGTCAAAAAAAGGATCAGGAACTCCCCGCGGGCACGACAACTTTGGAGAGGGCGCGACCCTTTTGGAGAGGGCGCGACACGAGTTTAAGGTAAAATCGAAGAATTTTTCTAGTAAGGTCTCCCGGTCTATCCGCGGGGGCGGGCGATTCCCCGCTGGCGCGGGGAAGTCGGGAGAGGGCGCGGCTTGCTGGGTTATAAGAGGGCTGGTTTTGCTCCTCTCTCTCTCTCCTTTCTTATTTTTCAATTCCCCCTTATTTTTCCCCTTTATCTCTCTTCCTGCTCTCAAACCCTAACCCCCAAATCATCTTTCTCACACAAATTCACTCAAATTCATCCTTGTTTTCACTTAATTTTCAATCACAATTTCTTTCATACTCCATTTTCATCAAGATTAGTCTCTTTTCTCGTGGTTTTTCGGGAAATTCGAGTCCTTGACGGGATTTTGAGCTTTGTTTGAGTCTTCAATCTTGGTATACTCCTAACCTTTGTTTTATTTTTGTCAATTTCAATTGATTATTATACATTGGTTTCGGTTTGCCTTGATTAAGCATGACCATGATGTTTTTGGTAGTTTGTATGGTGATTTTGGAATTATTTTGAGTGATTTATGCTTATTTTTGAGATGGATTGTTAATGTTGTTGGTTGTTGTTTGGATTTTTGGTTGTTTTGTTGCTTGTAACAGGTACTTTGTAGTTTGTGGTGGTTTTGGGTGGTATTGTGAAGGTGGTTTAAAAAAATTGGTGGTAGTGTTGGTGTTGATTTAGGGTGATTGTGTAGTTTCTTGTGTTGGTTGAGCTTGTGACTATAGGTTTGTTAAGAAAGGTTAAGAGTAGCAAGAAAAATTTTGACCAATCAACCGGCCAATCCTCCTAAGGCCAATCCTCTCATAGCCAACCTTCAAACACTGAACCTCCTCACAACCAAACTCTTCAAGATGATACCCCACCTCCTCCTTTACCTCCTCTCAAATTTCACAATCGGTCTAAACATGTCCCTATCTATAAAAAACTGAAATCCCAAAAATTTAGACCTACCCGCAACTATCTTCCCGATGATATGGTCAAATCAGGAGTTGATGCCGATCTTGACATCTTACTCCGTAAGCTTGGTTTGGATGAGTTTGTAAAGTCATCTCCGCGAACCTATTTGGAACCGTGCATTGAGTTTTTCTCCACCTTTGAGTATAATAGGGCGGGGGATACCGACTATATAATCTCTTTCAAACTATTCAATTCCAAGTATACCATGAACCTTGCCGAATTCAATAAAGCCCTTGGCTTCAACCCCAATACCGATATCTTTGAGCCCTTGGTTTCCCCTCTCAAGTCCGATTACAATGAGGTTGCATGGTGGAGAGCCATTGCTAAAATGAAGGTGTTTTACTCTAAGAATTCGCTTGCTAGCGAGATCATTCACCTAGCTCTTAGAATTCTTCATCGGGTTTTGGCTATGCCGTGTTTAATAAGCAAGATCTTAGGAAGCTTTTGAGGGAGGAGATCTTAGTTCTTTGGATGGATACAAGGCCGGATTTGGGGCCGAGGTTGAATTTTGGGTATATTTTTATGAATTGTTGCCAGGTAATCATTAATGGGAAGAAAACGGGTGAGATACATTGTGGAGGTATGGTTACTAGATTGGTGCATTATTTCAAGCAAGAACGTTTCTTGAGGTCTTGCACTCCGGTTGGAGGGAGTGAAGACATGTATCTAGATTTGAAGCAACTTAACCCTTTGCGCTTCTGTAGGGAATATTTCAAGCTTTAAACCCCCAGCTTGAACCCCACTGTGATCATACACTAAAGTACGGTGGCGTCCAAAGGGAAAGAAGCTAGAGCAAAAGAGTCGCCAACAAGTTTTTTTTAGGAACTTGTAAACCGTTTACAAGGTGAAGGTTACACCCCTTAACGATCCAGGAGATCGTCAACTCCATAAGGCCTTTAACCAAATAGGGTTCGGGGATGAAGGTACAAATCCAACCTAAAAGAGATTGAACATGCCCTAATAATAAGCCTCTACTTTATTCTGAACGTATTCATGTGCGCTTTCTGACTAACATGCAATCAATAGAATTACCCTAAACCTGTTTATCTATGTTGGTTGAATATTAATGCACAAATAAAAATATTATTGGCGATCACTTGAATTATAATCAAATTAACCCTAAAAAAGATCATTAATTATCTTATTAAGCGTGATTACAAGTACCAATTCCCTTTAAACATGAATAAAAGGTGTGATCAAGCAATATATAAATTTAATCAAGAAACAAAATAATAATCAATTATAACCATAAAAATAATCATGTTAATAATAAAGAATAATAATAATAGCAAGATCCTAGGCATGATGCTAACAAGATTAATAACAAACCCTAGCATGTCACTAAATAATAAAAATCAAATCTTTAGCCCTAACATGATACTAACAATCATAAATATTAGGAAGAACATAGGAGGTATCATAGAAATCATAATTGACATTATATTCTTTACCCTAAACATGATACTAGGATGCAATAAATCATCCTAACATGATACTAGGAATCATAATAACAACTTAAGCATGATTTCTATATCATAATAACAATGTAAACAATTAAAACACTTACTTGGATGCCTCGTACCTCTTTCTAATAACGAAATACACGCGTTAGTAACTTCAAGGAAAATAATAAACAAACAATTAAATTAAATTAAATAATTGAAAGAGAGATTTAGGACCAAACCCTCAGAAATTAAACCTTTCACGTCTAGGGCGAAGGCAACTTCAAATATGGCTAGGTGTATCAAAGTCTAATGAATGCAGAATTTTGTATTTGAGGAAAGCTAGTTTAGAAAAGAGAGAGAGAGAATAATGAATAAAATCTTGATGAAAGTTGGTGAATATTGGTGAAAAACTAATGATCGAAAACGGGGTTTTTACGACGTTATTTATAGAGAAAATAAACCAAAAAGATAAAACATCAAAAACAGAGTTCTGACGCGTAAAACGGATGTTAGCGCCAAACTCTGACGTTAGCGCCAGGCGCCAAGGGTAGCGTCAGGTGCTACAGCTGGCGTTTGGCGTTGACTCTGAAATTCACGCGTTTTCTTAAAATCAGATAGAAATAGTCGTACAGGAGGATAAAATTGTATTTTCCTCAAAAACGTTCTTTGATTTTAATTAAAACTCTGAAAAGTCAACAAAAATCAATTTATGAATGCTAATTGAATTAGGAATGAAAAGAACCTTCTAGAAGAATCTAGAAGACTAAAACCATTCCTAATTGCATTAGGAATGATAAATTCATATTAGGCCCTCCTCTAGATCGTTGGGCCACATATAAGGCTCAAACTGGGCCCAGTTTAGTAATTTGGCCATAACTTCCTCAATATTCATCGTAATTGGGCCTATAATATATCGTTGGAAAGCTCTTTTCAAGCCCTATCCAACTACACTAATATTGGCCCCATATCATAGACCAACCAAACTTGATTGGCTGTTTTCTTAAAATAGGTTTTCAAAAACAGATAGAAGAGAAAAGAAATTAAAACTTTCCACAACACTAAACTTTCCACACTTTCACTTCTTTCGATTATGATTCGACGTGAAAGGTACTCATCACTGAATTTGGTTTTGGGGAGACATAAATGGGTGTCTACAACTTCATTACTAGAACTAAGAGAGACGGTGTTTATTCTTTGCTAGTGCGTAATGTACACCATTTTTTACTCCCATACCCGGCTGCCACCTCAATTACTCGAGAGGATACGATTGTTTGGAGGATTCCTATGGACAATGGGAGAGTTAGGGATGATATGGAGGAGGATGATGATGATGTGAATGATGGTGACGATGTTGATGATGATGGAGAAGGTGGAGATGGAGGAGAAGAAGAAGAAAAAGAAGAAGAAGAACAAGAAAAACAACAACAACAGTTTCAACATGAACAACAACAACAACCGCAGCAAAGCAGAAGAAGAAGAAAACAACAACATCAACAACATGACTACCAAGGAGATGCCTATCTGCGTGAGATGGAGGCTATGCGCGAGCATATGGAGCGCATGCAATTGAGCATGCAAGGTATGTAATCCAACCATCAAACCTTGTCTTTTCAAACTAGCGCCCTACATGACGCTAGTGTGCGTAGAATGGAGGTCACTCCTCCGGTGAACTACCCATATGTGCCGCCCCAACAAGGGCTTGTGCCATCTTGGAGTGGTGATAACCTCCCCATGTACTCCTATTGGCCCGGGGTTACACACCCCGATAAGCCAAGGCGTGACTTCCTAGATGTGTTTGGTCATTATGACTACCAGGTTTTAGGGGGGAGGGATTATCAGGGTGACCCCGACTACTACTATGTTCACCCCACTCACCTCGAGCTCTGTATGTAGCCCGAGCCATTTGACAAATTTTCCACATCCTAACTTGACCTTTTCAAGGGTCGTAATGGGTTCCCTCCCGGTTTTAACGGAGGTTGGGATGTGGGTGATGGTGGTGCCGGCCCTAGTGGCCAATAGTTCCCCATGGTTGTTTGATTAACTTTTTGTTTCCTCCCTTTTAGCTTTGCATGTTTTTTAGCATCGTGGTCGATGCCCTAATTTTGTTGGGGGGAATCAAAAAGGATGTTTTAGGGTAGGTTTTGGGCGAGGCACCTTGGACTCCTGGGGAAGTGTTTGAAAAGGCTTTGGTGGATTTTTCTTGCTTCGCTCTTGGTAGTCTAGTGGGTATGATGTTTGTCTTGTTGTCTTGGTATTGATGTTGATGTTTTAAGGTTTCTTTCAATGTTGATGATGGTTTCTTTAGGTTTTTGTACATAGTTTTTAAGTAAGCTTTCTTTTGTTTGCTTTTGTTTGGAAGTTACTAACAATTTCATTTTGTATATAGACCTTTTCTTTTTCTCACCTTGCTTGTAGCTTATGCTTTGGTCTTCGAAGCTTCTTGAAGGAGGTTTTTCTTGCCCCTTGGTTATTGTAGCATAGCTTGGACGCTTGGTGAGACCTTTCTTGCTTTATCTCTTTACTTTTATTCTTGTACTTTTCTTGGTTGCTTAGATTAGGTTTAGTTTTAGGGGAGTGGAACGGTTCGAGGATGTATGATTATAACAACTAGTGTGTTTGGAGTCTTTGGCGATGTGGCCATTTGACTGCTTGTATGTCGATTGGGAAATACGTGTTATCATATTTGTCCTTTCCTTTGTTCTCCTACTTTTCCTCTATCTTTGCTTTCCAACTTTTATTCTCTTTTCTTTTCTTTTCTCTTTGTTCTTGGTTTTGTACATTGCTTTTTGAGGCTTTATTTTTCACTCTTTCTATTTTGACTTGGACTTGTAAACAATGGAGTCTTTCTTTTAAATAATAATCTTACTAGGTGGTCATGGTATGCACGGTTTGAGAATACGTTTGGTTGATTCTAGGATAAAGCATGCCAAGGTAGTTGTCTAGAACTAGGGGGATTATGAAACCAGATTCTACTTGTTTGTGGCATGTTTGGTAGTTGCTCCCTATCTTCGATTTCACAACCTTAGTGAGTTTTTGCTATAACCATGTGAGATTCATACTTTTTCAAGCTTTCAACATATTCTTGCATGAGCGGCATGGATCCTTGACTTTTGCAAACCTAATCTAGAATCTTAACGTATGATTCCTAAGACCGAGACCGAACCACCTAGGGAGGACAAAGGCATCTTTTCGGGGAGGTATTTTTCCTTTTTCTAGGATAGTGTCCTTCTTTTTACTTATGGTTTTTGGGATACATTTGCCTACTTGCTAGCCCTCTGAGCCTGTTTCCCTTCTTTTCAAGCCACATCTTTAGTTCTTGAGGCTTTTGTTTCATTTTCATTTTCATTTTTCGTTTTTGTGAAGCAATGGTCATTGTTGTTGAATATTGTAGTCTATAAGTTTGGAACTTGGTTCAAGTTTATGAGCAAGTTTGTGTTATATATACATTGTGAATAATGGCATATGTCTAGTAAAAAGCCGTCCCAATTCAACAAGGCAAGGAGAAAATAAAAACATGTTTGAAAATAAAAGCCGTCCAAAGTTAAAAGAGGCGAGGACAAACACTACTAAGAAAGAAAACAAAAGAGAAAACAAAAAAAAAAGTGAAAAATGCAAAAATATTTTTGTGAGTACTCTTCCGTTTTGAGCATTGAGGACAATGCTCCATTCAAGCTTGAGGGGGAAGCGTTCTCACGATTTTTGTGTATATGTTTGTGATCTTAGCTTTGAATAAGCTTGGGGGTGTTGGTATTTTTGTTTGGTGATTGCTTGGTTATGGTGTAAAGAAATGTGCAATCTTTCCTTCACAATTTAGGGTAACCACCAAATTTTAAATTTAGCCTACCTTAACCCTTTTGCCTTACGTTACAATCTTTGCGAAGACCTTTTGACCTAGGGGTTGAGTCATTCATCGGTGGAGGGAATCATGGGTTATAGTCTAAGGAAAGGGGATGCGAATTCAAGATGTCGAGTAGCCCAAAAATTTGATCTTTTTCCGTTTCCTTCGCGGAATCTATGAGATGCTCACTAAGGGGAGTGACAAGGGAATAAACGCGTCGTCAATTGTCTATCCCTAGATCAAATACAATTTAAACAACCTAAACAAACCTAATACTAGTATAAGGCAAGCATAGGGGTCTAACCACAAAGAACGGATAAACACCACCAAATGTTATCGACAATTAAGTTAGTCCAGAATAAGAGATAAATAAACTAAAGTCTAAAGATGCTAAAATAAGAAATAAAACACTAAGGGAAATTTTTTAGGTATAGCATTCACTTGAACATAAACAAAGGCATAGAAATTGAATTAATTATGAACTAAACATGTTCGAATATCAAAGTAAAGGATCCAATCTAGCCGCCTTACGGGGTCAATTGGCTTCTCCTAACATAGCCTCTATGTTTCCACATTAGAACCATATACTAGAAGGTACTATTAAATAACAATCGATAATAATGAACCTTAACTAAGTCAACTTCCGTTCCTTGTTAGCAAAGATTCACCTTCAATCAACCAATAATGTGCACTTGCAAGAAGATTAAAGAATATCAAGCATATAAAGACTTTAATCACAAATAAATCAATTCTAAACCCTAGAACATGCTCAAGATCCAACTACACCACAACCATCCCCTTAATGGGGAAATTACTCACTAATCATGCTAATAACAAGGTTAATTAACAAATAATAAAGAATAAACATGATTAACAAGCAATACTAACAACTAAAATAATAATCAAAATAAAGCAAATAAAAATAGAGGAGAGAGAGTTAGAGATAATCATTGATTGAATGTGAAAGTCTATAGAAAAGATGATCAATTTTTTCTTTAAAATCCAAACTCAACAATGGTAAAACCCTTACTTTTTCTCTCTAAACTATCCTAATCCTAACCTAAACCTAGAGAGAGAAGCTCTCCTAAAACTAATTAGAGAGTAGAATAAATGGTAATTGTTTTCTTCTTTTCTAATTACCCAAAAAAATGGGTACATATACCAAGCTAATAAAATAAAAGAGAAATAGAAAAAAAATAAAGAAAGAAATAAAGTAAAAGAAAAAGGGAAAAATAAAATTAATAAAAAAAAAAGGAAAAGAAAATAACAAAAACCCACCAATCCCACCAAACAATCAGACCCTCTTCTTCCTCTTTGATATTTCGGCAGCTCTTCAATAAGGAAATTATCCCAAGCTTTTCGCCTCACCAAAATACCTTCAGCAATCATAATCATCAAATAAACATCGTTCATCATTATCTCCTACATTGAGCATTAATCAAGGCCGTTTGATTTTTACTAAAATCACGTGGGAAGCTCGTAGAGTGGTTCGGTCGAACCATGGGTTGGTGTGGCCGAACTATGGGTTGGTTCGGTCGAACCATGGGTGTGTTCGACCACACCTCTTCAAATTACAAAACCTCAAAATTTTCTGACTCGCACTTCGACCGAACTCTTATTGGTTTTCTCGAACTTGATTAATTTTCCATTTGCTCTGATTTTTGGGTGGAAATAGCGGAATCGGGGTGAGTAATTGCGGTGGACTGGTGGCAGTAGGGGGTTCTGGTTGTTGGGTGCGTGAATTGGTTGGTGATAGTGATTTTTGTTGTTGTGCACGAAGGGTGGACGGAGGAGGTTAATTGGTGTGAGTTTTGGTGGTTTATGAATTGGTTGTAGGTGGCGCTGCTGCTGGTTTGTGGCTGGTGGGTGCATGAGGGAGCAGAGGTGTGGCTGGGTTGTTGTTGCGGCTGCTGTGGTTGATTGTGGTGGAGATGGAGCAGGGGAATTGGTTGCAGATTGTTTAGTGGTGTGGTGAAGGTTGTAGGTGGAGCTGGTGGTTGTTACCGGGGTGATTGGTGGTGTTGGTGTTGGTTGATGCGTGAGAGAAGGAAGGTGCGGTTGTGGTGGTTGTTGAGGCAAGTTTGGTTGGTGGCAACAGGGAAGTTGGTTGAGTGAGGGAGCAGGGGAGTTGTTAGGTGGGTGATGGTAGTGGTGGTTGCAGCTCGCGTTGGTGTTTCTTTTTGGCTGGAGTTTGACTTTTGACATGAATTTGGAAACCAAACTCACTTGACTTAAAACCCGAAAACCTACACACAAAACCGAGGAAAGGGATTGGGACAAAGAATAAAATAAAATAAATAAAATAGAAAATAAAAGAAATATCACTAAACTAATAAAAATTAAATAAAACTATACAAGTAAATAAAATGAAATAAATAACAAAATAAATATAAAGCTAATAAACACTATGAAAGTAACAAAGAAAAGGAATGAAATAAAATAAATCAAAAACAAATAAAATACGAAAATAAACTAGAAACCAATTAAATAAAGAAATTAAATTTAAACATACTAAAACTAAGAAATAAACTAGAAACTTTATTAAAAAGAATACAAGAGAATAAAAGGGAAAATAAGGGAAAATAAACACGAAAATAACTGTAAAACTACTCCCTAAGAGTGACATAAATGTCACTCATCAAGGAGATATGAGATTAGTAGGGGGAACGCGGTAACATCGTTTGGGATGAAAGTGGAGTGTGACAAGTAGTTCCTATGCTTAGCATATTTTTGTTTCAATCAACCTTAGGTATCTTATAACGTGCATACCATGATTAACTTTAGAAAGTTGCTATTCATTTGAATTATAGTCACTTTGTAAAGTCCATTTCACAAAGATTTTTGATTAATTGTTTTTCAAACTTTGCTCTTTATTCTTGTATTTTGCCTCATTTTTGCTTCTTTTGTTTGGCTAAATAAGAGTTATAGGTTATCTCTAGGAAACCTTTACGAGAGAATCACTCGTCCTCTAGGGCGATCTAGGGGTTTAAATGGCTTGTCTTTTGTTGCTAAAATGGACCGTGATTCCTACGAAAGTGAGTTAGTGTATATTCTCACCTCCTTCTTTTTTTTTTTTTTTTTAATAAGCCCTTCTTTTTCCTTTTCAGCCTTTGTTTTGCTCGGGACGAGAAAAAGTCTAGCTTGGGGGAATTTGATGAGTGTCATTTATGGCACTCATAGGGTAGTCTTTTAGGATGATTTCATCACTTTTTTATCTTATTTTTGGTCCTTTTTCCTTTAGTTCCTCCCTTTCAGTCTGTCTTTGTGTTTTTCGTGTTTTCTTCGAGTTTTCCTTTTATTTGGCGCTTATTCCCTTTTATTCCTTTCCTTTGTTTACTCTTGTACGTACCTAGGAGTTGTCTTTGAAAAGGGATCAAAATGAGCTATATTGACTAAACAAGGAGGAAGCAATCTGCTCAGAGAGGGCTTGGAGAAGGCTCAGAGAGGCCTTGGAGAGGGCATCAGCTCATGCCAGGTTGCCGCGGGCACGACACTGGAAGGCCGCGGGCGCGGGCTCGATTGCACCAAATTAGCCAAAATCGGCCTGGAACTCTCCGCAGTCTGGCCGCGGGTAGATTGGAGGGAGCGCTCCAGATTAGAGAGACCGCGGCCCTTGGATTACTCTTTGGGAGCAGGGGATTCGCCGCGCCCTTGCCGCGGGCGCGGATGTTGCCCAGACAGCCCACAGAGTTTGTTATGGGCTTGGAAAGGGCAGGGGAATCCTATTTTCCTTCTTTGCCTATAAATACACTTGTAATTCCTTTTTGAAAACAAACTTTTAGATAATTTTCATTAGCTTAGTTTTAGAGAGGAAAGTAAGAGAGAAGTTAGAGAGAAGTTCTTGGTTTTGAATTTGTATTTCCACATTGGTTCAATTGTGCTTGGATTTATTCATCTTCAATCATTAATGTTAGTGAGAATCTCTTCTTGTAGGTCATCTCTTTACTTCTTTGTTTTAGATTCATGTTTGATTGGTTGATTTCCTTGAATTTAAATTTGATATTGTAGTTGATATTGTTTTCTCTTGATTTTTATTTAGAATGATGATGAATGCAATTTCTAGTGATTTGTTCTTGAGTTACACCATATTAGTGAGTAGATTAGTTACTAGGGAGAAGGGAAGCATGCTTGATTTATAATTGGAGCTAGTTGATGATCATTGATTGATTGAATTGTTGCAATTAAATTAGTTGACATAGTTTTGCATGTGATTAATTAGATTAGGAGTGATCAACCTATAAGATTAATCTAGATTGCATTGCAATTCTTAACGACATGAACAATCAATTTGAGAATTGTGTTAATTGATTGAGTTTGATTGTGAATTTTCTTGATTAGCCATTCATAGTGACCCCTAGCTTAGCCTCTAGGAGATAGCTCTTGAATTCTTTTGATTGCTACTATTTTTTGTCCTTTGCAATGCTTAAATCAATCGAATGATCTATCAATTAGCATGGTTATTGAACTTTCATGTGGAATCTACATCCCTAGTGTTTAGTTTTTTGAATTACTTGATCAATCTAGCTTTGTTACCATAGTACCAACCATTTTCTCCCTACAATCTTCGAAGTAGCTTAATTTAGGCTAAAGTTATTTCCGACTCACTCATTTGGGTTCGACCCTATAATTGCCTTATATACTCCTATTAGGTTTGTTTAGGTTGTTATGAATTGTGTTTGATCTAGGGATAGACAATTGACGACACGTTTATTCCTCTATTACTTGGGCAAGTAGGTCCTCTCAGTAAGAGAAGCTACATTACAAGATTGGAAATGTCCCCCTACTAAAGTAGGGAAGATGACTTTGTAGTTTACAAGGCCTCTCGTAAAGCGAGACTTTAAATGCATGGCCTTGCTCTAATGGATTTTAGAAATCATCTGTTTATTGACAGTCGGACTCAAAATCGAGAAACACTTCTGAACGTAATAAGTATGACAAATAAATCTTACCTTATAGTTTATGAAGAGGCATTAAGCGACATAGGAAAAGGGCTTTACACTAAAAGCAACCTTGTTCGGATGGACAAGTGGGAGATTGAAAGGAATGGTGTGCTTCGAACAAGTGTATTATTCTGATAGTGGGTTCAGAATTATTGGAAAGCTAATATATTCAGTAAGGTCAAGTGATCGAAATTCCTGGGTGGAGGCCGCTTCCGATAAGTAACATTAATTCATAATTAATATTACAGCTTAATCTTAACTGAACCCTTAGGGTCACACCCAAGCAACTAACAAGCCGAAGCGATGAATTAATTCGAAAGGAATTAATGAGTCGACCGAGTAATATATATTTAGACGTCGAAAATTAGAGCTTGGAGCGTCGAAATCGAGCGTTAGAGAATCTCAATTGTCGAGCCAAAAATTTAGGAATTGGCGAGACGAGAAAATGCTTCAAGTAACAAGCAAAAACCCTAGCCACGCAAAAACAAGGGAAGCGCGCCAAATAGGAGTGTACCACGTGGAAGCATACATGGCAGCACGCCATGTAGCGGAACACGTGGAAGCCAACAAATGGAAGCGTGCCACATTGGCAGCGCGCCATGTGGCAGTGTGCCACGTTGGCAGTGCACCAAGGTGGCAGCAACATGTGGCAAAAAGTGGGTCGTGGACCCGGGTGATGGGTCATGAACACGGGCCAAAAGAATGTGGCCCAACCGAACCCAACTTGGGGCTCAAGGTTAGGTAACACATGGTTAGCTCATAATGCATGTGAGTTACCTTGGGGACCAAGTGAGAAAGTGGTCGTCACCTAACCATGTGACACTTGTTACTTGTTCCCGGGTTTATTTAACTAAGGGTTGAATTCATCAATCTTTCCATATGGGATATTTGTTGTGAAAAAGTCCCACATTGAAAGATGAGTGGAATTCACAAGGAAGCTTTCCTTATAAATAGCCAAGGCATGGCTTGGGATTACTTTCTTGAGTAAGAGTTGGAAAAGGGATCACTAGTAGTGAAAACCTTTGAATTCAAGAGTTGAAAAAGGTATCTCCTCTGTGAAAGCCTTTGAACTCAATTACTCGGGTTTTTCGGTCGGATCTTGCTAACCCCAAGACATTGGACCTAGTCGATGTTCGTGTTATGGGTGGATCATCGTTGGAGGCTTCATAATTTCAAAGTTAGCTTTCAAGTAAGAGTCCTAGTGGTCGGGCGAGTGCGGTTTTATTTTTTGTTAATTATGTTTATGGTTTTATTTTTTGCGAGTGCGGTCTTGTTTTTGGGTTTGTTTCCGCGGTGAGTCGGACTCACCAAACCCCAACAACGGTATATTGTGATGCATCTTCTACAGGAGAAATAAACAGATGGCAAGAGGATGTTGATACAATAGAAAGAGACCTTTATTGTGTAGGTCTTGGCTTTGAAGATGAGAAGGTGGAGATAAATAAGCAAGCTGCAAAAACTAAGCCTATAGTGAGAGTTCCACCTGATCGCGTTGCAATTGCTCAATCTAATGACAACTTAAGGCAAACAAAGGTCAAAAAGGGGTCCCTTGTGAGCAGTAGCGAAGAACCACCAGTTCACGCCAAGGAGGATCCACCCGATAGGGTGAATTGGCGCCTTACATGGCGTGTCAAGAAGCCGAGTCGTGGTCTAAAAACTGCTCGACCGGGTGAGGAACCACCCAACCAGGTGATAGGCCAAGGGTCTTAACTTCTCGACAAGTGGTAAGAGGGTCGTGCGAGACCTAGGTAAATCAGCGCTTTGCAGGAGGCAACCCGTAATTTCTTGCTTTTTTGTCTAGCTTTCTTTCTTTTTCTTATGATAGGAAAGAGGGGGGAGTTTAATGAATTTATTAAGTTTTTTGTACAGGTTGAAAGGAAAGATTTTGCCAATTTTGGAGAAAAGAGAAGTAAATAATCGTACTCATAAGGCTGTAGCGCGCCCAACCGGGCGCAAGAGCTAAGTAGAAAAATCACCAATTTCCGCCCGAACGGGCGAAGATGCCCCCAACCAGGCGCGAGAGTTGACGAGTACGAATATTTTTATCGCCCAACCGGGCGCGAGAGTTAAGAACAATTAAGACGTTTCATCGCCCGACCGGGCGCGATGGCGCCTGACCAAGCGCGAGAAGAAGAAAAATTAAAACGTTAGATCGACCGACCAGGCGTGAGCTCGGCCGCTTCTTTTTTTCCTTTCTTTCTTTTTTCTTCTTCTTCCTCCTTCTTTCTTTTCCTATCCTTTTCTCTTTCCTCCATTGATTCTCTCTCTACAAACTCAATTTTCTCTACCTCTTCTTTAAGATTTCCTCTCCATTTCTTACCCAAATTCAAAAATAATAACATATTCTTACTCCTCTCTTCATCCTCTACATTTCTACAACAATTTTCCCATTTTAAAACAAATTTTTACAAACCCATTTTAACAAATGTCATTAAAGAGGGCAAGATCACTACATGGAGGAAGTTCTAGTTCGAGCCAACAATATGATCCGGAGTTGCAGCTTCCACATTGGACAACCATTCGAATCACTACTCCAACACAAAAAGAACAGCTCGAAAATCTCTATGAGGGTGAGGTCATCCCTTCACGGAGGTTACACCGCCCTATTCTCGAGTCTTTAGGCTTATTTGATTATGTTAGACGATTCATGAACTATTATGTTAGACGATTCATGAACGATATAGGAATGAGAAAATTTGTTAATATGCACTATCCTACGTATCGTGAATTGACATGTGAATCTTGTTCCTCTTTGAATGTTGTAAATAGTAAAAATGGGCCGAATTTATTTTTAAAGCTGAAGAATAGGAATATTAGTTTAACTTATGTTACTTCTGTAAATTATTTGATTTGGAATCTGAATTGCCTCACCATTGACATGCCGAATATAAAATGGATGATGTTTACCGTGTTTTAGCTGGTTTGTCGGCCCCTAACGCCTAACATGCTAGTGCCCAACCTATCCATCACCCTGTTCCTAAATTATGGCAAAGATTTTCGGGTGTTGGGTTTTTAAGTAGGAACAAACCACATAATGCGCAAACCAACAAACTAGCTGTAATTGGACATTTTGTGTTTGGTTGTGGTAAACTGAACATGGGTAGATATATTATCCACCACCTGAGTGGACATGCCACGGCTAGTACCCTTATTAGGTTAGGAGGCCTAATTACTAGGATAGCAATCAAGAAAGCCAGGTTTGTTGAGATTAAGCCTCATGGTCTCACTACTTGTGGGGCGGACACTTATATGAACACTAGGCACCTTAAGGACTTGGGTTGGGTGAGATTGGATGGCCAACAAATCCCCCATTAGTGTGTTAGGTTAGGAGCTGAGAAACCATTGCATATCTTTCCCCTGCCTAACCCCAACTTGATTACCTTTCCCCCTGGGCAAGATTCTTACACATATGACATGCTAGGTGCCCACGCCCGGGGTCAAGCATAGCCCGTACCACCACCACATGAGCCCCAACCTGAGCTTGTGGTGATACCATCACCGCCACATATGCCTCACATCTTTTCACATCCCCCTAGGAATGAATCTAAGTCAGTTTGGGACCTATAGAGTATAGGTCAAGCCATAGGACGTATAGAGCATTCACAGGGTGACCATGGGAGGATGGTTGGCTCCTTAAATTCACGATTAGGGTACCTTGAGAGGAGCCAGGGTAGGGCTCTATATCCCATGTACGATGATTATGCTCGTCGACTATGTTACTTGGACTCGGATGAATTGTCAAATTAGACACGGGTGTCCAAGCATCGGACTCGCCCATTTTCTTGATAAAAATTGTGTTTTTAGTTAAAAATGAAGTGTCCAAGTGCCGGTGTCAGTGTCGACACGGACACGTGAGGTTAATGAAAGAGTCCGAGTAACATTTCTCATCGGGGTAACATTCCCGACAATGCTATTTACCCTGATTGGTTTTAGCCCCCACCCAGGGATACGATAAAGATCCCACCGCCCGTGGTATTTATACTGACTATTCATATTTCCACGGTATGGCCATGACATTCCTTTTAGGGGATCGGCGGGGGGGGGGGGTTGGGGGGGTTCACCCAAACTATTTTGATGGTAGCTCTTGTGGTGCAGGTGGCAGCGGTGGAGGACTTGGCTCCATGGATGAGGATGATGAGGATTATCAATGTTGGGCTAATTCCCGAACCAATTCTATTAGGACATTGTCTAATCTTGGCTTGGGGGAGATTTTTTGATTTGGTATCTTTGTTCTTCTCTTTCTATAATTTTGTGTGTGTTTTAGTATAGATTTATTTCTTTCTAGTGTAGTTTTATTTCTTTGATAAAAATGAAAAACTACAAAAAAAAATTGAAAAATTAAAAATTAAAAAATCCAAAAATACGTTCCAATTAATTGTAAATCATGCTTCCCTGTGCCCCATACTTGAAAAATGTTTTGATTCTTAGTATATGATGATGAGCATTGTGGATAGGTTAGCCATGATTTGAATTTTGATTGCTTAGATGCCTTAACATGCGTCAATTTTTCCCAACTACTTGTGAATATTGTGCTTGACTAGTTGATTTGGTAAGGAATGTGTGTTAGTTCTTAAGTATTGGTTTGCAACTTTAAGTAATGTTTGTATGACTCATTATTATGAACATTGAGGAGGACGAAGACATTTATTCTTGTAGGTGACCTTCAGATGATTTTTGATACATTTGTTCCCTTCTTGCTACCCATGTTGTTGCCTTGACTTTTTGTTGTTTATTAGGCACATTACAAGCCGATTTACCCCATTGGTTACTGTAGACACCCAAATGTGTCTCCCCAAAACCAAACCCAGTAATGAGTATGTAGGGAATTATAGGTACTACGCAGCGCAAATAAACATGAATCATATTCATACAGTACCTAATCCCAAGATCTAACGCAAAACACATAAAGAACATATAATCGTACCTTTGAAGCGTTATTCCACGTGCGATCGAGCAAGAACAATGGGAGATAAATTACCCCAAGCGTGATTCCTCTACTTAGTCCACGAGCATGGATTAAACCTCCACTAATGCTTGTTAGTTGTGACTTAACACTTCAATCAACCTTCAACGAAGATTTAAGCCACGAACACACCACAACGCCACCCACGCGCCACCACACGCGCCACCTGGGGAGGAGGGCCGTACGGACAGGGAGGAGAGATAAAAGGCCGAGTAGAGAGAGAGAGAGTTAGGGTTTTTGGGAAACCTGGTTGCTTGTGTGACAATTCACTGTATGTCAATCGTTGTGTCATGAAACCCTAGGCATGGTTTATATTTATAGATCATATCTAGAAATAAAACCATGTCATTCCAAAACCCATTAGACTCTTCTAACTATCCAAGCCCAATTATCAACATGGTATGTCATGAACTCATGAGGCCCAATAATGGGCCTCTAACTTGTTTAACCCAATACTCTTATGTGTGACCTTGTAGGATCCATTCTATAAGGCTTTGGGCTATTAAGCTAGCCCAAAGATCAATTATCATATCTAGCACCAAACATTGACGACCCTATAGAATGAACTTATTATCTCTATAATAGTGATCCTTGATATATCTAGTAATTGCACTTATCGAAGACATAACTCCTTCAATCTCCCACTTGTCTAAGACAAGTGCGCAATATTCAAATTCCTTAAGTCAATGTGTGTCGATTTGATAATATGATTGCATCTCATGTCGTGATCATAGTAGTCTACAAATCTTTTCTTGAAAACTGAGTGAGATTCACAGAACAAATGATTACTATGTAATGCATTTGAGCACAGCCATGCATTTTTCTTAATTCTCCCTCGTCAAGGGCCAAGACACATTCCTATTTAATAGGTAGACTCAATCCAATCTTGTGGCAACCAAAGCTCCCACTCAACTTCTGAAATAACCGGGAAACACCCTTTATAATCTCCAGTTACGGGCAGACGTTTGAGTGTACCACAACCATAACATCCATTGAATGAAATCAATGTTCCACTCATGTCAAAGGATTCCACTAATATATCCGGAAGCTCTATACTTGAACTTTAAAGTAGGTCTATAGTTCAATCATGCATCATTCTTGCATATCCATGTGATTGACCGAGCTTCACTATGCTCCTATAGCCCATGAAACTGCGCTATCCAATCAATCTTAACATGCTAGTCCATTAATTGAAATCATTTATGTCCAGTTTAATGATTTCGAACCAGGAACTTAAATAATATATGAATTTAGTTCACCTGTGGGGTTTCATTCACCAGGTCATCAACCTGATGAGCCCATCAATTCATAATTATTTTAGACATTTTATTTAATATTGAAACCACGATTAAATAAGATTGAAACTTTGTTTCAATTGATAACCATAATTCTGCAAATGAATGTATTACATATGTAACTTGTTTTTGTCCAAAAACAAATACAACTTCTAATTACATCATTTGCCTCAATCCAGTTTCATTAGCATGTTTCTCATGCTTTGGAAATGGAAGGGGTTTAGTAAGTAGAGTTCATGAGATATTCTCATAAACATGAATTTTGCAATTTCGAAATTTTATAATCATATTCATCTCAATACATTAAGAATTTTCCTTCGCCCTTTTGCAAGGAACTTAGTAATTTCTAATTTGTATTCCAACGTTACATAGGATCTCGATTGAAATCTATCATCACTTGTTCTTAAAAGACATGTGAATCAAATAGACGAGTATAGTCCATGACATGCATGATGCATCCTTTGTATATTGCATGAGGATCATCACTCTAAACCTTAATTTCATCAACCTTTCTCAAAGCATTGAATTATTAATCAATGTGTCATGTTACATGGGACTGAAACTCCTTTCAATATAATGTTGAACCTTATAAGAATCTTATCAATATAATTTTCTTAACCATAACTCAAACATCCATCAAAAACTATCTCTATAGATTTTGAATCCCAAATGTACTCATCATTCTCTTCAAGGTTTTTCATACAAAATGCATCTGCCATTACTTGACCCTTCAATCAATGAATAATTTCTCTTTATACTAGACCAAGAAGACTTCATAGATCCCACTAAACATCTTGTACACACAAGAAATTTTCTTCATTTTACAGAACATCAAACGATTTGATTTACTCACAAAATTAAGAACAATAACTCCATGATGCTATGCATCCCTAGGATTATTGGATCTTTAAAATTTTGATTGTATCATATACAAATCTTCTTTCATGAACTATTTCAATAAAGTGTTTTGAAGTCCATCTACCAAATATTATAAGGTAGTAATCACTAAAATATCTTTAATAGATCTTTCCAACATGACTAATATAAAGTTTTCATTGTAGTCATAGTCATACTATGAATTAGTTGAATCCTTTAATAAGTCTTTGCTTTAGTTAGAAAACATTTTTCTTTCTTTTCTGTTTTTCTTATAATGGGTCTCACCCAATTAGGCAAATTATTCAAGTGTCATACACTTGCTTACATACTTAGAATCTATTTTAGATTTCCTGGTTTTAAAACCACTTGGAGTTATTACTCCCATTACACTTAATGAGACCACGCGTTGTCATTTGTAACATGAGGTGAATCATGCTCATATTGTTGCTTTGATTCGATTACTTCTCAAATTTCTTCAAGATTTTCGAAATCATTTTTCTTGAACTCTTTCAAGGCTCTCGAACTTTCGAGATTCTTATACTCCCACTTGCCTTTTTGAGGAGGCACATTTAGCATAGGGTGAAAAAACCATGGTTTAAGCCATGTTTGTTTGTTGCTTTTTCTCGAACTCTTTCAAGATTTATACTACTCCCACTTGACCTTTTGGAACAATTTCCATAAAGGCACCTACTTGAGCAACATACATTTTGTGCTAAGTATGATTTGTGTAGTAGTACCCTGTGCTCTGTATAGGAATTGATCGTGCATTAAACGATTTAATACAACTTTTATTCCTTGCTTCGTAGAAAGACTTAATAAAAACTTTTTTTTATCCATATCACATATGAAGCCTTTGCTACAATTTGATTTGACCTATGTAGTTTGTTTAGTTTTGTAGCTTATCTTAAAAGTATATCCCCTTGAATAATGGTTGGAAGATAGGTAATTTTATCCATTATCAAAATATATCTAATATAGATTGATAGCTCCCTTCATAAACACTTCACAAGGTTTCTTTCGGACTTTGTCGTAAAACGATTTCACAACTCTTGGATGTTCATCAAGGTCTTGGCTTAAATTTTCATTATTACGATCATATCACAATACTTTGAATGTGTTGGCAAGTATATTTCTTGACTTAAATTTTCACAATTACAATCATATTGTAATGTAATCATTATCTTGTCAAGTATTACTGAACTTCATACCGAACCTTTTTAACTTTTTCAGTATTTTTATTTCCATGCTTCAACTAAGCATAAATAGTGATCATATCACAAATGAAGTTTCATTGTCCGTCTCTAGCCTTTGAACCTTTGGTTTTCTTACATCGATATGTATTCAACCTTGAGTCCTCATCATCATTTCTCTAAATGTTGACGTTGTCAATACTTTCAAATTAGAATGATATTTACATTTATCAATGGATTCATAACCCAATGATATTGAAAGTCCATCCCTTTGGATCTTCCGCATGCAATGTTCATTTTCATTCGAATTAATTGACATTTTAGAGACAATTTATATATATAGAAATGGTTTAATTATATCTATCATATAGAACTTTGAACCTATTTAGGAATCTTAAAACACATTATGACTCAATGAAGCATAGAATAACATTTATTCCACGTTTTTGAATCTTTGATGCTTAGTCATTACTAACATTGAATGGTGCTTTTATAATGGCAAGAGTGAATATCATTTATTTAATTCTAGCCAATGACAAGGTAAGGTGAAATATAGGCTATACTTGTAAAGTTGCAACTTTTGCTTCCAGACTCGTAGACTCTACTTGTGAAGTAGCAACATTTGCTTCTAAACTTGTAGATTTATTTCTCCTTTAGCCATACTTCTTCATTTAGTTCAACCTCATTCTCAATGAGAGAACTAAACAAGACATCATATGTCCAAGAAGTATCAATGTGCTAAATCAATTTCTATAATATACTTCTTAAATTTCGGAACATTTCCATTCTTTTACCTTCCAACTATATGAGGTAGTTTCTAATCAATTGGAATTGGTCCATTTAATTTAAAACATTTGTTGTTCATAACAATTTTTAGCATGTAAGTAGTTCTAGGTTTGAGAAGTAGCAACTTGTTTGCTTTTCTTGGCCTATAACTTCTTAATGCAATCCTCATATATTCCTAAACCTTTCCCATTTGAGCCACTTAGAACACTTCTCTTAGGTTCAAAATGATGCTTTGCTTAACTACTTTAAGCACTTTTCATGATTTTGCTAAGTCTATTCAATCATTATTTATAAAAGAGTTTAATCAACTATTTAACTCTTATATAAAGTGGATGAAGAATAGCGTCATTTGAACAACTTTTGATCATAGTGATTTCCAATCACTTTCTTATATTCAATCATATTGAAGATAAGAGATGTTATTGGAATTTATACTTGTCTTTTAGAGGGTTTGTACCTCCCATCTCATTATATCCCTTGAAACGCTTTTCAAAATGAAGATGTGTTGGCATTTTACTCAAACATTTTGAATAAAACCAACCTTAAACATGTGACATGGATTTCTAAAACTTGCCTTTTAGAACCATCTTAGCGAAATTGGAATATAGGTTTATGGATTATCTTTTAACCTTTTGAGAACGTTTCTCAACTTTATTTCCAATCGAGGAGATTATATATAAAATAAAATTAGAACGACATGTTACTTGTAAGTAAACGCAAAATTCAATTATGTTTAATAAAAATTTAAAGTGCCATAAGCGAATTAAATTGGCAACTTTAAAGCATTTATTCAATTTTAATTGATCCCTATTGAATAAAATGATTCCAAGATCCTTTATTTGTGCAATGATTGACCGGACTTTGGCCCTACCATCAACCATTACATTTTCACGGTGAGTAAACTCTTTACTGATTACAACTCTTTGTAATTCTTGGTTGAATAATTAACCATCACATGTTTAATTATTACCCTTAGCTTCAAGGTTCTAAACTCTTTAGGTAACCTTGTTGAGTATAACAAATCAAAAGTGTAAAATTTGTTTTACCCCCACTCCCCTAAGATATAATATGACACCCTGCTTTGGCATGTCCCATCATAAATATCGAAGGTTTCATCGGGTTTTTAATTGGAAAAGCAACCTCAATATTACCGGGACCTAGATTTATTATGTTGTGATTAAATAGTGAACTCTAGAGCATCATCACAAAACATCAATAAAATCTAACATGCATAATAAACTGAATGCATAAACAAGACATAGCATGGCCCCTAATCCTAAGAAACTAATAAAGCAAAAAAACTCCCACTTGAACCTTCATGGATCTCATCCACCTTGCTCCTTTGGGCCTTCACTTCATGGGCTTCTTGGATTAACTGTAACCTGTAATTTTACTCTATTCTATCTACTACTTAAATAAAATGAAATAAAATTACAAAAATAGTTTATCGGTACGTAGACCGTACTAAGATTACAAAAATACATCACGATGCGCAGATCGTATTTAGCAATCTACTGGGTCATACTAGTCATTATATAGCAGTAAATAATATCATATATTATAAAGTGCCACATAATAAATCACTCATCATGCTTTCCTAAACTACAACATCTTCGTTCACAATTAAGGAAACATGGCACCAAATATCTCATATTTTAATTAATGCAATTAGATAATATCATATATTATTCATGACCATAAATAAAATATCATATATTCTAAATTAGTCATGAGATAGAATCAAATCTTATTTTAATCTTAAAAGATAAATCATATTTATCCTCAAAGATTATCATAACAATGTTAGGAAATTCTATCCTAATTACTAGTCAATCACAAAATTTTAAATCAATTATATCCAAAAATAATTATGGGATAATCACATTATTTAAATCAATTATTATCCTTTTGGAATATGCTCAGAATATCCTAACAAATCTTATCCAAAATTAACCACTTCAATTATGGATAATTACCAATTTAACAACTTTGAATATGGATAACATCAAATATAACAACTTTTGAAAGATTTGACTTTATCCTAAAATTAAATATTTTATCCAAATAAAACCAATTTTATCTTTTAAAATAAAAGATCATATTTTCAAAATATTTTATCTTATCCAAAATAAAACTGATTTTATCCCAAAATGATTCATAATTATCTTGAAATAATTTTCAAAACAATTTTTTTTTTTTGAAAATTGTTAACCACTACACCGGCCACCGTGGTTGGCCAGCCAAAGCTAGCTACGGTGGCTGGCTGCCAACAGCAGCCACTGCCGCAAGGGCAGCAGCGTGGCTGGTAGCTGTGGCAGCAGCCGTGCAACGTTTGCACGCTGCTTCCCACAGCCACCTAGGATCGCCGCCCTCCCCTCCCTCCCCTTGGACTGCCACCAGGTCGGCAGCCGCTGGCGGCCTCAAAACCTTTTTTTTTTCAATTTAATTAAAATAACATTTATTAAAATTAAATCAAATCAGTCCAAAAATTAAAATTAAATCAACATTCAATCTTAAAATTAGAGTTTATCATAAAATCAATCCCAATTTAATTCTAACTTTTAAAATTAAATTGATCATCATACATAAAACATTTTTATGCATAAATCAATCCGATTAAAATTATGAATCATAAAATAAACCGAATTAAGTCAAAATCAAGCACAAAAATCATATTTTTGGGCTAGGATTGTCGAAAAATTCAAAAATTTTGGGTTAGGGGGCTCGAAATTTTCGAACATATTAGGGCTAAAAACGGTCATCTTTATGGCTATTTGAGCATAATTAAATCACATTTAATCGATTCCAAAATTTTAATCACATTAAAAATAGTAATTGAACTATAATTAAATTAATCTCCCTCTTAATTGAATTAAAATTGTGGACTATCAAAAAATTAAAGTCAATATGCGTAAATGCAATAGGCTAACTGATACCACTGTATGGAATTATAGGTACTACGCAGCGAAAATAAACATGAATCATATTCATACAGTACCTAATCCCAAGATCTAATGCATAACTCATAAAGAATATATAATCGTACCTTTGAAGCGTGATTCCACGTGCGATCGAGCAAGAACAATGGGAGATAAAGAACCCCAAGCAGTGATTCCTCTACATAGTCAACGAGCATGGATTAAACCTCCACTAATGCTTGTTAGTTGTGACTGAATACTTCAATCAACCTTCAACGGAGATTTGAGCCACGAACACACCACAACGCCACCAACGCGCCACCACACGCGCCACCCAAGGAGGAGGGCCGTACGGACAGGGAGGAGAGAAAGAGGGCCGAGTAGAGAGAGCGAGAGAGAGTTAGGGTTTTTGGGAAACCTGGTTGCTTGTGTGACAATTCACTGTACGTCAATCGTTGTGTCATGAAACCCTAGGCATGGTTTATATTTATAGATCATAACTAGAAAAAAAACCATGTCAAGTCCAAAACCCATTAGACTCTTCTAACTATCCAAGCCCAATTATCAACATGGTATGTCATGAACTCATGAGGCCCAATAATGGGCCTCTAACTTGTTTAACCCAATACTCTTATGTGTGACCTTGTAGGATCCATTCTATAAGGCTTTGGGCTATTAAGCTAGCCCAAAGATCAACTGTCATATATAGCACCAAACATTGACGACCCTATAGAATGAACTTATTATATCCATAATAGTGATCCTTGATATACCTAGTAATTGCACTTATCGAAGACATAACTCCTTCAGAGTATCTTTCATGTCATTTCATTATCGAACAAAGGGAAAGTGTGAAAAGTCTAATGATGAGGATGTTTTATTAAAATATCAGTTCTTTCTGTTTTTGAAAAAAAATCTTTTCTTACCTTATTTATGAAAAACGAGTATTCCAGTTTAGTTTGGTCCATGATAAGGGTCCATAAATGGTTTAGTTAGATGGGTCTTGAAAATACTTTTCCAACGATATATTATTAGCCCAATTCCGATGAGTAATGAGGAAGTAATGGCCAAAATACTAAATTGGGCCCGATTTGGTTTTTATATGCGGCCCAATGATCTAGGGGAGGTCCTATTATTAATTATCATTCCTAAAGATATTAGGGTTGATTATAGTCTTCAAGAATATTCTAGAACTTTCTTTTAAATACTAATGGAGTTAGGGTTAATAATTATGTTTCAACGAGTTTGAAACTGAATAAAACTACTTTTTAGAATCCTTGTATTGTACGAACTGGAATATATTCCGATTTTATTTTCGTGCTTCATAATATTTATCCAAATTTTATATGGTTGGATATATCTTGAAATTACCTTTCCAATGATATATTATAATATTCATTCCGAGCTATAACGAAAAAGATATGAATGAGACATGAAACTCTATCCAAAACTGACACCCTTCCACTATTTCGGTAATATGTTTTTATCTACAAACAATTTTAATCTGATTCTAATTGGGTTGGAAAGTAGACTTCAAGATCTTTCTAATGACATTTTATATGGTTTTTTTTGGAATTTCATCTCAAAAGATATTATAAAAACAAAACGCGTGAAACTGATTATTAGCGTCTGACGCCAAGCATTAGCGCTAAGGCTTGGCGCCCGACGCTAACCTCTAGCGTCTGGCGCTAACATTAAGCGCCTGGCGCTAATTGAGTTTTATACTTGTTGAAACTCTGATTCGTTTTTTTATCCATCCGACTGATTTTCTCTATAAATAGCCTCTTAAAATTCTGTTTTCAATCATCAATTCTCATTAAATATCATCAATTCTCTAATTCTATCTTTCATCAACTCTCATCAAGAAATTCTTGATTCTCTCTCTCTTTTAAACCAATCATTTTACAAACACAATTTATCATACATTAGCACTAGACACACCTAGCCAAGTTCGAAGTTGCCTTCGCCCTAGACGTGAAAGGTTTTAATTTCTGAGGGTTTCGTCCCAAATCTCTCTTTCAATTATTTAATTTAATTGTTTTAATTATTATTTTCCTTGAAGTTACTAACGTGTATATTTTGTTATTAGAAAAAGGTACGAGGCATCCAAGTAAGTGCTTTAATTGTTTTATTGATATTATGATATAGAAATCATGTTTAGGTTGTTATTATGATTCCTAATGTCATGTTAGGGTGTTTTGATCTTCCTAGTATCATGTTTAGGGTAACAACTAAAAATTTCTAATATCAAATATGACAATTATGTTTCCTGCGATGCTTCCTATACTCTTTCCTAATATTCATGTTAATATCATGTTAGGATTAAAGCTTTTATCTTTATTATTTAGTGACATGCTTGGGTTTGTTATTAATCTTGTTAGTATCATGCCTAGGATCTTGCTATTCTTGCTTTAACATGATTATTTTAATTGTGGTTATAATTTTTATAATTTATGATGATTATTTTATTATTGTTTATAATGATTATTATTATGATTATGATAATTTTCTTGATAATTATTATAATTTATTATGATTTTTATTATGTTGTTTTTTATTGTTATTGCTTGATCACACCTTTTATGCATATTTTTAAATGGAATTTGTACTTGTAATCACGCTTAATAAGATAATTAATAATCTTGTTTAGGGTTAATATGATTATAATTCAAGTGATCGCCAATAATAGTTTATTTGTGCATTAATATTCTACCAACATAGATAAACAGGTTTAGGGTTAATCCTATTAATTGCATGTTAGTCGAAAAGCGCACATGAATACGATCAGAATAAAGTGAGGCCTATTATTAGGGCAGGTTCAATCTCTTTTAGGTTGGATTTTTACCTTCATCCCCGAACTACCAATAATGGTTCCAGACCTATTAGAGTTAACGATCTCCTGGATCGTTAAGGGGTGTAACCTTCACCACATGAACGGTTTACAAGTTCCTAAAACTTGTCAGCGACTCTTTTGCTCTATCTTCTTTCCCTTTTGACGCCACCATACATTGGTGTATGATCACAGTGGCGTTCAAGCTAGGGATAATGCTTGAAATATTCCCTACAATGTTTTGGCGACTCCACTGGGGAGGATTTCTATTTTAATTCCTGAAATTTATTTCGGCAATGATTTAGAATGAGTAGATGAGACTCGAAAAGTTCTAAGTATTTCATGTGCGTAATTTTGATTAACATTATTGTCATTATGCATAAAAATATCTCATTGGAAAGACCATCCGTAATGAGTTAAAATGTAGGATTTTTACACGTAGGAAATTTAAGGAATATCTTTCACAACTAGGAACGAAATAATGCTGCGCAAAACTGGAAAATTTTATCGAGCACAGAAAGCTGCTGAGGCATGTAGGAACTAGCGTCAGGAAACAAAGTCTAGCGCCACTTATTTGACTTTAGCGCTAGGCGACAGCTTCTGTCGCCAGGCACTAAAGCCGAATTGTGGTGCCGACCTCTGTTTGCTGGCGCCAAGTTCTTCCAATACCGATCCAGAAATATGCGTTCTAATTTTTACCAGGTTTTTGCACTGTTTGCTCGATCCTACTTCCTGGTTGAGTTTTTCTCACTTTTTTGAAACCCATATGTGTTCTACATATGGACATAACCCTCTGGGAATTCATGCTCCATCTACCTGATTGAACGCTCTAAGCAACAAAGGGTACATCCGAGAATGTTGAATTCACCAAACCATGGAAGCGAGTTTTTCTAAATTCGCGGTGTCCCATCCACTCGCGCCAACCCTTCACGGTTAGGCCTCCGCGCGGTGCATCCGGAAAATTAACCATGGACCCTCTATTGACTAACCCATATCCCGAACTTTAGAGAACTAGAGCCATGGTTAGGTTGCAAACTCATTACATCATATTGTGCCTACTTGACTAATTGTGCATTATTTGTTGTGCATACTCTATGTGTTTTTTCCTAACCGTTTGGTTTGACATGTGATTAAGCCTAAATAAACTAATTAATGACTAAAGGACTTTGCTTAATTAATTGATTAATTAATTTGAGCTAATAAGTATGCCTTAAGTCGAGTCATAGTTCCTTTAAGTCAACCCGGATTTTTATTCCCGTTTACTGCACAAGCGTCAACTTGTTTTGGTCATATCTGGAGTTCTAGGAAGAACTACGAGTCTTATAAGTTATGGATCTGTAGCCCCGAATTTGATCTTTAATTTTGCGTTAGTTTCATCCCAATCAGAGTCACAGATCAAAAGTTATTACTAAAATACCACAGCCTGTCCAGTTTAATGCATATACATGAAGTCTTAACTTAGTCTTTGCTTGAGTCTAGTCACATAGTCTAGCCACATGGTCTTACACAAGAGTCTTAACATGTCACCTACACTCACTACACTTACTAGTCTTGTCACACACTTTGAGTATATGTCACCATGACCATGTCTTAGGCTCATGCATGAGTCGGTTTTTTCCGTTATTTGAGTTGGGGGTACATTCTATTCCTAATTTTCCACATCTCTCCATCTACATGCTTTCTCTATATCACCACCCTCATTTTTCTAATTCTTCTATACATTGCATGTTGAATAGAGTTTGAGTCAAATAATTAACAGTCGATTAATCATGGACAACACCTTTGTTCAAGTCTTACTTTTTGATAAGCCGATACGTCAAAATAGGAAGAAGATAATGGCAACTCAAGAAGAAGTCAATGAACTAAGGAATCAATTGATTATCGTGAATGAAGCAGTGAAGGCTTTAACCCTCAACATTGATGACCCTGTGAAGCAACAACAAATGAACCTTATGCAGGAAAGCTTGAGCAAGCTATCTAGTGACTATAAATTTCAGGGCATTAGTTCACAAGGGGTCTCGCTGGACAAGGAACTTCTTCCGCATAAGTTCAATGCCAACGACATCCCAAAATTCAAGGCAACAGATAACCCTTACTTTCATCTAAGAGCTTTAGAAACTATAATGGACATTAAAGGGATTGATAAGAAAGTCTTTCATTCTTTGTTTTCTTTATCTCTTGAGACTGTTTGTCAACAATGGTTCTTTTCCCTTGACAAAGAGAAAACCTCTTCTTGGGAGTCGATAACAAACTCTTTCATAGATAGATGTAAGTGCAACATTTAAGACGAAACAGACCATATACAACTTGAGATGTTAAAACAAAAAGGAAACGAAGGGTTCACTTCTTTCTTCAACAAATGGAGGGAAACTTCCGCTAACATGGTTAAGGTTCCTACCGAAAAAGAATCTGTGAGGATGTTTATCAAGAATCTCCAAGAGAAGTATTCAAAGCACTTAAAATAAAAACACAACTTGAATACTTTCAAGGCTGTGTATAATATAGGCATTGACATTGAAGATGGCCTTCTGAAAGATAATAGTGCGAGAGGAAAGAAGAACGACCATCCTTCTTCTTTCTCTCCCATTAATGAAGTACATGCTACGAACGCCTCTAAATCAGGAATCCAAAGGTCGAAAAGAGTGTTCACTCCACTTGGTATGAGTTATGAAACAACTTTCGAGAAGTTACACCACAAAGGACTAGTCATGCCTATAGGGCCTATCAAAGATCCAGTTCCAGAAGCCAGGCCACCCAAGTGGGATCCTAATAAGCACTGCAAATATCACCAAGGAAAGGGTCACGATACTAAGTAGTGTTGGAAACTAAAAGAAGCTATTCAGGATCTGATTGATGACAATAAAACTTCCGAAATTTTAGCCATCGTAGAAGATAAAACATCCTTCGATCCTTCACTCCTTATCACACCTGTGGATGAGCCCTTGATCGAGGCAGCTTATATAACCTCTCTTGATGAAGTGGCAATGATCGAGGAGGATGAAAGTATTTTCTTAGATAATACTAGGGAAGACTCGTCAAGTCTAAAAGAGGACATTCAAAAACTGCAAGATGTCATTGCCATGCTCTTAAATATGGTAGAAGGATTAGCAAATCGGGTGATGATTATCGAACAAAATTCTCAGCAACGATTTAATGAAGAACTCAATGCTCCTAAGCCACGGGTAAAACGGACCATTCAAGAATACACACCAATAGGAATGACTTACAATGAAGCTTTTTACTGTCTTCACGATCAAGGTCTCATTCACCCCATTGGTACCAGTCAAGACCCTCCGCCTGAAAAACGGTTTCCCAATTGGGATCCAAAATCTTATTGTTGATACCATAGAGGTCGTGATCATACCACCGAAGTATGTCTCGCCCTCAAGGATCGTGTTCAAGATCTCATTGATTCAAATCTCCTTCATGTTCCCCCGCGCAACAAGAAGGCAAAGATCAGTAACGATAACAACAATGGCTGTAAAGGAAAGAAGAACGACTATCCTTCTTCTTCCGAAAACACCTACTCTAGTAACAGTGTTGGTACTTTCGACCTTAATGTAATCTTAGCCATGGATAATCGAGGATTTTGAAAGCAACTAAGAAAGGATTTCACCCCTATTGGAATTAGCTACGATGATGCTTTCGATCGACTCCATGCAAAGGGACTCATTACTCCTATTGGACCCATTCGAGATCCCCCACTTGAGAAGAGATTGCCTAGTTGGAACCCAAATGTACGCTGCAAGTACCATCAAGGTAGGGATCATACTACTGAGAGCTGTTGGAAGCTAAAGGAAGCAATCCAATATTTGATCGACAATAACGGGCTTCCAATACCTCCAGTCGACAAGAACACCAAGTGATGATAAACACAAGGCAAGAGGCGAGCTGCAACGACAAGATTTCATGACCTCTTTTTTATATTTCTTTTTCATTTTTTCCTCTCCCCAATAAGACTAGTATAGGCACCTTTCTTTTCCCTTAGATTAATTTTGTAGATTCTTTCTTTTCCCCTTTTAATAAAATGAGCATTTATTTCCTTGCATATGATCATCGCATTGCATTGTATTTTAAAAAAAATGTCAAACTAAGCACAAGGTATACCAATGATTTGAGGCACCCCCTGTAGCCACATCATATCACCTTTCACCCTTCAAATATGCAATCCTTTTTCGGTAAACCACTTTGAGCCTCATCTAAAGATAGACCTTTCTTCATCAACCCATATCTACCTAACCTTGGGATGGGAGGTGTGTAACTTATGATATTTCAAAAGCATGAGTGATTTCAAAAGATCAAAATAAATAAATAAGCAATAAAAAAATAATAAGTGTACAAAAGGGCCAGTGTTCCAATGTCTTTGATATGAAAATGTCTTCGATATGAACACGTCTCATATTGTGTCTCTTATCGAGTGCTCGGTACCGTGCCTAAGAAATATGAATGTCAAGTGAGTGATAGACCGCATGATCGAGATTTCCCACACTTATAAAAATAAAATAAATGCTAAAGCAAAAAGAAATAAAAAAGAGTGAGAAATCTCAAGCATAAAAATATAAAGATTCAAAAGCAAGATTGCACACCTTGGGGGCTTATCTAGGGTCTTGAGCCTTTATCCCTTTCTTTTATAACCTTTAGCCTAACCACGTTACAACCCTTAAAAAGATCTTTTTGAGGTATACACACACTTGTGCGAGTTCAGCTAGAGCTACGTTCGGCCTGATTCCTAACGAATACGTAGGCAACCTCACATCGAGGTGCGACCGTAATAAACATGCATTCATATTTACATTCACACACCATGATCATATCAAGGGATCTCTAATGCTCATCCCTTTTCACTTAGGGCTAGACTTGGGGGCTTGATCCCTACATCCTTAGCTTACCTAGCCTAAGAGTCACCACCATTTGACTCTTTTAAAAAATAATATCTTTCCACACACTTAGCCCTTGCGGCCTAACTTTAGTGTCACTTTCACACACTGCACAGATACATGACCAAATATACTTTCCCTTAGGAACCCTTTGTCATGAAATCTTAACACAACGTTGAAGCATGTATTGTCATATTAAAGTCACTCATCAATCATAATCATCATTGCATCGAAGTATGAAGTGTTTAGCCTTCGCGCCTAAGTTACCTAAATACTTTCATTATCGAGTCAACTAGGATAGTCTGAGATGTTACAATCCTTGCAATGTGAGAGACAGCGTTAACGGATTAAGCTCATTCAACATGCATCTTCAAAAAACTTCGCTTCTTTCTTTTTTTGCGTCTTTCTTATTTGGGAGAAATTTGGTACCCTCCACAAAAATGACAGAAAATTTTAGTTTTTTTGCATTTTCAAGTCGCACGATCACAATATAATGCACACACGGGTCATGAGTCACAAGTGTCATTTCACTTCGGGTCGAGTCAACCTCGAGTCAATCACAGCGAGTCAAGTTTATACCTTGAATTGTGTAAAGTCAATGAGTCAAGTGACACTAAGCCTTATGTCAACCCTAAAAAAAAATAAAGAGATTAGCAAAGTCCTATAGTCAAAGACAAATATAGGTGCATCCCAGCGACAACAAGAGTAGAATATGGAAGACCCTACTCCAGCACCAGAAGACAACATCTAGCGTCTGGCAATAGATTTCAGCGCCTAGAGCTAGATCCCAGCGTCTGGCGACAGAGCTAAATCGCAACGCCAGAAGCATTGCAGCGGCGATAGAGCTCGAAGCCTCTCAAGACGGTTATTTCAACCTCTTTCAGCAATTTTTGGTTCCTTGGTACGCCAGTTAGCCCATATAAGCAATTTTACATGATTAAGTATTCGGCTTGATTACAATCGCAATAAGTGATCGACCTGACAAAAGATCTTCTCACTTAGCTTAAAGCGCCTAAACATTGGCTCATCGCAAGACACCGATGTACTAGTTCATAAACAGTAGAGACACCGACATACTGGTTCATAAATAGCAGAGGCACCGACATAATGGTTCACAAGCATCAAAAGCGCCGATGTACTGGTGTAGCGGAAGAAAAGTTCAAGCGAGCTTTGAAGATCGACAAGAGTTGGTCTTTAGAAGTTTTCTTTGGAATATTATCACAACAAACATTCATATCATCAAAGCTCTTTTGTTTAGAGACGCGCGGACATATCACCAAAGCTCTTTTGTTCAGAGACGCGTGGACATATCATCAAGCTCTTTTGTTCATAGACGCGTGGACATATCATACAAAAGCTCTTTGTTCAGAGACACGTGGACAATCCTTTCAAGCTCTTTTGTTCAGAGACGCATGGACATATCATCAAAGCTCTTTGTTCCGAGACGCGTGGACATATCATTCAAAAGCTCTTTGTTTAGAGACGCCTAGACATATTGAAAAGAAACTCTTTGTTCAGAGGCGCGTGGACATATAAAAAAAGCTCCATTGTTCAGAGACGAGTGAACATCAAAACAACAAAATGCAACAAATCGGTTACCTCCAGAGACGTGTGCTCGACAGTGCAAGATACGCGTTTCTTAATTCTTTTATCTGTTTTAACTAACGCTATTTTGCAGGTATCGGCGTTACAAGAATAATTTAGGATCGTAGAACGTTCTTAATCATTCTCCGTCCCTATCGATACTTTGACTTTCGTTTTCGAAACTTGCGTTTCTCCAAACTCAGTCAAAGTGGGGGCTTCTGTAGAAACTCAAATGTGTCTCCCCAAAACCAAACCGAGTGATGAGTACCTTTCATGTCATTTGATTATCAAACAAATCGAAAGTGTGAAAATTCTAGTGATGAGGATGTTTTTATTAAAATATCTCTTCTTTCAGTTTTTGAAAATATTTCTTTTCTTACCTTATTTATGAAAAACGAGCATTCCAGTTTAGTTTGGTCCATGATAAGGGTCCAATAATGGTGTAGTTATATGGGGCTTGAAAAGACCTTTCCAACGATATATTATTGTAAACACCTAAAAATGTCTCCCCAAAACCAAACCCGATGATAAATAACCTTTCACCGCCACTGTTGGTCGGGTTTAGTATTTAATCCCGAGAGTGCTTAAAAAATCGTATTTTATTAAATTCTTATTTTTGAAAGGTCCATGGATTAGTCTTGATGTTTGGTAAAAGCATAGTTTTAATTTTAGCCCAAGCTTATTAATTAATTTTAAGCCCAAACCTTTTTTCATTATTTATTTTTGGCCCAAACATTTTGTTTATTTTTATTTTCTTATTTTAGCCCGAATAATAAAAGTCAGAAAAAAGCCCGAAATTATCAATCGGCACTTAAAAAGCCGAAAGAAATTAGGGATAAAAATGAATTTAGACGGAAAAATGGACTTGAACTGACCGTGTCACGGTACAGCCTGACCGTGTCACAAGAACCATTCCCGTCTGACGGTGAGACTTCCCGTGACACGGGACGTTCCATGTCCTTTCCGCGTAAATCCTTAACGCGTTTTTCGTTCCGTTTTCTGAAAATTTCTCGCGTCACTCCAAAACTGTGCCGTGTCACGGGAAAGTGTACCGTCTGACGGTACAGTCTGACCGTGTCACGGTACAGTCTGACCGTGTCACGGGATACGTTTTTAGGGTTTTTATTATTTTAGGGTTCCGTGTGCTCCCTTACCACAATTTCCCTATAAATACCCCCTCATTTCTGATGTACGAGGCAACCAGAATTTCATTATTCTTATTTTCTCTCTTCTATGCTATTAACCTAAACACTAGCCTACCCTTTTCACTTCAAAATTCCTTCTTCAAGCACTCAAAGGAGTACATATTTTACTCGAGGTTCTGTCCTTAAGCCAAGGCGTGAAAGGTAGAATCGTTTGAGGGTTTGGCCCCAAAATGTACCTTATTTTATTTAATTTTATTTATTTATTGTTTTATTATTTCCTTGAAGTTACTAACTCGTTTATTTTTTTTGTAGTTGCAAGCAAACAGATTCAAAGTAACGATCATGCTCTTTTAATGTTATTATTATTTTTCTAACAATTTTATGTTGTTGGGATTGTGATTAAATTGGTATTAATGTCGATTCTATTATTGTTTTTATTATGATCACCATATTGCATGTTTAAAGGGAATATGTAATTGAAAATCACGCCTAATAAGATAATTTGGACAACCGGTTTAGGATCCTTTTTAATCTTATTGTTAATCAAAGTGATCACCAAATTTTTAGAATTATATGTGCATTAATCTTAAACCAATTTAGTTAAATAATAGTTTGGAGCAAATTGAATTATTGTTTGTATGCCTTTGAGATCACAGGAATGCTTTTCGATATAAGAGTCGAGTAGAGGCCAATACGGGCGAATGTGACTCTATGACTCACTTCGTACCATCATCCCCGATCCTCCTTTCGTGGTTCCGAACCATATGGAGTTAGTAATCTCATGGATTATGAATGGGGTGTAACCTTCACGGGTCAATCGTTGTTTCCTTCGTTGTCCCTTATTCGTGGTTGCCTTTTATGATCCGTGAACGGTTTACAAGTTCCTTAAAAACTTGTTGGCGGCTCCCTACTTTATTTGTCCCTAATCTTTGTCTCTAATCGTAATGTCAATTCCCACTTCCTATGAGTGCCAAGCATATTCACAACATGCTTTTAACGTAGGCGCACTTCAAACGACGCCTACAATTTGGCGACTCCACTGGGGAGGATTCTTAATTATTTATCGATTTGAGTGATCGGTATTTAATTAAGATGAGTGGGTGAGACTTGAAAGATTCTTGAAAAAATATTCCTGTGATTAATTTGGCATTTTTTGCATCTGCATAGACGTTTTAACGTCGCATTCAGGTCTGTCCCGTAGGAAAAATTGGATAACTTGGTTGCGCGCAAAAGCAAACAGGGCACCAATCAGATTTTCTAACTGCCGTGTCACGGTACAGTGTACCGTCTGACGGTACAATATACCATGACACGGGAATTTCTTCCGTGTCACGGCAGTCCTAAAATCAGTCCGGTGACCTATTTTCTTTTTCTCACAGTCGACTTCCTTCGATTTTTTCTGGAAAAACGTATGTGTTCTACATGCGTCTTAGCCCCGGAGGATTTAAGCTCTATCGACCCAAAAACGCTCATGGCAATAAGGGTTCATCCGAGTTATTAAATCCATCCAAACCTTGGAGTCAAGTTCGATTTCATCACGAACTCTCGGAGCCGCCCGTTGGCATACACCCTCAAGGGAGGCTGCCTTGCTAACGCGTCCAAACTCTTAGCCATGGTACCCTTTTGACACCTAAATCTTGACCAATAGTTGAACATAGATCTTGACTCTAGGTTACAAACTTTTTTTACATCATCGTGCCTAAATGCTATGTGGTTGTTTGGTGCTAACCCTCATGTGTTTGCCTTTTTTGTTTAACCCATGACCGAGGGTTTTTATTCTCACATAGTAATTAGTACGGACTTAAAATCTATTAAAATCTAAAAAATCACAAAAACTGACCTGGAACTGCACACCGTGTCACGGCATGTTCTGCCATGTCACGGTGAACAGTGCCGTGACACGGGAATGTCTACCGTCTGACGGAAGACTGCATCGTGTCACGACAGTCTGCACCGTGACACGGTGCCCAGGAATGTATCCCGTCAGTCTTTTTTCTCGATTTTTGTGTCCAGTATTGAGTCGTGTCTAGCTATACGGTCAAAACACACGTCTATAACCTCACCTAATCACTCACATATTATGTCCACACACTTTGTTTTTAGTCATGCACAACTTTTGACCGTATTTTAGGGAAGTTTCGTTTTTTGTGTCGTTTTTTTTCGGAGTAAGTCGGATGGTATCCTCCCATGTTTATTTTTTTAATAAGTAGAGCTTCAATAATAAAAAAAAAATTCCGGATAGGTTAAGGTCAAGTTTGGTCATTAAAAGTGTGTTTGTTTCGGTGTCACAGCACTTGGGCAAGAAGCAAGGGTAGATTGTTACGGTTCGAGTCCATACCTCAACAACCTCTTATACCAAAGAGGTGTACAAGGAAACCACCTCAGTCATCTCCACAAGATCCATCTCTAGTCTACTTCCAACCAATGGCCACTAAGGAAGACATTGAGAACCTCAACAGGATAATCGAAAGATTGTCTAACATGATGCAGATACTCACCACTAGAGTCAGCACAGTAGAGCAAGACAAGCAAAACAGTGTCACTACTGCTGCGATGGATAAGATCAAGGAACAAATGAGCAAGATTTCCAAAGAGTTCACTTATATGGAACAGCCTATCACCTCCTCGTCTATAAGAGAGAAGCTTCCTGAGAAGTTTTCCACTGCTGATATTCCCAAGTTCAAGCCTACTGATAATCCACTTTTCCATTTGAAGGCTTTTTCTGCAACTATGGCTCTTAAGGGAGTAGATGTGACACTCTTCCCTACGGTGTTTCCTCTTTCCTTAGAACATGTCTGTCAACAGTGGTTCTATTCTCTGGAATCCAAGCATGTGGAGACCTGGGAGGATGTTACTGAAAGCTTTATGAATCGGTACAAGTGTAACATCCAGGCCAAGACTTCTGAACGTGAACTCTCCATTCTCAAACAGAAAGAGAATGAAGGCTTCACCACTTACCTAAGCAGGTGGAGAGAAACAGCTGCGCTCTTGGTGGATCCTCCCAAGGAGAAGGAAATGGTTCGCTTGTTCATTGCCAACCTGACTCATAAGTACAAGAAACACCTGAAGTTTCTTCCTCTAAGTACCTTTGATGCTGTATAAGATATTGGAATCAATATCGAAGACGAACTGATGAAGTCTGTTGGTAGCAACAATAACAACAACACTTGGAAAAACAAGAAGAACGACACTCCTTCTTCTTCGTCTTCTAAGCCCAATAATGCTACCAACAATATCAACATCAATGATGTGCTGGCCCTTAATGCTCCTCCTCAAAGATTCTAAAGGCAAAGGAGGGTTTATACGTCTTTGGGAATGACTTATGATGCTGCTTATGACCGTCTTCATGGTCAGGGACTGATTATGCCAATCGGACTATTTCCAGAACCTCGACCTGAGAATAGGACCGCTAACTATGACCCCAATGCTTATTGCAAGTATCATCAAGGAAAGGGTCATAACACTGAGAAGTGTTGGAGGCTGAAAGACGCAATACAAGACCTGATTGATGCTAACCAACTTCCTGTCCCTTCAGGGGGCAAGAAGCCTAACATTCAAACAAGTCCTCTTTCTGATGCTTTGGCTTTCATGGGAGATGAAGTCTCCTTTGATCCGTCAATACTCATTCAACCTGTGAATAAACCTCTGCCGGAAGTTGTATTTATCTCAAGCACTTAAGAAGTGAATGGGATCTGGGATAGTGATGATGAAGACGTCTATCTCAAAGACATAGCTTGTTCATCTTTCGGCACCAGTGAAGATGTTTGGGGGGACCTTGAGGTCAAGGTTCTCACCAGAAGTGGACGGTTGCAACAACCTAACCCACCTCCACCTCCACCACAATCAAATCCGATAGTTGATCCCATCGACCCTATGAATAGCGTTGTGGTCAAACAGCTGCAAAAGACCAAGGTGGAGATGAATGTATGGAAGCTTTTGGCCACTTCCCACGAGCATCAAAAGGCTGTAATGAATGCTCTGTGAAGATAGGAGTTGATGATGACATGACTCCTCAAGGATTGGTCAACTTTCTCACTACTGAGTTGCCGAGTACTAGCAATCTGATCTCCTTTTCTGATAAGGATCTACCCCCGGAAGGGGACCAACATAATAAGGCCTTACACCTCACTGTAGTGTGTAGGCAGATGAATGTTCCTATGAGCCTGGTTGATAATGGCTCTGCAATCAATGTGTGCCCACTCCGTACTGCAAGGAAGTTGGGTATAAAGAATGAAGAGTTGACTCCTTCCACTCAAGGGATTCGAGCTTACGATAATACTCGTCGTCAAGCCGTGGGTACTATCGTACTGAATATAACTACTGGGGCCATTGAACGTCGCACCAAATTTCAGGTGGTGGACATTAAGGCCTCTTTCAATCTGTTATTAGGACTCCCTTGGCTTCATGAGCTAAAGGCGATTCCGTCATCACTTCACCAAAAAGTTAAAGCCATAGTTGGAGGGGTCCCGATTACCATCGACGCTTCTCCTATGCGCATTCAAGTTATTGATACTCCTATCGTCCATGTTGAACACGACGAGGAAGATGAAGATCTGTGGGGATTTTCACTAGATGATGTTCTTGTGATCGAAGAAGAGGAAAGGTGCCATATCGACTTCGATCCCTACTCAAATACCAGTATCAACGCCATTCTGAAGAAGCAAGGTCACTTCCCTGGAATGACCCTTGGGCTCAAGAAGAAAACGGCTAAATCTTGGGGCCACCCTGGTGCACTCAAGAAAGACACTTTCGGCTTAGGATTCGAGCCGACAAAGGAAGATCTGAAACAAGCTGCATTGAAAATGAAAGCTCGCAACAACGCTCGAATCACGAAGATGGAAATGGCCATGGATCCATATCCGTTCACCCTCAATGGCTAGTACATCAAAGAAGGGGAAAACTTCCCATGCTAAGAATTCCCTGAACCATTTGTCCATAATGGGATCCGTGAACCGGGATTCGAGGTGTTCCTCGATTGTGACTTCATCGATGAAGAGCTCTCCACAGTCGAGAAGTCAGCTAGCCTGAACTCTGATGATCTGGGAATCAATCTTCTTTTTGGAATGGAGAAAAATGAATCTAAGCCGGTCTGCAATGATAACTCCAAGCTCGTCGAAGCCGTCATAGCGAACAAGGATTTTGACCCCTCCGAGTTAATCGTCCAAGCTGACAACGTTTCAAGGGGATGGCGCAAGACATTGAGGATCACTACGCCGAGTGGAGAGAAGTTGGAAATAACCGCTGGCGAGGGTCCTATGTTTGATGAGTCTGAATCGTCCGGGTCTGAGTCTAAGTCTGTAGATGAGTCCTTAGAGTTTGAGGCCGACCCTCTTTCTGCTATAGAGTTCAGCCCTGATTCTCTTGTTGAGTCCTCTCTTCCTAGTCCTAATAATTCTGGTGAGGTCGCAGCCGACCTTGCCTCTCTTGATGTATTAGCCAATAAATTCAATGAAATTAATACCTTTGCTTACGACGCGTGCCATTCCCCTAGCCCTGATCAATATTGCTTTGCTAATGATAAAAATGACAAATAAATAATAAAAGCAATAAGAGAACACGAAAATAAAACAGCAGTTATTGAAGATACATAAACAGTTAACATTTCTAATGGTACGACTGTTAAAGAAGTAAAAATTGGATTAACACTAAGTCAAGATGAACGCAAAGAGCTAATTAACTTGCTTAGTGAATTTATTGATGTATTTGCTTGGTCATACCAAGATATGCCTGGAATCGACAGGGATATAGCTCAGCATACGATACCACTCATTCCAGGTATGAAGCCTGTCAAACAAAAGTTGTGCCGAATGAAACCAGATGTGGCTCTCAAAATCAAGGAAGAAATCAGGAAGCAATTGGCCGCAGGTTTCATCAGAGTATCCAAATATCCGGAATGGATAGCAAATGTGGTTCCAGTTCCAAAGAAGGATGGAAGGGTCAGAATGTGTGTTGATTACATGGATCTCAATAAAGCAAGCCCAAAAGATGGGTTCCCTCTACCTCACATTGACATTCTGGTTGATAATACAGCAAACCATGCACTCTTGTCATTCATGGATGGTTACGCCGGATATAATCAGGTATTGATGGCCGAAGAAGACATGGAAAAAACCACATTCATCACACATTGGGGTACATATTGCTATACGGTAATGCCATTCGGGTTAAAAAACGCGGGTGCCACCTACCAAAGAGTAGCTACAACATTGTTACATTACATGATGCACAAAGATATGATTGTCAAGTCTAATGATCGCCCAGGCCATATCGTCGCACTTCGCAAGTTTTTTGAAAGACTCCGTAAGTACAACATGAGATTAAATCCAGCAAAATGTGCATTCGGAGTCACGTCAGGCAAATTACTTGGATATGTGATCAGTTCTCGAGGGATTGAAATAGATCCTTCAAAAGTAAAAGCAATCATGGCCATGCCACCACCCAAAAATGAGAAGGAGATTCGAGGCTTCATTGGAAGGTTGCAGTATATAAGTAGGTTCATATCAAAGCTCACAGCAATATGTGAACCTATATTCAAGAAGCTTAAGAAGAATGTCCCAGTCACATGGGATGATGATTGCCAAAAGGCTTTCGACAAAATCAAAGAGTATTTGGCAAACCCACCTGTGCTAGCGCCAACAATACCTGACTTTCCTCTTCGACTCTACCTTACGGTCACAAGAGAAACGATGGGGGCAATGTTAGCACAAGAGATCGAAAGCAAGGAGAATGCAATCTATTACTTGAGCAAGAAACTCCAAGGATATGAGACGCGATACACGCCGCTCGAGAAGTTGTGTCTCACACTTGTATGGGCCGCACAGAAACTAAGACATTACATGCTCACTCATACGGTGCATGTCGTGTCTAAGATGGATCCTCTCTAATACCAGACCAGTTGGTTTTCTGCCGTGAAAACCACGTTTCTCACCGCGCACTCTCCGGCATAGTCGATGACACACTTCGCCAGCATGGTTCTGGGCCAGTGATTTGATCCCTCGACTTCACCAGGTCATTACGGGGGATCCTGCTACAAGCGCCCTATGGGAGTCGTCTGGCTTGGTCGATTTCTACGCGGCGGTTGTAGGGTTTCGCAGCCCCTGGGGTTGCGGCGCGACGGTTGTTCGCGCATTGTTGGAGTATTTCTGGGATACTACCATCACGTTTAACTTTGCTTGGGGGGAGATGAAGGTGACCCCCCTGGACTTCAGCATGAACAGCGAGCTGCGCTTTACTGACCGGGCAGTAGGCTAGATGTCTGATCTATCTTGGACATCGGCTGGGGTAGCAGATTTGTTGGGTCCGGTCATTCAGCACATCAGGACCCGACCGGTGTCTTGAGGTGGTCCTAGGAGTGGACGATCCGAGTCGGCTCAGTTCTTTCTCGCGGCTTCGATATGGAGGATACGATGGCCAAGCAGCAGGTGCGGATCTTACTCTTGATCCTAATCTCTATGACCCTCTCTCCTGACAGGAGTTCACGTGTGCTCCTTTGCTACCTCCCCTCTTTGGCCAGGATTCCCGACATAGGATCCTACAGCTGGGCCAGTCTTAGGTACGCGGATCTTCTTCTATCTCTACGTCATGGCTTCCGTCAGCTAAATGACGAGTCCTCTATCACCGTTTACGGCCTGTGGAGAGTCGTAGAGGTGATGATCTTTTCCCTTCTTGTTATATTTCAGCTTGTTCGATTCGTGTGCTGAATGTTATTTTTGTTGCAGCTATGGTTCTACGAGTACTTCCTAGGCTTGGCTCCTTGCCGGCATCGGGGAGTGGTCCATGACTTCCCCGTCGAAGCCAACTGGCGTGAACGAGGAGAGTCACGGGTGGGGTCTATTCCGGCGCTTCGCAGGCTACTACGCCGAGGCACCTCTTCCGTTGGTGTAAGGATTAGCTTTGTCGCGTTTTTTCCTTCTGATGTTGTTTCCGTAGTTCACGCCTAACCTTTTATGGTTTCCAGGTCCCCATCGATGTCCAGTACCGTCCTTGGGCCGGGATGACTGATCTAGCTGAGGCCCTACGTCTTTCAGTGTACCGTACCATTTTTGTTGGTACTGGGCGCTTCGTCTGGTATTTGGGGGAGCGAGTCGTCCGTCAGCATAGCGGCGATCGTTTCATGGTGCCTTCATCCCCGCCAAAGTCGATGCTGGACTCCCGCTTGATCAGAGGGTTGATCAACAGGGGAGAGCGCTACACTCTTCCGTGGCAAGAGCTCGTTCACATGGAGAGCGACTATGCGCAGGATTTGCTTCCCTCTCTGGCTCCTCCACCCCGTCTTCCCGAGGTATGACTTCTTTCGAGAATCTTCTTTGCTAGTCTATGTTTTAAATAGTCAAATAACTTGATTATTCGATCATATTTTCAGACGACCATCCACCCTGTGAAGAGGATTCGGATTCCTCCTCAGTCTGTCTGCTACCCTAGGTCGATCGGTATCACGGAGGACCATATTGCTGACGCGCCGGAGGGTTATAGACATGCCCAGGAGTTAGTGCCCGAGGTTTTTGAGCCGGTAATTTTTCTTCGACGCATTATCCACTCTTTTAATGCTGCTTATTACTGATTTTTCTTTGTTTTATCCTCAGCCTAACCGCCCGGAGGTGATGGGAATTATGAAGCTGGTGGACGCGCTGAAGTATTGCATCATCAAGCTTCGGCGTGGTGCGAGTTGTCGGAGCTCTAGCAACGTTCTTGAGGTATCACTTATTTTTTCATTTCTTCCATTTGTTTTATTTTGCATCATTGACACCTTTTGATTTTGTGTTTTTCAGGAGCGACGGAGGTCCCGCTCGCGCTCGAGGCCCAGAGGCTCGGACGAGGAGGAGCTTGGTCGTGGTAGACGATCTCCTGAGGCTCACCGGCTTTCTCAGCGAGAGCCTCGGACTACTCAGCCATTCCTGGAGGCTCAGTGGCAGCAGGGTCAGTCTTCTAAGCGTCCGTCATTTTCACAGCTTCTAGCTCCCAAGTTTGGGTCTCCTTTGGATCCTGGTTCATTCTCGGCTCCATTATCCGGGATTCTTCCACCGCTGACGGGCTTGTTCTCGGTTCCGATGTATGGTACGATGTCTTCGCCGACGATTCCAATATCTTTGGGCTAGTCTACTTTACTTTCCGGTTGGACGGGTCCTGCCTTCAACGTAGCTACTGCCGGGCCTACGGGGACTAGTAGGGACGCTACTCCCCGTACTCGGATGGTCGAGGGACCTTTCGGTTCGCCGATCCCATACACACAGGGAGGTCCACATGCACAGGGTCAAGATAAGACTAATTCTGATTCTAGAGATTTTTGACCGAGGGTTTTTGTGCATACTGTGATGACACTTGACACATTTATGTATTACGACTCTTTGTACATTATTTACAGTTTATATATCTACTATTGTGTGTGTTAGTGTGTGTTTGAGACTCTTTGTGTGTGATTGTGTACTTATTAATGACACGACGAAAAAACATAAGTGGAGTAATGGAGGGTACTGACCTTCCCCAAAAGAAAAGAAATAAAAAAAAAACACTCAAAATAAAATTACTTTCCCCAAAAGAAAAGAAAAGAAAAGAAATAAAAATAAAATGATGAATAAAAATAAAAAAAAATCTTCCCCAAAATAAAAATAAAATAAAAAACAAAAGAAATAAAATCTTAAAATAAAATAAAGATAAAAATAAAAAAAGTGAGAATTTTATTAGAAATAAAAATCTTAGAAAAGACTGAAAAATAAACGTTAAAGATAAGAAAAATACAAAAAATCCGGATAGATACGAAAAAGATGAAAAAATATAGCGCGCAAAGTGCCGTGTCACGGCACTGTTCATCGTGTCACGGCAGAACCTGCTGTATCACGGCAAATGTTCCCGTGACACGGTGGAATTTCCCGTGTCACGGGACGCATATTATTCAGCGGTTTGTTTTACGCGTGTGAAAAGATAAATTCTGGGCAGTTTCGAGCGCTTTTGCTATAAAATAAGACCAGATTGTTCATGATATGCATAATTACGAAACACAAAATAATTTAGAATTTCATATTTCAATAATCATGTCTCAGAATTTTGATAATACATTGCGCGACTGGTCTTATTCTTTAACCAATTTTGAAAAAAGAGAGTTAGAATTATTTTATGTCAGGGGTTTGCTAGCCCTGCGGCATGTAGCTATTGAACATGATTTTCTTAGAGCAGCATTAGACTATTGGAGTCCAGAAACGCATTGTTTCAAATTTGATTATGATGAAATTTGTCCTCTGCCAGAGGAATTTGGTGCAATCTTTGGATTTCCTGCTAGAAATCTTATTGCCATGCCTACCTTACGTGAATATTATTACCAAGACTTTGAACGCCATCTGAATCTAACAGATCCAGATTTAAATAGAATTGTTTGTGGTAATGAAGTAGACTTAGAAAAACTTGATAATTTATATTTTAATCGCCCTATCTCTGAGTCTTACCATGTGTATCGTAGAACGGCATATATTTTTTGCATGTTTAGCAAGCTACTATTTGCAAACGATAGGGTAGGACATGCTTGTCTAGCGTCTGTACTTGAGCATGTAGAATCCGGAAGATCTCCTATGCCAACGTTCCTTGGAGAAACATTTCGTGGCCTTAACGAGGCAAAAGCTGACCGGAAAGCCATCAGGAAGGGCTCTCTAGTACTATTACAGGTAAAAATACGCTCCAAATAGCCCCTGTGAGACAAAACAGTCGCCGTGTCACGGTTGGGGTCTGCCGTGACACGGTTAAAACTGCCGTGTCACGGGAATCTGCAGTTTTTTTTTTCGATTTTGACTAATTTTCTTTTTTTTTCTCTCTTTTTTTTTTTTTTTTTTTTTTTTTTTTTTTTTTTTTTTTTTGCAGATTTGGTTGATGGAGCGTTTGGAATTATTTGAAGCCCCTGACGATATTGAAAAATATGGCCCCAACGACTTAGTCCGTAGGAAGAAGAATTACTCTACGAATATGTCGTATGAAGATTGGAAAAATTTCTTTGCAAAGAGGGAATTTTCCATTCGTTAGGTAGTGACTTGGTGGAGGCTTACTAGGATGTTGGCACAAATGAAACTCCATATTGTCGCGTTCCTAGTATCTCCAAATTGACCTTTTACTGTCCCTCTCAACTAATGCGGTAGTATGGACTTGAACAAGTAATTCCACGCTATAACGATAGTCCTCGTGAAGTATCGGTTCATGAAAGTAACGTTTACAACTAACGTTACATGAAAGTCATGGAAAAAAAAATAAATAAAAAAATAAAAAAATCCTCCCTCTATTGATCTAATATGCGCGTCGGTTCAGCATTGCGTCACGGCAAAAAAAAAAAAAAAAAAAAGGGGGGGGGGGGGGGAAATGCCGCGACACGGGATTTCTTCCCGTCTGACGGGAGAATTTCCCGTGTCACGGCAACCCTTGAACGACAAAAAGGACATTGTGACTCCCGTGACACGGGATTTCTTCCCGTCTGAGGGGAGAATTGTTCCGTGCTACGTCACCCCTGTCTGTCAAAAAAAAAAAAAAAAAAAAAAAAAATTTGCCGTGACGCGGGAATTTGAACTGTGTCACGGGACCCTTTAACCGTGACACGGCAGATTTTCAGTTTCCCGTTTTATTTATTGGCGCATTCAGTGCGAATTTATTGTTCGAGTTTTTATTTTCGTTCTTCCATTGCGTCCGACTCCTTGACTCGGTTAATTAATAAAAGTCATTGTAATTTTTATTTTAAAGGCTGAAATAAATGTGCTATTATTAAAATGAATGCGACTACAAGTATTGGAATCATATGCCTTATTTTAAATAAAAATTATAAATAATCAAATGCAAAGCACTATTGATCTAATCTCTCTTCTCTTTAGGAACATCCTTCTCTTGCTCAATTAGGTCGGCCTTCACCATTAGTGTGTCTTTTGTAGCCCGAACCGTCACACCCCTAGTAGAACTTTCACCCCTTTCACCTTTCTTGAACTTTTTCGGTTGCTTCTCCTTATACACCATCTTTTCTTTACCCTTTCCTTTCACATAGGTCTTCTTTCTTGGCATCTTAGGAGTCTTAAACTCAATTCCTTGTGTTCTCGGACCTAGGCGATCTTTAAGAGGAGCTTTCTTATCTCCAAGACGACTCTTTACATCGGACTTGCATGATCCGAATCGTTCCCTCCTGCTTCTAGGGTTCAACCATGCCTTGTATGCACTAGATAAGGGAGGAGGAGCTTGGTCACTTGCAGAAACAGTCCACAAAGGTCTTCCAATCCAATAAGCCTCGTACTTGTCAACGTTACTCTCATGCAACGATACTTCACGAGGACTATCGTTATAGCGTGGAATTAATTGTTCAAATCTATACTGCCGCATCAGTCGAGAGGGACAGTAAAAGGTCAATTTGGAGATATTAGGAACGCGACAATATGGAGTTTCATTCGTGCCAACCATCCTAGTAAGCCTCCACCAAGGCACCACCCAACGAATGGAAAATTCCCTCTTTGCAAACAAATTTTTCCAATCTTCATACGACATATTCGCAGAGTAATTCTTCTTCCTACGGACTAAGTCGTTGGGGCCATATTTTTCAATATCGTCAGGGGCTTTAAATAATTCCAAACGCTCCATCAACCAAATCTGAAAAAAAAAAAATTACAATTAGTCAAAATCGAAAAAAAGAATGCAGATTCCCGTGACATGTCAGTTTAAACCGTGTCACGGCAGACCCCAACCGTGACACGACGATTGTTTTGTGTCACAGGGGCTATTTGGAGCATATATTTACCTGTAATAGTACTAGAGAGCCCTTCCTGATGGCTTTCCTGTCAGCTTTTGGCTCGTCAAGGCCACGAAATGTTTCTCCAAGGCACGTTGGCATAGGAGATCTTCCGGATTCTACATGCTCAAGTACAGACGCTAGACAAGCATGTCCTACCCTACCGTTTTCAAATAATAGCTTGCTAAACATGCAAAAAATATATGCCCTTTGTAGACACCCATTTGTGTCTCCCCAAAACCATACCCAGTGATGAGTACCTTTCACGTCGAATCATAATCGAATGAAACGAAAGTGTGGAAAGGTCTAGTGTTGCGGAAAGTTTTATTTCTTTTCTTTTCTCTTCTCTCTGTTTTTGAAAACTTTATTTTAGGAAAACAGCCAATCCAGTTAGGTTAGTCCATGATATGGGTCCAATAGTGGTGTAGTTTGATGGGGCTTGCAAAGACCTTTCCAACGATATATTATAAGCCCAATTCCGATGAATATTGAGGAATTTATGGCCAATTTACTAAACTGGGCCCGGTTTGAGTTTTAAGTACGGCCCAATGATTTAGGGGAGGGCCTAATATGATTTATCATTCCTAATGTAATTAGGAATGGTTTTGATCTTCTAGAACATTCTAGAAGGTCTTATCATTCTTAATTCAATTAGGATTCTTTAGAGTTTTAAATAGATCAAATAGCATTTTCGACTGAAATTATATTATTTTATCTTCCAGTACGGTAAAATTATCAGATTTTCGAAAACGTGTTAAAAGCCGGTTTGGCGTCCAACCCAAGGCCTTGGCGCCTAGAACAAGGATTGGCGCCTGGCACTAGCCACTGGTCTTGGCGCCAATGAGCCAGGGCTGGCGCCAAGTTGTTTTTGCGATCTTCAGACTCTGTTTTGATAAATTATCTTTTTTGGCTGATTTTCTCTATAAATATCGTATTAATAAACTCCGTTTTGAGAGGAAGGATTTACATCTATCATTCACCAATTCTCTTTATTCTTAAGTCTTCATCAACTATCTTCATCATTCACCAATTAGCATTCATCTACAGTCAAATAATCCTTTTCACTCATCTCTTTTCTTCAACTTTCATCATTGTCATTCATTCTTTCTTTTCTAATACTTTGCTTGTTTAATACAAAATTCCGCATTCACAAGATCTTGATACACCTAGCTATATTCGAAGTTGCCTTCGCCTTATACGTGAAAGGTTTTAATTTCTGAGGGTTTGGTCCCAAATCTCTATTATTTAATTTAATTGCTTTGTTTATTATTTTTCTTGAAGTTACTAACGTGTGTATTTCGTAATTAGAAAGAGGTACGAGGCATCCAAGTAAGTACTTTATTGATTAATTGATTTTATGATGTAGACATCATGTTTATATTTTTATTATGATATTCCTAGTATCATGTATAGGGTGTTTTTAATATTAAGCATGATTAAGAATATGATGCTTCCTATGTTCTTTCTAAAATTTATGATTATGATTATGATTGATGATGATTATTCATTATGTTTCTTGATATGCATATTATTATATATTGTTATTGCTTGATCACCTTTTATTGCAGGTTAAAGGGAATTGGTATTTGCAATCACGCTTAATAAGATAATTAATAATCTTGTTAGGTTAATTGTGATTATAATTCAAGTGATCGCCAATAATAGATTTGTATGTGCATTAATATTCAACCAACATAGATTAAACAGGTTTAGGGTTAATCCTATTGATTGTATGTTAGTCAGAAAGCGCACATGAATACGAGCAGAATAAAGTAGAGGCCTATTATTAGGGCAGGTTCAATCTATTTTAGGTTGGATTTGTACCATCATCCCCGAACCCTTATTTGGTTCATGACCTTATGGAGTTGACGATCTCTTGGATCGTTAAGGGGTGTAACCTTCACCTCGTGAACGGTTTACAAGTTCCTTAAAAACTTGTTGGCGACTCTTTTGTTCTATCTTCTTCCCTTTTGGATGCCACCGTACTTTAGTGTATGATCACAGTGGGGTTCAAGCTAGTGGGATTTTTAAAGGCTTGAAAATATTCCCCACAGTTTTTGGCGACTCCACTGGGGATGATTTCTATTTTAATTCCTGAATTTGTTTCGGCAATGATTTAGAATGAGTGGATGAGACTCGAAAAGTTCTAAGTATTTCATGTGCGTAATTTGGATTAACATTATTGTCATATGCATAAAAAGGTTCTCATTGGAAAGACCATCCGTAATGAGTCAAAAACATAGGATTTTACACGTAGGAAATTTTAGAAATGTCTTTCACAACTAGGACTGAAATAACACCGCGCAAAACTGGATGATTTTATTGAGCACAGAAAGTTGCTGAGGCATGTGGGATGTAGCGTCAGGGGCCAGAGCTTGGCGCCAAACTTTTAGCCGTAGCGCCAGACGCCAGTATTGGCGCCAGGCGCTACAGTTAAAATTTGGCGCCAGTCTCTGTTTGCTGGCGCCAATTTTCCCCAATACCGAGCCAGAAATATGCGTTCTAATTTCGACCGGTTTTTCGTATTGTTTGCTCGATCCTACTTCCTGATTGATTTTTTTTCTCATTTTTCTGAAACCCATATGTGTTCTACATATGGACATAACCCTCTGGGAATTTATGCTCTATCTATCCGATTGAGCGCTTCTGGCAACAAAGGGTACATCTGAGATGTTGAATTCACCAAACCATGGAAGTGAGTTTTTTCTAAAAAAACTTGCGGTGTTTTATCCACACGCGTTAACCCTTCACGGTTAGGCTTCTACGCGGTGCATCTGAACAATTAACCATGGACCCTATTTGACTAAACCATATCCCGAACTTTAGAGAACTAGCGCCATGGTTAGGTTACGAACTCATTGCATCATATTGTGCCTACTTGACTAATTGTGCATTATTTGTTGCGCATATATATTCTATGCTCCTCCTAACCGTTTGTTGATTTGTGTTGAGATTATAATTAATGACTTAAAGAACTTTGCCTAATTAATTAATTAATTATTTCGAGTCAATAAAATTTTTCTTCTTTTAATCGGAATTGACCTAGTACGACTTTAGGCATACCCAAGTTGACTAATAATATCGAAAACAGTCCCAGACCGAGGCTCCAATGTTGGTGCCAAAATCTGGGCTGTAGCGCCACTGTATGGTGTGTAGCGCCAGACATTTACTAAAAAGTCTGGTGCCAACCACCATATTGTGACGCCAGTCCTGTCGCTTGGCCGACAGTTCGGATTATTTGTCGAGTCATCACCTAATGTCTAATTATTCAGTTTCCTGTTTAATTCGGTTAATTCTGCTTAATTGAATCAATATTCGAGTTTAGGCACTAAGTCCCATGGTCTTACACAAGAGTCCAACCATGTCACTTACACTCAATACACACACCATTACACATCACTTGACCATGATTAAGGGAGTCTTGTGTGCGCGCGTTATTTTTTTCGTCATTTTTTTTAGGGGGGTAAGTCGGATATTAATCCTCCAATAAATAGTACTTAAGTTCCCTAAACACATGTACATTATTGCTCCCTAAAAATATGCATACTTTTTTCTTTTTTTAAACAAAAGCCATAAAGTCAAATTGATTCGAGTCAAGTAATTAAAACGCAAAGTGTCTTAATCTACAACGCGTGGTCAAGAAAGGAAGGACGATTAATCAAAGATAACCTCTTCGTACTAGTCCAACTTTTCGACAAACCTATAGCTCGCAAGAGGAAAGCAGGAGTTATAATGGCAACTCAAGAAGAAGTTAACGATCTTAAAAACCAATTGGCTACTGTAACTGAGACACTAAAGCTTCTCGCACTTAAGATCGAGGATCCCGCGAATCAACAACAAATGGACCTCATGCAAGAAAGCCTAAGCAAGTTGTCCAGTGACTACAAGTTTTAAGAACTCACATCCCAAGGGGTCTCGGTGGATAAGGATCTTCTTCCACAGAAGTTCAGTGCCAACGACATCCTAAAGTTTAGGGCAATCGACAACCCCTACTTCCATCTAAGGGCATTTGAAACAATAATGAGTATCAAGGGTATCGAGAAGAAAATTTTCCCTTCTCTGTTCTCGCTATCTCTCGAGACTGTTTGCCAACAATGGTTCTTTTCTCTTGAAAAAGAAAAGACCACTACCTGGGAATCCATAGCAAACGCTTTCGTTGATAGGTACAAGTGCAACGTTCAAGTCAAAACTGACCATAGAGAACTTGAAATTCTCAAGCAGAAGGAGAATGAAGGCTTCACATATTTCTTTAACAAGTGGAGAGAAACCTCAGCTAAAATGATTGAGGTACCAAGTGAAAAAGAGTCCGTGAGATTGTTCATTAAAAATCTCCAAGAAAAATATTCAAAACATCTTAAATATCAAAATAACCTTCATACCTTTAAGGTTGTTTATGATATTGGGATTAATATTGAAGATGACTTAGCTAAATCTAAAGCTGGCAACAATAACTCTAACAGTGGCTAGAAAGGAAAGAAGAACGACAATCCTTCTTCTTCCAAAACCGCCCACTCAAATAATGTTAGCGCCTTTAATCTAGGAGAAGTCCTTGCCATGAACAACCAAGGACAAAAGAAACTGTTTAGGAGAAACTTCACTCCTATTGGCATGAGTTATGACACCGTGTTTTGATCGGCTAAATGCAAAAGGTCTTATAACTCCCATTGGACCATTCGAAGATCCACCAGTCGAGAAAAGGTCGCCTAATTGGAATCCCAATGCACATTGCAAGTATCATCAAGGTAGGGGCCATTCTACTGAAAGCTGTTGGAAACTTAAGGAAGCTATCCAAGACCTGATTGACAGTAATAAGCTGTCGTTGCCTCCTGCCAGTAAAAAACCGAGTATTGAAAATGCACCTCTAGCTCACACATTGGTTATCTCCGATGAAGAAAGCGAAGTTGAACCCTCATCTCTCATTAAACTTGTCAAAATGACCGAAGAAGAAGAAGAAGAGATTTTTTTCGATGTCGAGGATAACCCTCCAGAACTAGCAAATGAGGTAGAGATACGAATACTCACACTATATCTGAGGGAGACATCACAACTGTTACATGAAACTCTCAAAATTCTGAATGAACTTCGCAAGGAATATAATCAAGAACCTAAGAGAGAATTCACACCAGTAAAAACGACTTATGAGGCAAAACACTTTCCCTTACAAGTCACCGAAAGACCTAAGAAGAGCAATAAAATTTATACTCCAATTGGGATCCCGTATGCACAAATGTTTAAAATGCTCTCCGAGAGTGGCAAGGTCAAACCTCTCGAACCGAGACCATTTGAATCATTAAAAAGAACAGATAGATATTACTGTCAATACCATCAGTCAGGAGGACACACCATAGAAAACTGCTTCAAATTCAAGGATTTGGTGAAGAAAATGATTGATATAAAGGAATTAGTCCAAGTTCAACAAGAAGAGGATATAAATGTTAATGGAGTATGGGACAGTGATGAAGAAGATGTCTATCTAAAAGACATATTAGAACCTTCACCTTCCATACCATACACCACAGACGACATTTGGGCTTAAGAAGATGCATTAATAGACGTCCTCCCAAGATCCGGGAGAATACAACCTCCTGTTTCAGCGCAACCCATGCCTACCGTACAACAAGTTCCCATACCTATCATCGAGGACAATGACATTGTTAAACAATTCAAGAAGACAAAAGTTGAGATGAATGTATGGAAGCTTCTAGCAATATCTCGAGAATATAGGTTGGATGTGATGAATGCCTTGGATAAAATCGGGATCGATTCTGACACCACTCCTGAGGGACTAGCTAACTTCCTCACGAGTGATCACCCTAGTCCAATTAATCTAATCACCTTCTCTGATAATGATTTACCCCCGGAAGGTGACAAGCACTACAAAGCGTTAAACCTCACAGTAGTCTGCAAAAGAATGAATGTTCCCATGACGCTTGTAGACAATGGATTGGCTATTAACGTCTGTCAACTTAGGACTGCGAGGATGCTCGGCATAAAGAATGAGGATTTAATTCCGTCCACACAAGGAATAAGAGCTTACGATAATACTCGACGTCAAGCTCTTGGCAAAATAACCCTAAATGTGACGGCATGAGCAATAGAACATGCTACTACTTTTCAAGTGGTAGACATCAAAGCCTCATTCAATCTGTTGTTGGGACGCCCTTGGATCCATGATCTAAAGGCCATCCCTTCATCTCTCCACCAACAAGTGAAAGCTATAGTTGGAGGAATCCCCATCACCATTGATGCTTCGCCAATGAGGATCAAGTCAATAGAAAATCCAATCATCAACGTGGAGCATGACGAAGATGATGAAGACCTATGGGGCTTTAACGAAGAAGTCTCCTTAATCCAAGAGGATGAAAGGACATCTCTTTGCCACAACCCCCATTCCAACATGATTATCAACACTATACTGAAAAAATAAGGACACTTCCCTGGGATGACCTTAGGAAAGAAGAAGGGGATAGAAAAATCGATAGAGTCACCTGGCCTCCCTAAACTAGATACTTTCGGACTTGGTTTCGAACTGACTCGGAAAGATCTCAAGCGAGCCCAGGACAAATTGAAAGCACGTAGGGACGCTCGCATTCAAAAGAAAGCAATTCTGATGGATCAGTACCCTCTTACGCTTAATGGTCAATTTATAAAAGAAGGAGAGGACTACCCATGCTATGAATTTCCCGAACCATTTGTTGTAAATGGCGTACTACAACCAGGATTCGAGATTTTCTTGGATTGCTAGTTCACTGATGAAATCCCAATTCCCGTCCATAAGGAGAAAACACCTCCATGCTTTGACTTTAACGTCATGGGATTACTGTTTAGGCGAGAAAATAATGAGCCAGCTTATGAGGAAGACAACTCCTCACTCATTCAAACGGTCCTACAAAGCGAAAACTTCGATCCCTCAAAGCTAATTACTCCAGCTGAAGGATTATTGCAAGGGTGGCGCAAGACTATCAAGGTGATTACTCCAAGTGGGAGGAAGATATCAATCACAACAGGACAAGGGCCAATATTTGAAGAATCGTCAGGGTCAGAGTCAGAGTCAGAGTCATAGTCTTTCCCTTTAGAATCTTCTAAGTCTTTAGTTATAACGCCTTCCCTTCCTGTTTCTTCTCCTAGGATACTTAGTGATCCAGTCCCTGAGGACATATCACTCTTTGATGTAATTATCTCAGAGTATAATAATATTGCTCATTCTCCTTACTTCTCGTGTTCTTCCCTAACCCAAGATGACAAACATTGCTTAGCTAACGATGAAAAAGATAAAGAATTTATTAAAGCAATGGAAACACTTGAAAAGAAAACACCAGTAATTGAAGAGACTGAAACAGTTGACATCTCAAATGATTCAACTCATAAAAGAGAAGTTAAAATCGGACTAACATTGAATAAACAAGAAAGAACCGATTTAATTAACTTGCTGAAAGAATTTATCGATGTATTCGCTTGGTCATATGAAGATATGCCAGGCATTAACAGAGAAATAGCTCAACACACTATACCATTAATTCCAGGAATGAAACCTGTAAAACAAAAGCTACGTCGAATGAAATCCGACGTAGCACTTAAAATAAAAGAAGAAGTTCAAAAACAAATAACTGTAGGTTTCATCAAGGTATCCAAATACCCTGAATGGGTCGCTAACGTCGTCCTAGTTCCAAAGAAAGATGGAAGGGTAAGGATGTGTGTCGACTATCGAGATCTAAATAAGGCAAGTCCACAGGACGACTTCCCTTTGCCACACATCGATATTCTGGTAGACAACACAGCAAATCACGCGCTCCTCTCATTCATGGACAGATTCTCATGGCGGAAGAAGACATGGAGAAGACAACTTTTATCACACCGTGGGGCACTTATTGTTACACGGTAATGCCATTAGGGTTGAAAAACGCAGATGCTACTTACCAACGTGCAGCAACTGCCTTGCTCCATGATATGATGCACAACGAATTCGAGGTATATGTAGACGACATGATTGTGAAATCAAAAGACCGTCCAGGCCATCAAGTAGCCTTAAGGAAATTTTTCGAAAGGCTAAGAAAATATAATATGAGGTTAAATCCCTCAAAATGCGCTTTTGGAGTTACCTCGGGCAAGCTCTTGGGATACGTCATAAGCTCTAGAGGAATAGAGATAGATCCAACCAAGATCAAAGCAATCATGTCAATGTCACCGCCCAAGACCGAGAAACAGATTCGAGGATTCATTGGCCGGTTACAATACATAAGTAGGTTCATATCAAAACTAACAACGATCTGTGAACCAATCTTCAAAAAGCTCAAGAAGAATGTACCAGTAATATGGGATGACGAGTGTCAAAAAGCCTTTGACCGGATCAAAGCCTATCTCGCAAATCCTCCCATATTAGCGCCAGCACTTCCCGAAATACCTCTTAGGTTATATTTGACGGTTACCAAAGAGACAATGGGAGCCATGCTAGCACAAGAGGTAGAAAACAAAGAGAACGCAATCTATTACTTAAGTAAGAAGATGCTCGAATACGAAACACGCTATAAACCACTCGAGAAATTGTGGCTCGCTTTGGTGTGGGCCACAACTAAGTTGAGACATTACATGTTGGTGCATACCGTTTTTGTGGTATCTCAATTGGATCCACTCAAATACTTGTTCGAGAAATCAACGCTCAATGGACGTATTTCAAGATGGATAGTCAACTTAGCCCAGTTCAATGTACGGTTTATGCCACAAAAAGCTATTAAAGGATCCGTGGTGTTAGACTTTCTGGCAGACTTTCCAATAGAAGTCTCGACACCAATACAAGACAGTGAATTTCCAGATGAAGATTTGATGGTCACCGAAGATGATACTTGGACCTTATATTTTGACGTAGCCTCAAATCAAAAGGGATGTGGTGTTGGAGTGTTATTAGTATCACCTAAAGAAGAACACCTCCCAATCTCAATAAAGCTTGATTTCGACGTTACCAACAATGCTGCTGAATATGAAGCATGCGTGGTAGGCCTTGAAACAGCCCTAGCATTGGGAGTAAAGAAAGTAAGGATATTCGGAGATTCATCTCTAATCATCAATCAAATATCTAAAAGGTGGAAAGTAAGGAGTGAAAGCCTTGCTCCTTACCAAACTTATCTGGAAACTCTTACCGATCAGTTAGAGAAGGTAGAATACACATATCTACCTAGAGAAGAAAATCAATTTGCTGATGCCTTGGCAAGATTAGCCTCAATGGTTAGGATTCCCACGGATATCGAGCAAATGCCTCTAACTATCGAAAAAAGGCACAAACCAGCATATATACAGGCTATAGAAGACAACAACCCAGTCCAAGACGAAGATGAAAAACAAGAAGAAGAAACATGGTACACAGACATTCTCAACTATGTCACCAATGGAGAATACCCTCCTCATGCTGACAAAAGAGCTAAGCGAGCCTTGAGACTCTTGGCTTCTCAATATGTACTCATAGACAACGAGCTACATAAAAGGGTACCTAAAGGTCGAGCTCTCTTATGCGTAGGGAAGGTGGATGCACAAAGAATAATGAGAATGGTCCACGAAGGAATCTGTGGAACTCATATAAATGGCAAAATGTTAGTCCAGAAAATAATGCGAGAAGGGTATTATCTACCATGAATAGGGATTGCCATCAATATGTAAAAAGATGCCCTAAGTGTCAAATTTATGCCAATTTACAGCACGTTCCTCCATCTTTGCTCTACACCTACACATCACCACGGCCATTCTCTACATGGGGAATTGACATAATTGGCAAGATCGCTCCTCCAGGGACAGGAGGCCATGAATTTATTCTAGTAGCGATTGATTACTTTACGAAGTGGGTTGAAGCACAATCATATGCTAAACTCACCGCAAAACATGTAGCACTTTTTATCGAGAGAAATATCATTTGTCGATATGGAGCCCCACATGAAATGATAAGTGACAATGGAACTCACTTTCAAGCCGAATGTGAAGAATTTCTACATAAATATGGTATCCAACATCATCATTCGTCCCCTTATAGACCTCAAGCAAACAGAGCAGTCGAGGCAGCTAATAAAAATTTAAAGACTATCATCGAGAAAATGACAGAAAAATTACAAGGATTGGCCTGAGAAGCTTCACTTTGCATTGTGGGGTTATCGTACGTCAATCCGTACGTCAACAGGAAATACACCATTTTCTTTGGTATATGGAATGGATGCCGTACAACCTGTCGAACTAGAAATACCATCTCTACGTATTGCGCTAGAAAGTAAACTCGATGAAGTCGAATGGACTAGGGCACGATATGAAGAATTGATCCTACTCGACGAAAAACGACTAGAAGCTCTACATCACACTCAGTGTTATCAAAATCGTATGGCTAGACATTTTAATAAGAAGGTCAAGACAAGAAATATCAAAATAGGAGATTTGGTATTAAAGGCACTAAGGAAAAATGTTTTAGATCCAAGGGGAAAGTTTAGACCTAATTGGTCTGGCCCCTACATTGTCAAAACAATCCTGTCAGGTGGTGCAGCAAAATTAACTGACATGGATGGCAATGAATTCTCAAACATTACCAATCTTGACCAACTTAAAAAATACTACCCATAATTACTTGAGTAGGACACTCAAGAGAGCTACGTTCGGCCTGATTCCTTAGGAAAGGATACGTAGGCAACCCATTACGGGTGCGGCCACTTTATTTTTCGACATCTCCGCATTCCAGAATCAACAAAAAGTCAACAAAAGTCGGAAAAGCAACTGGCGTCGTAGAACAAAGCCTGGCGCCAGCAAAAGGTCATCAGCGCTAGACGACAGTATTGGGGCCTGGCGCCAGACCTCAATATCTGGTGCCAATTCGCAATTATTGACGCCAATTCAGTAATAAAATCTGGGCGAATTTCGGCGTTTTTCGGAAAATTTTCGACTTTCGTACTCGAAGAATTTCTGGAAAATCAATTTTTTCGGTTTTTCATTGCTTTAATTAAACAAATTTGAAGTAACAATTTAATTGAAAGCTGAAATTTCATTAATAAAATAAAATTGCATTGTTAATGGAATTTAAATCAAGCTGAAATAAATTATTTAATAGAAAGCTAAGCAATGTTCTAATCTTTATTCTCCTTCTTTGTTCTTTTCCAATTCTTTTCTGCCTCCTCCTCTTCATCCATTACTTTAGCTAGTAGGCATCCTTTAGAGGACCTACATTCAATCTTGGAATGGATTGTTTCCCCTTCCGCTAGCACCCCATGCTTCTTTTCCACCCAAACCTTTTTGTCTGTAGTGGTAGCTTACCTTTTCCCCTTGTCTTTAGTAGAATTCTTCTTCTTAGGCATTTATGGGTGTCTTGAACTCAATTCTTGCACCTAAGCGTTTCTTTGGCCGGTGTCACCTTGTCACCTAGACGATTCTTCACATCAGTTCTACCCTAATCAATTGAAGACTTCTTCAGCAACCACTTCTTTACATCATTAGGCAAAGAAGGGGGAACCTTTTGGGTAATCACTTCCCATAAAGGTCTAGCGCTCCAGTACGTGTCAAATTTATCTACTTCTTGAGATATGGGATACTCATAGGGAGGACGAAGATCCCCGGAAGGAATATTTTGAAGCAAGCCATATTGTCTCTTCACTCTGCAGGGATAATAATATGTCATGAGAGACAAGCTTGGAAGACGGCAGAAAGGTTGCTTGTTAACACCAACCATCCTTTTTATTTTCCACCATGGGATGACCCACTTGATAGCAAAGTCACGTGATTCAAAGACTTTCTTCCACCCATGGCGCCCAATATTAGGGATGCGTTTCTTTCTTCTTACAAAGAAAGTGGGCGTATACCTTTCAATGTCGTCCGGAGGGCTAATTAATCCTAGCCTTTCCATTAGCCACATCTGAAAAAAAAACAAAAAAAAAAAAAGGAAAATTTAGGAATGCAAATAAATTAATATTACAATACAAAAATATATTTTTTAATTTCTGTAATTAAAAATATTATTTTTCTACCTGTAATAAAATTGGAGAACCGCGAAGAGGTTCTTTTGGGTCCCTTTTCAACTCATCTAGACTAATCATAGTCTCTTCAACTATTAAAGGCATCGGATTTCTCCCTGATTCAATTTATTCTAGCACAGTGGTTATAATTGATCGACCCTCATTAATTTTACCACTACTAAGACAATATTGATTAAGCATGCAGAATAAGAACGCCCTTCTTCTATATATGTGAAGAGATTCAGAATGCGGTTTATCAAAATAATAGCGTGCGAATTCTTTTATGTTCACCACGTTGCCATTCACTATCCTTGATAAATCCCTTTCCTTCAAATTAAAGAAGCGCTCAAAATCCTTATAGTAATATGCATCTACTCTAGGGATCACTACCAGGTCTATTGCAGGAAGCCTAAAATAGCACCAAATTCCTCTGGCAAAGGGCTAATTTCATCATACCCTATTCTAAAACAATGTGTGTCAATGTTCCAATATTCTAAAGCGGTATGAATGAAGTCTATGTCTAGATCTACCCCTTTAATGCTGTATATTCCCCCCAAGTGAAATAAATCCAATTCTTTTCTTTCTCTAGCATTGAGAGATCGACACCATTCATGAGAATATTGGGTGAAGGTTTTAGTGGCTAAAGACATGATTACTATTTTTTCTAAAGTGAAGAATAATTTTTTCGCTGGAATTATGTGAATAATCGACTGAGTAGGGGGCTATTTATGCACAACTTTCGAGGAATTTCAACCTGACTGGAATACGTAGTCAGCGTCAATTGGCGTCACACACCCGAAATTGGCGCCACACGCTAGCAATAGCGCCTGGCGCCACGCGCCACAGGCTGGCGCCAGCTGGCGCCAAATCAGCAGGACAGCCGCGCGTGCTCAGTTTGCGTTTTGATATTAAATTGGAGTCGGTTAATGACTTTATGGCCCCATTTTAATTAAATATAAGCAGTTAAGTTTAGTTAATTTTTTTTTATTCTTTTTTTGGATTTTATATTAAAATTCAAAAATCAACCTTTTTCTCCGTTTTTATTTTTCCTTTTTATTTTTTCCTTTTGGGGGAGAGAGTCGGATAATACCCTCCATCAATAATAAAAATGACGGAATTTTGCGCAAAATTGTTATCACATTTGCACACACTAACATACACTAACATAATAATAATACATAATAATAGATTTACATAACAGAGTGTCTAAGTAACAAGTCAAAGGCAAAGTTCTATAAAAAGTCAAAATAAAATGCATATACAGAAATAAACTACGACGTCGGAGGACGTAGGCCCATCATGCCATAAAACTGCGTCGTCCGAGGAGTCACCTCTCCACCAGCTCCAGCCTCAGCACCAGACCTAGTCTCCGTAGGAGGAGGGAAACTCAAAACAGGACCGCTCCAGCAAGGCCAACTTGAGGCTGAGACCGCGGAGGCTGCTGCGATGACGAGCCAACCTCGTACATCCTACCACCTCTGAAAGCCGAGGTAGACTCTCCTAACGGTGCAACCGGAACCTCCTCAGAAGAAGACCCTGAGCCCTCAGCAACGTCGCTCGAGCAGCCTCAGAACTACCACCTCTACCTCCTGACGAAGTGCGACGACGTCTCGAGCTAGACCTCGCCGGCTCTCTTCGCCCCTCAGGCCTCATACGGGTGTGAGAAGCAATCGGATGACCCTGCAAAAAGAAATAAATCAGAAACAAGGTGAAAACTGAAGCATAGTGCAGAAACAATAAGTAAAGAAAAGTTACCTCTCGGATAGCGTCGTCTCGACGACAGGTAGCTGCGTTCCTCATCCGGACGAGTTGGCTCCGGAAGGCATCTATGCATCGTGCCATAGCCGAAACCACCTCGCATGAGAACTGTCAAGAAAAGTTAAGTTAGTAAAAATGCATGATAACTGAATACAAGATTCTGAATTAGAGCTAGACTTACTCTGGTCTGATGACGGGGAATCGACCGCTCCACGAAGCGCTCGCCCTCAGGAGCCGGAGAAATCATCTCCTCGATCGGCCCGTACATTCCCCTGGTAGTGGATGGACATACAGGGTGACACAAACTTAGTGGGACCATCCTGATAAAACAGAAAAGAAATCAGTAAGGTGTTACTTGGGCTACTCAGCGAAAAAAACAAAAAGCCAAGAATCTTACCATCACATCCTCGTCCGGAACAGGGGCTGGAGCTAACAAAGGAAGTAGCTCCTCAGCATAACTCCGCCCAAGGATCACATGGGACCGCCAAAGAGAACCAGGATATTCAGCCATGCTCGACAACTCTCTCTCGTCGAACATGTGGCGTGGTGGAGGAACAGGAACGACAAAGACATCGGAAGAGTGCTGTCTAGCAACTCTCTCTCCTAAATAAGCAACTGTTCCGTAGGTCCCCAGAAAGTAACGGCGCTCAGCAGAGTACTGTGCAGCTAATCCAGGGACTGTCCAACCACCCCATGGCCGGTATACTACCTGGGGTCCCTATAAAAATACCAATCGGGTAAGAACATGTATAAAACATCACAGAAGAGCAATATAAGCGCCAAAAATCGCACCGAGATGATCCGACTCCGGACGCGTGCAGTAGACAGGTCCACATGGTGGCCGCCCCAAGAGGCGCTCACTAGATACCCCCTCGGCGATGGTCTCGCCGGCGCAATGGAAGGAAAGTATTCATAGAACCAGATCTACAAAAGGCTAAAGCATGAGTAAATGCTAACTAAACATATAGGGCTAAATGTTATAGGGAATAATGTTTACCTCTACAACTTTTCAGAAAGCGGACAAAGCGACATTCGGCCTAATAGACCGGTGGCGACACGAGTCCCTCAGTGCGCGAACGAAGTCAGTATAGGCCAAGCTGGCCCAGTCATAAGTCCCGATCCGCCAGAGACGCGAACAACAGGGAGATAGTAAAGCAATGCCCTACTACCCCTATCAGGGGAGAATGTCCCTGACAATAACATAAGCACAAAGATGTGCACCCGCTACTCTCGGGTGGTCGCGTCGTCATCAAGAGCCGCTGCCAGCGTCGAACGGCGAATCCATCTAGCACTAAACTCAGTCGTCTCGACCTCAGCTCGGGCCCGAACAGCTATCGGCCCCAATAGTTCCTCGACCTCTGGAGAAAAGACGTCGATACCGCCGTCGAATGGCAGCGGCACAGAAGAGAACTCCAGTCCTGTGATGAGATTGAAGTCTGTAAGAGTGACCATCATCTCACCCCATGGAAAATGAAATGTGTTGGTGGTGTCCCAAAAGAACTCCACCAGAGCGCGTACTACGTGGTGACCCCCGCTGGAGGCGACCATAGCCTCAGAGGTCTCAAATAAGGCAATCAACCCGTAAGACTCCCATAGGAGTCTCGTCTCTCGATCTCTGGCGATATGCATCCTATACAAATCGCCGAGACCATCGCAGCTAGAGCCGTGATGTCGTGTCCTTCCCGGCTCGCTTCCCCGTCTCACCCTCTCAGAAATGTGGTGGACAGGGGCAAAAGAACAAGGTCTGCTCATCCCACTCTGGGAACTGACCAAGCGAAGTGGACGGTGTAGTGTCGTCTACCACAGGCTCATGCTCCCGTCTAGTGTTTCGGGACCGTGAACCGGAGCCTCGTTGTCTAGCCATGCTACGTTGTGCAGAATCATCATAAATCAAGCTTCTATAGTATCTAAAGGTTTGCCTAGCCGCATGATACTATGTTCGCAAAAACAGAGTACGTGGTACTAAAACAGAGCACAAATTCGAATTGAGCATGATAAAGCATTTTTCAAGCAATCAAACAATTTCTTGCAACACTATAGTGATCATTGTGACAAATTAAACAAGAATTGCTAGCAAAAACATCTAGAACGAGCCACACTGTTTTTTTCACGACCTTAGGAGGTTCCAACAATGGCTGATTGCTCATTTCTTCGCCAAATTGGGTCAAACAAGTCTCAAATTACTCCCAAGGCAATATACAAACATAAACAGCAATTTCATGGCATAAAACTTGATAAATAAAGCAAATTGAGCATTATAAGTTTCGAATTTTCATGAAATTCGTGAATGAACATGCCAATAATTCATAAAAACCGGTGTGAGTTGGAAGGAAACTTACATAGATCGAATATGGATGAAAAGAGCTTGGATTTGCAACAAATTTGAGCAAATTCGGTTGAAGAAACGAATGAGCAACGATCAATTGAAGTTTTGACTTCTTTCGAGCAGCGTTCGCAACAAACCAGAGCACGAAATGAACTGAAAACGGAATTTAAAGTGATTCACGTGCTGGCGCCAGTCCTAGGAATTGGCGTCACATTATGTTCTTGGCGCCAATCGCCAATTTCAGCGCATGGCGCTAATACGATAAAACTGGCGCTGATCGATTTTCAGCGACGCCAAAGCAGCCAACCACCTTTTGGGGTAGTGCTAGCCTCCTGCAATATATTTTAGGTTCCTTGGTACGCCAGTTAGCCCTCTGAGCAATTTGACATGATTAGGTAATCGACTTGATTACATGAAGTGATCGACCTGATGAAAAGATCGTCTCACTAAGCTTAAAAGGCACCGACATACAGGTTATTAGCAAAAGGCACCGACATACAGGTTCATTAGCAAAAAAAGGCACCGACATATAGGTTCAAGAGCAAAGAGCGCCGACGTACAGCATAGCAAAAAGCAAAGTTCAGGCGAACTTTTAAAGATCGACGGGCGTGGATCTTCGGTATTTTCCTTTGGGAGATTATCGCATCAAATGAGGATGACTTCAAGAGAAGATGTCTTCGGCATCATTCCCTAGCTTGCGGAAAGTTGTCACAAACAACTGAAGGTAATTTCGGGCGAAATTGTCTTCGATCATAGTTCCTAAGGCATGGAACGTGATCATAATGCGGATGAGAATTATTTCAAGAGAAATAATTTTCGATGGTATTCCCTTGGACGTGGAATATTATCACGGCGGAGAGGATAGTTTCAGGCGAAGCAATCTTCTAATTTGGAAGCAGTTACAAGGCGTAGCGGTTTTCAAGCGGATGACATTCTCTAGCTTGCAGGAGGTCATCAAAGCAATCGGTTACTTTCAGAGACGTGTGCTCGACGGTGCAAGATACGCGTTTCTTAACTCTTTTATCTGTTTAACTAATGCTAGTTTTGCAGGTATCGGCGTTAAGATTGATTTAGGATCGCAAACGTTCTGAATCATTCTCCGTCCCTATCGTTACTTTGACTTTCGTTTTCCGAAACTTGCGTTTCTCCAAACTCAGTCAAAGTGGGGGCTTCTGTAGACACCCATTTGTGTCTCCCCAAAACCAAACCCAGTGACGAGTACCTTTCACGTCGAATCATAATCGAATGAAACAAAAGTGTGGAAAGGTCTAGTGTTGTGGAAAGTTTTATTTCTTTTCTTTTCTCTTCTCTCCTGTTTTTGAAAACTTTATTTTAGGAAAAAAGCCAATCCAGTTTGGTTGTCCATGATATGGTCCAATAATGGTGTAGTTGGATGGGGCTTGCAAAGATCCTTTCCAACGATATCTTACAAGCCCCAATTCCGATGAATATTGAGGAATTTATGGCCAATTTACTAAACTGGGCCCCGGTTTGAGTTTTAAGTACGGCCCAATGATCTAGGGAAGGCCTAATATGATTTATCATTCCTAATGAAATTAGGAATGGTTTTGTCTTCTAGAACATTCTAGAAGGTTCTTATCATTCTTAATTCAATTAGGATTCTTTAGAGTTTTTAATTAGATCAAATAGCATTTTCGACTGAAATTATATTATTTTATCTTCCAGTACGGTAAAATTATCAGATTTTCGAAAAGTGTTAAAAGCCGGTTTGGCGTCCAACCCCAGCCCTTGGCGCCTGGAACCAGGATTGGCGCCAGACACCAGCCATTGGCGCCTGGCGCTAGCCACTGGTCCTGGCTCTAATGAGCCAGGGCTGGCGCCAAGTTGTTTTTGCGATCTTCAGACTCTGTTTTGATAAATTATCTTTTTTGGCTGATTTTCTCTATAAATATCGTATTAATAAACTCCTTTTGAGAGGACGGATTTACATCTATCATTCACCAATTCTCTTTATTCTTAAGTCTTCATCAACTATCTTCATCATTCACCAATTAGCATTCATCTACAGTCAAATAATCCTTTTCACTCATCTCTTTTCTTCAACTTTCATATCATTCATTCATTCTTTGTTTTCTAATATTTTGCTTGTTTAACATACAAAATTCCGCATTCACAAGATCTTGATACACCTAGCCATATTCGAAGTTGCCTTCGCCCTAGACGTGAAAGGTTTTAATTTCTGAGGGTTTTGTCCCAAATCTCTATTATTTAATTTAATTGCTTTTTTTATTATTTTTCTTGAAGTTACTAACGTGTGTATTTTGTAATTAGAAAGAGGTACGAGGCATCCAAGTAAGTACTTTATTGATTAATTGATTTTATGATGTAGACATCATGTTTATATTATTATTATTATGATATTCCTAGTATCATGTATAGGGTGTTTTTAATATTAAGCATGATTAAGAATATGATGCTTCCTATGTTCTTTCTAACATTTATGATTATGATTGATGATGATTATTTATTATGTTGCTTGATATGCATATTATTATATATTGTTATTGCTTGATCACCTTTTATTGCAGGTTAAAGGGAATTGGTATTTGCAATCACGCTTAATAAGATAATTAATAATCTTGTTAGGTTAATTGTGATTATAATTCAAGTGATCGCCAATAATAGTTTGTTTGTGCATTAAATTCAACCAACATAGATTAAACAGGTTTAGGGTTAATCCTATTGATTATGTTAGTCAGAAAGCGCACATGAATACGAGCAGAATAAAGTAGAGGCCTATTATTAGGGCAGGTTCAATCTCTTTTAGGTTGGATTTGTACCATCATCCCCGAACCCTTATTTGGTTCATGACCTTATGGAGTTGACGATCTCTTGGATCGTTAAGGGGTGTAACCTTCACCTCGTGAACGGTTTACAAGTTCCTTAAAAACTTGTTGGCGACTCTTTTGCTCTATCTTCTTCCCTTTTGGACGCCACCGTACTTTAGTGTATG